>NC_138190.1:77088476-77751874 GCF_964194105.1 Spermophilus citellus
TCTGGTATCGCTATACCACCTGATTCACACTTCCTGCTTAGAATTGCTTTTGCTATTCTGGGTCTTTTATTTTTCCATATGAATTTCATGATTGCTTTCTCTATTTCTACAAGAAATGCCATTGGGATTTTGATTGGTATGCATTAAACCTATAGAGAACTTTTGGTAATATCGCCATTTTGATAATGATACCTCAAAGAAAGAAAACTACAGACCAATATCTCTAATGAACCTAGATGCAAAAATCCTCAATAAAACTCTGTAGAATCGAATACAAAAACACATCAAAAAAATTGTGCATCATGATCAAGTAGGATTCATCCCTGGGATGCAAGGATGGTTCAATATACGGAAATCAATAAATGTTATTCACCACACCAATAGACTTAAAGATAAGAACCATATGATCATCTCGATAGACGCAGAGAAAGCATTCGACAAAGTACAGCATCCCTTTATGTTCAAAACATTAGAAAAACTAGGGATAACAGGAACTTACCTTGACATTGTAAAAGCTATCTATGCTAAGCCTCAGGCTAGCATCATTCTGAATGGACAAAAGTTGAAGGCATTCCCTCTAAAATCTGGAACAAGACAGGGATGCCCTCTCTCACCACTTCTATTTAATTTAGTCCTTGAAATACTAGCCAGAGCAATTAGACAGACGAAAGAAATTAAAGTCATAAAAATAGGAAAAGAAGAACTTAAATTATCACTATTTGCGGACGACATGATTCTATACCTATCAGACCCAAAAGGATCTACAAAGAAACTACTAGAACTAATAAATGAATTCAGCAAAGTGGCAGGATATAAAATCAACACGCATAAATCAAAGGCATTTCTGTATATCAGCGACAAAACTTCTGAAACGGAAATGAGGAAAAACACTTCATTCACAATATCCTCAAAAAAAATAAAATACTTGGGAATCAACCTAACAAAAGAGGTGAAAGATTTATACAATGAAAACTACAGAACCCTAAAGAGAGAAGTAGAAGAAGATCTTAGAAGATGGAAAAATATACCGTGTTCATGGATAGGCAGGGCAGTGATCTTTCTTTCACTTCTGGATGTGGAGATCCCTTAAACATCTTTTGTAAGGCTAACATGGTTTTGGTTAAGACTTTCAGCTTTTGCTTGTCTTAGATGGTCTTAATTATTTTTCCCCAAAAGAGAGCCTCTTTGACTATGGAATACTTGGTTGGCATTCATTTTCTCTCCCAACATGGATGTCATTTCATTTCCTCTTGACCTGTAAGTTTTCTTCTATGAAGCATGTGGTCTGTCTAGTGGGGCTACCCTGAACACTTATCCAGTTTCTTCAGTTCTTTCCTTATCTCCTACATGTAACAGTTTGCCTAAAATATTCCACTGTGTCAAACTTTATGGGTCATATCTATTTGTATTTCAGAGGACCTCCCATGTATGGATGCACATATCTGTCCCAAGAGGTTATGGATGATTCCAACTATGATTTCTTTGAATGGGGTTTCTATATTCCTCACCTTCATTTATCTAATAAATATGAGTATTCCTTTTTTATGTTTTCCAAAAGGCCTTGAAATCTATAAGTCTGTCCATTACATCCAGAAGTCTGCCATTTTACCCCTGTATTTTTGTTCTGACAGGGATCCTGCAAATACTGATAGGGATATTGTTCCTTTCTGTGTTTGATGAAAAGTAGACTTTCTTGGAATCCACACTGTTTAGGAGGATTTCAATTGTATTTCGCTTGATGTGTTGAGTTCTTCACCTCCTTTATTTCTCTTTGGCTCTTTTTTAAGATCTTCATCCTCTTCCAAAATTCTTGCTCATATCATGATATTTTCTTCTTATTGTCAGTGAGTCCATCTGTGTTCTCTTGATTCCTGTTAGTTCTCTTATCATCAGTTTTCTGTACTTTTAATCAGGCATTTGTCCAATATTATTTCCTTTGATGTCTAATGGTACAGTTATTTTGTTCTGTTGGTGTCATGTTACTTTGTTTTATATTTTTCATATCTCTTGGTACCATACATCGAGATTTGCTTATCTGGTGTACGATTGTCTTAACACCTTTATAAGCTGACACTTGTTGTAAATGTCTTTCTCTTAAAGATGTGACCTGGGGTGTTGGTTTTGTAAGTGACACTACAATGTATTTGGCTCCAGTTGGCCGCCATGCAATAGTGTTCTTATAGGTTATTTGGCTTTAATCGAGTAGTTTGATTCTGGTGCATGAGGTGGTGGGTTGAGAGAGCCCTTTGTCTCCAGGGGCCATGGGAGGACACTGGTCATACAGGATGGAGTAGCATATTGAGAAATATGAGTGGTTCACCCAATGTGTGGCTACTGCCACAGTGAAGTTGATGATGGAAGAAGCAGGGAATACAGTGGGTTGTTTCTTCAGCTGTGGTATAAAGCCCTCACAATATTGGGAGAAAAAAAATTGAAACTGGCAAACTGTTCAACCTAAATTGTTTGGAAACTACCTACAAAGATGCACTCAGAATGCATGGGAAAACCAGCATGTGACTCCATTCCAAAGAACTAGTAGAAAAGTTCTCGTCATATAGCCTGACTCATTACCATAAGTGTGTTTATGTTTGTGTATGTATGTATGTGTATGTGAATGAGATTGGATGGTTAAGGTTGGTCCACAACAGTTGGGGACATTAATCGTGGAGTGGAATGTCCACTCAGGCCCAGTGGTGGCCGGGACTGTGGAAGTGGCTCTGGTCTATCAGGGAATTGGCTCAGAAAAATTATAAGGTGATTCAGACTACCGTTGTGACTTGGATCAAATAGGGTATCAGTGTGGCTGACATTGCCCCTTGAATTTATTACCGAGGTGGCTGGGGCCACCTAGTGCCCTCAGGCCCAGCAGCATGATGTCAATATTGGGTAACTGTTGTAGCTCCAGTTCCAATAATTTGTGCATGCTGCAGCAATCCGTGCTCCAGGAATTGAGTGCATAACATTTCAAGTTCCTTATTAGAAGAAAAGCTACTATTCAGACTCTAAGAATTTCCTTTTGCATTTTCCAAGCCAAATAGGGTTGGGTTAACACCATCTGTGCCGAGGTTCTTTGCTTGCACAATGAAGAGGCCGGGTAGGACCCCCTCCTTCACTTTTTCCCCTGAAGTAAGGTGTCCCTCCATCTGGGCAACTGGGTTTGTGGTTGCCAGTGTACTATATCCCATCCTCTATGCTGCTATTCCAGGTCTCTGTGTCTTAACACATTCTCAACTTTACCTTGCTGAAGTCCAGTGTCAGCATCCATTATTTAAATAAATGCATCCAGTTATTTATTTGGATTCCTCTTCATGGAGGAAGAGGTGATCACGGAGCTGATTTTGTTGCGCCACCTTGCCGTTCCATCTGTGCCTGTTTTTTTTTTAATTATTTATTGTTGGTTGTTCAAAACATTACATAGTTCTTAATATACCATATTTCACAGATTGATTCAAGTGGGATGTGAACTCCCATTTTTACCCCGTATACAGGAGAAAAATTATATAAGTGGAAGAAACGATTTATAGTAGAGGGGATGGAGAGAGAGAAGGGGAGGGGAGGGGAGGGGAGGGGAGGGGAGGGGGGACAGTGGAGAATGGGATAGACAGCAGAATACATCAGTCACTAGAAAGGCAATTTGTAAATCAGCAATCTGTGCCTGTTTTTAATGTTATATCTTTCTAGTGATGTATACAGACAGGTTGCCGAATTCCCTTAATCCGAAGTAAATGCCTCCTTTAGACACAAGATGGCAAGCTAAGCTCAGGTTGCTGACAATTTTGTAATGATTTTGAATTGAGCAAGATGTAAGATCTAAATGATCCTGAAGAGGAGCCCAAACATACACTGAGAATGCACAGGAAGGCCTGCGTGGGACTCCCTTCTGAAGGACCAGTAAGGCAGGTCTCCTGCAGCATGGCTCATTTCGATAGAGCCTCTCAGAAATCACCAGAGGTCTGTGCCTAGCTCTGACTAGCCCCACCTCGGCTTTATATTTAGTTTAGTTTTGCTTCAGCTGTCTTAAGGAGCCTTGATCCTACAGGCTTTGGCAACCCTCCTGGAGCTGATGTAGCAACATATTTGTTTAGCCCTTAAACTGTAAGACTGCATGGAATTTTCCTCACAGAACTTGTTGCTGTTGGAGGGGGTGTTGTCAGAATTGCTGATGTTTCTTATGATTCACTCCCAGACACAGCTCTCTACTGCTCTCTGGCCAAAAGGGATGGTCACCGACTCAGTTTCAAGTTCTGATGTGTTCTGGCCTCCTGTAGGAGAGTGAAGGCTCATTGTTTTGGTTCCGCCGTTTTGGTGACAACACATTCCATTTATCTCACCTTTGATTTCTTCTTTGGCCCCTATTAAGGGTTTCCCCTCTGTGGTTAACATGAGGCTTACATAATATCTTTGGTGACCAGTGTCTGTTTTACAGTGACATCTTGGAACAAACAAAAGGTCTACTCTTTATATTTTGTATCTCTTCTGTTGTTTTGGTGAGAACACATTCCATTTATCTCTCCTTTGATTTCATCTTTGGCCCAACTGTTCAGGAGTGTATTTCATTTCCACATATTTTTTATTTTTCTGAAATTATAACTATTATTCATTTGTGCTTTAATACTGTTGTGGTCAGAACTGTAATCAAAAACGATTTCAATCTTCTGGAATTTGTTAAGACTTCCTTTGGGTCCAACATATTATCTGTCCTAGAGAATATTGTAAGAGTTGTTGAAAGCAGTATGTGCTCTTCAGCTGGTTGTTAGAATGTCTTGTGTACATCTTCAGTTCCATTGGGTCTATAGTGTTGGTCAAGTTTGCTCTTTGATTAATGAATTTTTTTTTGTCTATATTACCTATCTACTGCTGCCAGTGAGAGTTTGGTGTTTCTTTGTAGTTATTGCATTTTGGTTTATTTCCCCCATTCAGTTCTGCTAATATTTGCATTATATACCACTGTTTGTTGCATATGTATTTAAAGCTGTTACATCCTCTTAATGAATTGACTCCTTCATTAGGTAAAGAACTTCCATGCCTCCTGTCACTGTTTTCATCTCAAATTCTGTTATGTGGTACAAATATAACTACGATAGCCACCCCTACTATATTTGGGTTGTCATCTGCATGGACTATTATCTCCAAGCCTTGCCAATCAGCCCATGTGCGCCCTTGCAACTGCAGTGATTCTCTTGTAGGTAGCACAGAGTCAGATCTGGATTTTTAATCCATCATCCACACTACATCTTGTGATTGGAGAATGTAATCCATTTACACTGAATTAACGAGAGGTATGGAGTTATTAATGCCACTTTGTTTTTTATCTGTTTGTGTATCCATAGTTCCATTCTTCTTTTCCTGCTTTCTTCCTTTGTAGTCTGATAATTTTTTCGTCATTGTGGGCTTTGAAAATCTCTCTTATTTTTGTGTATCTACTAAAGGTTTCCACTCTGTGGTTAACATGAGGCTTACATTATATCTTTGGTGACCAGTGTCTGTTTTATAGTGACATCCAGAAACAAACAAAATGTCTACTCCTTACAGTCTGCTCCCTTCATATTATGATATTGATGTCATAAATTTTCACCTTTTATATCTCACGTATCTGTAGCTAATTATTACTGTCACAGTTATTCAAATATTTGTGCCTCCTCTTGTCTTCTGAGTGAAGGCTCATTGTATCTGTTCGGCCATTTTGGTGAGAACATATTCCATTTATCTCTCCTTTGATTTCTTCTTTGGCCCCATTATTCAGGAGTGTATTTCCTTTCCACATAACCAGAAGTAGTAGTTATATTTGTACCACCATTGTAGCATAATTGTATTTGAAAGTTGACTGTATGTGTGTGTGTGTGTGTGTAGTTTGTTTGTTTGTTTGTTTACACTGAGTTTTTGTACTTTGACATGATTTCATGTTGTTAGTGTCTTTTCCTTTAACATCAAGAATTCCCTTTCATAATTACTGTAAGTCATTTCCAGTGGTGATGATGTCTGACAGCTATTTTGTTCTGTGTGGGGATATCTGTACCTTCCATTTTTTTCCCAAAGGACACCCTTCTGTTGAGAATTCTGCTGATAGTCTTGGGTTGGGGTATTCCTTTTTATGTGATGAGTCACCTTTCTCTTGCTTCTTTCAAGATTCTCTCCATTCATTGTTTAGAAAAGTTTGATTATAATACAGTGTCTCAGTAATGTCTTGGCTCTAAGTTTGCCACAGGGTAGTTGTAATTGGTTTCCAGTAGAGAGTGAAATCTCACTGTTTCTATTCTGTCATTTTGGTGACAACACATAAATTGCCTGATTTGGGGTGATACTGGATGTCTGTATTACTCTATTGCTCCTCAAGTCTTGGAAGTGTTCAGCTGTTTTATTTTTACATAAGCTTTTCCACCCCTTTTCTCTTCCTCTCCACCTTATTATACTCCCATAATATGCATATATTAGTTCATTTGATGGCATCCCATAAAACTCATGGGATTCCTGCACTCTTTGATTTTCTTTTCATTCCTCCAACTGGCTAAATTAAAAAACTCCTATCATTGGGATCACTGATCCATCTTTCTGTATGATGGAAACTGCTATGAAAGTTCTCTATGGAATTTTTTATTTTGGTCATTGTGTTATTGCATTCTGAAATTTCTGTTTTTGTTTCTTTCATGACTTATATCTCTTTGTTTTGTCTTCTCATTTTATTTTTGCATTGTTTGCTTGATAATATTCATTTTCTTTTCTTTTTCTTTTGGGGGGGGGTGAGGGACCCGGAATTGAACTCAAGGTCACTCGACCACTGAGCCACATCCCCAAGCAAGAGAAAGGTGACTCATCACATGAACAGGCGTACCCCAACCAAAGACTATCAGCAGTATTTTATTTAGAGACAGGGTCTTACTGAGTTGCTTAGCACCTCAGTTTTGCTGAGGGTGGCTTTGAACTCATGATCCTAGTGCCTCAGCCTCTCAAGCCGCTGTGATTACAGGCATGCACTACTGTGCCCAGCATTAATGTTCATTATCTATTTGTGTTCCTTTGCATTTTAATGATCTGACTTAAGTCATTTATCTGGAATATTGTCAAGCAATGACATCTTTAGGGTGATGTACTGGTGTTGCACATTGCCATTTTGCTGGTGTTGTGATTCCCTGATTGTTCATGATACTTGTGGTCATGCATTGGTTTCTGTGAAGGGGAAGGCACCGGTTTGGTCTCCAGAGACCAGATTATTCAGGGCAAGCCATTTGGCATTCAGTAGATCCAGAGATTGATTCTGAGCAGGCCATCTTTCAGAGTTCATGGGTGAGTTTGCTGCTGCAGTGCTTGTGTGGGACGGCCTAATGCTTGGGTTCAGTATGTGGTGCATAGGTGCCTGGTATGTAGGTGTGCTGGGGTGGGCCTAGAGCCTGGGTCTGTGGTGGTGGCCCAACAATGGTTGGGCAGGCATGCTGGGTCCTCTAGAATGTGAGTCCAGAACCCAGGCACACAGGCTGTTGGTGGACACCAGAAAGTCTTGGTAAATGAGCCTGAAACCAGCCTGGTGCTGGGTGGGAACAGAAACGTGAGTGTTTAGAAGCCAGCCTGTAGCATGGGTCCACAGGTTCTACACTGGCACTGAGTTTCACTGAGGTAGGCATGGTTCTGGAATCTGTCATACTGTCAGTGGTTCACTTCACTTTCTTTTCAGCATGTTGAAGGTATCTTTTCTGAGGTCATCATCCTTAGTCGGCAGGAGAGGTGACACAGGTAGTGTGAAGCTGTCATTTCCACCTTCTTCAAGGGGTCTATTTTAAATCTATACCCACATGCTGTAACCTTTCACCTGGATTCCTTAGCTCCCTGATGAAGGTAATTTTGTGCAGGGAAAACTGTCCAGATTTATTTTTCTGGAAAATTCCATTCTGCCATGTTGCTGAGCTTAGTTTGCTCATCTTTTCTCTATAGGAATTTTAGTATCAGCTTTGCAGTGTCAGTGAAACAGTCAACTGAGGTGTCGATAGGAGTTTCATTTAAACTACAGATGGAATATTTCTGTCTTGAAATATTGTCTTCCTCTATGTGAACAGCATTTGTTTCCCCATACATTGAAAGCCTTGAATCTTTTCAAAAACTTTATTTTGGTTTCTTCCCATGTGCAATCTAGTCCTTGCACCTCTTTTGTTAAATTTAATCTTAATGATTTTATTCCTTTGAATGCTAGTCTAAATGAAAGCTTTCCAATTCCATTTTCATTACTAGCATATGGAAGTACAGATGTTTTTGTATGTTGCTCTTCTTTTTCTGGAATCTTAGGGGAAAGGTGCATTACCCTGACAGTTTTGTGGATTCTTGTGTATTAACTTCCCACAAGATCATGGAATGATCACTTAACTCATTTTTTTTTTTTTTTTGCTATCTGGTTGTCCTCCCTTTCTTTTTCTTTCCTACTTTCCCTAGCTAGAACCTCCAGTATGATGTTGAATACAGATGGTGCGAGGACACTTCTCTTTGTTTGTAATGCTAGGCAGGAAACTCTCCTTTCACCATTAAGTGTGCTGTTACCTTTGCATTTTCCTTAGATACACTTAATCAAGTTTAAGAAGTTCCTTCTCTTTTGACTTTGGAGTCCTTTTTTGTTTTTCCTTTTCTACCAATGTTACTATCTGGTTTGTTAACAAGGTAATGATTAAAATGAGTAGAAAACCATTCCTTCTCCCTTTATTTGGGGCAGGAATTTGTGAATGTGTGCTGTTAACTTATCTTCAGATGTTTTTACAATTCACCTGTGTAGCCAGCTGGCCCATGGGATTTCCTTTTGGGCCAGCTCTATTGTTTGTTTTACTTCTCTTTATTGTTTTACTTGTAATACCATCTATTCCCTTGTTACATACAGATTATCCTTTTTTCTTCCTACACAATTTTGACAACTTATGTCTTTCTAGGAATTTGTCCATAGTTTTTTTTTATTTTATTAAGAGCCAATGGTAATGTTCCATCTTCCATTTATAATTTAATTATTTAATTCCTCTCCATTTCTTTGTGTTTGATCTAAGTGATTTATTGTAAGTTTTGCAGATATTATCAAAGGAAAAATTTTGGCTATGCTAATTTTCTTTTTCATTTCTTAGTTCTCAACTTCTTTCCCTGACAATCTTATCTCCTTTCTTCTGCTTATTTTGAATTTTGTTTGGTCAGCATTTTCTCATGCCCTCAGTTGGATGTTTGAATTATCACCTTAAGGATTTTTTTTTATCTACAATATTTTTTCACAGCTTTATGCCTTCTTAATATTGCTCTCACTGTATCTCACTTCATTGCAGCCTGAAGGACTCCCTGAATACTACTCAAACACAGAAGAACAGTGGTCAAAAGTAAAGAACTGCAGGACAGATCCTAAGCTTTAAGGTAGAAGACACTCCATACATAAAAGTGTCAGGCCTCTAACTCCACTGAGTACAGTAACGAATGTGTTTCTTTATATTCCTTAGCTCCCTTCAAGTCTTTTCCTCTCTCCAACATTTGATGAAGGTTGGTATAGGGGGCCTCTAACCTGTGCTGGCAAACTGGGGTCATCATGTGGGACTCTAGCAGGACCTCTGAATGCTTTTTCAAAGGCATAACTTTCACCACCTACAGCTTTCATCCATTTAAATGTTTTTCTTGTAATTTTTCTGCTTTTTTGTTCATCACTTTTCCATTGACCAATCACTCGCTCTCTTGATTGTCACCATACCATTCTTGATCTTGATCTGCCTCATTAAAAGAAGTCAGCCACGGTCCCTGGAGTTCCAATGAAGAGGGAGTGGAAAACCAGGGCAAACCTGGAGCCCATTTCCATTTTTGCCAGGATGCCTACAGAAAATTCTTTCATGCTTTTTTTTATGTACAAATATCTCCAATTTTCTATCAGGTTTAGGGGTTATAGCTATGCTAGGTATAGAATTCTTGCTTGGCCAACTTTTTCCTTCGGGACTTATAATATTTCACCCCATCACCTTCTAATATCCATAGTCCTAATGAAAAGTGAGCTGTTGACCTTACTGAAGACTCGGCATACATGATGATGCACTTCTTTCTGCTGTTAAGGTTGTCTCTTGATCTTTCATTTTCAAGAGTTTCATGTTGATGTGTCTATGTTGTAATTTGCTTGAGTGGTCTCCACTTTGAGTTCAAGAAACTTCCTAGTTGTGTAGATTACTCTTCTTGGAAATCTGGAAGTCCATAGCCATGATTTCATAGAAAGTTATTAAAATATTATAAGAACATTTTGCTTTATAAAAGGTCAAAATGACCCAATTATTTGCAGTTTTTGCAAATCTCAGTCATATTTCCACTGTGCTTATGCATACGCTTATACATGGACACCAATTGTAATATTCAACTCATTTTGTATTTTCTTTTGTTCATTTAGGAGTGTAGCAAGGACTATCAATCCTACTGTCCTTATAATTGTTTTAGTATACTTTTATAAGTGGACATCAAAGGACATTAAATTAAATTAATCAATTTTAGAATTTAACAATTTGATGGTGCTTAGCACATTCACAGTGCCATGAAACCATTGCCTATATCTAGTCTTAAATAATTTTCATCCCACTAGAAGAAAACAGCTAAACATGATGCAGTCTTCATTCTCCCCTTCCCTGAGAACCTAGCCACCAAAAATGTTCTTTTGGTCATTGTGGAACTACTCCTCTAGACATTTCCTAACAAGTGGGAACATACAATATGCGACTTATTGTGTCTCGCATAATTTAAATCAATGAATTTGAGTTTTATGCACATTGACACATGTATCAGTATTTCATTCCTTTTTAGGCTTGAATATTGTTCCATTTCACATATATACCACACTATACTTCTCCATTCATCTCTTGATGGACTTTTGCATTGGTTCTATCATGTGAGAAAAATGTTGCTGTGAAAAAAATCAAAATACAAGTACTTGTTTGAGTTCCAGTTTTCAGTTATTTGAGGTATAAACCTAGAAGTGGGATCACTGTGCCATATGGTAATGTGGCTTAACTTTTTGAAAAACCACCATGGCAGCCACTGAACCATTTTACATTTCCAATAGTAAAGAGTTCCAATTTCTCCACAGTCTTTCCAACACTTCTTATACTCCATCTTTCTAAAAATAGATAGCACTGTGCATAAGAAGTACTGTCCTACTGTGACTTTTGTTTTGTTTTGTTTGTATTTCCACAATGCTTAATGATGTTGGGTGTCCGTTCATATGATTGTTGGACATTTGCTGATCTTCTTTGGACAAATATCTATTCTTATTCTTTTCCCATTTAAAAAAATAAAAAGTATTTTTAGACATTGATGGACCTTTATTTTATTCATTTATTTATATGTGGTGCTGAGAATCAAACCCGGTGCCTCACAAATTCTAGACAAGAGCTCTACCACTGAATCAGAACCCCAGCCCCCCTTTGCCCATTTCTTAATTAATTTTTATTTGTCTTTTCAATGTGATGTTCTTCATGTGTTCTAGATTATTGAGACTTATCAAATGTATTGTCTTCATATATTTCTCCCATTCTGTGGCTGTGTTTATGTTTAGGATGAAACACCAAGAACATATAGATGTACAATCCATTTATTAATTAGTTATTTCTATATCATGGTGTGAGGTAGGTTTCAACTGCAGTTCTTTGTATGTGGATATCCAGTTGTCCCGGTCAGTAGCTCAACTGAACTGGGGGAAACCAAGCCTCCAGGTATCTGAGCAACCAATTAAAAACAACAAGCCAAAATGAAAGTGTATATATGCACCTTTAACCAATTGCCTTTTTTGGTGTAAGAAACAGCACAGAGGTTGAAAGTCAAGTAGATCAATGCTGGCATGGGGTTCATGTCCATGCCCCATGAGGCCCCCATAAACATTTATTGTAGAGAACCTTCTTTGACCAATGAACATAATTGGCTCCCATGCCAAACTTCATATGTCATTGATGTATGGGATTATATCTTGCCTCTAAATAATACTCAGTTGATCTATGTCTATGCCTGTGCCATTATCATATGGTTTTGGTTGTTGTAACTTTGTAGGATGCTTTGACGTTGAAAAGTGCTAGTATTTGCTGGAAGGAGGTGGTGTGCATAGATTCGAGTGCTGATTTGCCTTTGTTGTTGGCCTCATTGAGTGGGTTTGGTTGTTCACCCACTGCTGCTTTTAATTGAGTATGAGAAGAATACATGTTATTTCTTGTATTTTGATAGAGCTCACCTGTGAAGCCAGCTGGTTCAGAGATTTTTTTGTGTTGTTGAGAGGTTTTTGATTATTGACCCAATCACATTTGTCATTTTTTTTTTTTTTTGCTTTAGGCTTGCTCAGATTTCCTATTACATTTGTATTAGTTTTGCTAATCTGTGTGCATGTAGGGAACTGGCCTTTTCATTCAGCTATATAATCTGCTGGTATAAGATTGAGTATAGTTTCTATCGTGTCATATCTTCATATTCTGTGGTTATTACTATTAGAGATTTATGGTTATTCACAGGAGTTGGGTTCATGCCAACAAACTCATACATATATGCACAGAAATCAAATTCTATTCAAGAAATCCCCCCTTTCCCTCCCCATTTTCCACCCCTCCTTCTTCCCCTTCGCCATTCTCCTCCTTCTACTCAACTAGATATCCTTCCTCTTGGTTATTAAATTTTGGTACTTTATGTAATTTTAATTTTTCTTTTGGTACAGGGGCAATCGGCCACTGAGCCACATCTCCAGCCCTATTTTGCACTTTATTTAGAGACAGGGTCCCTCTGAGTCGCTTACCACCTTGCCATTGCTGAGGCTGTCATTGAAATCGTGATCCTCCTGTCTCAGCCTTGCGACCCACTGGTCTTTATGTAATCTTATCTTTCCCTCCCTCATTTCTTTATTTTAATCTAGCTTCCACATATGACTGAAAGCATTAAACATAAGATATTGTGGAATATAAACATATATATGCCACAATTTTTTAAATTCATTCATCTACTGATGAGCATCTGGGTTGATTTTATATCTTACCTATTGTGAATTCTGCTACTATAAACATGAATGTTGAATGTTGCTGTATCAATGTAATTTGCCAATTTTAGTTTTTTTGGGGGAAAATACACGAGAGTGGGTTAGCAGGGTATTATATAAGTTCCATCCTTAATTTTTGGAGCAATCCCTATACTGCTTTCCAGACTGGTTGTACTAGTCTGCAGTCCCACCAACAATGTACAGGTGTCCCTTTCTTCCCACACTCTCACCAGCAGTTAGTTATTCTTCATATCCCTGAACATTGCCATACCTATTGGATTGAGATGAATTCTTAGTGTAGTTTTGATTTGAATATACCTGATTGCTAGATGTGTTGAACATTTGCTCAGTTTTTCTGTGTTTCTTCGTTTGAAAAATGTGTCCTCAGTTATTTTGCATTTTTATTTATTGGGTTATTATTTTTTGGTGTTATGCTTTTTGTGTTGTTTGTAAATTCTGTATACTTATCCCCTAATGGAGATATAACTGGCCAAGTTAACTTCCATCCTGCATGCTCTCTCTTCATGCTTTAATCATTTCCTTATCTGTGCCAAATATTTTATGTTTAGTGGCATCCCACTTATCTATAATATCTTTAAATTTGTAGCAATATCAGTGTGTTCAGTTCTTAGTTGATATTTGCACATCCCCTCCTCTTTTCCTAGGTAATTCTATGTAAAGTTGTATCAATTTTCTGGATTTTTAATAAAAAAAAACAACATTTGCTTGTGGGAATGCTTTGCATTGTGTTTTTTTTTTCCTTTTCTTTCTTTTTTATATTACCTGTGTTCTGATCTTTACTATTTCTCTTTCTGTTGCCTTGGAAATACGTTTGCTCTAAATTTTGTATTTCTTTAAGGTTTTGAGTTAGAATATGGATATAAAATCTACATTTTTTATCAATGTGGGCACCTACAGGTATAAACTTCTAGCAATCAGAGAAATGCAAGTCAAAACTACTCTAAGACATCATCTCACTCCAGTCAGAATGGCAGCTATTACGCAAACAACAATAAGTGTTGGAGAGGATGTGGGGGAAAAGGTACACTCATACACTGCTGGTGGGACTGTAAATTGGTGCAGCCAATATGGAAAGCAGTATGGAGATTCCTTGGAAATCTGCAAATGGAACCGCCATTTGACTCAACTATCCTTCTCTTCGGCCTATACCCAGAGGACTTAAAAACAGCACACTCCAGGGCCACGGCCACATCAATGTTTATAGCAGCACAATTCACAATAGCTAAACTGTGGAGCCAACCTAGATGCCCTTCAGTGGCTGAATGGATAAAAAAATGTGCTATGTATACAAAATGGAATTTTACTCAGCAATAAAAGAGAATAAAATCATGGCATTTGCAGGTAAATGGATGGCATTGGAGAAGACAATGCTAAAAGAAGTTAGACAATCACAAAAAAACAAATGCCGAATGTTATATATGGAGGCTGACTCAGTCGGGTAGGGAGGGGGAACATGGGAGGAATAGATGAATTCTAGATAGGGAAGAGGGGAGGGAAGCAAGGGAGGAGGCAGGGTATTAGCAAGGATGGTGGAATGTGATGGACATTATTTTCAAACTACACGTCTGAAAACACCAATTGGGTGTCAACCTACTTTATATACAAACAGAGATATGAAAAATTGTGATAAATATGTGTAATAAGAATTGTAATGCCCAAAATCCCAAAGTACATGGATAAAGACATGAATTGGCATGAATATACTTTATAGACAGATAGGGAAAATTGTGCTATATTTGTGTAATAAAAATTGTAATGCATTCCGCTGTCCTGTATTTAAAAGAATAAAATCGATACAAATAAACAAAAAGAAAAAGAAAAAAAACTTCTGTTTGAGCACTTCTTTCTCAGTATCTCGTTGTTTTGCTTCATCCTATTTTTATTTATGTTCTCTGAATGTGTTTGCTAGTTTCCCTCCTTATTTATTCTTTAGTTATTTGGACAGCCACTGTTTATTTCATCACATTTAGCAGTCTTGGAGATTTCTTTATGTAATTGTTTTCTTTGCTTCATTTTACTGTGTTCAGAAAAAATGGTTTTGCATGATTTCACTATTTTTAGTATTGAGAAGTTTTCATGGCCCCATCAGGGTATATTGTGGTGAATGTTCCATGTGATTAAACTTGTTTTTTTTTTTTTTAATTTATTTATACATGGTGCTGAGAATAGAACCCAATCCCTCACACATGCCAGGCAAGTGTGCTACCGCTGAGCCCAGCCCCAGCCCGCAAACTTAGTTTTTATTCTTTTCTCATTGGATGCAATGTTCTTTATGCTTCTGTTGAGGCCTTGTTATGTGGATGTTTTGGTGTGTCCAAGTGCTCTATTTACTTACAGATCCTCGCTATAGGGTTTCATGCATTAGTTAAAGTAGGATGTGGAATTCTCTAGCCACTGTTGAAGAATGCTGTGTTTTCCCTAAAGTTCTGCCCACTTGATTCTGGTACTGTTGCATGTGGCCTACATATTAAAATTGTTTTCCTCTTTTGATGAATTGAACGTTATATGCATACCCTTCTTCTGTCACAATTTTCACTTAAAGCCAACATCTTTTGAAATTAGTGGTGGCAGATGGTCCTTTGGTTATATGCTGAGGAGTGGGATAAATGGGTCAAGTTTTCTGAGGAATCTCCATACCACTTTACAGAGTGGTTGCACCAATTTGCACTCCTATCAGCAATATATGAGGGTAGCTTTCCCCCCACATCCTTTCCAACATTTATTGTTACACGTATTCCTGATAATTGCCATTATGACTGGAGTGAGAAGAAATCTCAGTGCAGTTTTATCTTGCATTTTTCTTGATTCTGTACATTATTTCATATATTTATTGATTGATTGATCAGTTGTATTTATTCTTCTGTGAATTTTCTGTTGATTTCCTTAGGTCATTTTATTTATGGGGTTATTTGTTTTTGTTGTTGTTGTTGTTGTTGCCTTTGTTTTTTTGTTTGTTTGTTTTAAGTGTTTTGAGTTCTTTATATGTCCTGGAAATAAATGCTGTACCTGAGGTGCAAGTGGCAAAGGTTTTCTCCCATTCTGTAGGCCCTCTCTTCACATTTGTGATTGTTTCCTTTGCCATGAAGAATATTTTTAGTTTCACACAATCCCATTTATAGATTTTTGATTTTACTTCTTGTGCTTTCTGAGGCTTGTTGAGGAATTTGGTTCCTAAGCTGACATGATGGAGAATAGGGCCTACTTTTTCTTCTAGTAGGCATAGGGTTTCTCTGGTCTAATGCCAAGTGTTGATCCATTTAGAGTTGAGATTTGTGGTGGGTGAGAGAGAGGGGTCTAATTTCATTTTATTGCATATGGATTTCCAGTGTACCCAGCACTGTTTGTTGAAGAGGCTATCTTTTCTCCAATATATGTTTATGGTGCCTTTGTCTAGTATGAGATATAACCAAGGGACTAAAAATCAGCATACTCTAGTGATGCACCCACATCAATGTTCACAGCAGCTCAATTCATGATAGCTGTCCCATGGAACCAACCCGGGTGTCCTTCAATAGATGAATGGATAAAGAAAATGTGGTACATATGAAAATTTTAACATTACGCGGACATAAAGAAAAATTAAGTTATAGCATTTGCCAGTAAATGAATGGAACTGGAAGCCATCATGCTAAGTGAAATATGCCAATCCCAACAAACCAAAGACTGAGGGTTCTCTCTGATATCTGTATGGTGGCTCTCAAAAGGTCAGGGGGATGGAGGTTCACTGTATTGGAGAGGGGAGAACAGTGGGGATGAGGGAATGGAAATGGGAAAGACAGTTGAATTGGTTGGACATAACTTTCCTATGTTCATGTGTGAAATCACAACCAGTGTAAATCCACACCATGTACAACCACAGGAAAGGGAAGATATACTCCATGTATGTGTGTTATGTCAAAATGTATTCTACTGTCATGTATAACTACAATGAGGAAATTTTTAAAAATTAAAAATTAAAATTAATGGTGGCACCCCCAGGTGTCTTTATTTTTTTTTTTTTTAGAGAGAGTGAGAGAGGAGAGAGAGAGAGAGAGAGAGAGAGAGAATTTTTAATATTTATTTTTCAGTTCTCGGCGGACACAACATCTTCGTTTGCATGTGGTGCTGAGGATCGAACCCGGGCTGCACGCATGCCAGGCGAGCGCGCTACCGCTTGAGCCACATCCCCAGCCCCCCAGGTGTCTTTTTTAAAAAAAAAATATTTCAATGTAATTCCTTTTCTCCGTCTTTCCATGTTCAATCTGTGTTGAACCTATGTTGAAGTGTTTGGATCTAAAACGGAATTTTCTTACAGATAGCATAGAGTTGGATCATGTCTCAATTGTACTTTTATTTATTTTTTCTTGAAATCATTCTGTATATCTAGGATTTTGAATTGATGAGCTCAATGCCTATATATTTAAGGTGATTATTGATAAGGAATTCCTGCACTTCTTTCATTTGGCCATCTGTATCATCTAGTTTTCACTCATGTATATCCCCAACAGTGTCTTATCTTTTGCATAGCTGGTTTTTCTACTGTACTATTTTGACTTTATCCTAACTTTTGTCTCTGTATATTTTCCAGTATATTCTAAGTAGCTGTATTAATGTTTACTAATATCATCCCAACTTATTAATTAGCTCGTTTGAATTGATACATTATCATTTTCAATAGCACATAAAATGTATGCTCGTAAACAAACAGCTGTCTCAATTCTTTTCTTATTCCCACCGAGTCCATATTCATAGACCGTGTGTTTATTAACATACTTATATAATTAGTGTTCTATACTTTTGTGTTCTAAATCATGGAGCAAACAAAAAGCATTTTATCATGAAAAAACATATTTGTTACAGCTTTTATTTTTAGCTACACAGTTTTACTTGTGATCTTCATTTAAAAAAAATTGAAATACTGTCTCATTTAACTTCAGCCTTTGGTACTCCTCTTAGCATTTCTGTATGACAGATCTTCCTCAGTGTTTTGCTCACCAGGGAATGTCTTCATTTCTCTTTGAATTTTAAAAACAGGGTTGTTACTTATAGAATCCTCTAACAGCAAGTTTTTTCTTTTACCATTTGAAGTATGGCATTCCACTGCTTTTGTGGTTCCTGATCAAACTTAGATCTTAATTTTTTGAGGATATGCTTTACTTGGATAGTCAGCATCGTCTTGCTACTTTCAAGATTCTCCTTTTGCTCTTCTTCAACTACAGCTTAACTATATAATATGGTCCAGTCTAAATTCTTTTGATGATATCCCACTGGGCACTTATTGAGCTTCTTGGATTTGTAGTTGTACATCTTTCTTCAAGTTTGGGGTGTTCATCCACCATTTCTTCAAATACTCATTCTCTTCCCTTGTCCCTCTATTCTTCTGTTCATGTGTATAGTCATTCACTTCATGATGCTTTACAGGACCCTTGGGCTCTGTCCTTTATTTTTCTTCTTCATTTTTTGTTTTCTGTTCTTCAGAATTGAATGATAAAATTGTTCTTTATACATATTCACTCATCCTTTATCCTTTCTGCTCAAACTTGCTGTTGAAATCCAGTGGTGATGTTTTAATTTCTGCTGTTTTATTGTGAATTCCAGGATTTTCATTTAGTCATTTTTTAAAATATATGTTTTTATTTCTTTAATGATATTCCAAATCATTCACATATTGGTCTCCTGTTTTCTCCACAGATTTTCTTATTTCATGGAATGTTTTTATTTTTTAAAATTTAATTTGTTATATATGACAGCAGAATGCATTACAATTCATATTATACATATAGAGCACAAATTGTCATATCTCTGGTTGTACACAAAATAGAGTCACATCCTTCTTGTCTTCATACATGTACTTAGGGTGATGATGATCATCACATTCCACCATCTTTCCTACCTTATGCCCCCGCCCTTCCCCTCCCTCACCCCTTTCCCCTTTTTCCCATTTGGTGGAATGGGACTTACCAGTTCTTATCTCTCCATGGAAACATCACTCATAAAGATAGCCCCAGAACAGTTTTCAAAGATACTGGAAGGATTTTTGTATGTGGCAGTAGCACAGAAATGGGAGGGAATGCATTGAAGAGGGCAAGGGTGAGACTTTATATTATTTGCATTATTTTTCGGCAGACCCCAGTCAGCACATTGTGCAGAGACACACCTTCTCGTTGGCTAAGTAAGAGGCAATGAGCATTGGCCTTTGCCTTACACCCCCAAACCATGCCTCTAGCGGTAGAACTGAGAGCCAGGCAGTCTTCCACAGCTCCAGGGTTAAGGCTAGTATATGCAGACTGAGCCTTTATAGGCACACCCCAGAGATAGGCTGGGTCCCAGGACCTAATGCTCCATCCCTGCCTGACATACATGATATCCATTCCCACCACAGAGTGAGGCCAGAAACTCCAGATACCAGGAAAAACAGAGCACCCATTGGCCCCCGTGGCCCTACATTTTGTGCTTGTCACAGCCCTGGACCATCTGCCACAGACCAAAGCTCTAAGGCCTCACCAGGGAATGATTGGCCTCAGTGTTCCTTTGCTCTGAACTGCCCCCCTACACCAGAAGGTCCTCAC
The DNA here is from genome assembly GCF_964194105.1 of Spermophilus citellus. NCBI lineage: Eukaryota > Metazoa > Chordata > Mammalia > Rodentia > Sciuridae > Spermophilus > Spermophilus citellus. The sequence continues at coordinate 77,108,028 of NC_138190.1, forward strand.
CTCTGAAGGGTTCAGTCATTCCCCGACACCAAGTCAGCCTCCGCAGCTCTAATCATCTGGTAAGTCCCCCACAGTGACTGACATAACCAGACCACCCACACGGGTTGCAGGCTCCAGGCCAGCCATCATGGACCCAAGTGCAAAGACAGCTCCCACAGAATCAGTATCTCAATGTCCAAGGTACTAGTCCAGGTTCAGTGGATCCAGGCACCAGGTCAATCACAATGATCCAAACCACCAGATGACATACACAATCCTGGCTCTACACTGGCCCTGTAGCCTTAAGCTCCCAAGTTCCAGATAGCCTTTAGTCTCCAGTAGCACCAGTGTCCAGGAGCAGAGGCCTTTAGTGTCTGGTGCAAGGCTTTTGCTTAGGCAGCAAAGTTCAAGGCCAGTCCCAGGATACTCAAGAACAATGTTCAGTAAAGAGCCAGGCTAAGCTTTGTGAAGAAAGCCTTCATGGGCACAGGACCCAGGACCCCAGTTCAAACACCCAGTGTCCAGATCCACCCGATGGGCTTGACCAGTAGTCTACTCTAGTGGAGCCAGGTTTCAAAGACTCCACCTTGGAGGCAGCAACAGTCCTGCTCACATGAAATATAGAAACCAGGGCAGCCTGACAAAGGATTCTTTAAGCAAGGACACCCTTCGACCATAGCATATGAGACACCCAGAATCTCTGGCTGCTGAATGGCATTGTTAGACAAAGCCATTCTGTAGAGACTGGAAAATTTCCATAATTCTTCAGATGTTACAAACTCCAAAGCACAGACATGAGGATTAAGGTCAATCAAGAAAACACAAAACCTCTAAAGAAAGAAGATAAATTGCCAGAAGTAAAAGAAAAAGACAATTCTGGAACTTAACATTACAAGGAGTGAAATGTAGAATGTAATAGAAAATCTTGTCCAATCATGAGAAAGAGTTGGGATGAAATCGAATGAGATCTGTTTTATTTTTCTTTTAAAGATATTTTCATTAGTGCTTTACAGTTATACCTAACAGTGGGGTTCATTTTGACTTTATCACACATGAATGCAGTATAATTTGCTCCATGTCAGTACCCAGTACTTTCTCTTTCCTTCTACTTCTCCCTCCCTTTGTTCCCAATCCTCTTTTCTACTGATCTTCTTTGTTTCTAAAATTGATGCTTTATAGGTATACACAAAATTGAAAATGACCATGGTATATTTATATATGTACACAGCATAATATGGTCAATTAAAATTTGTAGTTTGTCTTTTCCTGGCCCTCTTCCTTCCCCCTAAGTTCTCTTCCTGTACTTTATTAGTCTCCTTTCTGTTTTCATATGGGGCCCCCTGTTTACATTTAGTTTGATCTAGCTTCCACATATGACAGAAAACATTTGATCCTTGACTTCTTGGCATGACTTATTTCATTTAGCCCGATGTTCCCCAATTCCATCAGTCCCATCCATTTAACAGCACATGATGTTCAATGTCATTGTCCTTTGTGGATGTGTCAACTTCCATTCACTATGTGGAACACATTTTATTTATCCATTCATTAGTTGATGGGCACCTGCACTGGTTCTGTAACTTGGCTATTGTGAATTGAACTGCTATAAACATTGAGGTTGCCTATATCAGTATTTTGATTTTTGTACTTTTGGATAAAAAACAAAACAAAAAACAAAAACAAAATAATTAATGAGATATTGAGGTCATATGGTTGGTCCACTCCTAGAGTTTTGAGGAATCTCCATATTGCTTTTCAAGGTAAAGTGGCTGAACTAATTTTCAGTGTCCTTTTACATTTGCTTTTAAATGATGTCCCCAAAACAGACAGTTTCTGAAGTTTGAAACTCCACACATAAAGGACTCTATTACAGAAATTCAGCAATAATTAGTCTGAACTACTGAATGATAATTAACCTATTAACTGATTAATATTAGTTAAAACCTACTGTCTCCTACATACAACTGTTCCATTTCAGCTTCCTCTTCAGTGTCCAATTTATTTTTCCTGTTTTATCTTCTGTTACCCTGCCCTCTCCCACCCACATGCTTCAATCTTAACTTAGATTTTTCTCTGTGTATTTTCATTCTTTGTATTCCCTTCATAAATTCTATTTAATATACAATTGTGAATGATTAACCAGTATAGCCTGTACTATATTAATTTGTCTGCACCCACCTTCCCCCTGAGCTGTTAGAGTCATAGAAATAATTAGCAATTGCATGCCTATTATACACTGTCATACAGTTTACTTTAGAAAAAAAAATATTTTTTTTTAACATGAAACTTTTTTCTATGTATTTTCCACCCACAGTTGGTTGAATCTGCAAATACACAACCCTTGGAAGCAGAGGGATAATAAGCAAAAATAGGTATTGATTGGCAGCTTATACACAGTCACCTTCCATCATACATAAAAGGGGTTCATAATCATTGCTTTTAGGTGTTACCTTCCATTCCTCCGACGAAGCCCCTTTACTTATTTTCGTGCCTTTATGACCAGAAAAATGTTAGGATTACACTTCAAATCACTGTAGTGCAAACAATCAGTAGAGGGGCTTATGGTGACTACTTAAGATCCCCAGATATTGTCACTCATCTTCCTCTAAATCATATAATGCTATCTTGATGAGTAGAGTTACATCAGTATGGTATCTTGAATCCAAATATTGATTTTTAATCAATTATTTTGTGTTTTTATTTATTTACTTTGGTACTGGACTTTAACCCAAGGGCACATTACTGCTGAGCTTCTTCCCCAGTCCTTTTATATATTATTATTATTATTATTATTATTATTAATTTTGAGACAAGGTCTCAAAAGTTTCTTAGGGCCTCACTAATTTGCTGAGATTGGCTTTGAACTTGCAATCCTTCTGCCTCACCCTATTGAGTCTTTGGCATCTGTCACTGTGCCTGGCTCTTCCAAATGTTTATCAATGAACATTTAAATATGAGAAATGGAGGAAGAGGGGGAAGATGGCAGCGAAGGGAGTGCATCACTCCAGTGTACTGCGTCGCTGTTCGGGAGAATGATGAGTTAGAACAGCTAAAAACTATCTTGTTAGGAATTTCTAGCAAAACTGGGGTGCTCCAAAACCTAGTGGAAGGATTTTCATCGCACGAGGAGACGATCAGCTACAGGGGCTCAAACGCGAGCGATTTGTCCACACGGAGGGTCACGCCGCTTATTCAGAAAATCGCCCCGTGGCTAGAATCTGCGGCATGCGCTGGGAAGCAAGAGATAGCAATGCAAAGATACAGCGCTGCGGATTCTGTGGGCTCCTGCCAGCTGTGCAATCACGGTACACAGTGCTGAATTCTGGGCTTGAGGTGGGGGAAGGAAGCGGTCCAGTTCGGTTCTCCACCGGTCAGACCACAGAGGAAGCCAGCGGCCACCATCTTGGAGAGTTGACGTCATCATCCCTGTTTTCGACTGATCGCAGCTCATTCAACCATAGAACAGGTAATTTCAGGCTGCCATTCGCCTGCGTCTCACAGACAAATTACTCAGGTGCAGTGCTAAAGAACCCGTGGAAACTGCTTCTTGGGGCCTGCTCCTATCAGAACATACACGGAGCCCGGGGTGGCCAAATTCTGGCACCCGGAACTGCTCTGCCCAGGGCTAAGGAGCCCGCGGAGGCTGCTTCTTGGAGCCTGCTCCTATCAGAGCATGCACGGAGCCCAGAGCGGCCAGGTTCTGGCTCTCGGAACTGCTCTGGCCCAGGGCTGAAGAACCTGCGGAAACTGCTTCTTGGGGCCTGCTCCTGTTGGGGCATGCACCGAGCCTGTAGCAGCTGAGTTCTGGCTCCCGGAGCTGCTCTGACCCAGGGCTGAGGAACCCGCGGAGACTGCTTCTCAGTCCGGATCCTGCTGAGTGCTGTGGGGGCCAGAGGGGCAGAGCAGAGCTGCAGCCCGCATCCGGAACAGCCCCAGCGACCCACCGGCATGGTATCGTTTCACCCCAACTGCGGTGGGGGCTGAGCAGAGCTGCCGCCCGAGCCCGCAAGGTAGGCAGACCACCGGCCGATCGGCGGAACGGGCACAGTGGCCTGCCAGTGTGGTAGACACGTCACACCAATGGGAGTAGGGGCAGAGCAGGTCCGCCGCCCTCGCCCGGAGTGGGCCTAATGACCAGCCGGCGTGGTATCGCTTCACCCCAATGGGAGTAGGGGCAGAGCAGGGCCGCCGCCCTCGCCCGGAGTGGGCCTAGTGACCCGCCGGCATGGTATCGCTTCACCCCAACTGCAGTGGGGGCCGAGCAGAACTGCCGCCCGAGACCACAAGGTAGGCAGACCTGCGACCAACCAGCGGGACAGGCACAGAGGCCTGCTGGCGTGGTAGACACGTCACACCAATGGGAGTAGGGGCAGAGCAGGGCCGCTACCTGTGCCCGGAACAGGCCTAGAGACCCGCCGGCGTGGTATCACTTCACCCCAACTGCAGTAGGGGCCGAGCAGAGCCGCCGCCCGAGCCTGCAAGGTAGGCAGACCTGAGACCGACCAGCGGGACAGGCAAAGCGTCCTGCCGGCATGGTAGACACGTCACACCAATTGGAGTAGGGGCAGAGCAGAGCCGCCGCACGCATCTGGAACAGACCCAAGGACCCACGGGCATGGTAGTCACGTCACCCCAATTGGAGAAGGGGCAGAGCAGAGCCGCCACCCGCGCCCGCAAGTTAGGCAGACCTGAGACTGACCGGCACAACAGGCCCAGCGGTCCGCAGGCATGGTAGACACGTCACACCAATTGGAGGAGGGGCAGAGGAGAGCCGCCGCCCGCGCCCGGGACAGGCCCAGAGGCCCGCCGACATGGTAGTCTTGTCACCCCAATTGGAGTAGGGGCAGAGCAGAGCCGCTGCCCGCACCCTGAACAGGCCCAGTGGCCCGCCGGCGTGGTAGTTACGTCACACCAATTGGAGTAGGGGTAGAGCAGAGCCAACACGCACGCCCGGAATGGGCCCAGCGACCCGCCGGAGTGGAAGTCACGTCACCCCAATTGGAGTAGGGGCAGAGCAGAGCCGCCTCCCGCGCCCGGAACAGGCCCAGCGACCCCCCGGCGAGGTAGACACGTCACCCCAATTGGTGTAAGGGCAGACCAGAGCCGCCGCCCGCGCCTGCAAGGTAGACAGACCTGCGACCGACCGGCAGAACAGCCCCAGGGGTCCGCGGGCATGGTACACACGTCACACCAACTGGAGGAGGAGCACAGCCGCTGCCCGCCCTGCAAGGGAGACTTTTCAACTATACAAGAGTAATATAAATATATAGGGGGAAAATTTCAAAAACACAACAGTTTCACCAAGCAGAAAGAAACGCGAGCAGTATGAAACGACAAGGAAAGAAAGCACCACAAGCAATGCAGGTCAACTCAACTTTAGAAGAGGTAATAGCTGCAGCAGATGGAATGTCAGATAAAGAATTCAGGATATACACGCTTCAGATGATCTGGAGTCTCAAGGAAGACATGAGACAGCAAAATCAGTCAATGAATGATCACTTCGACAATGAATTACATAAACAAATCCAAGAAGCAAAAGATCAACAATACAGGGAGATAGAGGTTATACAAAACAAACAGAAATCCTAGAAATGCAAGAAGCAATAAACCAACTTAAAAACTCAATTGAGAATACTACCAGAGGAGTAGAACACTTAGAAGATAGAACATCAGACAATGAAGACAAAGTATTTCAACTTGAAAAGTACATAGACAGCTCAGCAAGAATGTTAAGCAACCATGAGCAGAACATTCAAGAAATATGGGACAACATAAAGAGACCAAACTTAAGAGTCATTGGGATACAGGAAGGTATAGAGGTCCAAACCAAAGGAATGAGCAATCTATTCAATGAAATAATACGAGAAAACTTCCCAGACTTGAAGAATGAGACAGAATCCCAAATCCTAGAAGCCTACAGGACGCCGAATGCGCAAAATCATAAGAGATCCACACCTAGACTCATTATAATGAAGATGCCCAACATACAGAATAAGGAGAGAATTTTAAAAGCTACAAGAGAAAGGAAGCAGATTACATTTAGGGGTAAACCAATCAGGATAACAGCTAATCTTTCAACACAGACTCTGAAAGCTAGAAGATCCTGGAATAACATATTTCAAACTCTGAAAGAAAATGGGTTCCAACCAAGAATCGTGTATCCAGTGAAATTAAGCTTCAGGATGGAAGATGAAATTAAAACCTTCCACGATAAACAAAAGTTAAAAGAATTTGCAGCTAGAAAACCATCTCTCCAAAACATCCTTGGCAAAACATTTCAGGAAGAGGAAATGGAAAACGATAATGAAAACCAACAGTGGGAGGTAGGACAGTAAAGGGGGGAAATAATCAAAGAGGAAAAAAAAACATGTTTAGTAACATAAATAAACAAATATGGCTGGAAGAACAAACCATATCTCCATAATAACCCTAAATGTTAATGGCTTAAACTCACCAATTAAGAGACACAGGCTAGTGGAATGGATCACAAAACAAGACCCAACAATATGCTGCCTACAGGAGACGCATTTGATAGGAAAAGATATACATAGACTGAAGGTGAAAGGTTGGGAAAAATCATATCACTCATATGGACTTCGGAAACAAGCAGGAGTGTCCATACTCATATCAAATAAAATAAATTTCAAGCCAAAGTTAATCAAAAGGGATAAAGAGGGACACTACATACTGCTCAAGGAACCATACACCAACAAGACGTAACAATCATAAATATATATGCCCCAAACAACGGTGCAGCTCTGTTCATCAAGCAAACTCTTCTCAAGTTCAAGAGTCTAATAGACCACCATACAATAATCATGGGAGACTTCAACACACCTCTCTCACCACTGGACAGATCTTCCAAACAAAAGTTGAATAAGGAAACTATAGAACTCAATAACACAATTAAAAACCTAGACTTAATTGACATATATAGAATATACCACCCAACATCAAGCAGTTACACTTTTTTCTCAGCAGCACATGGATCCTTCTCAAAAATAGATCATATATTATGTCACAGGGCAACTCTTAGACAATATAAAGGAGTAGAGATAATACCATGCATCCTATCTGATCATAATGGAATGAAACTGAAAATGAACGATAAAAGAAGGAAGGAAAAATCATGCATCACTTGGAGAATGAACAATAGGTTACTGAATGATCAATGGGTTATAGAAGACATCAAGGAGGAAATTTAAAAATTCTTAGAGATAAATGAAAACACAGACACAGCATATCGGAATCTATGGGACACATTGAAAGCAGTTCTAAGAGGAAAATTCATTGCTTGGAGTTCATTCCTTAAAAAAAGGAAAAAACCAACAAATAAATGATCTCATACTTCATCTCAAAATCCTAGAAAAAGAAGAGCAAAACAACAGCAAAAGAAGTAGAAGGCAAGAAATAATTAAAATCAGAGCTGAAATTAATGAAATTGAAACAAAAGAAACAATTGAAAAAATTGACAAAACTAAAAGTTGGTTCTTTGAAAAAATAAATAAAATCGACAGACCCTTAGCCATGCTAACAAAGAGAAGAAGAGAGAAAACTCAAATTACTAGCATACGGGATGAAAAAGGCAACATCACAACAGACACTTCAGAAATACAGAAGATAATCAGAAATCATTTTGAATCCTTATACTCCAATAAAATAGAAGATAGTGAAGGCATCGATAAATTTCTTAAGTCATATGATCTGCCCAGATTGAGACAGGAGGATATAGACAACCTAAACAGAACAATATCAATTGAGGAAATAGAAGAAACCATCAAAAGACTACCAACTAAGAAAAGCCCAGGACCGAATGGGTATACAGCAGAGTTTTACAAAACCTTTAAAGAGGAACTAATACCAATACTTTTCAAGCTATTTCAGGAAATAGAAAAAGAGGGAGAACTTCCAAATACATTCTACGAGGCCAACATCACCCTGATTCCTAAACCAGACAAAGACACTTCAAAGAAAGAAAACTACAGACCAATATCTCTAATGAACCTAGGTGCAAAAATCCTCAATAAAATTCTGGCGAATCGGATTCAAAAACATATCAAAAAAATTGTGCATCATGATCAAGTAGGATTCATCCCTGGGATGCAAGGCTGGTTCAATATACGGAAACCAATAAATGTTATTCACCACATCAATAGACTTAAAATTAAGAACCATATGATCATCTCGATAGATGCAGAAAAAGCATTTGACAAAGTACAGCATCCCTTTATGTTCAAAACTCTAGAAAAACTAGGGATAACAGGAACATACCTCAACATTGTAAAAGCAATCTATGCTAAGCCTCAGGCTAGCATCATTCTGAATGGAGAAAAATTGAAGGTATTCCCTCTAAAATCTGGAACAAGACAGGGATGCCCTCTCTCACCACTTCTGTTCAACATAGTTCTCGAAACACTGGCCAGAGCAATTAGACAGACAAATGAAATTAAAGGCATAAAAATAGGAAAAGAAGAACTTAAATTATCACTATTTGCAGATGACATAATTCTATACCTAGCAGACCCAAAAGGGTCTACAAAGAAACTATTAGAGCTAATAAATGAATTCAGCAAAGTGCAGGATATAAAATCTACACGCATAAATCAAAGGCATTTCTGTATATCAGCGACAAATCCTCTGAAATGGAAATGAGGAAAAACACTCCATTCACAATATCCTCAAAAAAAATAAAATAAAATACTTGGGAATCAACCTAACAAAAGAGGTGAAAGTCTTATACAATGGAAACTACAGAACCCTAAAGAGAGAAATAGAAGAAGATCTTAGAAGATGGAAAAATATACCCTGTTCATGGATAGGCAGAACTAACATCATCAAAACGGCGATATTACCAAAAGTTCTCTATAGGTTTAATGCAATGCCAATCAAAATCCCAACGGCATTTCTTATAGAAATAGATAAAGCAATCATGAAATTCATATGGAAAAACAAAAGACCCAGAATAGCAAAAACAATGCTAAGCAGGAAGTGTGAATCAGGCGGTATAGTGATACCAGACTTCAAACTATACTACAGACCAATAGTAACAAAAACAGCATGGTATTGGTACCAAAACAGGCGGGTGGACCAATTGTACAGAATAGGGGACACAGAAACCAATCCACAAAACTACAACTATCTTATATTTGATAAAGGGGCTAAAAGCATGCAATGGAGGAAGGATAGCATCTTCAACAAATGGTGCTGGGAAAACTGGAAATCCATATGCATCAAAATGAAACTGAATCCCTTTCTCTCGCCATGCACAAAAGTTAACTCAAAATGGATCAAGGAGCTTGATATCAAATCAGAGACAAGAAAAAGTTGGCTACGATCTACATACTGTGGGGTCGGGCCCCAAATTCCTCAATAGGACACCCATAGCACAAGAGTTAATAGCAAGAATCAACAAATGGGACTTACTCAAACTAAAAAGTTTTTTTCTCAGCAAAAGAAACAATAAGAGAGGTAAATAGGGAGCCTACATCCTGGGAACAAATTTTTACTCCTCACACTTCAGATAGAGACCTAATATCCAGAGTACACTAAGAACTCAAAAAATTAGACAATAAGATAACAAATAACCCAATCAACAAATGGGCCAAGGACCTGAACAGACACTTCTCAGAGGAGGACATACTATCAATCAACAAGCACATGAAAAAATGCTCAGCATCACTAGCAGTCAGAGAAATGCAAATCAAAACCACCTTAAGATACCATCTCACTCTAGTATGATTGGCAGCCATTAGGAAGTCAAACAACTACAAGTGCTGGCGAGGATGTGGGGAAAAGGGTACACTTGCTCATTGTTGGTGGGACTGCAAATTGGTGCAGCCAATTTGGAAAGCAGTATGGAGATTTCTTGGAAAGCTGGGAATGGAACCACCATTTGACCCAGCTATTCCCCTTCTCGGTCCCATCCCTAAAGACCTAAAAAGAGCATGCTACAGGGACACTGCTACATCGATGTTCATAGCAGCACAATTCACAATAGCAAGACTGTGGAACCAACCTAGATGCCCTTCAATAGATGAATGGATAAAAAAATGTGGCATCTATATACAGTGGAGTATTACTCTGCATTTAAAAATGACAAAATCATAGAATTTGGAGGGAAATGGATGGCATTAGAGCAGTTTATGCTAAGTGAAGCCAGCCAATCCCAAAAAACAAATGCCAAATGTCTTCTTTGATATAAGGAGAGTAACTAAGAACAGAGTAGGGACGAAGAGCATGAGAAGAAGATTAACATTTAACAGGGATTAGAGGTGGGAGGGAAAGCGAGAGGGAAGGGAAATTGCATGGAAATGGAAGGAGACCCTCATGGTTATACAAAATTACATACAAGAGGAAGTGAGGGGAAAGGGAAAAATAATACAAGGGGGAGAAATGAATTATAGTAGAGGGGGTAGAGAGAGAAGAGGGGAGGGGAGGGGAGGGGAGGGGAGGGGGGATAGTAGAGGATAGGAAAGGCAGCAGAATACAACAGACACTAGTATGGCAATATGTAAATCAATGGAAGTGTAACTGATGTGATTCTGCAATCTGTATACGGGGTAAAAATGGGAGTTCATAACCCACTTGAATCAAAATGTGAAATATGATATGTCAAGAACTATGTAATGTTTTGAACAACCAACAATAAAAAAAAATAAAAATAAATAAAATAAAATAAAATAAAGGTATTGTTTCCAACTAAAAAAAAATAAAATATGAGAAATGTTTAATTTGGAAAGATTTGTGTGCAAAATTCAAGACCACTGAATGAATTTTGAGTAGAGAATTGAAAAGTATCTACCATCTCACATTCAACTCAAGTTTTGGGGATCCATAATCTATCTATAGGTATAAAAATTAATTTCTCTACTAAAAGACAAGAGTAACAATCATAATTCAGGCTAAAGGACAATAACACAAGAAGAAAAATTGTGTCTTTCATTAGTTAACCAAAACTACTATCTGGAGTAGAAGAAAGTCCATACAGTCTATACAGATTGGCCTCTCATGAAGCACACAAAGCAATGTTTTCAGCTTTCCGGGAACTTAGATTTGACACTGTGATTAGTTTTTTTTTTCCCATGAAATAAATGTAACATGATACAAAACATAATGACCCTTCTTTAACTCAGAGATATTAGGATTTTTTTTCCCCAGTTCCCAACTACATAGACAAATCTTACGCAGGAAAGAGATACAGGATGACTTTATGTCTGCAGTCAAATAGAGTGGATGGGCAGCCACCAAAATTACACTGAAATCATAATCATATTATCATTAAGATAATGCTATAGTAGATTGATTGCAATAATTGCTGCAATCAATGGCTTCCTCATATCCACAGTCTTTGAAATATTACATTGCAAGATTTGCAAGAGGGGGTATCTGTTTTTTCTCCGCCATTTAAATCTGTGTGGGCTATGGGATATGTTTAGCCAACAAAATGTGGCAGGAATGATATTATTATGGGTTAAATTGTGTATGCCTCCCCCAAAATATGTGAAAGATATGATGAAGGCAGAGCAGTGTGCTACTTCCACAAGTCAAGGAATGCCAAAGGTTTCTAGGGAAACACCAGAACGTAGGAATGGATTCTTCTTCCCAACCTCCTCCTTCAGAAGGAACCGAGCCTGCCAGCCCTTTGATCTCAGACTTGTAGGGCCTAAACGAAGACAAAGTATTATTTTGTTATTTCTTGCTTACGCCATTCATTCCATGGTGTTTTGTAACATCCCAAGCAAACTACTACAAGCTGTGACGAGGAAGCAATTTTAAAAATCTTATGAAAATCAATCTTATATGATTGGTTTTAAACTATCATTGTTACTTGCAACAAACTGACATTGAAATTAACACTTGGGTTACCCTGAGCTTTTGTGTTAAATTTGAGGTATACCATCAGAACAGGATGTATTACACATAGATGAGAAAACTCACCCCAAAGTCCCACATCATCAACAGATGTTCAAGGCTAGGAGCTCCAGAAACTTGCAAAGACACACAAAGAAGTATCCCCCCAAAATATGCACTCCCGCAACAAAAGAAACCACAGATATATAAAGGTGCAAAACTCCAGAGATAGAATACAAAAAGCTTGTTGTTAAAATGATTAATGAGCTGCAAGAAGATCTGAGGCATGGATTTAGAGAGAAAATACAGGAGGTAAAAGACCACTTCAATAAAGAGATTCCGAAAAGAAACAAATCAGAACTCATGGAAATGAAAGATACAATAAATTGAAGATTAAAAATTCAGTTGAAATTGTCTACAAAAGGTTAGATTATGTAGAAAACAGAACTTCAGGTTTTGAAAACAGAACTTCCAGACAGTTTAGAAACTGCAGAAAGCAGTGAAAAAGTACAAACAAATACTGTGAGGGGAATGGAGAATAACTCTGGGACAACAAGAAGAGACCATAATTCAGAGTCACTCTTCATTGAAGAGAGCATGAAGATACAAGCTAATGGCATTAAGAAATTTGGCACCTAGATACCCTTCAGTAGATGAATGGATAAAAATGTGGCATTTATACACAATGGAATATTACTCAGCACTGAAAAACAAGATTATGGCATATGCAGGGAAATGGATGGCATTAGAGCAGATTATGCTAAGTGAAGTTAGCCAATCCCTAAAAATCAAATGCCAAATGTCTTCTCTGATATAAGGGGGCGGGGGTGACTCAAAATAGAGTAGGGAGGAAGAGCATGAGAAGAAGATTACCACTATATAGGTAAGAGAGGTGGGAGGGAATGGGAGGGAGAAGGGGAATTGCACGGAAGATGGAAGGAGACCCTCATCGTTATACAAAATACATGTATGATGATGTGAGGGGGAAGGAATAAAAAAAGAGAGGGAAAGGTGTCACAGTAGATTGAGTAGAGAGAGGGGATGGGAGGGGAGGGGAGGGGGGATAGGAAGGGCAGCAGAATACAATAGACACTAGTATTGTGTATGTATATATGTGGCCGTATAACCAATGTGATCCAGCAACCTGTACACGTGGAAAATGAGAATTCATACCCCATTTGAATCAAATGTATGATATGTCAAGATCATTGTATTGTCATGAGCAACTAATAAAAAAAGAAATTTGGCAGTGAAGCAATTGCCAGAAAAATTTCCAGACCTTAAGAATGAGATGCACATTCATATACATGAGGCATGTAGGAACCATACAGACAAGATTAACAAAAAAACTTTCTTAGACACGTCATTATCAAATTGCCTAACAGAAAAAAAAAAGGAGGGAATATCAAAAGCCTCAAGAGAAAAATAACATATTGCATTTAGAGGTAAACCAATAAAGATCTGACTTCTCTGCTAAGACTCTGAAATCCAGAGGAGCTTGCAATGAGGTAGTCCAAGTTCTGACAGAAAACACTTGCCAACCATCATGGCTATATCCCAAAAAGCTATCCTTCAGGACTGAAGGAGATACAAGGACTTCCTAAGATAATCGTAAACTGAAAGAATTCATGACTACGAAGCCAGCTCTTCAGAAAGCACTTTAAATGAGAAGAATTTAAAAGCATTCCCCAGAGGTTTTGAATGGAAAAGCTCCCTAGAAGAGCAGATGAAGTAATGAAAACCAAGACCAGATTAAAGAGTGGAAGTAAATCAAAGGTCTGGGAATATTAAACTGCTCTTTCACAGTGACTCATAATGGAAATGGTCTCAACTCTCCAGTTGAAAGACAGACTGGCAGAGTGGTTTTAAAAAGAAGGCCCAACAATGTGTGTGTGCAAGAGACTCGTTGTACAGGCAATTCCATCTCCAGGCTGAAATTAAAAGGATGGAAATAGATATCCCATGGGAACGGGGACCAGAAGCAAACAGTAGTAGCTACTCTCACATCTGACAAAGCAGATTTTGTTCAAAAATTAATCTTAGGAGACAAGGAGTTCACATCACATTGGCTAAGGGAACAATCCACCAAGAAGATTAACTATAGAAAATATTTATGTCCCACAATTTGGTGCACCTAATTTTATAAAACAAATACTTCTTGACTTTACATCTCAGATTCTAATACCTTAATATGGGGTTGTGTCAATACACCCTTCTCACCAATAGACAGTTTTTATAAATGTGCTCCTCATATGCCCCTGTAAGTAGTCTCAAGGCTTAGGGGCCACACACTTGAACAAACCTGTGGGTCACCACAGAGAAACATATTCAGTTGGTCTCAATTGTCATCTCAAGCATGCTAGCCAATCTGACCCCAAGGAACAGCTGCTCAGCTCTCAAAACTTTTGCAGAGGTCCACTCTCTAAGAGGATGTACAGGAAATTGCATGCCATCTATATGGGGAAGATCACATCTTGCCTACATGCCTCTGCATGTACTAAGGCCACACACAGTACAAGGCCTTTTCAAACACTACTAACATTTTTTTTTCACAGTTACAAATGTTACCAATGTAACTAAGTCATAGCTTTCACTTCTAAAACTAAGTATGTTGCACTCTCAAAAGTTGCATTCAATTGAACTTGTGCTCCTTATAGGACCCTTATATTGTGTTTGATTGACATAATAGTTTCTGTGTAACTTCCAAAGCCCCTTTGCAATGATGACTTAGACTTCAGGAAGGGAATTTATTTTTGGCCTTCCAACACAAAACACAATCAGTGTCCTTGGGGGAAACATTCTTAGTCCAGGAAAGCTGAAATGACCTAGGAGGGTTTGCGATCACAGATTTCTTTGGACTCCTAAAACAACGTTTCCTGGGGCCCTAAATGACTTAGAATTGTCTCTCCTTGATAAATCGTGTGTGGCCAGTCCATGAAAATATTTTTATTTTAGCACTTTCTTTTCTGTCCACAGTCCCGACCTCCTCTGCAACATGTTGTTTGCTCAAAATGTCTTTTAATATGTAAAACTTCACATTTCTTTGACTCATTCCTAATTTTTCCTTCATTGAAGATGTATGAGGTGTCAGGCTTCATACCTGATCTTGAGAAGCAGGTCAAATCACATGTAGTCCTTCATTGGTGACAAAGTGGCATGCTAGAAAAAAAAAATAATAACTGCTGGTGTATGGGGATACAGAGTTGATCAAGGCCTTATGGAAGTATAGTTGTTGAAGAAGTTTCAGAAAATGTGAGGAAAGGTGTTTGAGCCGGAGCTCACACCTTGAGTAATGCATAGGATTTGACAAGCAACAGGAAAAAGGCTACTGGCTTTGACTCAAGATGTACAAACAGTTGGAAGGAAAAAAAGTCATAGAAGGCATTCTCGGAGCTGAAGTTCTTCCTCAAAGGTGAAGTTTGGGTGTCTGTGAAGAATGAAAGCATGAATCCAAAGCATCTGACTTGGAAACACACGCAGTTTAAAAGACTCTATAGCTGAGAACACTATTAAAATGTTCTGTTAAAAGTTAAAAATCAAAGTAGAATTTGGGACAAAAAATAATTAACACCTTTACCATAGAAAATGGCTTCACTGACTCAAGTGGTGAGGTAATTGGAAAAGTTACTAAGAAACGAAGATGCCTGGAGGACAAAGTTGGGACTCAGAGGCAATTCTCCAAAGGATGTTAAGTGTTTAGATGGGAAAATGCTCCTTGTGTTCTTGAAAGTAATGGGAGAAATTTATTTCAAAATTGCTTGTATTCCAGTGTCAGCCTGTGAAGGGAGCCCCAGAGGAAGTATTTTGGAAGGGAAGGTGCACAGTGTGGTCCTCCCTGGTAGGGTGCGCCCTTGTTCAATAGGGTTGAGGGCAGAGCGGGGCGTGGCTTGTCTTGGCGTCAGTGTTGACGCTGGGGCAGACGTAAGTTTTCCCAGCAGCCCCCCGGACAATCGCGGCCCTTGAGGTTCACAGACCATGGGGGCACTAAGCAGTCGGATGGTGTGGCTCAGGCGGGATCGTGCCCCAGAGGAGCCAGGTGCTGTTAGAGATGGGCAGGAGGCAGTGGAGATGGAAGCAGCAGTGGTGCAGGGGGAGGAGGAGGGTGAAGAAGCCCAACTCTCCACCAGTCAGGTAGGCCGCAAGCGGAAGAGCAGCCCAGGAGGGCCGCTGGCCAAAGCTCCTCGCAGAGAGAGGATCAAGGACAAGTCCAGGTCCATTTACCAGGCGCTCTTCCTGAGGGGTGAGGGCAGCGACATACAGATCCGTGCATTGGGGGAGGAGTGGAACTTACACAGGGTCTACCTGTGCCAGGCAGGGTACTTTGCTAGCATGTTCAGCGGCGCCTGGCGGGAGACACACATGAATACCGTAGAGATACAGATGCCTGATGAGAACATCGATCGTGAGGCCTTGCATGAAGTTTTGGGCTCCTTGTACCGCGATTCCATGATCATCCCTCCCTGTCGAGTTGTTGCCATCCTGGCCACGGCCAGCATGCTTCAGTTGGACGAGCTAATTCAACAGTGCAGGGAGATCATGAAGGACACTGTCAGTGCCCAGAGTGTGTGCAACTACTACTACTCAGCCGAGAACTATGGGCTTCAGGACATCAGAACCATTTGCCGCCAGTGGCTGTTGGACAACTTGATGACCCACTGTAATGAGGAACTTTTGATGGAAGTCAGTCTGGATCTCATGAGAGAGCTTATTGCCTCTTCAGATCTCTTGGTGATGGGGGTGGAGATGGACATATACACCACACTGAAAAAGTGGACGTTCCTACAGCTGCAGCCCACATGGAGGGGCACCCGAAGAGCATTACTGCCTGATGCCAACTCGTGGTTTGCCAGGCATAGAGGGGAGTCAGAAGGTGCACCTTTTCTGGAGACTGAGCAGGGCAGAGCCTTCATTCCAGTGTTCCAGCAGCTGCGGCTAGCCTACATCATCTGTGATCTGCCATCCGCACACGTTATTGACCAGGATGCACTGATACCTGCCGCATGGTTGACCCCGGTATACAAAGAGCAGTGGCTAGCACTTCTTCGGGCTGAGCACACAAAGGAGATTGGGCCTGTGGATGTCTACGTGTCTGACCTCCAAGGAAACAGCATGCGGTGTGGGGGCCAGCTCCGAAGAGATGAACAATGCAGCTGGAGGTGGGCAGGCTTTAACTTTGGCTGGGACCTGGTGGTGTGCTACAACAACCGTCGCATTGTATTCCGTCGCAGTGCACTGAACAAGTCCTGTGGTCTTGGGGTCAGCTTACTCTGGCAGAGAAAAGTTGCATTCCGCCTCCGACTTGTCTCTTTGGACAGGAATGGAAGAGCCATTTTTAGGAGGGATACAGAATATCAGATGCTTTCCCTAAGAAAGGATCAAGAACTAGAGGTAGTGAACCTAGAGAACCAAGATGTGTTCTTCCCCTTATACATGGCATGTAATTTCCTGTACATCCCCCGGGAGAGGGGCACTGCCCAGAGTGAGGACTCTTGCAAAAGCCCAGAAAGCTGAGCAGGTCTTCCCTCTGCTCAGGAGTGGGCAGTGTGCCCCAGATGCCAGCTGCCTTTATGACAAGGGGACTTGCTGATCTGTGATGATGCGCACAGGTTTCATTGAAGTGTAGGCCCTAACGCTTGAAACTGTTTACAGGGGCATAGGAGGAGCATACATTTCAAAGCCAAATCACCTCCAGAACTCAATTGTGCTGTTAATGTGGCAACCTGTCCACCTGGTTTACCCTCCATCAACTGCCACATAATTTCTGAGAAGACAAAGACCAACGGATTTAGAGAGAAGCTGAGCTTTACCTACTCTACTCTTCGTGAAACTCTTTAAAACATGGCTTTCCTGTAGTTCAGTTAAGTGGATGTTGAAGGTATATTCTGACTCCTCTTTCAGTTGGCACTTTTAGAGCTCCTATGCTCCACTCATTAACACCACCAACACTGGTTTCATTCCTTGCCCCCCCTTCCCATATTTCCTGCCAATGAGTGCACTGCTTACTTTCCATAGTTTCCCATTGCGTGTACCCATGCAGACTACACAGATGTCTTCTTTGTGTTGGTTGGTCTTCAGTGAAAGATCATCTTGATGCAAATTGGAACTTACTTTAACTTTCATAGCATATTAATCCCAGAAAGTCATTTCAAAATTTATAAAACCGTACTTTGGGACTGAGTGGTAGGAAGCAGTTTGTTCTATGAGGATATTCTTTTACTAAATACATATTTGTGTGTGGCACCGTCAAGAATTATCTTTTCACCAGAAAGTGCTCTTTAAGCAAGCTCATGGTCTTTGCTCTTCAGAATCATTTGCTTTTCAAACTGTATGTGGGGGCTAGGTGGTGGATTGGTTCCTGACGACTGGTAATTTAATTACTGTCACTGCTAATTTAAATACTGTCATTCTCTTGCTCCCTCCCAAATGTCCACCTTGTTTCATTTCATTGAGTGACTGTGGTTAAAGAATGTCAAAGAATTTTTTAAAACTCTGTTTAAGAATTCATACACATAATAAACATATACTTTGGAGAAGTGTAAAAATCTACACCAAGATTTACAAATAAAAAATAACTCTACAAGAGTAGCATTTTACTGATTTGAAACCAGAATTTTTTATGGGTTTATATTTCTCTTCCCAATTACATCTTTTTCCTTTTCCACCCAGTTTAGAAATTACTCTTGACCTTTTATTCATTTTTCGTTCTTAAGCAGAAATGAAAGTCCATACCAAATCTTCATATAATGTTAGGGTAGTACTTTGATAACAGTAATAGGAACTGTCCCATTCAAGGTGCCCTTGATGTACCCTTTGATGTCTGCCTTAATTTTTCATTTCCTTCCTGTCATGTTCCTTTATGCTCTGTTTGCAAAAAGTAAATCTCATTTTCATGATTTTAAATACAGTTGGGAATAGTATGTAATGTTGTGTATAATGGTAAAAGTAGGTTTCTGCTTTACCACTTTTACTTCCTTTATGTAAATTTTTGAAGCAATTTCATCTTACGTTTTCCTGAACTGAATACCAGGATGTCATTCCCTCAAAAATGAGATATCCTCACTTTTGAAATTCATAAACTACTCAGCTGAAAATGAACATTGGCTGAAAAGTTGCTTCTGCTTTGTTACCTGGCCAACTTTTCAGTTTATTATTGCTATTTACAGTACTAGAAAGATGTTTGATGAAGTACAATGAATGGCATCTGAAATATACACATTTAAACTCACACAAACCCTGACTGCTGTCATTTGCCAGTTTGGGGCACTTATCTAATTCTAGATACTTTAGTATCTAATACTAGATACTTACTTTTTCACTTTAAGGTTTTTTAAAAATTATTTTGACTGCTAATCTGAGGTAGCATGCTTCCCACATGAATGCTCAGTGTTTATAGACTCTCAGTAAAGGAATGCAAAAGCAGGACAAGATATACAGTTATGGAGATTCTACACAAAGCCATCAAACTAAGTGGGAACAAAGTATATACCGCACCAATCCTTAAGAATGATTAAGATTTTTTTCCTGCCTTGGTGTTTTCCTCTCTGTATTTCTCTCTGTTGCTGCCTATCAGCATTTGTCTTGTTATCTGTCTGTCTGTGTCTGCATCCATGTATATCTTTGTATGTCTTCATCTATTTTGCAAGTCTTTGTTTCCACCTTTCTCACCTTTATTTTCTGTGTCTGTCACTGTGTCTTTCTCCTTCTGTCAGTCTCTGACTCTTTGTGTGTGTGTGTGTGTGTGTGTGTGTATACATCTGTGTGTGCACACAAGCTCACATGCCTATGCTTACCTGCCTTTCTTCTTTTTAACAGCAATAAGAACATACAGATTTTATTGTATGCCTAAGGCATGCACCTATTAGACTCCTAGCTGTCATGGTCTCTATATGCCTACCTGTGTATCTTTCTGATACTTCTGCCTATGTCTGCCTGTCTTTCCTTCTTGGACTTTATTTCTATCTATTTCTACCTGGTTCCTCCTGCCCCTTTTCTGTGTATACTGGTTTACCTGCCTTTAGTTTGAACAAATGGCATATATATATATATATATATATATATATATATATATATATATATATATATATATATCACCATCCATGTTTCCATCTTTCGGACCAGCTGTTCCTATTTTTTTTTTCCACAAGGCTCTCCAGTCTCTAGATGCTTCCTTCCTGGGCACCATTTTATCTCTTCTTATGGTCTCTGCTACTTTTGTTATAACCAAAGACAAATTTGTACATTCTTTGCCAGTTGTTATCACACTAATATGCCAATTGAAGATCATGTGAAAGGAGTGAATCAGTTTTAAATTTTCTGGATATTTCATCCCACACTCCCTCCTCCCCAGGAAAACTAGAGACACTGCATGGTTAATTTTAAATGTCTGAAAGACTTTAACATGTATTCTGAATACACAGGATAATTTG
This sequence comes from Spermophilus citellus, assembly GCF_964194105.1. Classification (NCBI taxonomy): domain Eukaryota; kingdom Metazoa; phylum Chordata; class Mammalia; order Rodentia; family Sciuridae; genus Spermophilus; species Spermophilus citellus. Next base: position 77,128,283 of record NC_138190.1, read on the forward strand.
TCATGTGTGTTTCGGTAAGATGTTTATATAAAACAGGTATGATGGTTAATGTCAGATCCAGCATTTGTTTTAACTTAAGTGTCAGAAGAACACCATGTAAGATATTAAAGATAATGGGAGGTTCATAAGGGGGGCCATATTAGGGTTCCTTAAAGCATCATAATATGATTAATGGTAGTTGGTGAAATGATCAGGCTATTTCTACTTGATTTGATTTTGTAATATTGAGAAAATTTCTGTATCAAATTGTCATTTTCATATTTCACATAATAGTATAATCAGATTCTCCAAATCTTTATTGCAAATAGGTATTGTTCTTTTTAAATATGTTTCTGAGAGACATGCTAAGCATTACCACTTTATGGATTCGGCAATTTTAGTGAATTTTTGAAATGTGTATACTTTGAGCCTTCATGATTTGTATGTACAATATTTAAACCTGCACTAAATGTACCCTAAATTCCTCCCATGATCCTTTAAGAATTGAAATGTGCAGTAGATTAGACAATGGGGTATGGTGGGGAGGTATGGGAGATAGAGAAAGAAAGACAGTTGGATGAATCTGACATAATATTCTCATGTCCACATACAACACAGTGAATCCCACCATCATGTACATCCATAAGAATGGGATTCTAACAATAATGAGATATATTCCATGCTTATATAATTATGTCATAGTGGATTCTGTCATGAATAACTAAAAACAACCAATAAATAAAAGAGACTTAAAATCATTAAATATTTGTACATAATAATTTACATTTAATCTTTCATCATGACTTTTAATCCTTCATCATGACTTAGATTTTGCTCCTTAAAGATCAAGCATATAGATCCATTCAGAATTCGTCCCAATTATTTTTATATTTGTAGTTGGTTCTGTCATCTTACATCCGCTTCCAAATTACCTGGTTTTTTTTTTTTTTTTTACTCTTTTTCTCTTGCATTAACCTTTCTTATTACTGGATTTTTGTTTTTATTGCCATTGGATGGATTGAATGTTCTTTACTGCCTTATTACTTGTAGTGGCTTGGAAGTAGGGTATGATACCATGAATACATATTTGTGCCAAGGATGACCTACCCCAAGTCAGGGTCCATTTGGACACAATTTAAGACCTCAACAGTCATTGCAAGTTAAAACTAAACTGGTTATTTTGCCTTGGAGATTGAAGGGTTGTGATAGAGCAGGAATCTAAGATCTACTGAATAGTATAAATATTCTTAATGCTTTATAATGCATAGTTTTCTTCATTTGATCATCACAAACGTGATGCCACGTATCCATTCTTACATCCTCATTGAACATGGGAAATGATTAAGTATCAGAGTGGTTAAGTTACCTTTCCAATATGACATAGTCAAAATTTCTGCATTGCGAATGTAAATCTAAGTCCCTTTTAGTGAATTTCAGCAATCTCACACCATTGCACATTGTCTTCAAAGGTAGATATATAAATGGTAACCGTGCGTGGCCTTTCACATCAAGCAGTTAAATATGTAATTTTCCTGAAGGTGCACAATCACAGGAAGATGGGATTTTATAGGTCTCAAACCACAATTTTTATTACATCTGCATAAAAACTGTCACTGCCATACACCGACACAGAACCTGTCCTTCATGGATTTGTTTCAGAAAAAAAAGGTAAACTAGGATGTATAACTTTCCTGGGTTATGTGTCATCATTCATTCCACCTCATTGGATATCTGTGAACTGTTTATTTCTTAGAAGAGAGAGATGGTCTCCAGTGATTTCCAAATACATAGATACAGGAGATGTGTGAACAGTTCAACAAAAAAATCTTCAATACTCAGAAACCTGTGTTCCTCAATATATGTTAGGCAATTTTTCACAAACAATTCACATTCAGTGGTTTAACCAAATTCCCTGCTTAACAGTCCCAGCTCTCCCAGCTCACTCACTCAGTCATGAGGGGCCTGAGAGCCTTAGGTTCTATATATATGCAAAGTAGCACTACTCTACCACCAGAAAAGACTTAGAGATAATAGAAAATATCATTGAACATGTGGTAAGTACTCAGTACATTAAGAATTGATTACTAATATTTATTTTACAGTGTTTCACTAAAACATTGCTTGGTCAAATAATTTTTCTACATTGAGAACTACAGATGATGTTATGGGTTTTGCTTCAAACATCCAATGGAATTTAGAGAACTCAAGGGAAGTAAATGCTTTTTGCATACAATTCTATGCTTTCTCTTGATATATATATATATATATATATATATATATATATATATATATATATCAATTTTTTTTAATTTGTGAAGGATCCATTGTATTTTCTTGAATCTTTTCTAGCTTTGGTGAAACTTCCTATTCTTTTATTTTTTTCAAGGGTTTTCATAATTTCCCCTTTAAGTGATTTAATGATGGCTGCTTCAAAAGCCTTGTCAGTAAATTCTACATATCTGTGTCATCTCAGACCACTCATGATCTTTTCTCATTAAAGTTGAGGTTTTGCTTGTTCTTGGCATGACAAGTGAACTTCTGTTGTATTGGGACATTTGGGTGTGTTACAAGGCTCTCTGTGTTACTTAAATCTTCTGTCTCAGTACCCCTCCTCTGCCACTAGGCCAGAGAGTGGAGGAAGTTCACTGCTGTCAGTTGGAAGTGGAAATCCTGTTCCCCTCTCGGTCCACGTTGGGGTTGATACCCTGGGGGAGAAAAGTGCCTGATTAACGTTGCCCTACATGGGTTCCGTTGAAAGTGCATGAGGGTGGAAAGCTCGATACTCTTGGGAACTTGTTGTTATTTCTCTTTGCTGCTTCAACAAATTGCCTCAAACCTATCCTAATTTAAAATAACACATTGTCTTACAGTTTTCCAGGTCTGTGTCACACTCATCAAAAATCCAGGTCTTATCAGGCCATGTTTTTTCCAGAAGCTCTGGGAGGATCTATTTTCTGTTTACATCGGTAGTTAGTGAATTTAAATTCCTTGTGGTAGTGGGATTGAGGTCCCTGATCTTCCTTCCTATATCTGCAAAGTAGCACTACTCTACCACCAGAAAAGACTTAGAGATAATAGAAGATATCATTGAACATGTGGTAAGTGCCTGAAAGTTAAGATCCATTCTGTTTCTATATACTACCATTTATAGCCTTTGTTTCTATGGCCAGCTTTCTCCAATTGCAGAGCCAGCAATGAAGGGCCAGGGTGCTCACATATCCCATCTCTTGCCTCCCTCTTATACTTTTGAGAGCTCATGTGACTAGGAGTCCTACTGAGATAATCCAGGAAAATCGTCATGTCTGAAATTCAGGTTAAGCAGTAAAAATGCCATCTGCAAATTTAATAATATTTTTCCAGGTAAGGTAGAGTATTCACAGATTCTGAGGATTAGGCCATAGACCTATCACGATGCCATCATTTTACCTATCACAGCACTGACTGTGATAGGTAAACTGACATTCATGACTCCTGTAATCCTCTTCTGACATCATTCCAATGATGAAGGTGAAGGTTACCTAATTTTTGCCTAATGTGCATGAATGGCCTGGCTTCCCACCCAACTTTTAATGATACCACTCTAGTGGGGATAAGGAGGTTAGGACATATGATTTCAGCACTGTGAGGGTAGAACTTTAAGTTTCTCATCCTGTGCTATTTGCAACGGGCCATATTGCAAGACCACTATTTTCCTCTGGTGTGTCACAGTTCTTATATAGAATTTTCTCTGCTGCTAGGCTGTCTCTTTCATGATATTTTGGTTAAGGAGTTATATATTTTGGAGGATCTTTTCTTCCCTATGTCTGTTGTCCTTTCAAGGATGCTGCATTTCTGGATCCCACTCTAGTCTGGGCTATATGAAAGAAAGATACAAACAAATATACCCAAAAAGAATGACCACCTTGTTTCACTGACTCCAAGTTCTCTAGCTGGTTGCCCTTCTTCTCAACACCTTTCATGCTCTTGTTGTTTATTTTATGGATACATCATTTATATGCAAATGTATAAGTAAATATATGTATTCATATGTGTGTGTGTGTGTGTGTGTGTGTGTGTGTGTGTGTGTCTGTGTGTGTGTTTATATTTGGGTGTTTTAACTGAACTTAGTGGAAGGAATGGAAAACTGCATCTTTGCCATCTTTACTCCAAACCAGAAATATGTAAAACATTTATAAATATTATTGAAATATTTATTGTAATATGATTTCATCTTTAAATTAAATTATATTTTAATTTCATTTAATTATTAAAGATTTTTAAATGTGCTCTTAGTATATCATACTTGACATTCATCCCTTTCTTCTAGGCTAATGACAGAATTCAGATGGAAGCACAACATAAAGCACTACATAAACTGGTTGTGAATTAGGGACATTTAACGGCAAGTGATAACACAGGGAACACTTAAGAACAATTCAGATTAGGTTCACAGTACAGAAAACTTGCCTGATCACGAGTATGTGCCCTTGAACTAATCTTCAGCCCCTTTGTGCTCACCCATCTCAAAAATGGACAAATAATGGTTCCAAGAGTACAGATGTGTGGGATAAATGGTTATTATATGTATTGTGACTGGCAGGTACAAAGCACTGGCAACATACCCATTTTTTGTGTCCTGTGATACATGTGAAGCTGCAGAGAATGCCAGAGAACAGACAAGGTAGATCTGATATTACTGAACTGAAAATGAATCAATTCTTACTTCTAGAAGAAATTTGAAAGAGTTCTGGGAGAGGGACAGCGTTTCATATCACTGTGACTTTGGATTCCAAGGACATTTCAGAAACCTAGAAGTCAGTGTCTCTAGTTCCCATAGACCCTCTTTCCTCAGAGAAAAGGAAGGAACTGCAAAATTGTTAGAAGATGCTTTTGATTTAATCTCAGTTCACCTCTTCAGCTAAATGTAACCCATGCTCCACCAAAAGCAGCATTTTTTTTTACTTTCCAATACTATTGATGAATTGCAGTTTCTATTTAGCAGACATCAAGGTGTCTAGGGATTTAGATAGTAGCACATCAATAGTCTGGCATGTGTGAGGCCCTAGATTCAATTCCAAGAACTGGAAAAAAAAACCAACAACAAACAAACAAAAAACTCTTACCAGTATATATCAGGGCCCACAGAGGTTATATTATAGCTGCCTCACACTTTTGTTTAGATGAGGATGAGAGAGAAACTCATGAGTGTTTATCTTTAACTTAAGAACTTCCCCAGCCTAAAGACATAGTAGTCTCTGTAGTAGGAAATCCACATATTGAGACAGAACAAGGGCATTTTCAAGCTGGTTATGCAGTCACCGTTACCTAAGAGCTTATAGAATCCAATCACATTTCTAAAGTCAAGTCAGAACAATTAGTCAAACTTATAGCCTTGACTTGAGCCTGTCTCCCACCAAAGGATAAAAGGGCTAACATACCCAGCAGTAGCAGCAGATAAACCTTTGGTGTGTTTAATAATTTGGGAATGCTATGGATGCCTTGCTTCTTTCCCATTCCCTTCCACAAATTGGATGTGATTAAGCTAGAAGAAGTATAATCAAAAGGAGGCATTTTGGCTGAGCACTGTTATAAAGAGACTGTTTCCACTCATGTTCAATTGGCTCAACAAATAGAAGACAATTTGATTATTCTGAATAATTTCTTCAAAACCTTGAGCAAATTTCTGTCATTGAGTACTATATTCTGTATTGGGAGAAATCTGCATATGAACCCAAATTAGAGGGAGTATGGAATCCCCAAGCATGCTGCTTGATGTCTCTAAGCTCTCCACTCTCAAGGTTGGTGAAAAACTTGCACACTGTGACCTATCACAGTAAACCAGCTTGAAAATTATTATTGAATATCATCGATGGGATGATTTTACTTGGATATCAGAGAGGTGTTCTCAGTTCATGCAAGACCTGCTTGCTTCTCTAAATCTGGGTTTATGTGAAAGAACTGAAATTAAGGATTTTAAAGGATATAAGAGATTCTGTCTTTGATGGATTCCCTGTTTTGAGAGAGAACCATGGCATGTGTATTTTACTGCATTGCAGTCATACACTCAACAAATATTTTCTGAGCACCTAATGTGTGCATCTGGTTCTCTGTTGCAAAACAGAGATAAAGTGGTGAGCAAGAGATTCCAAATGACTGCTCTCGGAAATTTACATACTATTAGGGGTTAGACATTAAAATGTAAACACTACGGGGACTTTCAGACCAATGGTCAATGGGATAGAAAGTGGCTAATTATTATAGTATACTTAGAATGTTGAGGGACATGTGACATTTGAGCTTAGTCCTAATATAAACAAGAAAGATTCAGTCATATGAAAACCTGGGATAAAATGCAGTAGTCAGGTATGTCAAAATTAAGTAATGGGATATGTTCCATGTACAGAACAAAAGTTCTGTGTGGTGGTTTCACAGTGAAAGGGGAAGAATGGAGGTAGATAAGGAACTAATGGATTAATGCTTTCTAGGCCAAAGTATATGGACTAAATTTTATTCTTAGTTTAAAGAGAATCCATATTGAGATTCTATGCCAGCAAGTGATCAGAACCCATTTAGTCAGTCTGATATGTGGAGAGCAGACTAAGGCTGGGTAGAACATACAATGACAATTTTTCAAGTCAACCTCAATTATCCACTAACTACTTATGAGTATAACCCTCAATTTTTGTCAGTTATTTTGTTGGTTGGTTGGAAAAAGTATTACAACCAAGAATGATTATACTGATCCTGGGAATGTAGCTTAAATGGAATATCCTCAACTGAGAAGGACCCCTATCTTCCCTTCTATTTTACAACTGTCTTCATTCGCACAAAAGGGGCACAATAAATGATGTTCTAGAAGCCACACTGAACCATAATGAGGTCCAGATTCTTGGAGGTATGTGTCCAGGTGGTAGAAGAGAAAGATGGAGCCTGGGTAGCTCATGAGTATATGGAGGCGTCATACCCACCTTGAACTGATGATGTCCACATTTCTCCCATATGAGGAAGAAAAGCACATCGTTTTTGGTTGCTTATCCATTATTGTGTGCAAACAAGGCTAGACAGAACGGGTATAGGAAAGCTAATGTAGAAGCAAGAAATCCAGTCTGGGAAGATATTAGAGTAATCCTGGCTCGAGAGAAGGGTAGCTTTGGACACAGGCGATAGCCTTCAAGTTGAGACAGAGTAATAGAATGTTCAATATATTTTGAAGGTAGAGCCAATGAGATAATGTCAGATATTCAAAGTGAGGTGACTGTTGTTAACCTTCAATGAGAAAAGGACAATTTAGAGAAGAGAACATTTTGAAGAAAGTAGAGACTTAAGTTTTGAACTTTACATTTCTGTGGGGTTTAGTAGAAATCCAGGTGGAGATGATGAGGTGGCACTTAGATATACCTCAGGGAAGAAGCCAAGGAGGAGACAATGGCCTGGTAGTCATGAGTATTTAACTAGGATACAAGATGGTATCATCTAGAGTAAATGTAGGTAGAGAAGAGGGCTACAAATAGCTTCATGAAGTACCCTCACATTTAGAATATCATTGTGGTTACAAATATCACCAAAACGGACTGAAGAGGAGGGTTTAAGCAGATGAGCCAAGAAGGCAATAGAGAGAGGAATTGATAGAGACGAGGTAGGTGGCGAGGTCAGAAGGTGGGGGCAAAGAGATGGATAAGAGAGATGGACAAAGAAACAGAGACAGTACAGCTAGACATAGATTGAGACAGGTCTACAGGAAAAGAGAATCATAAGGAGATAAATAGAAATTTCAAGAGACACAGTCTGATAGATAATCTCTCTCTGTGTCTCACACACACACACACACACACACACACACACACACACACGAGAGTGCAGCATGCAAAACACAGAGACAGTTACGGAGAAGACAAAGATAGAAATACAAAGAGACACAGAGAGGTAGATTTTCAGTCAGAGACTGAGAGAACAACACACTGTAAAGAAGAATTGCACAGAGACAAAGATAGCCAGAGAAACATAGAAGCCAAGGCAGAGACAGAAGAAGCTAGTCTGCCTCTCTCTGAACATCTGTCTCTTTTTTCTTTTGTCTCTGACTCTCTTTCAAGAGAGGAAAGAGCACAACAAGTTAGTATGTGAAGCCAGAACCCTTGTAGAGTAGAAGTTAGGCAGACACAGAACACAAAGTTTCCCTAAGTATATCAGATATTGATCTCAGACAACCAAAACTCCTTTGTCAATTAGAAATTTAATGAAGAAAGCAGGGTACTGTGCAATACCATGAGCAATCTACATTGGCCCAATATTTAACAGACAAAAGTTGCTAAGGAGTTATTTTCATTATGGTAAATGAAGACGAACCCATTATAAGGGATGAATGCTAAGGAAGTATTTGGACTTCATTTATAATAGAAAAAAGAGGACTGAATGTTTTCTTGTTGTGTTTGTTTGTTGCTTTTTATGTTTTGCACTGGGGATTGAACCCAGAGGTACTTTACCACTGAGATACATCCCCACACCATTTTATATTTTGAGACAGGGTCTAGCTAATCTGCTGAGGGTCTAACTAAATTGCTGAGGCTAGCTTTGAACTTGTGATTCTCCTACCTCATACTCCTGAGTCATGGGAATAGTTGTATGAGCCACCACTGAATGTTTTGTTTTATTTCATAGAATGTTAAATTGTTATGACTACCACAAATGAGATCTTTTTAAAAAGCTTTATGATGCTTTGGCAATAAGTTTTATTCTGGATTGTTAAAAAAGTTTTCAGTTGTTGGGCTAGGGAAGTGACTCGGTAGTAGAGCACTTGCCTGGCACTTGTGAGGTCTGGTCTCTCTCTGCAACACTGGAGAAAAAAAGAGAAAAGAACGTTTTATTTGTCCAAATAACTTCCAGAAACTGGCTAGAATAAATCAAGCTGGCACCACACATGAGCAGACTTTAAACCAGTCTTGTTCTGAGTGTACTTGGTGAAACTTGAGGGTAACACTTAAACATAAACCTCTCCTTCCCCTCCAAAATTCTGAAGGTTGTGAAAGAGAGGCATGTGGAGCATAAGTAAATTTATTTTTAAAATGACAGATTAAACTGTATGTGTATCATGTACAACATACTGTGTTGAAGTATATGTATACATTACGGAGAGCTAAATCCTCATTATCTCATAGCTTTAAATATAAATATATTAAATTGGCTTGGTGTCGTGGCATTTCTGTATCCTCCTCCCTTCTACTAGTGATGGTCTAAAATTTGGGGGCCAACAGAGGTGAGGCAAAGAACCTCACCCCCACACTGGCACCAAGGCTAAATTTGGGGGCCAACAGAGGTGAGGCAAGAACCTCACCCCCCCACACACTGGTGCATAGGCCTATCCACAAGCATGGCTGAATGCTGGACCAGTAGTCAGTGACGGGTTGATCTGATTGCAGTGGTATCAACCTAAGACAGGAAGCTGACGCCTAAAGGTCAGTTCTCCCATGACGGGTAAGAACCATATGTTGAATTGGACAACCTACCAGGCACGGTCCTTAAGCCACATTGCTTGTTGTTTAATTAATCAGAAGGGGGGAGATGCTGAGGGCCATTGCCAAGTAGGAATGACACATCAAAATTTCCTTGCTAGCGTACCCCATGTTAAATGGATTTCGCTGTTGACATTGCATGTAAGGTGACCTTGCTCAAGGACCAAGGCGGATCCGGGTTTAGAGCTGATCAGGTTTGAGGAAGTATCCTGATCCTTGAGTTTAAGGCGTTCTCGGTTTAAGACAAGTTTAGGGCGTTCCCGGTTTAAGACAATAGGGGTTTTAGGGAAGTTGGAGGTTGAAGATTATTGCTGCTGGGATTAGGGTGTTCCTGCTGCTTGTTCCCCGTTGAGTTCTCGTGAGATTCAGAAAGGATTTTTGGAAAAAAGCCTCATGGAGTAGGTGAATGGGGGGCAGAACTGGGATTTTCCCCTGAACGTGTGTAGAGTGCCGGTGTGAGTTCGGGAATAAAGGATTGCTGTTTGAATCTACAAAGCTGTGTGGTGGCTCGTGATTCTGTGCCAAGCCAAGACTGCGGCAGGGTCTCATATATATTACTGGTCCCTTAAATACCACAAATTGCAGTAGCTGATATGGCATGGTTTTCTGAAAGGGTAAACTATTATTAATTTAACTCTGAAAGTAAACTAAACTAAAATAAAATGTTTCCTCAATTTGTACTATCATCCCATATAGAATGTAACAATGTCAGTTCATATTAAGACGGTGTAAATGTATAATGTGTGTCTGCATGTAATTTTCACCTAACAATTATCCAAGGAATTTCACTTTACATGTTCTCTCCCCTCTCGTGTACCATCAATTTTCCTTCTTTAGTTCCCCATAATTCTAAACATACCTGCTATAACCCCCACTTTCCCCTTCAGCTACCATATGATGTACATCTTCCCATTTGTGAAGAAAATCCCTCAATGACTTTTCAGTATTTACTTACTTCAAATGCTTTTTACTCAAAAATCTCACTTAAATTCATATCATTTGTGCTTTCTTCCTATTGCTCTACTTGCATTGATGTCATGAATGTTCTATATGTGGCTAAATTCTAAATCTGCTTCCTCAGTACCCATCTTACCTATCTCAAGTGCATTTGAGACAATTGATCACCACCTCCTAATCAAAAACTTTTCTACATTTTCTACATTTGGCTTCTTCTCTTGATGTTGCTCAGGATTGCTGAATGGTCCTTCCATATTTTTCTTTTTTCTTCTTGACCTCTAAATGCAATGACTCCCAAGCTCCATCTTTGTACCACCTCACTTTTATAACTCCTCCTATTTCCTTAGAGAGCCCATTCAATATAGTGAATTTAAACACCATCTATAACATTGACTTTGCACTATCACAAATTTATGACTGATGCATTATTCTAGAACACCCTTTATTAGTAAATAGACAATATCTTATGAGGAGGAAGAAAAGAAGAAATAAAATAAGGAAGGAAGGAAGGAACAAAGGAACGAATGAATGAACAAACTAAGGAAGGAAAGAAGAAAGGGGGAAGGAAAGACGAAGTGTATTTTTTTGTCCTAACTTGTAGGAAGTACAGGACATTGCACCAGGAAAAAAGAGATAAAGAGAGAGAGAGAGAGAGAGAGAGAGAGAGAGAGAGAGAGAGAGAGACTTATTCTTCTCACTACAGACAAACTAAATTTCAAAGGCACACACTTGTGACTCACCTCCTCCATCCACACCCTACCTGCTTATATTTATCACACAGTTAATCGTTATCAGAGGATTCATGCTCTGATTGGATTAAGGTTCTCATACCTCAATTATTGAACATTCTTAAATTGTCTCACACATGATCTTTGGTGGGATATCTAATATCTAACCATAACAAAGCAACATATTATTTAATATATTCTACTTTTGCCATCTAGTAGGGTTTCCTTCATTGTTCTCTTTGCAATGCTTCTCTTTGTCCAGGTTTCTAAAATGATTTGGATAAGATTTGAGTGTGACTTCCAAAAGTGCATGTACTAAAAATCTTGGTCCTCAATGTGGTAACATTGAGAAGTGGTGGAACCCAAAATAGGTGGGCTTAATGCCTAGTAATTTGGTCACTGAGGTAGTCACTGTTGGAAGTGATCAGCACATGAGAGAGTATGTATAAAGGGAGTGAACCTTGTGCTTGAATTCCTTTTCCTTCCTGGTTTGCTGTGTTCTCTCCCTCTTGAACGTGCTGTCACTACAGTGTCATCTGCTATGTTGTCGCGGAGCAGGAAGGTTCTCAACAGAGCCAATCAGAAGTCAGTGGCATGCTCTCCAAGCTTTATAACTGTAAGCTAAATAATTTTCTTTTCATCATAAAGTTCCCAATCTCATATAGTCTGTTATAGCAACAAAACTGGAGTAATATGGTCTCTTAACACCATGAGTGGTATGTCTTAAATCATAAATATTATTGAGGATGTCATAGCTGTTCTAGATTTAGCCGTAAAAACCAGCTTTGGTCTCCAGTAGAGCAATGTCAGTGATCAATTTAAATTGTGTGTGTCTTCAAAACGTCAACATTCTTTCATAATAAAAGGCCTCAACAAAGTAGTTACAGAAGAAAGGTACTTCAACTCAATAAGGTCATTTATGATAAACCCACATTTAACATGATACTCAATGTGGACAAAATATTTCTCAATGTTCCACAGCAACACAAGAATGGAAGTCTTGCTGTATCTATTTGACATAGTAGCAGAAGTGTTAGAGTGATTGGGCAAGAGAGAAGAAAAATACCATACAAATTGTAAAGGAAGAATTTGAATGGCCTATATTTGCAGATAACCAGAATCTTATATAAAAAAAAATATCCAAATTATTTTACTAAAACCAGTCAGATTTATAAATGAATTTAGTAAAAGTGTCAGATTCTGAATCTACATGCAAAAATCAGTAGTGTCCCTACACACTGAGTGTGAGAAATCTGAAGAAAGAAGTCAAGAAGTCAATCATATTTACAATAGCTTCAAAAATAAAATACTTAGAAATAAATTTTAAACAAGGAGATGAAAGGTCTCTACATTGACAACCACGAAACATTGGTGAAAATTTGGAAGAGGAAAGAAATAAATGGAAATACATTTCACATTCATAGATTGAAAAGTTAATGTTAATATATGCATACTGTCTAAAGTCATCTACAGATTCAACACAATTCATTTAAAAATGGCAATGACATTCTTCACGAAATAGAAACAAACAAACAAACAAAAATGCATCCTAAGATTCAAAAGGAACCACGTAAGATGGATTAAAGCAATCATGAAGGGGTGGGGAAGAAAAACAAAGAAAAACAAAGCAGGAGCCATTACACTACCTAACTTCAAAATGGCCCACACAATGGTTGCAACCAAAACAGAAAGTCACTGCCATTAAAACAGACATCTAAGACAGATATAACAAAATAGGCAACCCAGAAATAAACCCACACATTTGCCTCAAAATGATGCTTGAAAAAGTTGGCAAGATCACATGATAGAAAAAGGATGTTCATGTCAATAAATGGCACTGTGATAACTGAAATTTCACAATGAAGAATGAAAACAGAAACTCATGCCATTAAACAAGAATCCACTCAGAATGGATTAAAGACTTAGATATAACACCACTCTCCCCCAAGAAAAATATAAAAACAGAGAAAAACCCAGTTGAGGTAAAGCTCTATCACATTGCTATGGACAATGATATTTTTTTTTTATAAATGACACCAAAAACATGGCATCGAAAGCAAAAAAATAGACTAATGGCATTATACCTAAATAAGAAAGCATCCACACAAAGAGACATCCAACAAAATGATAATAGCATCCATGGAATGGAAAAAAATATGTCCAAACTACCCATCTGATACTCAGTTAATATTCAAAAGATTTACACAAGTCAGTCTGGGTTAATATTCAAATGATTCATACAACTCAGTCTAGTAGCAAGAAAACAAATAATGATAAAAATGAGTAAAGGGCATGAAAAGACATTTTATCAAAAGAAAGCATTTGCATAGTAAACATGTACTTTGGAAACATGCTCAGCATTACTAACCAGAAGACAAATGCTGTTTAAAACTACAAAGAAAACCAATAAGTGTTCAAGGAGGAACAATCTGAGGGGGACCTCAGTTTCCACCCTTGGCATCTACTCATATATCAAAAACAGAGAGAAGTTTCAGAACAAATGAGACAATTACAAACAAAAGGAGACAGACAATAGAAGTAGGGGAATTTACCTCAATGGATTTGAGAGTCTAGGAACTCTGAAAACATGAAGAAATAGGTAAACAAATCTCCCCATAAAGTTTAAAAGCCATGTCCCCCTGCCAACAAAAAGGTTCTTAGTTATAGTGATGTGGAGAAGATCCCAGAGAAAGATTACAAAAAACTGATTATTAAAAAGTTCAGTGAATTTAAAGATGATCTGGGGAAGGAAATAAGAGAGAAATTATGGTAAATGAAAGGCAAGATAAGGAACTAGAATTAGTGAAAATAAATCAAGCAGAACTGTTGCAAATGAAAACACACAATCAATCAAATTATAAATTTGCACAAAGGCATGACTAACAGACAAGACTGCATAGACAATAGAACCTTAGCCCTTGAAGACAGGGTGTATGATCTTGAGTATGCAAAATGCAATAAGAGGAAAAATATTGAACATGACCAGAATATACAAGAGCTCTGGGACAACATTGGAAGAGCAAACCTGAGAATCATTGGGATAGAGGAGAATGAGGAGATTCAAACTAAAGGAATAAAAAAACCCATTTTCAATGAGAAAGTTGCAGGAAAAAAAATGTCCACATTGGCAATGATATAGACAATGACGTGCAGGAGTCTTCTATTCCCCAAATAGACCTTTTCAAATGAGAAGCTCACCATGACATATCATAATCAGAATGCTAAACATAGAAAATAATGAAGGAATATTGAAATCTGCAAGTACAAAACATAAGGTCAACTTTGGAGGCACAGCAATAAAGCTCACTTCTGATTTCTCATACCCACCAAGGTGGGCCTGGATTGAGTTATTTCAAGCCCTGATAGAAAACAACAACAACAACAACAACAACAACAAATTTCTAGCAAAGTTTAGTATACCCAGCAAAACTCAGTTTCAAATTCAAGTAGGAAATAAAAACCTCCCATGACAAGAATAAACTAAAAGAATTCATGAGTACCAAGCAAGCACTACAGAAAAAAACTCAAAGACAATCTTCACTCAGAGAAGAGAAAAGAAAAAAGAAAATAAAATCTCAAAGCTCCCAAACATATTAAGGTCAATAGAAGAAAAACCAACTGAATGAAAATTAAGACAGGATAAAATGTAGCAAATATACAAAATGGCAATAAATACCAGACACATATTCTTACTAATGCTGGATGCTACCCAGCTCAACTCCCTAACTCAAAAATACAGATTAACAGAATGAATCAAAATGACGAAAAACAAAAACAAACAAACAAATAAAAACAAACAAGAAGCAAACATGTGCTGTTTACAAGAGACCCGACCTACAGGTGAAATCACTCCCAGGCTGAAGATTAAAGGATCGTAAAAATATCCCATGCATGTAGACCATAAAAACAAGCAGGAGTAGATTATCTGACAAAGAAGATTTCAAGCAAAAATTAGTAAGAAGAAATAAGAGGGCCACTGTATCCTGATAAAAGAAATAATCCAACAATAAGATATAATAATAGTAGACATTTAGCCTCAAATATCAACACAACCAATTATACAAAAAAGAAAAAAATATATTAAATTCAATATAGATCCCAGCAAAATAATGCTGGGTGATTTCAATAACCCTTATCATTAATAGACAGCTCACTAAAACATAAAGCTAATAAATATATCTCTAACCAAGTAATACTATAAATCAAATGGACCTAAAGGATTTCTACATATTTCACACCAAAACAACTGAATTTAGCTTCTTCTCAGATGTGAGTGGAACTTTTTCCAAAGTAGATCATATTCTAGGCCACAATGCAAATCTTAGCAAATACAAAAGAAATAGATGTAATCCCATGTATCCAAACAGAGCACAATGGAATGAAACTAGAAATCAACAGTAAAGAAAAGAATAGAAATCATATAAACACATGAATATACTTTTAAATGAAGAATGAACTAAACAAGAAATGATAATAAAAATCAAGAAATTCTTAGAAATGAATGAGAACTAAGATAGAAAAGATCAAAATTACTGGGACTTTATGAAACCAGTTCTAAGATAAAATTTCATAGCACTGAGTATGTACATTAAAAATCAGAGAAATTCCAAATAAATAAGCTTATGCTCGATCTCAAGGCCCAAGAAAGACAAGAACAAACTAAGCCCCAAACCAGAATAAGACAGGAAGTAATTAAGATCTGAGCCGAAATCAATGAATTTGGAAACAAACCAACCAACAAACAAACATCATGATACACAGGATCAGTGCAAAGAAGAGTTTTTGAAAAGATAGGAAAAAACCCTTAGTCAAACTAGCTGAAAGATTGAGAAGACTCAAAGATAACAGACATGTACAAGTATATATATATATATATATATATATATATATATATATATATATATATATCACAGAACCTTCTGATATCCAGAGGATAATTAGATCCTCTTTAAAAATTTATATTCTAATAAATTAGAAAATCTGGAATATATTTACAAATTTCTAGAAAAATATTTAGTCAAGAAGATATAACAAACTTAAACCAACCAATATCAAATAAAAAATTGAAACTGCAATTAAAATCCTTAAAAAAATAAACCCCAGGACCTGCTGGAATCTCAGCTGAGGTCTCCCAGATCTTAATAGAACAAGGAATACCAGTCTTTCTCAAGTTATTCCAAGAAATTGGAAGGGAGGAATACTCCCAAATTCATTCTATGAAGCCAGTATAACACTTATCCAAAACCAGACAAAGATGCATAATGAAAAGAAAAATACAGATCAATATGCTTGATGAACATAGATGCAAATACCCTTAATAAAATATGAGCAAAGTGAATATAAAAATACATCAAAAAGATAATAATCCATGATCAAGTGAGTTTTATTCCAGAGATGAAAGGGTGATACAACATATGGAAATCAATAAGCATAATTCAAAGATTAAACAGAATTAATGAGAAGAATAACATTATCATCTTGGATTCAAAATAGATTCAGAAAAGGCCTTTGATGAAATCTAGCTCCCATTCATGTTAAAAACACTGGAGAAGCTAGGGTCAAAGAACTTACCTCAACATCATAAATGACATTTATGATAAACCCAAAGCCAACATCACACTAGGTGGGGGAAAACTAAAAGCATTCCTTCTAAAATTAGGCATAAGACAATGTTGTACACTCTCACCACTCCTAATCAATATAGTCCTTGGAACATTAGCAAACGTGATCAGGAAGGAAAGGAAATCAAATGGCTACAAATAGGAAATGACATAAAAGTATCTGTTCTCCAATGATATGCTCCTATATCTAGTAGACCCAAAAGTCTATCAGAAGACATCTAGAGCTTAAAAACGAGTTCAGCAAAGCAGAATATAAGATCAACACCCATAAATCAATAGCTTTCCTCTACTCCAGCAGTGATTCAGCCAAGGAAGAAATCAGAAAAGCCATCCCATTCACACTAACAACAAAACAAAACAAAAACAACAAAACAAAACATAAACAACAAAACAACCTTGAGAACTGATGT
Source organism: Spermophilus citellus (assembly GCF_964194105.1). Lineage (NCBI taxonomy): Eukaryota > Metazoa > Chordata > Mammalia > Rodentia > Sciuridae > Spermophilus > Spermophilus citellus. The sequence goes on from NC_138190.1 coordinate 77,145,463, forward strand.
AATCAAAGAACTAAAAGAGCTCTACTATGAAAATTATAGAACACTGAAGAAAGAAATTGAGGAAGACTTAAGAAGATGAAAAGACATCCCATATTCTTTGATAGAATCAGTTTTTGTCTAAATGGCCATACTAAGGCCATACACACATTTAATGACCTCAGAATGAACAATTATTAAATTCATTTGGAATCATAACAGTTCCATAATATTTAAAACAATACTAAGCAAGAAAACTGAAGCAGAAAGCATCAAAATACCAGATCTGGAACTAAAATACAGATCTATTGTAACAAAAGCTTCATGTTATTAATTACCAGAAGGACCAATGTAAAGGAATATAATACAGAGAGACAAATCCACATACATACATACATACATACATATATTTGGTATTTGACTAAGGAGCCAAAAATATACTTTGAGTAAAAGACAGCCTTTTAACAAGAGATGCTGGAAAAATTGGAGAGCTATTTATGTAGAAAAATGAAGCGAGACCCCCTACATCTCACCCAACACAAAACTGAAATTGAAATGCATCAAAGACTTAGTGATCAGAAAAGAAAATTTACAACTGCTAGAAGAAAACATAGGGACAACATTCTATCATATAAGTGCTGGCAACTATTTCCTTAACAAGACCCCCAAAGCACAAGAAATAAAACCAAGAATCAAGAAATAGGATACCATTAAACTAAAAAGAAAATTTTCTTTTCAAAATGAAAATTATGAAGAGCCTAAAAAGAGAGCCTAAAGAAAGAGAGAAATTCTTGGGGCTGGGATTGTGGCTCAGTGGTAGAATGCTCACCTAGCACGGGTGTGACCTGGGTTCGATTTTCAGCACCACATAAAAATAAAAGCATTGTGTTGTGTCCATCTTAAAAAAAAGATATTCTCTCTCTCTCTCTCTCTCTCTCTCTCTCTCTCTCTCTCTCTCTCTCTCTCTCTCTCTCTTAAAAACAAAAATAAAAGAAATTCTTGTCTAGCAAGTCCTCCAAACCAGGATAAACAGCACAAATATAACCAGAACTCAAAAAAATTTAAACCAAAAAATGTAACCCCATCCATAAGTAGACAAAATACCTGAACAGAATCTTTTCAAAGGAAACTAACATATGACCATCAAATATATGAAAAAAAAAAAGCTCAACATCTCTAGCAATCAGGAAAATACAAGCCAAAACTACACACCAAGATTTCAACTTTCTCCAGTGAAAATGTTGATAACCAAGAATACACACACACACACATACACACACACACACACACACACAGAGAGAGAGAGAGAGAGAGAGAGAGAGAGATCTACTCAGCCATAAAAAAGGATGTTTGCTCTCATATGTGGAAGGTAATTTAATAAAAAGGAAAAAAGGAAAGGGGAGGGAAGGATATGACATCTTAAAGACAAAGGGAAATTTTGTAATGTAAATGGAGATAATAGGTGGAACCGGAGAACACCATGGTAAGTGAAATAAACCAAAAAGATTAAGAGTTCAAATGTTTCCTCATGTGAAAGCTATAGAGAAAGAATAAAATGAGACATCTCACAAAAATAGAAAGGAGGCCATTAAAGTATAGGAAGGGAATCAATATAGGGAGAAGAGAAGATAGTGGAGGATAAATTCGACCAATTTTTGCTGTGTGCATATATAAATATATCACAATGAATCCCAACTTTAGGTATAATTATGAGGCACCAATTAAAAAATTAAAAAATGAAGGAAGACCAATAGAATAGAACAAGAGAATCAGGGGAGTAGGGAAGGAATGGAAAGGGGAAGCACTGGGGAATGAAATGGAACAAATTGTGTTATGTGCATGTATGAATATGTCACAATGAACCCACTATTATGTTTAGTTATAATACACTAATAAAATATTTAAAGCTATGAGATAATGCAGATGTTAATTAGTTCGATTTAGCTCTCCGTAATGTATACATATACTTCAACACAGTATGTTGTACATGATACACATACAGTTTAATCTGTCATTTTAAAAATAAATTTACTTATGCTCCACATGCCTCTCTTTCACAACCTTCAGAATTTTGGAGGGGAAGGAGAGGTTTATGTTTAAGTGTTACCCTCAAGTTTCACCAAGTACACTCAGAACAAGACTGGTTTAAAGTCTGCTCATGTGTGGTGCCAGCTTGATTTATTCTAGCCAGTTTCTGGAAGTTATTTGGACAAATAAAACGTTCTTTTCTCTTTTTTTCTCCAGTGTTGCAGAGAGAGACCAGACCTCACAAGTGCCAGGCAAGTGCTCTACTACCGAGTCACTTCCCTAGCCCAACAACTGAAAACTTTAACAATCCAGAATAAAACTTATTGCCAAAGCATCATAAAGCTTTTTAAAAAGATCTCATTTGTGGTAGTCATAACAATTTAACATTCTATGAAATAAAACAAAACATTCAGTGGTGGCTCATACAACTATTCCCATGACTCAGGAGTATGAGGTAGGAGAATCACAAGTTCAAAGCTAGCCTCAGCAATTTAGTTAGACCCTCAGCAGATTAGCTAGACCCTGTCTCAAAATATAAAATGGTGTGGGGATGTATCTCAGTGGTAAAGTACCTCTGGGTTCAATCCCCAGTGCAAAACATAAAAAGCAACAAACAAACACAACAAGAAAACATTCAGTCCTCTTTTTTCTATTATAAATGAAGTCCAAATACTTCCTTAGCATTCATCCCTTATAATGGGTTCGTCTTCATTTACCATAATGAAAATAACTCCTTAGCAACTTTTGTCTGTTAAATATTGGGCCAATGTAGATTGCTCATGGTATTGCACAGTACCCTGCTTTCTTCATTAAATTTCTAATTGACAAAGGAGTTTTGGTTGTCTGAGATCAATATCTGATATACTTAGGGAAACTTTGTGTTCTGTGTCTGCCTAACTTCTACTCTACAAGGGTTCTGGCTTCACATACTAACTTGTTGTGCTCTTTCCTCTCTTGAAAGAGAGTCAGAGACAAAAGAAAAAAGAGACAGATGTTCAGAGAGAGGCAGACTAGCTTCTTCTGTCTCTGCCTTGGCTTCTATGTTTCTCTGGCTATCTTTGTCTCTGTGCAATTCTTCTTTACAGTGTGTTGTTCTCTCAGTCTCTGACTGAAAATCTACCTCTCTGTGTCTCTTTGTATTTCTATCTTTGTCTTCTCCGTAACTGTCTCTGTGTTTTGCATGCTGCACTCTCGTGTGTGTGTGTGTGTGTGTGTGTGTGTGTGTGTGTGAGACACAGAGAGAGATTATCTATCAGACTGTGTCTCTTGAAATTTCTATTTATCTCCTTATGATTCTCTTTTCCTGTAGACCTGTCTCAATCTATGTCTAGCTGTACTGTCTCTGTTTCTTTGTCCATCTCTCTTATCCATCTCTTTGCCCCCACCTTCTGACCTCGCCACCTACCTCGTCTCTATCAATTCCTCTCTCTATTGCCTTCTTGGCTCATCTGCTTAAACCCTCCTCTTCAGTCCGTTTTGGTGATATTTGTAACCACAATGATATTCTAAATGTGAGGGTACTTCATGAAGCTATTTGTAGCCCTCTTCTCTACCTACATTTACTCTAGATGATACCATCTTGTATCCTAGTTAAATACTCATGACTACCAGGCCATTGTCTCCTCCTTGGCTTCTTCCCTGAGGTATATCTAAGTGCCACCTCATCATCTCCACCTGGATTTCTACTAAACCCCACAGAAATGTAAAGTTCAAAACTTAAGTCTCTACTTTCTTCAAAATGTTCTCTTCTCTAAATTGTCCTTTTCTCATTGAAGGTTAACAACAGTCACCTCACTTTGAATATCTGACATTATCTCATTGGCTCTACCTTCAAAATATATTGAACATTCTATTACTCTGTCTCAACTTGAAGGCTATCGCCTGTGTCCAAAGCTACCCTTCTCTCGAGCCAGGATTACTCTAATATCTTCCCAGACTGGATTTCTTGCTTCTACATTAGCTTTCCTATACCCGTTCTGTCTAGCCTTGTTTGCACACAATAATGGATAAGCAACCAAAAACGATGTGCTTTTCTTCCTCATATGGGAGAAATGTGGACATCATCAGTTCAAGGTGGGTATGACGCCTCCATATACTCATGAGCTACCCAGGCTCCATCTTTCTCTTCTACCACCTGGACACATACCTCCAAGAATCTGGACCTCATTATGGTTCAGTGTGGCTTCTAGAACATCATTTATTGTGCCCCTTTTGTGCGAATGAAGACAGTTGTAAAATAGAAGGGAAGATAGGGGTCCTTCTCAGTTGAGGATATTCCATTTAAGCTACATTCCCAGGATCAGTATAATCATTCTTGGTTGTAATACTTTTTCCAACCAACCAACAAAATAACTGACAAAAATTGAGGGTTATACTCATAAGTAGTTAGTGGATAATTGAGGTTGACTTGAAAAATTGTCATTGTATGTTCTACCCAGCCTTAGTCTGCTCTCCACATATCAGACTGACTAAATGGGTTCTGATCACTTGCTGGCATAGAATCTCAATATGGATTCTCTTTAAACTAAGAATAAAATTTAGTCCATATACTTTGGCCTAGAAAGCATTAATCCATTAGTTCCTTATCTACCTCCATTCTTCCCCTTTCACTGTGAAACCACCACACAGAACTTTTGTTCTGTACATGGAACATATCCCATTACTTAATTTTGACATACCTGACTACTGCATTTTATCCCAGGTTTTCATATGACTGAATCTTTCTTGTTTATATTAGGACTAAGCTCAAATGTCACATGTCCCTCAACATTCTAAGTATACTATAATAATTAGCCACTTTCTATCCCATTGACCATTGGTCTGAAAGTCCCCGTAGTGTTTACATTTTAATGTCTAACCCCTAATAGTATGTAAATTTCCGAGAGCAGTCATTTGGAATCTCTTGCTCACCACTTTATCTCTGTTTTGCAACAGAGAACCAGATGCACACATTAGGTGCTCAGAAAATATTTGTTGAGTGTATGACTGCAATGCAGTAAAATACACATGCCATGGTTCTCTCTCAAAACAGGGAATCCATCAAAGACAGAATCTCTTATATCCTTTAAAATCCTTAATTTCAGTTCTTTCACATAAACCCAGATTTAGAGAAGCAAGCAGGTCTTGCATGAACTGAGAACACCTCTCTGATATCCAAGTAAAATCATCCCATCGATGATATTCAATAATAATTTTCAAGCTGGTTTACTGTGATAGGTCACAGTGTGCAAGTTTTTCACCAACCTTGAGAGTGGAGAGCTTAGAGACATCAAGCAGCATGCTTGGGGATTCCATACTCCCTCTAATTTGGGTTCATATGCAGATTTCTCCCAATACAGAATATAGTACTCAATGACAGAAATTTGCTCAAGGTTTTGAAGAAATTATTCAGAATAATCAAATTGTCTTCTATTTGTTGAGCCAATTGAACATGAGTGGAAACAGTCTCTTTATAACAGTGCTCAGCCAAAATGCCTCCTTTTGATTATACTTCTTCTAGCTTAATCACATCCAATTTGTGGAAGGGAATGGGAAAGAAGCAAGGCATCCATAGCATTCCCAAATTATTAAACACACCAAAGGTTTATCTGCTGCTACTGCTGGGTATGTTAGCCCTTTTATCCTTTGGTGGGAGACAGGCTCAAGTCAAGGCTATAAGTTTGACTAATTGTTCTGACTTGACTTTAGAAATGTGATTGGATTCTATAAGCTCTTAGGTAACGGTGACTGCATAACCAGCTTGAAAATGCCCTTGTTCTGTCTCAATATGTGGATTTCCTACTACAGAGACTACTATGTCTTTAGGCTGGGGAAGTTCTTAAGTTAAAGATAAACACTCATGAGTTTCTCTCTCATCCTCATCTAAACAAAAGTGTGAGGCAGCTATAATATAACCTCTGTGGGCCCTGATATATACTGGTAAGAGTTTTTTGTTTGTTTGTTGTTGGTTTTTTTTTTTCCAGTTCTTGGAATTGAATCTAGGGCCTCACACATGCCAGACTATTGATGTGCTACTATCTAAATCCCTAGACACCTTGATGTCTGCTAAATAGAAACTGCAATTCATCAATAGTATTGGAAAGTAAAAAAAAAATGCTGCTTTTGGTGGAGCATGGGTTACATTTAGCTGAAGAGGTGAACTGAGATTAAATCAAAAGCATCTTCTAACAATTTTGCAGTTCCTTCCTTTTCTCTGAGGAAAGAGGGTCTATGGGAACTAGAGACACTGACTTCTAGGTTTCTGAAATGTCCTTGGAATCCAAAGTCACAGTGATATGAAACGCTGTCCCTCTCCCAGAACTCTTTCAAATTTCTTCTAGAAGTAAGAATTGATTCATTTTCAGTTCAGTAATATCAGATCTACCTTGTCTGTTCTCTGGCATTCTCTGCAGCTTCACATGTATCACAGGACACAAAAAATGGGTATGTTGCCAGTGCTTTGTACCTGCCAGTCACAATACATATAATAACCATTTATCCCACACATCTGTACTCTTGGAACCATTATTTGTCCATTTTTGAGATGGGTGAGCACAAAGGGGCTGAAGATTAGTTCAAGGGCACATACTCGTGATCAGGCAAGTTTTCTGTACTGTGAACCTAATCTGAATTGTTCTTAAGTGTTCCCTGTGTTATCACTTGCCGTTAAATGTCCCTAATTCACAACCAGTTTATGTAGTGCTTTATGTTGTGCTTCCATCTGAATTCTGTCATTAGCCTAGAAGAAAGGGATGAATGTCAAGTATGATATACTAAGAGCACATTTAAAAATCTTTAATAATTAAATGAAATTAAAATATAATTTAATTTAAAGATGAAATCATATTACAATAAATATTTCAATAATATTTATAAATGTTTTACATATTTCTGGTTTGGAGTAAAGATGGCAAAGATGCAGTTTTCCATTCCTTCCACTAAGTTCAGTTAAAACACCCAAATATAAACACACACACAGACACACACACACACACACACACACACACACATATGAATACATATATTTACTTATACATTTGCATATAAATGATGTATCCATAAAATAAACAACAAGAGCATGAAAGGTGTTGAGAAGAAGGGCAACCAGCTAGAGAACTTGGAGTCAGTGAAACAAGGTGGTCATTCTTTTTGGGTATATTTGTTTGTATCTTTCTTTCATATAGCCCAGACTAGAGTGGGATCCAGAAATGCAGCATCCTTGAAAGGACAACAGACATAGGGAAGAAAAGATCCTCCAAAATATATAACTCCTTAACCAAAATATCATGAAAGAGACAGCCTAGCAGCAGAGAAAATTCTATATAAGAACTGTGACACACCAGAGGAAAATAGTGGTCTTGCAATATGGCCCGTTGCAAATAGCACAGGATGAGAAACTTGAAGTTCTACCCTCACAGTGCTGAAATCATATGTCCTAACCTCCTTATCCCCACTAGAGTGGTATCATTAAAAGTTGGGTGGGAAGCCAGGCCATTCATGCACATTAGGCAAAAATTAGGTAACCTTCACCTTCATCATTGGAATGATGTCAGAAGAGGATTACAGGAGTCATGAATGTCAGTTTACCTATCACAGTCAGTGCTGTGATAGGTAAAATGATGGCATCGTGATAGGTCTATGGCCTAATCCTCAGAATCTGTGAATACTCTACCTTACCTGGAAAAATATTATTAAATTTGCAGATGGCATTTTTACTGCTTAACCTGAATTTCAGACATGACGATTTTCCTGGATTATCTCAGTAGGACTCCTAGTCACATGAGCTCTCAAAAGTATAAGAGGGAGGCAAGAGATGGGATATGTGAGCACCCTGGCCCTTCATTGCTGGCTCTGCAATTGGAGAAAGCTGGCCATAGAAACAAAGGCTATAAATGGTAGTATATAGAAACAGAATGGATCTTAACTTTCAGGCACTTACCACATGTTCAATGATATCTTCTATTATCTCTAAGTCTTTTCTGGTGGTAGAGTAGTGCTACTTTGCAGATATAGGAAGGAAGATCAGGGACCTCAATCCCACTACCACAAGGAATTTAAATTCACTAACTACCGATGTAAACAGAAAATAGATCCTCCCAGAGCTTCTGGAAAAAACATGGCCTGATAAGACCTGGATTTTTGATGAGTGTGACACAGACCTGGAAAACTGTAAGACAATGTGTTATTTTAAATTAGGATAGGTTTGAGGCAATTTGTTGAAGCAGCAAAGAGAAATAACAACAAGTTCCCAAGAGTATCGAGCTTTCCACCCTCATGCACTTTCAACGGAACCCATGTAGGGCAACGTTAATCAGGCACTTTTCTCCCCCAGGGTATCAACCCCAACGTGGACCGAGAGGGGAACAGGATTTCCACTTCCAACTGACAGCAGTGAACTTCCTCCACTCTCTGGCCTAGTGGCAGAGGAGGGGTACTGAGACAGAAGATTTAAGTAACACAGAGAGCCTTGTAACACACCCAAATGTCCCAATACAACAGAAGTTCACTTGTCATGCCAAGAACAAGCAAAACCTCAACTTTAATGAGAAAAGATCATGAGTGGTCTGAGATGACACAGATATGTAGAATTTACTGACAAGGCTTTTGAAGCAGCCATCATTAAATCACTTAAAGGGGAAATTATGAAAACCCTTGAAAAAAATAAAAGAATAGGAAGTTTCACCAAAGCTAGAAAAGATTCAAGAAAATACAATGGATCCTTCACAAATTAAAAAAAATTGATATATATATATATATATATATATATATATATATATATATATATATATATATCAAGAGAAAGCATAGAATTGTATGCAAAAAGCATTTACTTCCCTTGAGTTCTCTAAATTCCATTGGATGTTTGAAGCAAAACCCATAACATCATCTGTAGTTCTCAATGTAGAAAAATTATTTGACCAAGCAATGTTTTAGTGAAACACTGTAAAATAAATATTAGTAATCAATTCTTAATGTACTGAGTACTTACCACATGTTCAATGATATTTTCTATTATCTCTAAGTCTTTTCTGGTGGTAGAGTAGTGCTACTTTGCATATATATAGAACCTAAGGCTCTCAGGCCCCTCATGACTGAGTGAGTGAGCTGGGAGAGCTGGGACTGTTAAGCAGGGAATTTGGTTAAACCACTGAATGTGAATTGTTTGTGAAAAATTGCCTAACATATATTGAGGAACACAGGTTTCTGAGTATTGAAGATTTTTTTGTTGCACTGTTCACACATCTCCTGTATCTATGTATTTGGAAATCACTGGAGACCATCTCTCTCTTCTAAGAAATAAACAGTTCACAGATATCCAATGAGGTGGAATGAATGATGACACATAACCCAGGAAAGTTATACATCCTAGTTTACCTTTTTTTTCTGAAACAAATCCATGAAGGACAGGTTCTGTGTCGGTGTATGGCAGTGACAGTTTTTATGCAGATGTAATAAAAATTGTGGTTTGAGACCTATAAAATCCCATCTTCCTGTGATTGTGCACCTTCAGGAAAATTACATATTTAACTGCTTGATGTGAAAGGCCACGCACGGTTACCATTTATATATCTACCTTTGAAGACAATGTGCAATGGTGTGAGATTGCTGAAATTCACTAAAAGGGACTTAGATTTACATTCGCAATGCAGAAATTTTGACTATGTCATATTGGAAAGGTAACTTAACCACTCTGATACTTAATCATTTCCCATGTTCAATGAGGATGTAAGAATGGATACGTGGCATCACGTTTGTGATGATCAAATGAAGAAAACTATGCATTATAAAGCATTAAGAATATTTATACTATTCAGTAGATCTTAGATTCCTGCTCTATCACAACCCTTCAATCTCCAAGGCAAAATAACCAGTTTAGTTTTAACTTGCAATGACTGTTGAGGTCTTAAATTGTGTCCAAATGGACCCTGACTTGGGGTAGGTCATCCTTGGCACAAATATGTATTCATGGTATCATACCCTACTTCCAAGCCACTACAAGTAATAAGGCAGTAAAGAACATTCAATCCATCCAATGGCAATAAAAACAAAAATCCAGTAATAAGAAAGGTTAATGCAAGAGAAAAAGAGTAAAAAAAAAAAAAAAACCAGGTAATTTGGAAGCGGATGTAAGATGACAGAACCAACTACAAATATAAAAATAATTGGGACGAATTCTGAATGGATCTATATGCTTGATCTTTAAGGAGCAAAATCTAAGTCATGATGAAGGATTAAAAGTCATGATGAAAGATTAAATGTAAATTATTATGTACAAATATTTAATGATTTTAAGTCTCTTTTATTTATTGGTTGTTTTTAGTTATTCATGACAGAATCCACTATGACATAATTATATAAGCATGGAATATATCTCATTATTGTTAGAATCCCATTCTTATGGATGTACATGATGGTGGGATTCACTGTGTTGTATGTGGACATGAGAATATTATGTCAGATTCATCCAACTGTCTTTCTTTCTCTATCTCCCATACCTCCCCACCATACCCCATTGTCTAATCTACTGCACATTTCAATTCTTAAAGGATCATGGGAGGAATTTAGGGTACATTTAGTGCAGGTTTAAATATTGTACATACAAATCATGAAGGCTCAAAGTATACACATTTCAAAAATTCACTAAAATTGCCGAATCCATAAAGTGGTAATGCTTAGCATGTCTCTCAGAAACATATTTAAAAAGAACAATACCTATTTGCAATAAAGATTTGGAGAATCTGATTATACTATTATGTGAAATATGAAAATGACAATTTGATACAGAAATTTTCTCAATATTACAAAATCAAATCAAGTAGAAATAGCCTGATCATTTCACCAACTACCATTAATCATATTATGATGCTTTAAGGAACCCTAATATGGCCCCCCTTATGAACCTCCCATTATCTTTAATATCTTACATGGTGTTCTTCTGACACTTAAGTTAAAACAAATGCTGGATCTGACATTAACCATCATACCTGTTTTATATAAACATCTTACCGAAACACACATGACAAATTATCCTGTGTATTCAGAATACATGTTAAAGTCTTTCAGACATTTAAAATTAACCATGCAGTGTCTCTAGTTTTCCTGGGGAGGAGGGAGTGTGGGATGAAATATCCAGAAAATTTAAAACTGATTCACTCCTTTCACATGATCTTCAATTGGCATATTAGTGTGATAACAACTGGCAAAGAATGTACAAATTTGTCTTTGGTTATAACAAAAGTAGCAGAGACCATAAGAAGAGATAAAATGGTGCCCAGGAAGGAAGCATCTAGAGACTGGAGAGCCTTGTGGAAAAAAAAAATAGGAACAGCTGGTCCGAAAGATGGAAACATGGATGGTGATATATATATATATATATATATATATATATATATATATATATGCCATTTGTTCAAACTAAAGGCAGGTAAACCAGTATACACAGAAAAGGGGCAGGAGGAACCAGGTAGAAATAGATAGAAATAAAGTCCAAGAAGGAAAGACAGGCAGACATAGGCAGAAGTATCAGAAAGATACACAGGTAGGCATATAGAGACCATGACAGCTAGGAGTCTAATAGGTGCATGCCTTAGGCATACAATAAAATCTGTATGTTCTTATTGCTGTTAAAAAGAAGAAAGGCAGGTAAGCATAGGCATGTGAGCTTGTGTGCACACACAGATGTATACACACACACACACACACACACACACAAAGAGTCAGAGACTGACAGAAGGAGAAAGACACAGTGACAGACACAGAAAATAAAGGTGAGAAAGGTGGAAACAAAGACTTGCAAAATAGATGAAGACATACAAAGATAGACATGGATGCAGACACAGACAGACAGATAACAAGACAAATGCTGATAGGCAGCAACAGAGAGAAATACAGAGAGGAAAACACCAAGGCAGGAAAAAAATCTTAATCATTCTTAAGGATTGGTGCGGTATATACTTTGTTCCCACTTAGTTTGATGGCTTTGTGTAGAATCTCCATAACTGTATATCTTGTCCTGCTTTTGCATTCCTTTACTGAGAGTCTATAAACACTGAGCATTCATGTGGGAAGCATGCTACCTCAGATTAGCAGTCAAAATAATTTTTAAAAAACCTTAAAGTGAAAAAGTAAGTATCTAGTATTAGATACTAAAGTATCTAGAATTAGATAAGTGCCCCAAACTGGCAAATGACAGCAGTCAGGGTTTGTGTGAGTTTAAATGTGTATATTTCAGATGCCATTCATTGTACTTCATCAAACATCTTTCTAGTACTGTAAATAGCAATAATAAACTGAAAAGTTGGCCAGGTAACAAAGCAGAAGCAACTTTTCAGCCAATGTTCATTTTCAGCTGAGTAGTTTATGAATTTCAAAAGTGAGGATATCTCATTTTTGAGGGAATGACATCCTGGTATTCAGTTCAGGAAAACGTAAGATGAAATTGCTTCAAAAATTTACATAAAGGAAGTAAAAGTGGTAAAGCAGAAACCTACTTTTACCATTATACACAACATTACATACTATTCCCAACTGTATTTAAAATCATGAAAATGAGATTTACTTTTTGCAAACAGAGCATAAAGGAACATGACAGGAAGGAAATGAAAAATTAAGGCAGACATCAAAGGGTACATCAAGGGCACCTTGAATGGGACAGTTCCTATTACTGTTATCAAAGTACTACCCTAACATTATATGAAGATTTGGTATGGACTTTCATTTCTGCTTAAGAACGAAAAATGAATAAAAGGTCAAGAGTAATTTCTAAACTGGGTGGAAAAGGAAAAAGATGTAATTGGGAAGAGAAATATAAACCCATAAAAAATTCTGGTTTCAAATCAGTAAAATGCTACTCTTGTAGAGTTATTTTTTATTTGTAAATCTTGGTGTAGATTTTTACACTTCTCCAAAGTATATGTTTATTATGTGTATGAATTCTTAAACAGAGTTTTAAAAAATTCTTTGACATTCTTTAACCACAGTCACTCAATGAAATGAAACAAGGTGGACATTTGGGAGGGAGCAAGAGAATGACAGTATTTAAATTAGCAGTGACAGTAATTAAATTACCAGTCGTCAGGAACCAATCCACCACCTAGCCCCCACATACAGTTTGAAAAGCAAATGATTCTGAAGAGCAAAGACCATGAGCTTGCTTAAAGAGCACTTTCTGGTGAAAAGATAATTCTTGACGGTGCCACACACAAATATGTATTTAGTAAAAGAATATCCTCATAGAACAAACTGCTTCCTACCACTCAGTCCCAAAGTACGGTTTTATAAATTTTGAAATGACTTTCTGGGATTAATATGCTATGAAAGTTAAAGTAAGTTCCAATTTGCATCAAGATGATCTTTCACTGAAGACCAACCAACACAAAGAAGACATCTGTGTAGTCTGCATGGGTACACGCAATGGGAAACTATGGAAAGTAAGCAGTGCACTCATTGGCAGGAAATATGGGAAGGGGGGGCAAGGAATGAAACCAGTGTTGGTGGTGTTAATGAGTGGAGCATAGGAGCTCTAAAAGTGCCAACTGAAAGAGGAGTCAGAATATACCTTCAACATCCACTTAACTGAACTACAGGAAAGCCATGTTTTAAAGAGTTTCACGAAGAGTAGAGTAGGTAAAGCTCAGCTTCTCTCTAAAGTCCGTTGGTCTTTGTCTTCTCAGAAATTATGTGGCAGTTGATGGAGGGTAAACCAGGTGGACAGGTTGCCACATTAACAGCACAATTGAGTTCTGGAGGTGATTTGGCTTTGAAATGTATGCTCCTCCTATGCCCCTGTAAACAGTTTCAAGCGTTAGGGCCTACACTTCAATGAAACCTGTGCGCATCATCACAGATCAGCAAGTCCCCTTGTCATAAAGGCAGCTGGCATCTGGGGCACACTGCCCACTCCTGAGCAGAGGGAAGACCTGCTCAGCTTTCTGGGCTTTTGCAAGAGTCCTCACTCTGGGCAGTGCCCCTCTCCCGGGGGATGTACAGGAAATTACATGCCATGTATAAGGGGAAGAACACATCTTGGTTCTCTAGGTTCACTACCTCTAGTTCTTGATCCTTTCTTAGGGAAAGCATCTGATATTCTGTATCCCTCCTAAAAATGGCTCTTCCATTCCTGTCCAAAGAGACAAGTCGGAGGCGGAATGCAACTTTTCTCTGCCAGAGTAAGCTGACCCCAAGACCACAGGACTTGTTCAGTGCACTGCGACGGAATACAATGCGACGGTTGTTGTAGCACACCACCAGGTCCCAGCCAAAGTTAAAGCCTGCCCACCTCCAGCTGCATTGTTCATCTCTTCGGAGCTGGCCCCCACACCGCATGCTGTTTCCTTGGAGGTCAGACACGTAGACATCCACAGGCCCAATCTCCTTTGTGTGCTCAGCCCGAAGAAGTGCTAGCCACTGCTCTTTGTATACCGGGGTCAACCATGCGGCAGGTATCAGTGCATCCTGGTCAATAACGTGTGCGGATGGCAGATCACAGATGATGTAGGCTAGCCGCAGCTGCTGGAACACTGGAATGAAGGCTCTGCCCTGCTCAGTCTCCAGAAAAGGTGCACCTTCTGACTCCCCTCTATGCCTGGCAAACCACGAGTTGGCATCAGGCAGTAATGCTCTTCGGGTGCCCCTCCATGTGGGCTGCAGCTGTAGGAACGTCCACTTTTTCAGTGTGGTGTATATGTCCATCTCCACCCCCATCACCAAGAGATCTGAAGAGGCAATAAGCTCTCTCATGAGATCCAGACTGACTTCCATCAAAAGTTCCTCATTACAGTGGGTCATCAAGTTGTCCAACAGCCACTGGCGGCAAATGGTTCTGATGTCCTGAAGCCCATAGTTCTCGGCTGAGTAGTAGTAGTTGCACACACTCTGGGCACTGACAGTGTCCTTCATGATCTCCCTGCACTGTTGAATTAGCTCGTCCAACTGAAGCATGCTGGCCGTGGCCAGGATGGCAACAACTCGACAGGGAGGGATGATCATGGAATCGCGGTACAAGGAGCCCAAAACTTCATGCAAGGCCTCACGATCGATGTTCTCATCAGGCATCTGTATCTCTACGGTATTCATGTGTGTCTCCCGCCAGGCGCCGCTGAACATGCTAGCAAAGTACCCTGCCTGGCACAGGTAGACCCTGTGTAAGTTCCACTCCTCCCCCAATGCACGGATCTGTATGTCGCTGCCCTCACCCCTCAGGAAGAGCGCCTGGTAAATGGACCTGGACTTGTCCTTGATCCTCTCTCTGCGAGGAGCTTTGGCCAGCGGCCCTCCTGGGCTGCTCTTCCGCTTGCGGCCTACCTGACTGGTGGAGAGTTGGGCTTCTTCACCCTCCTCCTCCCCCTGCACCACTGCTGCTTCCATCTCCACTGCCTCCTGCCCATCTCTAACAGCACCTGGCTCCTCTGGGGCACGATCCCGCCTGAGCCACACCATCCGACTGCTTAGTGCCCCCATGGTCTGTGAACCTCAAGGGCCGCGATTGTCCGGGGGGCTGCTGGGAAAACTTACGTCTGCCCCAGCGTCAACACTGACGCCAAGACAAGCCACGCCCCGCTCTGCCCTCAACCCTATTGAACAAGGGCGCACCCTACCAGGGAGGACCACACTGTGCACCTTCCCTTCCAAAATACTTCCTCTGGGGCTCCCTTCACAGGCTGACACTGGAATACAAGCAATTTTGAAATAAATTTCTCCCATTACTTTCAAGAACACAAGGAGCATTTTCCCATCTAAACACTTAACATCCTTTGGAGAATTGCCTCTGAGTCCCAACTTTGTCCTCCAGGCATCTTCGTTTCTTAGTAACTTTTCCAATTACCTCACCACTTGAGTCAGTGAAGCCATTTTCTATGGTAAAGGTGTTAATTATTTTTTGTCCCAAATTCTACTTTGATTTTTAACTTTTAACAGAACATTTTAATAGTGTTCTCAGCTATAGAGTCTTTTAAACTGCGTGTGTTTCCAAGTCAGATGCTTTGGATTCATGCTTTCATTCTTCACAGACACCCAAACTTCACCTTTGAGGAAGAACTTCAGCTCCGAGAATGCCTTCTATGACTTTTTTTCCTTCCAACTGTTTGTACATCTTGAGTCAAAGCCAGTAGCCTTTTTCCTGTTGCTTGTCAAATCCTATGCATTACTCAAGGTGTGAGCTCCGGCTCAAACACCTTTCCTCACATTTTCTGAAACTTCTTCAACAACTATACTTCCATAAGGCCTTGATCAACTCTGTATCCCCATACACCAGCAGTTATTATTTTTTTTTTCTAGCATGCCACTTTGTCACCAATGAAGGACTACATGTGATTTGACCTGCTTCTCAAGATCAGGTATGAAGCCTGACACCTCATACATCTTCAATGAAGGAAAAATTAGGAATGAGTCAAAGAAATGTGAAGTTTTACATATTAAAAGACATTTTGAGCAAACAACATGTTGCAGAGGAGGTCGGGACTGTGGACAGAAAAGAAAGTGCTAAAATAAAAATATTTTCATGGACTGGCCACACACGATTTATCAAGGAGAGACAATTCTAAGTCATTTAGGGCCCCAGGAAACGTTGTTTTAGGAGTCCAAAGAAATCTGTGATCGCAAACCCTCCTAGGTCATTTCAGCTTTCCTGGACTAAGAATGTTTCCCCCAAGGACACTGATTGTGTTTTGTGTTGGAAGGCCAAAAATAAATTCCCTTCCTGAAGTCTAAGTCATCATTGCAAAGGGGCTTTGGAAGTTACACAGAAACTATTATGTCAATCAAACACAATATAAGGGTCCTATAAGGAGCACAAGTTCAATTGAATGCAACTTTTGAGAGTGCAACATACTTAGTTTTAGAAGTGAAAGCTATGACTTAGTTACATTGGTAACATTTGTAACTGTGAAAAAAAAATGTTAGTAGTGTTTGAAAAGGCCTTGTACTGTGTGTGGCCTTAGTACATGCAGAGGCATGTAGGCAAGATGTGATCTTCCCCATATAGATGGCATGCAATTTCCTGTACATCCTCTTAGAGAGTGGACCTCTGCAAAAGTTTTGAGAGCTGAGCAGCTGTTCCTTGGGGTCAGATTGGCTAGCATGCTTGAGATGACAATTGAGACCAACTGAATATGTTTCTCTGTGGTGACCCACAGGTTTGTTCAAGTGTGTGGCCCCTAAGCCTTGAGACTACTTACAGGGGCATATGAGGAGCACATTTATAAAAACTGTCTATTGGTGAGAAGGGTGTATTGACACAACCCCATATTAAGGTATTAGAATCTGAGATGTAAAGTCAAGAAGTATTTGTTTTATAAAATTAGGTGCACCAAATTGTGGGACATAAATATTTTCTATAGTTAATCTTCTTGGTGGATTGTTCCCTTAGCCAATGTGATGTGAACTCCTTGTCTCCTAAGATTAATTTTTGAACAAAATCTGCTTTGTCAGATGTGAGAGTAGCTACTACTGTTTGCTTCTGGTCCCCGTTCCCATGGGATATCTATTTCCATCCTTTTAATTTCAGCCTGGAGATGGAATTGCCTGTACAACGAGTCTCTTGCACACACACATTGTTGGGCCTTCTTTTTAAAACCACTCTGCCAGTCTGTCTTTCAACTGGAGAGTTGAGACCATTTCCATTATGAGTCACTGTGAAAGAGCAGTTTAATATTCCCAGACCTTTGATTTACTTCCACTCTTTAATCTGGTCTTGGTTTTCATTACTTCATCTGCTCTTCTAGGGAGCTTTTCCATTCAAAACCTCTGGGGAATGCTTTTAAATTCTTCTCATTTAAAGTGCTTTCTGAAGAGCTGGCTTCGTAGTCATGAATTCTTTCAGTTTACGATTATCTTAGGAAGTCCTTGTATCTCCTTCAGTCCTGAAGGATAGCTTTTTGGGATATAGCCATGATGGTTGGCAAGTGTTTTCTGTCAGAACTTGGACTACCTCATTGCAAGCTCCTCTGGATTTCAGAGTCTTAGCAGAGAAGTCAGATCTTTATTGGTTTACCTCTAAATGCAATATGTTATTTTTCTCTTGAGGCTTTTGATATTCCCTCCTTTTTTTTTTCTGTTAGGCAATTTGATAATGACGTGTCTAAGAAAGTTTTTTTGTTAATCTTGTCTGTATGGTTCCTACATGCCTCATGTATATGAATGTGCATCTCATTCTTAAGGTCTGGAAATTTTTCTGGCAATTGCTTCACTGCCAAATTTCTTTTTTTATTAGTTGCTCATGACAATACAATGATCTTGACATATCATACATTTGATTCAAATGGGGTATGAATTCTCATTTTCCACGTGTACAGGTTGCTGGATCACATTGGTTATACGGCCACATATATACATACACAATACTAGTGTCTATTGTATTCTGCTGCCCTTCCTATCCCCCCTCCCCTCCCCTCCCATCCCCTCTCTCTACTCAATCTACTGTGACACCTTTCCCTCTCTTTTTTTATTCCTTCCCCCTCACATCATCATACATGTATTTTGTATAACGATGAGGGTCTCCTTCCATCTTCCGTGCAATTCCCCTTCTCCCTCCCATTCCCTCCCACCTCTCTTACCTATATAGTGGTAATCTTCTTCTCATGCTCTTCCTCCCTACTCTATTTTGAGTCACCCCCGCCCCCTTATATCAGAGAAGACATTTGGCATTTGATTTTTAGGGATTGGCTAACTTCACTTAGCATAATCTGCTCTAATGCCATCCATTTCCCTGCATATGCCATAATCTTGTTTTTCAGTGCTGAGTAATATTCCATTGTGTATAAATGCCACATTTTTATCCATTCATCTACTGAAGGGTATCTAGGTGCCAAATTTCTTAATGCCATTAGCTTGTATCTTCATGCTCTCTTCAATGAAGAGTGACTCTGAATTATGGTCTCTTCTTGTTGTCCCAGAGTTATTCTCCATTCCCCTCACAGTATTTGTTTGTACTTTTTCACTGCTTTCTGCAGTTTCTAAACTGTCTGGAAGTTCTGTTTTCAAAACCTGAAGTTCTGTTTTCTACATAATCTAACCTTTTGTAGACAATTTCAACTGAATTTTTAATCTTCAATTTATTGTATCTTTCATTTCCATGAGTTCTGATTTGTTTCTTTTCGGAATCTCTTTATTGAAGTGGTCTTTTACCTCCTGTATTTTCTCTCTAAATCCATGCCTCAGATCTTCTTGCAGCTCATTAATCATTTTAACAACAAGCTTTTTGTATTCTATCTCTGGAGTTTTGCACCTTTATATATCTGTGGTTTCTTTTGTTGCGGGAGTGCATATTTTGGGGGGATACTTCTTTGTGTGTCTTTGCAAGTTTCTGGAGCTCCTAGCCTTGAACATCTGTTGATGATGTGGGACTTTGGGGTGAGTTTTCTCATCTATGTGTAATACATCCTGTTCTGATGGTATACCTCAAATTTAACACAAAAGCTCAGGGTAACCCAAGTGTTAATTTCAATGTCAGTTTGTTGCAAGTAACAATGATAGTTTAAAACCAATCATATAAGATTGATTTTCATAAGATTTTTAAAATTGCTTCCTCGTCACAGCTTGTAGTAGTTTGCTTGGGATGTTACAAAACACCATGGAATGAATGGCGTAAGCAAGAAATAACAAAATAATACTTTGTCTTCGTTTAGGCCCTACAAGTCTGAGATCAAAGGGCTGGCAGGCTCGGTTCCTTCTGAAGGAGGAGGTTGGGAAGAAGAATCCATTCCTACGTTCTGGTGTTTCCCTAGAAACCTTTGGCATTCCTTGACTTGTGGAAGTAGCACACTGCTCTGCCTTCATCATATCTTTCACATATTTTGGGGGAGGCATACACAATTTAACCCATAATAATATCATTCCTGCCACATTTTGTTGGCTAAACATATCCCATAGCCCACACAGATTTAAATGGCGGAGAAAAAACAGATACCCCCTCTTGCAAATCTTGCAATGTAATATTTCAAAGACTGTGGATATGAGGAAGCCATTGATTGCAGCAATTATTGCAATCAATCTACTATAGCATTATCTTAATGATAATATGATTATGATTTCAGTGTAATTTTGGTGGCTGCCCATCCACTCTATTTGACTGCAGACATAAAGTCATCCTGTATCTCTTTCCTGCGTAAGATTTGTCTATGTAGTTGGGAACTGGGGAAAAAAATCCTAATATCTCTGAGTTAAAGAAGGGTCATTATGTTTTGTATCATGTTACATTTATTTCATGGGAAAAAAAAAAAAAACTAATCACAGTGTCAAATCTAAGTTCCCGGAAAGCTGAAAACATTGCTTTGTGTGCTTCATGAGAGGCCAATCTGTATAGACTGTATGGACTTTCTTCTACTCCAGATAGTAGTTTTGGTTAACTAATGAAAGACACAATTTTTCTTCTTGTGTTATTGTCCTTTAGCCTGAATTATGATTGTTACTCTTGTCTTTTAGTAGAGAAATTAATTTTTATACCTATAGATAGATTATGGATCCCCAAAACTTGAGTTGAATGTGAGATGGTAGATACTTTTCAATTCTCTACTCAAAATTCATTCAGTGGTCTTGAATTTTGCACACAAATCTTTCCAAATTAAACATTTCTCATATTTTATTTTTTTAAGTTGGAAACAATACCTTTATTTTATTTTATTTTATTTATTTTTATTTTTTTTATTGTTGGTTGTTCAAAACATTACATAGTTCTTGACATATCATATTTCACATTTTGATTCAAGTGGGTTATGAACTCCCATTTTTACCCCGTATACAGATTGCAGAATCACATCAGTTACACTTCCACTGATTTACATATTGCCATACTAGTGTCTGTTGTATTCTGCTGCCTTTCCTATCCTCTACTATCCCCCCTCCCCTCCCCTCCCCTCCCCTCCCCTCTTCTCTCTCTACCCCCTCTACTATAATTCATTTCTCCCCCTTGTATTATTTTTCCCTTTCCCCTCACTTCCTCTTGTATGTAATTTTGTATAACCATGAGGGTCTTCTTCCATTTCCATGCAATTTCCCTTCCCTCTCGCTTTCCCTCCAACCTCTAATCCCTGTTAAATGTTAATCTTCTTCTCATGCTCTTCGTCCCTACTCTGTTCTTAGTTACTCTCCTTATATCAAAGAAGACATTTGGCATTTGTTTTTTGGGATTGGCTGGCTTCACTTAGCATAAACTGCTCTAATGCCATCCATTTCCCTCCAAATTCTATGATTTTGTCATTTTTAAATGCAGAGTAATACTCCACTGTATATAGATGCCACATTTTTTTATCCATTCATCTATTGAAGGGCATCTAGGTTGGTTCCACAGTCTTGCTATTGTGAATTGTGCTGCTATGAACATCGATGTAGCAGTGTCCCTGTAGCATGCTCTTTTTAGGTCTTTAGGGATGGGACCGAGAAGGGGAATAGCTGGGTCAAATGGTGGTTCCATTCCCAGCTTTCCAAGAAATCTCCATACTGCTTTCCAAATTGGCTGCACCAATTTGCAGTCCCACCAACAATGAGCAAGTGTACCCTTTTCCCCACATCCTCGCCAGCACTTGTAGTTGTTTGACTTCCTAATGGCTGCCAATCATACTAGAGTGAGATGGTATCTTAAGGTGGTTTTGATTTGCATTTCTCTGACTGCTAGTGATGCTGAGCATTTTTTCATGTGCTTGTTGATTGATAGTATGTCCTCCTCTGAGAAGTGTCTGTTCAGGTCCTTGGCCCATTTGTTGATTGGGTTATTTGTTATCTTATTGTCTAATTTTTTGAGTTCTTAGTGTACTCTGGATATTAGGTCTCTATCTGAAGTGTGAGGAGTAAAAATTTGTTCCCAGGATGTAGGCTCCCTATTTACCTCTCTTATTGTTTCTTTTGCTGAGAAAAAAACTTTTTAGTTTGAGTAAGTCCCATTTGTTGATTCTTGCTATTAACTCTTGTGCTATGGGTGTCCTATTGAGGAATTTGGGGCCCGACCCCACAGTATGTAGATCGTAGCCAACTTTTTCTTGTCTCTGATTTGATATCAAGCTCCTTGATCCATTTTGAGTTAACTTTTGTGCATGGCGAGAGAAAGGGATTCAGTTTCATTTTGATGCATATGGATTTCCAGTTTTCCCAGCACCATTTGTTGAAGATGCTATCCTTCCTCCATTGCATGCTTTTAGCCCCTTTATCAAATATAAGATAGTTGTAGTTTTGTGGATTGGTTTCTGTGTCCCCTATTCTGTACAATTGGTCCACCCGCCTGTTTTGGTACCAATACCATGCTGTTTTTGTTACTATTGGTCTGTAGTATAGTTTGAAGTCTGGTATCACTATACCGCCTGATTCACACTTCCTGCTTAGCATTGTTTTTGCTATTCTGGGTCTTTTGTTTTTCCATATGAATTTCATGATTGCTTTATCTATTTCTATAAGAAATGCCGTTGGGATTTTGATTGGCATTGCATTAAACCTATAGAGAACTTTTGGTAATATCGCCGTTTTGATGATGTTAGTTCTGCCTATCCATGAACAGGGTATATTTTTCCATCTTCTAAGATCTTCTTCTATTTCTCTCTTTAGGGTTCTGTAGTTTCCATTGTATAAGACTTTCACCTCTTTTGTTAGGTTGATTCCCAAGTATTTTATTTTATTTTTTTTGAGGATATTGTGAATGGAGTGTTTTTCCTCATTTCCATTTCAGAGGATTTGTCGCTGATATACAGAAATGCCTTTGATTTATGCGTGTAGATTTTATATCCTGCACTTTGCTGAATTCATTTATTAGCTCTAATAGTTTCTTTGTAGACCCTTTTGGGTCTGCTAGGTATAGAATTATGTCATCTGCAAATAGTGATAATTTAAGTTCTTCTTTTCCTATTTTTATGCCTTTAATTTCATTTGTCTGTCTAATTGCTCTGGCCAGTGTTTCGAGAACTATGTTGAACAGAAGTGGTGAGAGAGGGCATCCCTGTCTTGTTCCAGATTTTAGAGGGAATACCTTCAATTTTTCTCCATTCAGAATGATGCTAGCCTGAGGCTTAGCATAGATTGCTTTTACAATGTTGAGGTATGTTCCTGTTATCCCTAGTTTTTCTAGAGTTTTGAACATAAAGGGATGCTGTACTTTGTCAAATGCTTTTTCTGCATCTATCGAGATGATCATATGGTTCTTAATTTTAAGTCTATTGATGTGGTGAATAACATTTATTGGTTTCCGTATATTGAACCAGCCTTGCATCCCAGGGATGAATCCTACTTGATCATGATGCACAATTTTTTTGATATGTTTTTGAATCCGATTCGCCAGAATTTTATTGAGGATTTTTGCACCTAGGTTCATTAGAGATATTGGTCTGTAGTTTTCTTTCTTTGAAGTGTCTTTGTCTGGTTTAGGAATCAGGGTGATGTTGGCCTCGTAGAATGTATTTGGAAGTTCTCCCTCTTTTTCTATTTCCTGAAATAGCTTGAAAAGTATTGGTATTAGTTCCTCTTTAAAGGTTTTGTAAAACTCTGCTGTATACCCATCCGGTCCTGGGCTTTTCTTAGTTGGTAGTCTTTTGATGGTTTCTTCTATTTCCTCAATTGATATTGTTCTGTTTAGGTTGTCTATATCCTCCTGACTCAATCTGGGCAGATCATATGACTTAAGAAATTTATCGATGCCTTCACTATCTTCTATTTTATTGGAGTATAAGGATTCAAAATAATTTCTGATTATCTTCTATATTTCTGAAGTGTCTGTTGTGATGTTGCCTTTTTCATCCCGTATGCTAGTAATTTGAGTTTTCTCTCTTCTTCTCTTTGTTAGCATGGCTAAGGGTCTGTCGATTTTATTTATTTTTTCAAAGAACCAACTTTTAGTTTTGTCAATTTTTTCAATTGTTTCTTTTGTTTCAATTTCATTAATTTCAGCTCTGATTTTAATTATTTCTTGCCTTCTACTTCTTTTGCTGTTGTTTTGCTCTTCTTTTTCTAGGATTTTGAGATGAAGTATGAGATCATTTATTTGTTGGTTTTTTTCTTTTTTTAAGGAATGAACTCCAAGCAATGAATTTTCCTCTTAGAACTGCTTTCAATGTGTCCCATAGATTCCGATATGCTGTGTCTGTGTTTTCATTTATCTCTAAGAATTTTTAAATTTCCTCCTTGATGTCTTCTATAACCCATTGATCATTCAGTAACCTATTGTTCATTCTCCAAGTGATGCATGATTTTTCCTTCCTTCTTTTATCGTTCATTTTCAGTTTCATTCCATTATGATCAGATAGGATGCATGGTATTATCTCTAGTCCTTTATATTGTCTAAGAGTTGCCCTGTGACATAATATATGATCTATTTTTGAGAAGGATCCATGTGCTGCTGAGAAAAAAGTGTAACTGCTTGATGTTGGGTGGTATATTCTATATATGTAAATTAAGTCTAGGTTTTTAATTGTGTTATTGAGTTCTATAGTTTCCTTATTCAACTTTTGTTTGGAAGATCTGTCCAGTGGTGAGAGAGGTGTGTTGAAGTCTCCCATGATTATTGTATGGTGGTCTATTAGACTCTTGAACTTGAGAAGAGTTTGCTTGATGAACAGAGCTGCACCGTTGTTTGGGGCATATATATTTATGATTGTTACGTCTTGTTGGTGTATGGTTCCCTTGAGCAGTATGTAGTGTCCCTCTTTATCCCTTTTGATTAACTTTGGCTTGAAATTTATTTTATTTGATATGAGTATGGACACTCCTGCTTGTTTCCGAAGTCCATATGAGTGATATGATTTTTCCCAACCTTTCACCTTCAGTCTATGTATATCTTTTCCTTTCAAATGTGTCTCCTGTAGGCAGCATATTGTTGGGTCTTGTTTTGTGATCCATTCCACTAGCCTGTGTCTCTTAATTGGTGAGTTTAAGCCATTAACATTTAGGGTTATTATGGAGATATGGTTTGTTCTTCCAGCCATATTTGTTTATTTATGTTACTAAACATGTTTTTTTTTCCTCTTTGATTATTTCCCCACTTTACTGTCCTACCTCCCACTGTTGGTTTTCATTATTGTTTTCCATTTCCTCTTCCTGAAATGTTTTGCCAAGGATGTTTTGAAGAGATGGTTTTCTAGCTGCAAATTCTTTTAACTTTTGTTTATCGTGGAAGGTTTTAATTTCATCTTCCATCCTGAAGCTTAATTTCACTGGATACACGATTCTTGGTTGGAACCCATTTTCTTTCAGAGTTTGAAATGTGTTATTCCAGGATCTTCTAGCTTTCAGAGTCTGTGTTGAAAGATTAGCTGTTATCCTGATTGGTTTACCCCTAAATGTAATCTGCTTCCTTTCTCTTGTAGCTTTTAAAATTCTCTCCTTATTCTGTATGTTGGGCATCTTCATTATAATGAGTCTAGGTCTGGATCTCTTATGATTTTGCACATTCGGCGTCCTGTAGGCTTCTAGGATTTGGGATTCTGTCTCATTCTTCAAGTCTGGGAAGTTTTCTCGAATTATTTCATTGAATAGATTGCTCATTCCTTTGGTTTGGACCTCTATACCTTCCTGTATCCCAATGACTCTTAAGTTTGGTCTCTTTATGTTGTCCCATATTTCTTGAATGTTCTGCTCATGGTTGCTTAACATTCTTGCTGAGCTGTCTATGTACTTTTCAAGTTGAAATACTTTGTCTTCATTGTCTGATGTTCTATCTTCTAAGTGTTCTACTCCTCTGGTAGTATTCTCAATTGAGTTTTTAAGTTGGTTTATTGCTTCTTGCATTTCTAGGATTTCTGTTTGTTTTGTATAACCTCTATCTCCCTGTATTGTTGATCTTTTGCTTCTTGGATTTGTTTATGTAATTCATTGTCGAAGTGATCTTTCATTGACTGATTTTGCTGTCTCATGTCTTCCTTGAGACTCCAGATCATCTGAAGCGTGTATATCCTGAATTCTTTATCTGACATTCCATCTGCTGCAGCTATTACCTCTTCTAAAGTTGAGTTGACCTGCATTGCTTGTGGTGCTTTCTTTCCTTGTCGTTTCATACTGCTCGCGTTTCTTTCTGCTTGGTGAAACTGTTGTGTTTTTGAAATTTTCCCCCTATAT
The DNA here is from genome assembly GCF_964194105.1 of Spermophilus citellus. Lineage (NCBI taxonomy): Eukaryota > Metazoa > Chordata > Mammalia > Rodentia > Sciuridae > Spermophilus > Spermophilus citellus. The sequence continues at coordinate 77,171,467 of NC_138190.1, forward strand.
ATTTATATTACTCTTGTATAGTTGAAAAGTCTCCCTTGCAGGGCGGGCAGCGGCTGTGCTCCTCCTCCAGTTGGTGTGACGTGTGTACCATGCCCGCGGACCCCTGGGGCTGTTCTGCCGGTCGGTCGCAGGTCTGTCTACCTTGCAGGCGCGGGCGGCGGCTCTGGTCTGCCCTTACACCAATTGGTCTGCCCTTACACCAATTGGGGTGACGTGTCTACCTCGCCGGGGGGTCGCTGGGCCTGTTCCGGGCGCGGGAGGCGGCTCTGCTCTGCCCCTACTCCAATTGGGGTGACGTGACTTCCACTCCGGCGGGTCGCTGGGCCTATTCCGGGCGTGCGCGTTGGCTCTGCTCTACCCCTACTCCAATTGGTGTGACGTAACTACCACGCCGGCGGGCCACTGGGCCTGTTCAGGGTGCGGGCAGCGGCTCTGCTCTGCCCCTACTCCAATTGGGGTGACAAGACTACCATGCCAGCGGGCCTCTGGGCCTGTCCCGGGCGCGGGCGGCGGCTCTCCTCTGCCCCTCCTCCAATTGGTGTGACGTGTCTACCACGCCTGCGGACCGCTGGGCCTGTTGTGCCGGTCAGTCTCAGGTCTGCCTAACTTGCGGGCGCGGGTGGCGACTCTGCTCTGCCCCTTCTCCAATTGGGGTGACGTGACTACCATGCCCGTGGGTCCTTGGGTCTGTTCCAGATGCGTGCGGCGGCTCTGCTCTGCCCCTACTCCAATTGGTGTGACGTGTCTACCATGCCGGCAGGACGCTTTGCCTGTCCCGCTGGTCGGTCTCAGGTCTGCCTACCTTGCAGGCTCGGGCGGCGGCTCTGCTCGGCCCCTACTGCAGTTGGGGTGAAGTGATACCACGCCGGCGGGTCTCTAGGCCTGTTCCGGGCACAGGTAGCGGCCCTGCTCTGCCCCTACTCCCATTGGTGTGACGTGTCTACCACGCCAGCAGGCCTCTGGGCCTGTCCCGCTGGTTGGTCGCAGGTCTGCCTACCTTGTGGTCTCGGGCGGCAGTTCTGTTCGGCCCCCACTGCAGTTGGGGTGAAGCGATACCATGCCGGCGGGTCACTAGGCCCACTCCGGGCGAGGGCGGCGGCCCTGCTCTGCCCCTACTCCCATTGGGGTGAAGCGATACCACGCCGGCTGGTCATTAGGCCCACTCCGGGCGAGGGCGGCGGACCTGCTCTGCCCCTACTCCCATTGGTGTGACGTGTCTACCACACTGGCAGGCCACTGTGCCCGTTCCGCCGATCGGCCAGTGGTCTGCCTACCTTGCGGGCTCGGGCGGCAGCTCTGCTCAGCCCCCACCGCAGTTGGGGTGAAGCGATACCACGCCGGTGGGTCGCTGGGGCTGTTCCGGATGCGGGCTGCAGCTCTGCTCTGCCCCTCTGGCCCCCACAGCACTCAGCAGGATCCGGACTGAGAAGCAGTCTCCGCGGGTTCCTCAGCCCTGGGTCAGAGCAGCTCCGGGAGCCAGAACTCAGCTGCTACAGGCTCGGTGCATGCCCCAACATGAGCAGGCCCCAAGAAGCAGTTTCCGCAGGTTCTTCAGCCCTGGGCCAGAGCAGTTCCGAGAGCCAGAACCTGGCCGCTCTGGGCTCCGTGCATGCTCTGATAGGAGCAGGCTCCAAGAAGCAGCCTCCGCGGGCTCCTTAGCCCTGGGCAGAGCAGTTCCGGGTGCCAGAATTTGGCCACCCCGGGCTCCGTGTATGTTCTGATAGGAGCAGGCCCCAAGAAGCAGTTTCCACGGGTTCTTTAGCACTGCACCTGAGTAATTTGTCTGTGAGATGCAGGCGAATGGCAGCCTGAAATTACCTGTTCTATGGTTGAATGAGCTGCGATCAGTCGAAAACAGGGATGATGACGTCAACTCTCCAAGATGGTGGCCGCTGGCTTCCTCTGTGGTCTGACCAGTGGAGAACCGAACTGGACCGCTTCCTTCCCCCACCTCAAGCCCAGAATTCAGCACTGTGTACAGTGATTGCACAGCTGGCAGGAGCCCACAGAATCCGCAGCGCTGTATCTTTGCATTGCTATCTCTTGCTTCCCAGCGCATGCCGCAGATTCTAGCCACGGGGCGATTTTCTGAATAAGCGGCGTGACCCTCCGTGTGGACAAATCGCTCGCGTTTGAGCCCCTGTAGCTGATCGTCTCCTCGTGCGATGAAAATCCTTCCACTAGGTTTTGGAGCACCCCAGTTTTGCTAGAAATTCCTAACAAGATAGTTTTTAGCTGTTCTAACTCATCATTCTCCCGAACAGCGACGCAGTACACTGGAGTGATGCACTCCCTTCGCTGCCATCTTCCCCCTCTTCCTCCATTTCTCATATTTAAATGTTCATTGATAAACATTTGGAAGAGCCAGGCACAGTGACAGATGCCAAAGACTCAATAGGGTGAGGCAGAAGGATTGCAAGTTCAAAGCCAATCTCAGCAAATTAGTGAGGCCCTAAGAAACTTTTGAGACCTTGTCTCAAAATTAATAATAATAATAATAATAATAATAATATATAAAAGGACTGGGGAAGAAGCTCAGCAGTAATGTGCCCTTGGGTTAAAGTCCAGTACCAAAGTAAATAAATAAAAACACAAAATAATTGATTAAAAATCAATATTTGGATTCAAGATACCATACTGATGTAACTCTACTCATCAAGATAGCATTATATGATTTAGAGGAAGATGAGTGACAATATCTGGGGATCTTAAGTAGTCACCATAAGCCCCTCTACTGATTGTTTGCACTACAGTGATTTGAAGTGTAATCCTAACATTTTTCTGGTCATAAAGGCACGAAAATAAGTAAAGGGGCTTCGTCGGAGGAATGGAAGGTAACACCTAAAAGCAATGATTATGAACCCCTTTTATGTATGATGGAAGGTGACTGTGTATAAGCTGCCAAACAATACCTATTTTTGCTTATTATCCCTCTGCTTCCAAGGGTTGTGTATTTGCAGATTCAACCAACTGTGGGTGGAAAATACATAGAAAAAAGTTTCATGTTAAAAAAAATATTTTTTTTTCTAAAGTAAACTGTATGACAGTGTATAATAGGCATGCAATTGCTAATTATTTCTATGACTCTAACAGCTCAGGGGGAAGGTGGGTGCAGACAAATTAATATAGTACAGGCTATACTGGTTAATCATTCACAATTGTATATTAAATAGAATTTAATGAAGGGAATACAAAGAATGAAAATACACAGAGAAAAATCTAAGTTAAGATTGAAGCATGTGGGTGGGAGAGGGCAGGGTAACAGAAGATAAAACAGGAAAAATAAATTGGACACTGAAGAGGAAGCTGAAATGGAACAGTTGTATGTAGGAGACAGTAGGTTTTAACTAATATTAATCAGTTAATAGGTTAATTATCATTCAGTAGTTCAGACTAATTATTGCTGAATTTCTGTAATAGAGTCCTTTATGTGTGGAGTTTCAAACTTCAGAAACTGTCCGTTTTGGGGACATCATTTAAAAGCAAATGTAAAAGGACACTGAAAATTAGTTCAGCCACTTTACCTTGAAAAGCAATATGGAGATTCCTCAAAACTCTAGGAGTGGACCAACCATATGACCTCAATATCTCATTAATTATTTTGTTTTTGTTTTTTGTTTTGTTTTTTATCCAAAAGTACAAAAATCAAAATACTGATATAGGCAACCTCAATGTTTATAGCAGTTCAATTCACAATAGCCAAGTTACAGAACCAGTGCAGGTGCCCATCAACTAATGAATGGATAAATAAAATGTGTTCCACATAGTGAATGGAAGTTGACACATCCACAAAGGACAATGACATTGAACATCATGTGCTGTTAAATGGATGGGACTGATGGAATTGGGGAACATCGGGCTAAATGAAATAAGTCATGCCAAGAAGTCAAGGATCAAATGTTTTCTGTCATATGTGGAAGCTAGATCAAACTAAATGTAAACAGGGGGCCCCCTATGAAAACAGAAAGGAGACTAATAAAGTACAGGAAGAGAACTTAGGGGGAAGGAAGAGGGCCAGGAAAAGACAAACTACAAATTTTAATTGACCATATTATGCTGTGTACATATATAAATATACCATGGTCATTTTCAATTTTGTGTATACCTATAAAGCATCAATTTTAGAAACAAAGAAGATCAGTAGAAAAGAGGATTGGGAACAAAGGGAGGGAGAAGTAGAAGGAAAGAGAAAGTACTGGGTACTGACATGGAGCAAATTATACTGCATTCATGTGTGATAAAGTCAAAATGAACCCCACTGTTAGGTATAACTGTAAAGCACTAATGAAAATATCTTTAAAAGAAAAATAAAACAGATCTCATTCGATTTCATCCCAACTCTTTCTCATGATTGGACAAGATTTTCTATTACATTCTACATTTCACTCCTTGTAATGTTAAGTTCCAGAATTGTCTTTTTCTTTTACTTCTGGCAATTTATCTTCTTTCTTTAGAGGTTTTGTGTTTTCTTGATTGACCTTAATCCTCATGTCTGTGCTTTGGAGTTTGTAACATCTGAAGAATTATGGAAATTTTCCAGTCTCTACAGAATGGCTTTGTCTAACAATGCCATTCAGCAGCCAGAGATTCTGGGTGTCTCATATGCTATGGTCGAAGGGTGTCCTTGCTTAAAGAATCCTTTGTCAGGCTGCCCTGGTTTCTATATTTCATGTGAGCAGGACTGTTGCTGCCTCCAAGGTGGAGTCTTTGAAACCTGGCTCCACTAGAGTAGACTACTGGTCAAGCCCATCGGGTGGATCTGGACACTGGGTGTTTGAACTGGGGTCCTGGGTCCTGTGCCCATGAAGGCTTTCTTCACAAAGCTTAGCCTGGCTCTTTACTGAACATTGTTCTTGAGTATCCTGGGACTGGCCTTGAACTTTGCTGCCTAAGCAAAAGCCTTGCACCAGACACTAAAGGCCTCTGCTCCTGGACACTGGTGCTACTGGAGACTAAAGGCTATCTGGAACTTGGGAGCTTAAGGCTACAGGGCCAGTGTAGAGCCAGGATTGTGTATGTCATCTGGTGGTTTGGATCATTGTGATTGACCTGGTGCCTGGATCCACTGAACCTGGACTAGTACCTTGGACATTGAGATACTGATTCTGTGGGAGCTGTCTTTGCACTTGGGTCCATGATGGCTGGCCTGGAGCCTGCAACCCGTGTGGGTGGTCTGGTTATGTCAGTCACTGTGGGGGACCTACCAGATGATTAGAGCTGCGGAGGCTGACTTGGTGTCGGGGAATGACTGAACCCTTCAGAGGTGAGGACCTTCTGGTGTAGGGGGGCAGTTCAGAGCAAAGGAACACTGAGGCCAATCATTCCCTGGTGAGGCCTTAGAGCTTTGGTCTGTGGCAGATGGTCCAGGGCTGTGACAAGCACAAAATGTAGGGCCACGGGGGCCAATGGGTGCTCTGTTTTTCCTGGTATCTGGAGTTTCTGGCCTCACTCTGTGGTGGGAATGGATATCATGTATGTCAGGCAGGGATGGAGCATTAGGTCCTGGGACCCAGCCTATCTCTGGGGTGTGCCTATAAAGGCTCAGTCTGCATATACTAGCCTTAACCCTGGAGCTGTGGAAGACTGCCTGGCTCTCAGTTCTACCGCTAGAGGCATGGTTTGGGGGTGTAAGGCAAAGGCCAATGCTCATTGCCTCTTACTTAGCCAACGAGAAGGTGTGTCTCTGCACAATGTGCTGACTGGGGTCTGCCGAAAAATAATGCAAATAATATAAAGTCTCACCCTTGCCCTCTTCAATGCATTCCCTCCCATTTCTGTGCTACTGCCACATACAAAAATCCTTCCAGTATCTTTGAAAACTGTTCTGGGGCTATCTTTATGAGTGATGTTTCCATGGAGAGATAAGAACTGGTAAGTCCCATTCCACCAAATGGGAAAAAGGGGAAAGGGGTGAGGGAGGGGAAGGGCGGGGGCATAAGGTAGGAAAGATGGTGGAATGTGATGATCATCATCACCCTAAGTACATGTATGAAGACAAGAAGGATGTGACTCTATTTTGTGTACAACCAGAGATATGACAATTTGTGCTCTATATGTATAATATGAATTGTAATGCATTCTGCTGTCATATATAACAAATTAAATTTTAAAAAAATAAAAACATTCCATGAAATAAGAAAATCTGTGGAGAAAACAGGAGACCAATATGTGAATGATTTGGAATATCATTAAAGAAATAAAAACATATATTTTAAAAAATGACTAAATGAAAATCCTGGAATTCACAATAAAACAGCAGAAATTAAAACATCACCACTGGATTTCAACAGCAAGTTTGAGCAGAAAGGATAAAGGATGAGTGAATATGTATAAAGAACAATTTTATCATTCAATTCTGAAGAACAGAAAACAAAAAATGAAGAAGAAAAATAAAGGACAGAGCCCAAGGGTCCTGTAAAGCATCATGAAGTGAATGACTATACACATGAACAGAAGAATAGAGGGACAAGGGAAGAGAATGAGTATTTGAAGAAATGGTGGATGAACACCCCAAACTTGAAGAAAGATGTACAACTACAAATCCAAGAAGCTCAATGAGTGCCCAGTGGGATATCATCAAAAGAATTTAGACTGGACCATATTATATAGTTAAGCTGTAGTTGAAGAAGAGCAAAAGGAGAATCTTGAAAGTAGCAAGACGATGCTGACTATCCAAGTAAAGCATATCCTCAAAAAATTAAGATCTAAGTTTGATCAGGAACCACAAAAGCAGTGGAATGCCATACTTCAAATGGTAAAAGAAAAAACTTGCTGTTAGAGGATTCTATAAGTAACAACCCTGTTTTTAAAATTCAAAGAGAAATGAAGACATTCCCTGGTGAGCAAAACACTGAGGAAGATCTGTCATACAGAAATGCTAAGAGGAGTACCAAAGGCTGAAGTTAAATGAGACAGTATTTCAATTTTTTTTAAATGAAGATCACAAGTAAAACTGTGTAGCTAAAAATAAAAGCTGTAACAAATATGTTTTTTCATGATAAAATGCTTTTTGTTTGCTCCATGATTTAGAACACAAAAGTATAGAACACTAATTATATAAGTATGTTAATAAACACACGGTCTATGAATATGGACTCGGTGGGAATAAGAAAAGAATTGAGACAGCTGTTTGTTTACGAGCATACATTTTATGTGCTATTGAAAATGATAATGTATCAATTCAAACGAGCTAATTAATAAGTTGGGATGATATTAGTAAACATTAATACAGCTACTTAGAATATACTGGAAAATATACAGAGACAAAAGTTAGGATAAAGTCAAAATAGTACAGTAGAAAAACCAGCTACGCAAAAGATAAGACACTGTTGGGGATATACATGAGTGAAAACTAGATGATACAGATGGCCAAATGAAAGAAGTGCAGGAATTCCTTATCAATAATCACCTTAAATATATAGGCATTGAGCTCATCAATTCAAAATCCTAGATATACAGAATGATTTCAAGAAAAAATAAATAAAAGTACAATTGAGACATGATCCAACTCTATGCTATCTGTAAGAAAATTCCGTTTTAGATCCAAACACTTCAACATAGGTTCAACACAGATTGAACATGGAAAGACGGAGAAAAGGAATTACATTGAAATATTTTTTTTTAAAAAGACACCTGGGGGTGCCACCATTAATTTTAATTTTTAATTTTTAAAAATTTCCTCATTGTAGTTATACATGACAGTAGAATACATTTTGACATAACACACATACATGGAGTATATCTTCCCTTTCCTGTGGTTGTACATGGTGTGGATTTACACTGGTTGTGATTTCACACATGAACATAGGAAAGTTATGTCCAACCAATTCAACTGTCTTTCCCATTTCCATTCCCTCATCCCCACTGTTCTCCCCTCTCCAATACAGTGAACCTCCATCCCCCTGACCTTTTGAGAGCCACCATACAGATATCAGAGAGAACCCTCAGTCTTTGGTTTGTTGGGATTGGCATATTTCACTTAGCATGATGGCTTCCAGTTCCATTCATTTACTGGCAAATGCTATAACTTAATTTTTCTTTATGTCCGCGTAATGTTAAAATTTTCATATGTACCACATTTTCTTTATCCATTCATCTATTGAAGGACACCCGGGTTGGTTCCATGGGACAGCTATCATGAATTGAGCTGCTGTGAACATTGATGTGGGTGCATCACTAGAGTATGCTGATTTTTAGTCCCTTGGTTATATCTCATACTAGACAAAGGCACCATAAACATATATTGGAGAAAAGATAGCCTCTTCAACAAACAGTGCTGGGTACACTGGAAATCCATATGCAATAAAATGAAATTAGACCCCTCTCTCTCACCCACCACAAATCTCAACTCTAAATGGATCAACACTTGGCATTAGACCAGAGAAACCCTATGCCTACTAGAAGAAAAAGTAGGCCCTATTCTCCATCATGTCAGCTTAGGAACCAAATTCCTCAACAAGCCTCAGAAAGCACAAGAAGTAAAATCAAAAATCTATAAATGGGATTGTGTGAAACTAAAAATATTCTTCATGGCAAAGGAAACAATCACAAATGTGAAGAGAGGGCCTACAGAATGGGAGAAAACCTTTGCCACTTGCACCTCAGGTACAGCATTTATTTCCAGGACATATAAAGAACTCAAAACACTTAAAACAAACAAACAAAAAAACAAAGGCAACAACAACAACAACAACAAAAACAAATAACCCCATAAATAAAATGACCTAAGGAAATCAACAGAAAATTCACAGAAGAATAAATACAACTGATCAATCAATCAATAAATATATGAAATAATGTACAGAATCAAGAAAAATGCAAGATAAAACTGCACTGAGATTTCTTCTCACTCCAGTCATAATGGCAATTATCAGGAATACGTGTAACAATAAATGTTGGAAAGGATGTGGGGGGAAAGCTACCCTCATATATTGCTGATAGGAGTGCAAATTGGTGCAACCACTCTGTAAAGTGGTATGGAGATTCCTCAGAAAACTTGACCCATTTATCCCACTCCTCAGCATATAACCAAAGGACCATCTGCCACCACTAATTTCAAAAGATGTTGGCTTTAAGTGAAAATTGTGACAGAAGAAGGGTATGCATATAACGTTCAATTCATCAAAAGAGGAAAACAATTTTAATATGTAGGCCACATGCAACAGTACCAGAATCAAGTGGGCAGAACTTTAGGGAAAACACAGCATTCTTCAACAGTGGCTAGAGAATTCCACATCCTACTTTAACTAATGCATGAAACCCTATAGCGAGGATCTGTAAGTAAATAGAGCACTTGGACACACCAAAACATCCACATAACAAGGCCTCAACAGAAGCATAAAGAACATTGCATCCAATGAGAAAAGAATAAAAACTAAGTTTGCGGGCTGGGGCTGGGCTCAGCGGTAGCACACTTGCCTGGCATGTGTGAGGGATTGGGTTCTATTCTCAGCACCATGTATAAATAAATTAAAAAAAAAAAAAAACAAGTTTAATCACATGGAACATTCACCACAATATACCCTGATGGGGCCATGAAAACTTCTCAATACTAAAAATAGTGAAATCATGCAAAACCATTTTTTCTGAACACAGTAAAATGAAGCAAAGAAAACAATTACATAAAGAAATCTCCAAGACTGCTAAATGTGATGAAATAAACAGTGGCTGTCCAAATAACTAAAGAATAAATAAGGAGGGAAACTAGCAAACACATTCAGAGAACATAAATAAAAATAGGATGAAGCAAAACAACGAGATACTGAGAAAGAAGTGCTCAAACAGAAGTTTTTTTTCTTTTTCTTTTTGTTTATTTGTATCGATTTTATTCTTTTAAATACAGGACAGCGGAATGCATTACAATTTTTATTACACAAATATAGCACAATTTTCCCTATCTGTCTATAAAGTATATTCATGCCAATTCATGTCTTTATCCATGTACTTTGGGATTTTGGGCATTACAATTCTTATTACACATATTTATCACAATTTTTCATATCTCTGTTTGTATATAAAGTAGGTTGACACCCAATTGGTGTTTTCAGACGTGTAGTTTGAAAATAATGTCCATCACATTCCACCATCCTTGCTAATACCCTGCCTCCTCCCTTGCTTCCCTCCCCTCTTCCCTATCTAGAATTCATCTATTCCTCCCATGTTCCCCCTCCCTACCCGACTGAGTCAGCCTCCATATATAACATTCGGCATTTGTTTTTTTGTGATTGTCTAACTTCTTTTAGCATTGTCTTCTCCAATGCCATCCATTTACCTGCAAATGCCATGATTTTATTCTCTTTTATTGCTGAGTAAAATTCCATTTTGTATACATAGCACATTTTTTTATCCATTCAGCCACTGAAGGGCATCTAGGTTGGCTCCACAGTTTAGCTATTGTGAATTGTGCTGCTATAAACATTGATGTGGCCGTGGCCCTGGAGTGTGCTGTTTTTAAGTCCTCTGGGTATAGGCCGAAGAGAAGGATAGTTGAGTCAAATGGCGGTTCCATTTGCAGATTTCCAAGGAATCTCCATACTGCTTTCCATATTGGCTGCACCAATTTACAGTCCCACCAGCAGTGTATGAGTGTACCTTTTCCCCCACATCCTCTCCAACACTTATTGTTGTTTGCGTAATAGCTGCCATTCTGACTGGAGTGAGATGATGTCTTAGAGTAGTTTTGACTTGCATTTCTCTGATTGCTAGAAGTTTATACCTGTAGGTGCCCACATTGATAAAAAATGTAGATTTTATATCCATATTCTAACTCAAAACCTTAAAGAAATACAAAATTTAGAGCAAACGTATTTCCAAGGCAACAGAAAGAGAAATAGTAAAGATCAGAACACAGGTAATATAAAAAAGAAAGAAAAGGAAAAAAAAAACACAATGCAAAGCATTCCCACAAGCAAATGTTGTTTTTTTTTATTAAAAATCCAGAAAATTGATACAACTTTACATAGAATTACCTAGGAAAAGAGGAGGGGATGTGCAAATATCAACTAAGAACTGAACACACTGATATTGCTACAAATTTAAAGATATTATAGATAAGTGGGATGCCACTAAACATAAAATATTTGGCACAGATAAGGAAATGATTAAAGCATGAAGAGAGAGCATGCAGGATGGAAGTTAACTTGGCCAGTTATATCTCCATTAGGGGATAAGTATACAGAATTTACAAACAACACAAAAAGCATAACACCAAAAAATAATAACCCAATAAATAAAAATGCAAAATAACTGAGGACACATTTTTCAAACGAAGAAACACAGAAAAACTGAGCAAATGTTCAACACATCTAGCAATCAGGTATATTCAAATCAAAACTACACTAAGAATTCATCTCAATCCAATAGGTATGGCAATGTTCAGGGATATGAAGAATAACTAACTGCTGGTGAGAGTGTGGGAAGAAAGGGACACCTGTACATTGTTGGTGGGACTGCAGACTAGTACAACCAGTCTGGAAAGCAGTATAGGGATTGCTCCAAAAATTAAGGATGGAACTTATATAATACCCTGCTAACCCACTCTCGTGTATTTTCCCCCAAAAAAACTAAAATTGGCAAATTACATTGATACAGCAACATTCAACATTCATGTTTATAGTAGCAGAATTCACAATAGGTAAGATATAAAATCAACCCAGATGCTCATCAGTAGATGAATGAATTTAAAAAATTGTGGCATATATATGTTTATATTCCACAATATCTTATGTTTAATGCTTTCAGTCATATGTGGAAGCTAGATTAAAATAAAGAAATGAGGGAGGGAAAGATAAGATTACATAAAGACCAGTGGGTCGCAAGGCTGAGACAGGAGGATCACGATTTCAATGACAGCCTCAGCAATGGCAAGGTGGTAAGCGACTCAGAGGGACCCTGTCTCTAAATAAAGTGCAAAATAGGGCTGGAGATGTGGCTCAGTGGCCGATTGCCCCTGTACCAAAAGAAAAATTAAAATTACATAAAGTACCAAAATTTAATAACCAAGAGGAAGGATATCTAGTTGAGTAGAAGGAGGAGAATGGCGAAGGGGAAGAAGGAGGGGTGGAAAATGGGGAGGGAAAGGGGGGATTTCTTGAATAGAATTTGATTTCTGTGCATATATGTATGAGTTTGTTGGCATGAACCCAACTCCTGTGAATAACCATAAATCTCTAATAGTAATAACCACAGAATATGAAGATATGACACGATAGAAACTATACTCAATCTTATACCAGCAGATTATATAGCTGAATGAAAAGGCCAGTTCCCTACATGCACACAGATTAGCAAAACTAATACAAATGTAATAGGAAATCTGAGCAAGCCTAAAGCAAAAAAAAAAAAAAATGACAAATGTGATTGGGTCAATAATCAAAAACCTCTCAACAACACAAAAAAATCTCTGAACCAGCTGGCTTCACAGGTGAGCTCTATCAAAATACAAGAAATAACATGTATTCTTCTCATACTCAATTAAAAGCAGCAGTGGGTGAACAACCAAACCCACTCAATGAGGCCAACAACAAAGGCAAATCAGCACTCGAATCTATGCACACCACCTCCTTCCAGCAAATACTAGCACTTTTCAACGTCAAAGCATCCTACAAAGTTACAACAACCAAAACCATATGATAATGGCACAGGCATAGACATAGATCAACTGAGTATTATTTAGAGGCAAGATATAATCCCATACATCAATGACATATGAAGTTTGGCATGGGAGCCAATTATGTTCATTGGTCAAAGAAGGTTCTCTACAATAAATGTTTATGGGGGCCTCATGGGGCATGGACATGAACCCCATGCCAGCATTGATCTACTTGACTTTCAACCTCTGTGCTGTTTCTTACACCAAAAAAGGCAATTGGTTAAAGGTGCATATATACACTTTCATTTTGGCTTGTTGTTTTTAATTGGTTGCTCAGATACCTGGAGGCTTGGTTTCCCCCAGTTCAGTTGAGCTACTGACCGGGACAACTGGATATCCACATACAAAGAACTGCAGTTGAAACCTACCTCACACCATGATATAGAAATAACTAATTAATAAATGGATTGTACATCTATATGTTCTTGGTGTTTCATCCTAAACATAAACACAGCCACAGAATGGGAGAAATATATGAAGACAATACATTTGATAAGTCTCAATAATCTAGAACACATGAAGAACATCACATTGAAAAGACAAATAAAAATTAATTAAGAAATGGGCAAAGGGGGGCTGGGGTTCTGATTCAGTGGTAGAGCTCTTGTCTAGAATTTGTGAGGCACCGGGTTTGATTCTCAGCACCACATATAAATAAATGAATAAAATAAAGGTCCATCAATGTCTAAAAATACTTTTTATTTTTTTAAATGGGAAAAGAATAAGAATAGATATTTGTCCAAAGAAGATCAGCAAATGTCCAACAATCATATGAACGGACACCCAACATCATTAAGCATTGTGGAAATACAAACAAAACAAAACAAAAGTCACAGTAGGACAGTACTTCTTATGCACAGTGCTATCTATTTTTAGAAAGATGGAGTATAAGAAGTGTTGGAAAGACTGTGGAGAAATTGGAACTCTTTACTATTGGAAATGTAAAATGGTTCAGTGGCTGCCATGGTGGTTTTTCAAAAAGTTAAGCCACATTACCATATGGCACAGTGATCCCACTTCTAGGTTTATACCTCAAATAACTGAAAACTGGAACTCAAACAAGTACTTGTATTTTGATTTTTTTCACAGCAACATTTTTCTCACATGATAGAACCAATGCAAAAGTCCATCAAGAGATGAATGGAGAAGTATAGTGTGGTATATATGTGAAATGGAACAATATTCAAGCCTAAAAAGGAATGAAATACTGATACATGTGTCAATGTGCATAAAACTCAAATTCATTGATTTAAATTATGCGAGACACAATAAGTCGCATATTGTATGTTCCCACTTGTTAGGAAATGTCTAGAGGAGTAGTTCCACAATGACCAAAAGAACATTTTTGGTGGCTAGGTTCTCAGGGAAGGGGAGAATGAAGACTGCATCATGTTTAGCTGTTTTCTTCTAGTGGGATGAAAATTATTTAAGACTAGATATAGGCAATGGTTTCATGGCACTGTGAATGTGCTAAGCACCATCAAATTGTTAAATTCTAAAATTGATTAATTTAATTTAATGTCCTTTGATGTCCACTTATAAAAGTATACTAAAACAATTATAAGGACAGTAGGATTGATAGTCCTTGCTACACTCCTAAATGAACAAAAGAAAATACAAAATGAGTTGAATATTACAATTGGTGTCCATGTATAAGCGTATGCATAAGCACAGTGGAAATATGACTGAGATTTGCAAAAACTGCAAATAATTGGGTCATTTTGACCTTTTATAAAGCAAAATGTTCTTATAATATTTTAATAACTTTCTATGAAATCATGGCTATGGACTTCCAGATTTCCAAGAAGAGTAATCTACACAACTAGGAAGTTTCTTGAACTCAAAGTGGAGACCACTCAAGCAAATTACAACATAGACACATCAACATGAAACTCTTGAAAATGAAAGATCAAGAGACAACCTTAACAGCAGAAAGAAGTGCATCATCATGTATGCCGAGTCTTCAGTAAGGTCAACAGCTCACTTTTCATTAGGACTATGGATATTAGAAGGTGATGGGGTGAAATATTATAAGTCCCGAAGGAAAAAGTTGGCCAAGCAAGAATTCTATACCTAGCATAGCTATAACCCCTAAACCTGATAGAAAATTGGAGATATTTGTACATAAAAAAAAGCATGAAAGAATTTTCTGTAGGCATCCTGGCAAAAATGGAAATGGGCTCCAGGTTTGCCCTGGTTTTCCACTCCCTCTTCATTGGAACTCCAGGGACCGTGGCTGACTTCTTTTAATGAGGCAGATCAAGATCAAGAATGGTATGGTGACAATCAAGAGAGCGAGTGATTGGTCAATGGAAAAGTGATGAACAAAAAAGCAGAAAAATTACAAGAAAAACATTTAAATGGATGAAAGCTGTAGGTGGTGAAAGTTATGCCTTTGAAAAAGCATTCAGAGGTCCTGCTAGAGTCCCACATGATGACCCCAGTTTGCCAGCACAGGTTAGAGGCCCCCTATACCAACCTTCATCAAATGTTGGAGAGAGGAAAAGACTTGAAGGGAGCTAAGGAATATAAAGAAACACATTCGTTACTGTACTCAGTGGAGTTAGAGGCCTGACACTTTTATGTATGGAGTGTCTTCTACCTTAAAGCTTAGGATCTGTCCTGCAGTTCTTTACTTTTGACCACTGTTCTTCTGTGTTTGAGTAGTATTCAGGGAGTCCTTCAGGCTGCAATGAAGTGAGATACAGTGAGAGCAATATTAAGAAGGCATAAAGCTGTGAAAAAATATTGTAGATAAAAAAAAATCCTTAAGGTGATAATTCAAACATCCAACTGAGGGCATGAGAAAATGCTGACCAAACAAAATTCAAAATAAGCAGAAGAAAGGAGATAAGATTGTCAGGGAAAGAAGTTGAGAACTAAGAAATGAAAAAGAAAATTAGCATAGCCAAAATTTTTCCTTTGATAATATCTGCAAAACTTACAATAAATCACTTAGATCAAACACAAAGAAATGGAGAGGAATTAAATAATTAAATTATAAATGGAAGATGGAACATTACCATTGGCTCTTAATAAAATAAAAAAAAACTATGGACAAATTCCTAGAAAGACATAAGTTGTCAAAATTGTGTAGGAAGAAAAAAGGATAATCTGTATGTAACAAGGGAATAGATGGTATTACAAGTAAAACAATAAAGAGAAGTAAAACAAACAATAGAGCTGGCCCAAAAGGAAATCCCATGGGCCAGCTGGCTACACAGGTGAATTGTAAAAACATCTGAAGATAAGTTAACAGCACACATTCACAAATTCCTGCCCCAAATAAAGGGAGAAGGAATGGTTTTCTACTCATTTTAATCATTACCTTGTTAACAAACCAGATAGTAACATTGGTAGAAAAGGAAAAACAAAAAAGGACTCCAAAGTCAAAAGAGAAGGAACTTCTTAAACTTGATTAAGTGTATCTAAGGAAAATGCAAAGGTAACAGCACACTTAATGGTGAAAGGAGAGTTTCCTGCCTAGCATTACAAACAAAGAGAAGTGTCCTCGCACCATCTGTATTCAACATCATACTGGAGGTTCTAGCTAGGGAAAGTAGGAAAGAAAAAGAAAGGGAGGACAACCAGATAGCAAAAAAAAAAAAAAAATGAGTTAAGTGATCATTCCATGATCTTGTGGGAAGTTAATACACAAGAATCCACAAAACTGTCAGGGTAATGCACCTTTCCCCTAAGATTCCAGAAAAAGAAGAGCAACATACAAAAACATCTGTACTTCCATATGCTAGTAATGAAAATGGAATTGGAAAGCTTTCATTTAGACTAGCATTCAAAGGAATAAAATCATTAAGATTAAATTTAACAAAAGAGGTGCAAGGACTAGATTGCACATGGGAAGAAACCAAAATAAAGTTTTTGAAAAGATTCAAGGCTTTCAATGTATGGGGAAACAAATGCTGTTCACATAGAGGAAGACAATATTTCAAGACAGAAATATTCCATCTGTAGTTTAAATGAAACTCCTATCGACACCTCAGTTGACTGTTTCACTGACACTGCAAAGCTGATACTAAAATTCCTATAGAGAAAAGATGAGCAAACTAAGCTCAGCAACATGGCAGAATGGAATTTTCCAGAAAAATAAATCTGGACAGTTTTCCCTGCACAAAATTACCTTCATCAGGGAGCTAAGGAATCCAGGTGAAAGGTTACAGCATGTGGGTATAGATTTAAAATAGACCCCTTGAAGAAGGTGGAAATGACAGCTTCACACTACCTGTGTCACCTCTCCTGCCGACTAAGGATGATGACCTCAGAAAAGATACCTTCAACATGCTGAAAAGAAAGTGAAGTGAACCACTGACAGTATGACAGATTCCAGAACCATGCCTACCTCAGTGAAACTCAGTGCCAGTGTAGAACCTGTGGACCCATGCTACAGGCTGGCTTCTAAACACTCACGTTTCTGTTCCCACCCAGCACCAGGCTGGTTTCAGGCTCATTTACCAAGACTTTCTGGTGTCCACCAACAGCCTGTGTGCCTGGGTTCTGGACTCACATTCTAGAGGACCCAGCATGCCTGCCCAACCATTGTTGGGCCACCACCACAGACCCAGGCTCTAGGCCCACCCCAGCACACCTACATACCAGGCACCTATGCACCACATACTGAACCCAAGCATTAGGCCGTCCCACACAAGCACTGCAGCAGCAAACTCACCCATGAACTCTGAAAGATGGCCTGCTCAGAATCAATCTCTGGATCTACTGAATGCCAAATGGCTTGCCCTGAATAATCTGGTCTCTGGAGACCAAACCGGTGCCTTCCCCTTCACAGAAACCAATGCATGACCACAAGTATCATGAACAATCAGGGAATCACAACACCAGCAAAATGGCAATGTGCAACACCAGTACATCACCCTAAAGATGTCATTGCTTGACAATATTCCAGATAAATGACTTAAGTCAGATCATTAAAATGCAAAGGAACACAAATAGATAATGAACATTAATGCTGGGCACAGTAGTGCATGCCTGTAATCACAGCGGCTTGAGAGGCTGAGGCACTAGGATCATGAGTTCAAAGCCACCCTCAGCAAAACTGAGGTGCTAAGCAACTCAGTAAGACCCTGTCTCTAAATAAAATACTGCTGATAGTCTTTGGTTGGGGTACGCCTGTTCATGTGATGAGTCACCTTTCTCTTGCTTGGGGATGTGGCTCAGTGGTCGAGTGACCTTGAGTTCAATTCCGGGTCCCTCACCCCCCCCAAAAGAAAAAGAAAAGAAAATGAATATTATCAAGCAAACAATGCAAAAATAAAATGAGAAGACAAAACAAAGAGATATAAGTCATGAAAGAAACAAAAACAGAAATTTCAGAATGCAATAACACAATGACCAAAATAAAAAATTCCATAGAGAACTTTCATAGCAGTTTCCATCATACAGAAAGATGGATCAGTGATCCCAATGATAGGAGTTTTTTAATTTAGCCAGTTGGAGGAATGAAAAGAAAATCAAAGAGTGCAGGAATCCCATGAGTTTTATGGGATGCCATCAAATGAACTAATATATGCATATTATGGGAGTATAATAAGGTGGAGAGGAAGAGAAAAGGGGTGGAAAAGCTTATGTAAAAATAAAACAGCTGAACACTTCCAAGACTTGAGGAGCAATAGAGTAATACAGACAT
This sequence comes from Spermophilus citellus, assembly GCF_964194105.1. NCBI lineage: Eukaryota > Metazoa > Chordata > Mammalia > Rodentia > Sciuridae > Spermophilus > Spermophilus citellus. The sequence continues at coordinate 77,189,775 of NC_138190.1, forward strand.
CCAGTATCACCCCAAATCAGGCAATTTATGTGTTGTCACCAAAATGACAGAATAGAAACAGTGAGATTTCACTCTCTACTGGAAACCAATTACAACTACCCTGTGGCAAACTTAGAGCCAAGACATTACTGAGACACTGTATTATAATCAAACTTTTCTAAACAATGAATGGAGAGAATCTTGAAAGAAGCAAGAGAAAGGTGACTCATCACATAAAAAGGAATACCCCAACCCAAGACTATCAGCAGAATTCTCAACAGAAGGGTGTCCTTTGGGAAAAAAATGGAAGGTACAGATATCCCCACACAGAACAAAATAGCTGTCAGACATCATCACCACTGGAAATGACTTACAGTAATTATGAAAGGGAATTCTTGATGTTAAAGGAAAAGACACTAACAACATGAAATCATGTCAAAGTACAAAAACTCAGTGTAAACAAACAAACAAACAAACTACACACACACACACACACATACAGTCAACTTTCAAATACAATTATGCTACAATGGTGGTACAAATATAACTACTACTTCTGGTTATGTGGAAAGGAAATACACTCCTGAATAATGGGGCCAAAGAAGAAATCAAAGGAGAGATAAATGGAATATGTTCTCACCAAAATGGCCGAACAGATACAATGAGCCTTCACTCAGAAGACAAGAGGAGGCACAAATATTTGAATAACTGTGACAGTAATAATTAGCTACAGATACGTGAGATATAAAAGGTGAAAATTTATGACATCAATATCATAATATGAAGGGAGCAGACTGTAAGGAGTAGACATTTTGTTTGTTTCTGGATGTCACTATAAAACAGACACTGGTCACCAAAGATATAATGTAAGCCTCATGTTAACCACAGAGTGGAAACCTTTAGTAGATACACAAAAATAAGAGAGATTTTCAAAGCCCACAATGACGAAAAAATTATCAGACTACAAAGGAAGAAAGCAGGAAAAGAAGAATGGAACTATGGATACACAAACAGATAAAAAACAAAGTGGCATTAATAACTCCATACCTCTCGTTAATTCAGTGTAAATGGATTACATTCTCCAATCACAAGATGTAGTGTGGATGATGGATTAAAAATCCAGATCTGACTCTGTGCTACCTACAAGAGAATCACTGCAGTTGCAAGGGCGCACATGGGCTGATTGGCAAGGCTTGGAGATAATAGTCCATGCAGATGACAACCCAAATATAGTAGGGGTGGCTATCGTAGTTATATTTGTACCACATAACAGAATTTGAGATGAAAACAGTGACAGGAGGCATGGAAGTTCTTTACCTAATGAAGGAGTCAATTCATTAAGAGGATGTAACAGCTTTAAATACATATGCAACAAACAGTGGTATATAATGCAAATATTAGCAGAACTGAATGGGGGAAATAAACCAAAATGCAATAACTACAAAGAAACACCAAACTCTCACTGGCAGCAGTAGATAGGTAATATAGACAAAAAAAAATTCATTAATCAAAGAGCAAACTTGACCAACACTATAGACCCAATGGAACTGAAGATGTACACAAGACATTCTAACAACCAGCTGAAGAGCACATACTGCTTTCAACAACTCTTACAATATTCTCTAGGACAGATAATATGTTGGACCCAAAGGAAGTCTTAACAAATTCCAGAAGATTGAAATCGTTTTTGATTACAGTTCTGACCACAACAGTATTAAAGCACAAATGAATAATAGTTATAATTTCAGAAAAATAAAAAATATGTGGAAATGAAATACACTCCTGAACAGTTGGGCCAAAGATGAAATCAAAGGAGAGATAAATGGAATGTGTTCTCACCAAAACAACAGAAGAGATACAAAATATAAAGAGTAGACCTTTTGTTTGTTCCAAGATGTCACTGTAAAACAGACACTGGTCACCAAAGATATTATGTAAGCCTCATGTTAACCACAGAGGGGAAACCCTTAATAGGGGCCAAAGAAGAAATCAAAGGTGAGATAAATGGAATGTGTTGTCACCAAAACGGCGGAACCAAAACAATGAGCCTTCACTCTCCTACAGGAGGCCAGAACACATCAGAACTTGAAACTGAGTCGGTGACCATCCCTTTTGGCCAGAGAGCAGTAGAGAGCTGTGTCTGGGAGTGAATCATAAGAAACATCAGCAATTCTGACAACACCCCCTCCAACAGCAACAAGTTCTGTGAGGAAAATTCCATGCAGTCTTACAGTTTAAGGGCTAAACAAATATGTTGCTACATCAGCTCCAGGAGGGTTGCCAAAGCCTGTAGGATCAAGGCTCCTTAAGACAGCTGAAGCAAAACTAAACTAAATATAAAGCCGAGGTGGGGCTAGTCAGAGCTAGGCACAGACCTCTGGTGATTTCTGAGAGGCTCTATCGAAATGAGCCATGCTGCAGGAGACCTGCCTTACTGGTCCTTCAGAAGGGAGTCCCACGCAGGCCTTCCTGTGCATTCTCAGTGTATGTTTGGGCTCCTCTTCAGGATCATTTAGATCTTACATCTTGCTCAATTCAAAATCATTACAAAATTGTCAGCAACCTGAGCTTAGCTTGCCATCTTGTGTCTAAAGGAGGCATTTACTTCGGATTAAGGGAATTCGGCAACCTGTCTGTATACATCACTAGAAAGATATAACATTAAAAACAGGCACAGATTGCTGATTTACAAATTGCCTTTCTAGTGACTGATGTATTCTGCTGTCTATCCCATTCTCCACTGTCCCCCCTCCCCTCCCCTCCCCTCCCCTCCCCTCCCCTCCCCTCCCCTTCTCTCTCTCCATCCCCTCTACTATAAATCGTTTCTTCCACTTATATAATTTTTCTCCTGTATACGGGGTAAAAATGGGAGTTCACATCCCACTTGAATCAATCTGTGAAATATGGTATATTAAGAACTATGTAATGTTTTGAACAACCAACAATAAATAATTAAAAAAAAAAAAAAACAGGCACAGATGGAACGGCAAGGTGGCGCAACAAAATCAGCTCCGTGATCACCTCTTCCTCCATGAAGAGGAATCCAAATAAATAACTGGATGCATTTATTTAAATAATGGATGCTGACACTGGACTTCAGCAAGGTAAAGTTGAGAATGCGTTAAGACACAGAGACCTGGAATAGCAGCATAGAGGATGGGATATAGTACACTGGCAACCACAAACCCAGTTGCCCAGATGGAGGGACACCTTACTTCAGGGGAAAAAGTGAAGGAGGGGGTCCTACCCGGCCTCTTCATTGTGCAAGCAAAGAACCTCGGCACAGATGGTGTTAACCCAACCCTATTTGGCTTGGAAAATGCAAAAGGAAATTCTTAGAGTCTGAATAGTAGCTTTTCTTCTAATAAGGAACTTGAAATGTTATGCACTCAATTCCTGGAGCACGGATTGCTGCAGCATGCACAAATTATTGGAACTGGAGCTACAACAGTTACCCAATATTGACATCATGCTGCTGGGCCTGAGGGCACTAGGTGGCCCCAGCCACCTCGGTAATAAATTCAAGGGGCAATGTCAGCCACACTGATACCCTATTTGATCCAAGTCACAACGGTAGTCTGAATCACCTTATAATTTTTCTGAGCCAATTCCCTGATAGACCAGAGCCACTTCCACAGTCCCGGCCACCACTGGGCCTGAGTGGACATTCCACTCCACGATTAATGTCCCCAACTGTTGTGGACCAACCTTAACCATCCAATCTCATTCACATACACATACATACATACACAAACATAAACACACTTATGGTAATGAGTCAGGCTATATGACGAGAACTTTTCTACTAGTTCTTTGGAATGGAGTCACATGCTGGTTTTCCCATGCATTCTGAGTGCATCTTTGTAGGTAGTTTCCAAACAATTTAGGTTGAACAGTTTGCCAGTTTCAATTTTTTTTCTCCCAATATTGTGAGGGCTTTATACCACAGCTGAAGAAACAACCCACTGTATTCCCTGCTTCTTCCATCATCAACTTCACTGTGGCAGTAGCCACACATTGGGTGAACCACTCATATTTCTCAATATGCTACTCCATCCTGTATGACCAGTGTCCTCCCATGGCCCCTGGAGACAAAGGGCTCTCTCAACCCACCACCTCATGCACCAGAATCAAACTACTCGATTAAAGCCAAATAACCTATAAGAACACTATTGCATGGCGGCCAACTGGAGCCAAATACATTGTAGTGTCACTTACAAAACCAACACCCCAGGTCACATCTTCAAGAGAAAGACATTTACAACAAGTGTCAGCTTATAAAGGTGTTAAGACAATCGTACACCAGATAAGCAAATCTCGATGTATGGTACCAAGAGATATGAAAAATATAAAACAAAGTAACATGACACCAACAGAACAAAATAACTGTACCATTAGACATCAAAGGAAATAATATTGGACAAATGCCTGATTAAAAGTACAGAAAACTGATGATAAGAGAACTAACAGGAATCAAGAGAACACAGATGGACTCACTGACAATAAGAAGAAAATATCATGATATGAGCAAGAATTTTGGAAGAGGATGAAGATCTTAAAAAAGAGCCAAAGAGAAATAAAGGAGGTGAAGAACTCAACACATCAAGCGAAATACAATTGAAATCCTCCTAAACAGTGTGGATTCCAAGAAAGTCTACTTTTCATCAAACACAGAAAGGAACAATATCCCTATCAGTATTTGCAGGATCCCTGTCAGAACAAAAATACAGGGGTAAAATGGCAGACTTCTGGATGTAATGGACAGACTTATAGATTTCAAGGCCTTTTGGAAAACATAAAAAAGGAATACTCATATTTATTAGATAAATGAAGGTGAGGAATATAGAAACCCCATTCAAAGAAATCATAGTTGGAATCATCCATAACCTCTTGGGACAGATATGTGCATCCATACATGGGAGGTCCTCTGAAATACAAATAGATATGACCCATAAAGTTTGACACAGTGGAATATTTTAGGCAAACTGTTACATGTAGGAGATAAGGAAAGAACTGAAGAAACTGGATAAGTGTTCAGGGTAGCCCCACTAGACAGACCACATGCTTCATAGAAGAAAACTTACAGGTCAAGAGGAAATGAAATGACATCCATGTTGGGAGAGAAAATGAATGCCAACCAAGTATTCCATAGTCAAAGAGGCTCTCTTTTGGGGAAAAATAATTAAGACCATCTAAGACAAGCAAAAGCTGAAAGTCTTAACCAAAACCATGTTAGCCTTACAAAAGATGTTTAAGGGATCTCCACATCCAGAAGTGAAAGAAAGATCACTGCCCTGCCTATCCATGAACACGGTATATTTTTCCATCTTCTAAGATCTTCTTCTACTTCTCTCTTTAGGGTTCTGTAGTTTTCATTGTATAAATCTTTCACCTCTTTTGTTAGGTTGATTCCCAAGTATTTTATTTTTTTTTGAGGATATTGTGAATGAAGTGTTTTTCCTCATTTCCGTTTCAGAAGTTTTGTCGCTGATATACAGAAATGCCTTTGATTTATGCGTGTTGATTTTATATCCTGCCACTTTGCTGAATTCATTTATTAGTTCTAGTAGTTTCTTTGTAGATCCTTTTGGGTCTGATAGGTATAGAATCATGTCGTCCGCAAATAGTGATAATTTAAGTTCTTCTTTTCCTATTTTTATGACTTTAATTTCTTTCGTCTGTCTAATTGCTCTGGCTAGTATTTCAAGGACTAAATTAAATAGAAGTGGTGAGAGAGGGCATCCCTGTCTTGTTCCAGATTTTAGAGGGAATACCTTCAACTTTTGTCCATTCAGAATGATGCTAGCCTGAGGCTTAGCATAGATAGCTTTTACAATGTCAAGGTAAGTTCCTATTATCCCTAGTTTTTGTAATGTTTTGAACATAAAGGGATGCTGTACTTTGTCTAATGCTTTCTCTGCGTCTATCGAGATGATCATATGGTTCTTAATTTTAAGTCTATTGATGTGGTGAATAACATTTATTGATTTCCGCATATTGAACCATCCTTGCATCCCAGGGATGAATCCTACTTGATCATGGTGCACAATTTTTTTGATGTGGTTTAGTATTCGATTCACCAGAATTTTATTGAGGATTTTTGCATCTAGGTTCATTAGAGATATTGGTCTGTAGTTTTCTTTCTTTGAGGTGTCTTTGTCTGGTTTCGGAATCAGGGCGATGTTGGCCTCATAGAATGAATTTGGCAGAGCTCCCTCTTTTTCTATTTCCTGAAATAACTTGAAAAGTATTGGTATTAATTCTTCTTTAAAGGTTTTGTAGAACTCCACTGTATACCCATCTGGTCCTGGGCTTTTCTTGGTTGGAAGTCTTTTGATTGCTTCTTCTATTTCATCTATTGATATTGATCTGTTTAAGTTGTGAGTTTCCTCCTGACTCAGTCTGGGCAAATCATATGACTTAAGGAATTTATCGATGTCTTCACTATCTTCTCTTCTATTGGAATATAGGTTTTCAAAATAATTTCTAATTATTTTCTGTATTTCTGAAGCGTCTGTTGTAATATTGCCTTTTTCATCCCGTATGTTAATAATTTGAGTTCTCTCTCTTCTTCTCTTCGTTAGTATGGCTAGGGGTCTGTCGATCTTATTTATTTTTTCAAAGAACCAACTTTTTGTTTTGTTAATTTTTTCAATAGTTTCTTTTGTTTCAATTTCATTGATTTCTGCTCTGATTTTAATTAATTCTTGCCTTCTGCTACATTTGCTATTGTTTTGCTCTTCCTTTTCTAGGGCTTTGAGATGAAGTGTGAGCTCATTTATTTGTTGGTTTTTCCTTTTTTTGAGGAATGACCTCCAGGTGATGAATTTCCCTCTTAAAACTGCTTTCATTGTGTCCCATAGATTCCGATATGTTGTGTCTGTATTTTCATTTATCTCTAAGAATTTTTTAATTTCCTCCTTTATGTCTTCTGTAACCCATTGATCATTCAGTAACGTATTGTTCATTGTCCATGTGATGTAGGATTTTTCCTTCCTTCTTTTATCATTGATTTCCAGTTTCATTCCATTATGATCTGATAACGTGCATGGTATTATCTCAACCCCTTTATATTTACTGAGGGTTGCCCTATGGCATAATATATGATCTATTTTTGAGAAGGTTCCATGTGCTGCTGAGAAAAAAGTATATCCACTTGATGATGGTTGATATATTCTATATATGTCAGTTAAGTCTAGGTTATTGATTGTGATATTGAGGTCAATAGTTTCTTTATTCAACTTTTGTTTGGAGGATCTGTCCAATGGTGAGAGAGGTGTGTTGAAGTCACCCATGATTATTGTGTTGTGGTCTATTTGATTCTTGAACTTGAGGAGAGTTTGTTTTATGAACATCGCAGTGCCATTATTTGGTGCATAAATATTGATAATTGTTATGTCTTGTTGGTGAATGGTTCCTTTTAACAGTATATAATGTCCCTCCTTATCCCTTTTGATTAACTTAGTCTTGAAGTAGATTTTATTCGATATGAGAATGGCCACCCCTGCTTGCTTATGAGGAGCGTGTGCGTGGTATATTTTTTCCCAACCTTTTACCTTGAGCCTGTGTATGTCTTTTCCAATCAGATGTGTCTCCTGGAGGCAGCATATTGTTGGATTTGTTTTTGTAATCCATGTTACCAGCCTATGTCGCTTTATTGGAGAGTTTAAGCCATTAACGTTTAGAGTTACTATTGATATATGGTTTGTACTTCCTGCCATGTTTGATTATTTATCTCTTTTTTTTTCTAATTTAGTTTGTTTCTCCATGATTATCTTTCCCCCTGTCCTCTGTCTTTACCGAGGCACTTCCCGCTGATGGTTTTGGTTATTGTTTTTCATTTCTTCCTCGTGTAGAGTTTTGCTCAAGATGCTTTGCAATGCTGGTTTTCTGGCTACAAATTCTTTTAGCTTTTGTTTATCATGAAAGATTTTTATTTTGTTGTCGTATCTGAAGCTTAATTTTGCTGGATACAGAATTCTTGGTTGGCATCCATTGTCTTTCAGTGTTTGAAATACGTTGTTCCAGGATCTCCTCGCTTTCAGCGTCTGTGATGAAAAATCCGTTTTAAACTTATTGGTTTACCCCTAAATGTAATCTGCCTCTTTTCTCTTGTAGCTTTTAATATTTTCTCTTTGTTCTGTATATTGGATAGCTTCATAACAATGTGTCTTGGCCTTGGTCTACTGTGATTTTGTGTGCTCGGTGTCCTGTATGCATCTACAATTTGTATATCTGTTTCCTTTTTTATTTCTGGAAAGTTTTCTGTAATTATTTCATTCAGCAAGTTACTCATTCCCTTGGCATGAATCTGTGCCTTCCTCTATCCCGATGGCTCGTAAGTTTGGTTTTTTTAAGTTATCCCAAATCTCTTGGATGTTTTTCTCGTGATTTTTTACCAGCCTATCTGAGTTGGCTAGACTCTTTTCAAGATGATATATTTTGTCTTCATTATCTGATGTTCTGGCTTCTACTTGCTCCACTCTGTTAGTGATACTCTTGATTGAGTTTTTAATTTGGTTTATCTTTTCCTTCATTTCTAGAATTATTGTTTGATTTTTTTTTATAATCTCTGTCTCCTGATAAAGATGCTTAACTTCTTCTTTTATCTGTTTATGTAATTCATTTTCAATGTGATCTTTAAGGTTCCTTTCCATCTGTCTAAGGTGTTCCTTGAGTTCTTTATATGGCCATTTTTCTGATGACTCCAGGTCCTCCTGAATATTTAGGCTGTCTTTCATCGTTTGTACTCCTTTTCTTCCTTGCTTTTTTATGGTCATGATACTTCCTGTTCTGTTTGACTGCTGAGTTACTGTTTACTCTTATAAATTTATTTGATGCTTGGGAGGAGAGGTATTAGCAGGGAAGGGAAGAAGTCACTAAAGAGAGTGAGTGTAGGCAGGTAGAATTAAAGAAAGGGGGAATAAGAAAATTGAAAAGAAATGAAAAGACAAAAGAAAAAAGTGAAAAGAAAGAAAGAAAAAATGAAAAAATAAAAATTTAAAACAAACAAAAAAAATTATAATGATAATAAAAAAATGGAAATTGAAGTTTAAAAAAATAATAGTAATAATAATAGAATAAAAAGAATTAAAAAAAATTGAAACCATTAATAAGAAAGTTAAAGAACAACAACAACATCAACTACAAAAAGTGAGAATAAAATAAAAAAATACTAATAATAATCATTAAAAATAATAATAATAATAAATGCAGTCATAGAGCTCGATTAACTTCTCTTCCAGTAGGTGGAGCTATGCCCACTGGGCCAGGCTTCTCCTCTTGATAGGTGGGAACCAATCACTGTGCTTCAGCTCTTCTTCCCAGACTGTGCGGGTCTCCAGTCCTGAGTGCCTAGGTCCTTCTCTTGTGGTTCCTCAATCCAGGCCCCACTCACCTGTGATGCTTACCACAATACTGGCTACATGCCGGGTCTGCTGCTCCTGGGAGCCCTGTTTTCATGGATGCCTGGGCACACCCTTTCTGTTTGCCTCCCTTGGACCCTAAGTTTGTAGGGCTTGGGGCTGAGGACTGGAAACAGAAGCAGCAGTTTGCATAACCCCAAGATCTTGCTTATGCCAGGAAACTGTAAGGGTAACATGAATATCATTGAGGAGGTCTAACATGGTGGCAGGTGTGGAGAGATCAAGTCTCTGACCTCTTCAACTGCGCGGGCATAGGGAGCTGTAAATTATCTAAAGCCTGTTTGCTCAGGATCACTAGGCAATGCTGAGCTGACGTGGAGCTAGGGCGTACACTTTAGGCCCCTCAGAAAACACACACTGAGCACGAATCTGCTGCATTTAAGCCCCGGTTCGCCTGCTTCTCGTGACTCAGAACTAACGATCCCGCTGAAATAACTAGTCGGCCCACCTGATCTCACAGAGGTAAAAGACAACTGAGCACCATAGCCAGACCCAGGGAATCAGGAGTGATGTGGGACTAGCGGCGCAGAACCCCCGCCTATCACTCCCACCAGGGCTAACAACAGAGGTCCCTTGCACCAGCTACCAGGGGAGTTGCTACCTGAGGGCAAACAAATTTGCTGGGGGTCCTCAGCCCCAAGCCCTATCTTCTGTATTTCTGTTGTCTGTTGTGATATTTCCTTTTTTATCACATATGTTAGTGATTTGAGTTTTCTCTCTCCTTCTCTTCGTTATCATGGCTAAGGGTCTGTCAATTTTATTTATTTTTCCAAAGGGCCAAGTTTTTGTTTTGTCAATTTTTTCAACTGTTTCTTTTGTTTCAATTTTATTGATTTCAGCTCTGATTGTAATTATTTCCTGTCTTCTTCTGCTATTAGTGTTGATTTGTTCTTCTTTTTCTAGGGCTTTGAAATATAATGTTAAGTTTTTTATTTGTTGACTTTTTCTTGTTTTAAGGAATGAACTCCATGCAATGAACTTTCCTCTTAGAACTGCTTTCATAGTGTCCCAGAGATTTTGATATGTTGTATCTCTGTCCTCATTCACTTCTAATTTTTTTTTATCTTCTCCTTGATGTCTTGTGTAACACACTGTTCATTCAGTAGCATATTATTTAGTCTCCAGGTTTTGGAGTGGATTTTATTTCTTATTTTATTATTGATTTCTAATTTCATTCAATTGTGATCTGATAGAATGCAGAGTAGTATCTCTACATTTTTATATTTCCTAAGGGATGCTTTGTGGAATAGTATATGCTCTATTTTGGAGAAGGATCCATGTGCTGCTAAGAAAGTATATTCTCTCATTGAAGGTTGAAATATTCTACATAGGTCAGTTAAGTCTAAATGATTGATTGTATTACTGAGTTCTGTAATTTCTTTTCTCAGCTTTTGTTTGGAAGATCTAACCAGTGATGAAAGAGGTGTGTTAAAGTCACCCAAAATTATTGTGTTCTGGTCTATTTGACTCTTGAACTTGAGAAGAGTTTGTTTGATGAACATAAATGTTCCATTGTTTGGGGCATATATATTTATAATTGCTAAGTTTTGTTGGTGTATGATTTCCTAGAGCAGTATGTAGTGTCCTTCTTTATCCTTTTTGATTGACTTTAGATGAAGTCTATTTTATTTCTATGAGGATGGAAACCCCTGCTTGCTTCTGCAGTTCATGTGAGTTGTATGATTTTTCCCAACCCTTCACATTCAGTCTGTGAATGTTTTTTTTTTTTTTCCTATGAGTTGAGTCTCTTGGAGGCAGCATATTGTTGGGTCCCTTTTTGATCCAATCTCCTAGTCCATGTCTTTTGATTGGTGAGTTTAAGCCATTAACATCCAGGGATATTATGGAGACATGATTTGCATTCCCAGCCATTTTTGTTTATTTTTGGTATTTAATGTGACTGGCTTCTACTCTGATTAGATTTTTCTTTAGTGTAATCCTTCCCTCTGCTGATTTTCATCATTTTTTTATTTCCTCTTCTTGGAATATATTTTGCTGAGGATGTTCTGTAGTGTAGACTTTCTAGTTGTAAATTTTTTTGACTTTTGTTTATCATGGGAAGTTTTTTTTTTCCATCAAATCTAATTCTTTGTTTAACTGGATATGAAATTGTTGGTTGGCATCCCTTTTCTTTCAGAGCTTGGTATATGTTTTTCCATGATTTCCTGGCTTTGAGGGTCTGGGTTGAAAAATCTGGTGAGATACGAATTGGTATCCACCCCCCCCCCATATGTGATCTGATTCTTCTCCTCTTGTGGCTTTTAAGATCCTATCCTTATTCTGTATGCTAGACATTTTCATCATAATGTGTCTTGGTGTAGATCTGTTGTAATTTTGTCCATTTGCCGTCCTGTAAGCCTCTTGTATTTGTTTTTTTCCAATTTGTTCTTCATGCTTGGGAAATTTTCTGATATAAACTCATCAAAGAGATTGTGCATTACTTTGGTTTGAAATTCTGTGCCTTCCTCTATCCCAATAACTCTTAGATTTGGTCTTTTGATGCTGTCCCATAATTCTTGGAGGTTCTGTTTTAACTTTCTTCACTGTGTGATCAACTTTATTTTCCAGATTCTATACTTTGTCTTCATTATCTGACATTCTTTCTTCCAATTGATCTAGTCTGTTGCTATTGAGTTTTTATTTGATTTATTGTATCCTTCATTTCAAGGATTTAAGACTATTTTTTTTTTCGGAGTCTCTCTGTCTCTCTCTTGAATTATTTTTTTGCTACCTGTATTTGCTCTCTTATTTCATTGTTGGTATGATAAATTTTTGCCTATATTTGCTCATTGATGTCATTCTTTAATTCACAGATCATTTTAATTATGAAACTTCTGAACTCTTTCTCTGACATTTCATCAACTTCACTGTCCATGGGTTCTGTTATTATAGTGTCCTTGTTTGTTTGGGACATTTTACACCCTTGTTTTTTCATGCTGTCTATGTGTCTTCCTTTCTTGCAATGTGGCTCTGAGATATTACAGTTTCTTCCCTGTATTCTTGTAGTACCTGTGCAGATTGTCTGTACCTCACCTTGATATTGGGCTTCCAGACCTTGCTGGTGTCCCTCAATGGATGCTACTGCACCCTGGATCTGGGTCCTACACAAGTTGGTGTTGGTGGATCTGGGCTGGTGGGCTTGACATCCCTTGGTGGTCAATAGGCTTGGTTCACCCCTCCCCCAGTGGGGCAGACACCGCCAGTGCCTAACCTTTGGCACAGGACCACCCCTTCCAACCAGTAGACTACCATGGGAGTTTAATCCCAGCATCCCAGATCCATCCACACATGCCTGTGCTGAACCCAGGTGCACAGCAGGCCCAATCCACCCGTCCTCAGGTGGGGCAGACAACTGACAGATCCTAGCCTCTGGCACAGGACCACCCCTTCCAACCAACAGACTACCATGGGAGGTCAAGCCCAGCAGCCCAGATCCACCCACTCATAGATCATCTTTATAATCAATTTTTGAATTCTTTGTTTTGTATTTATTCAACTTCAATATGTATGTGTTCAATTATTAAAGGATTATGAACCTCCTGAGGTGTCTTATTACTTTTTATCTCAGTTTTAATATATTTGTGTATTGAGATTTACCCACCTACTGGGATAGACATCTCTTCCACTATTACATGAGTTTATTTTTAGTGAGGTACTTTCTGTTTACTATATGCCTCAAGCTTTGGATATATCTCTGCTTTGATGAAGCCACTAAACTTTTCACAGTGCTGTGATCAGTCCCTAGCATCACTTTAAGAGGTGATAATAATCACCGGCAACTGCAATCCCTTGGAAAAAAAAAAACAAACATATACTTATAAAACATGAAAAATTATTGAAAATGATTCCTTCCATTCCATTAATCCAAAAGTAGAAAATGGGAGTAAGAAAACATTGAAATTAAGTATAAAGGGAAGTAAAATTAATATTAAACTAAATAGAAGATGAAAATTAAGGGGAAAGATGAAGACATAAAAAATAAAATAAATAAAGTAAACTGAGGGGTGAAGAAAGGAAGAGTGAAGACAAAAACATGAGAAGATAAAGGGGAAATATAGTGTGAAAACATGAAGAAGAAAAAGAAGGAATAAACACAAAAACCACACTAAAATATTAAAAAAATTAAATTGGATTAAAGTATGCAATGTCAAGTAATGAGCAGAAACCTATTCAACCAACACAGAAGACACAATAGATGAAATCCCAAAACTAACAATAAATATTCTAGAATTACTCCTTGTTGAGATAGCTGAGATGGGATATATCCTGTTGGGCCTTTCAGATTGGGATTCTGCCAGATTTGGGCAAGCATGATAAATGCCTGAATCTCATCAGCATGACCTTGGAACATCTCTTAGCATGAGGTAGTGATGGCCACACCTATGTTTGCCTAGGATTAAGGAGCTGTATATTCAGTTTTCCCCCAATCTAGCTTAGAGTTCTGCTTCAAAAACTGCAGAACTCCACTCTGGTGCCTCTCCACACAGACCTTATCCCACAATTTCTGGCAGAACCCTAAGTGAGTCTGGCAGTTCTGTGACATGTCTGTGATCTTTGGAGCTCTTGGCAGGGTCCAAGGAAATTGCTATGTATTGTCTGATGCCCATTGGCCATATGTCTCCCTGGCTCAGATGAGACTGTATGAATTCAGTGGGAAATAGCAAGCTTGGGACTCAGTACAGACTTCATCTCTCCCTTCTGTTTTGGCCTAGGTGGCTCTGGAAGTGATGCTATGAAATATTGCACTTTATTTCCCACAAATGAGGCAAATTAAAACGTGATGGGTTGCAAAATGTGTGTGTAACCACATGGTTCCCAGTATGCAGTAAGGTATTATTCTTGGACAGTTTGAGCACCCTGCCTGCTCCTCTTGGTCCACTCCACTCCATTTTATTGCCAGTGCTGGCAGGGCTCAATGGCTTGCACATCACAGAAATCCCACTGCATATGTTAATAAGGTGGCCTGGTTTGAAGGCATTCCCCATGAAAACATTTGTGACATCTCTAGATGGGACAATTCTATAGGATTTTAGTTCTTTTTAGAGTTTTTTAAAAATAGTTTTGTAGTTGTAGATGCATACAATACCTTTATTTTATTTGTTTATTTTTATGTGGTGCTGGGGATCAAACCCAGTACTTCCCTCATGCTACACAAGCACTCCACCACTGAGCCACAACCCTGGCCCAGAGTTTTTGATTTAGGTGTTCTCTTTAAAAGAAAAAAATCACTGTCCATCACTGTTTTCCACCAACAAATTAGTAAAGCAGGGCTCTTATGTGCTGGCCCTCTTTGCATCTTCTTCCACAACTTAATTTAGTGTGACTTTCTCTTCTACCCCTATTTCTGAGGCAAGCTCATTGGGTTTGCTTCTCTTTCTTTATTTGTCACCCCTCCGCCTGCCCTGCCTCAATGCTTTTGTTGCAAGTACAGTGGTGAATTATTTTTTGCTTTCTTTTCTAGTAACCCAAAGTTCTGAGTCTCTCCCAGTTACTTACAGACTAATGTTAGGCTTCAGTAGATTTCCTCTGTTACTCACATGAATGATTACCTATTCTCTCACTGTTTGATTCCAAACTGTAGAGGAGTTGGGGTCATCATTCTGCTTGTACTCAACTCTCTTCTCCTGAAAAGTTTTTTTTTAAATAATATACAGAAAGGCAACAATAGAAAATTAGGCAAATTGCAGAATATTAAACTAAAAATAATTTTTACACCAAAGGAATAATTTAACACAGTGAACAGAAAACCAGCTGAGTGGAAAAATACATGCAAACTATGCATCTGAAAAGGGGTTAAATGTATGCTATGTAAGAAACTCAAAAAAGTGAACATAAAAAACATAATTTAAAATAGGTACATCATATGAATGGATATTTTTAAAAATAACACGCAAATGACAAGTATATGAATAAATTCTCAAAATCACTAATCACCATAGAAATGCAAATCAAAAAAAAAAAAGCCCCGGCTTTTTATTTTTTAATACTAAATTTTATTAACTGTACACACTAATGGGGTTCAGTGTGATATTCCCATACATTGATTCAGTGAGTACTGCTCAAATACAAGCTGCCTTTTTCTGCTCATCTCTCCCCCAACACATATCTTTCCCAATCTCTAGTCATCCATATTCAACTTTCAGGTCAAATCATTTTATCTTTCAAATATAAGGAAGAACACATAGTACTTGTCTTTTTGTGAATGACTTATTTGATTTAATATAAAATCCCAAGTTCCATCCATTTTGCTGTAAATGCAGCATTTTAGTTTTATTTAGGGATGAATAATACTTCATTGGAGATTTTAATATAAATATATTAAATATATATATATATATATATATATATATATATATATATTCCTTTATTTGTTCACTTTTTGATGGATACCTAGGCTGATTCCATACCTTAGTATTATGAATAATGTCACAATAAACATAGGAATGCGAATATCTCTTCAGTATGCTGATTTCATCTCTTCAGTTATATACCAAGAATTGGATTAGGGACCATCATGCAGTAGTTATATTTTCATCTTATTTTTTATTTTTCTTGAGGATCCTCCATATATTATCCATAATGTCTACATTAATATACTTACCAATAAACAGTCCATAAGTGGTTCTTTCTCTCCACATCTTCAATAGCTATAGTTATTTTATTTTAAATAATATCGATCTTAACTGGAGTGAAAAGGTACCCAGTTGTAGGTTTTATTTGCATTTCCCTGCTAATTATTTTGAACATTTGTTCAAAATGTCTTTGCTAGTGTGTGGTTGATACTTTCAACTACTTTTAGTTTAACTCACTAAAATCTTAATTTCCAATATTTCTGTTTTGTTCATTTTAAACTCTATACCTCCTGGATGAATTTCTTCCTCATATACTAAATTACATCCAAATTTCATTTAGCTGTTTTTCTGTATTGTCTTGTCTTTCATTGTCACTTTAAAATTTTATTATTTTAATTCTCTGTGAGGTATTTCAACTATTTAGGTTTCTTTGAAATCGGATCCTAGGGAATTATTATGTTGTTTTGGAAGTATTACATTATCTTGCATTTTCATATTTCGTGTGCTCCATCCTTGGATTTGTGCACCTGTTTAGATCAGATATGTCTACCACTTTTACAGGGTTGCCCTCTTACTGACATTCTTCTGAAGATGCATCTTAATATCTTGTTTTGTTATGCAACAATAGATTTGGTTCTAGCTGGGCACCGTTGTGTGACATCCCTATAGTTTCTGTGATTTTTATTAATGATTTGGCACACATTGTGTATTGTGTTAGTGTTGGAGAGACCCATTATCTTCAGACCATGCAGTTCGGGTAGGTATGGTATAAACAGCTGAGGATGTGGGGTCCTCATGGTGTGACAACTTCTAAAATGGGATCTGGGGCCTCTATACAGTGGTAGGGATTTTTATATGTAGTGCCAGCTCTGCTTCTAGTGAAGTTCTCTGGTATTAGATACCCCAGTAGTGGCCAGGAGCCATATAACTTATTATTTGGCCAGTAAATGCTATGTTCTGACAGAGATGGTTGAGGCAGCATTAGGAACTTCATATGTGGAGTTGCAAAAGGAAATTTCATGTTTCTGTCTGCCACTTTGTTGACAATGTCTGCCCAGGATTGAGTATATGGCCAGAGCCAAGGACAATTCTTACCAGTGCCCACTTTGACCTTGTGGGCCTATGGGTAGGATCAGTGCCTCAAGTAATGGAGTTGCTCAAGGCCATCTCACAGTGATGCAGGCAGTGCAACAGTGAGAACCATGGTGATATTCCTTTATTACCCTCTCAGTAACAGGGGATGGTCCATTGGGATGCACCTTGGGGCCTGCCTTCTTTCTTGGCCCATGTGGATTAAAACATAGCTGTCTGCAACCTTGTTCACAGAGGGTAAGTGTCATGATTTCCTGTTTCCTGTGAATGATGCCCTCTATTATTCTCTGCCTTGCCACATTCTTTCTAGAGCATCCAGGTCTATGTCATAGTCACTATGCTGGGCCAAGTTGAATTTAAAAGACAGATTCCACCCAAAAAGCCAGTGAATTAGAATGTCTGTGGAATTCTGGATGTGTGAATATGCAGGTGTCTCTGACCCCTCGAGAAGCCCAAACTCATATAATGATAGTCATCGTCGTCATCATCATCATCATCATCATCTCAAACTTCTCAAAATGATTCTAACTACAGCACCCAGGTTGTTGTTGCTGTGGTATGATATAAGATCCACTTTCAAAGTAAGGCTCTGGTTCAGATTTCAGGTTACTTATCTAAGTTGGCCACAGGCCTGTGAGAACTGTAAAACTTTACAGTAGCTGGCATTGATAGCTTCCATGCTGATAGCATTTTCTGTGACTCTTTTACTGCCTTTCCTGTAGGGTTCCCCCCTCCAGAACTGTGAAGTCTAGATGCAAATATTGAGATATTTTGTTTCTTTGGCTGCATTATTTTTCCAAGGTCTCTGAATCTTCTGTGTCCAGATTATAGTTATCAATTTCCAGTGTTCTCCCATGGTCACATCCCTCAGGATGCAACCTTACGTCTTTTATTTTGATTCTTCTTTTTGAAAGAGAAGTTGAGTTTTGGGCATGTCTCTTCATTCATCTTGAATTTTCAGTATGATTTATTGTGAACGTCTAGAGCGTTCGGGTCCCTGGGTAAGGGTCACGAAATAACCGGGACACAGGGGATGCAGAGCCAAGGCAGCAATTGCAACTGCATGCTGAGATTTATTTGTAAGTTCCTTTTATATTCTTCTTCTAACAAAGCAAGCAATTCTTTAATATAACACTTTACCCACATTGCCCAAATATCATGCCTCAGCGGGTACACAGAGCTAAATTCAGATTGTTCCTGTTCATTTGATAAGTACCCTCCCAAAGTTCTTTGTAGACATTATCTAATCCCCGAATGTACTGTTCCCAGGTCCAGTATGCAGGAAGCTTCTTCCTCTTGGCCAAACCTTGCAGAACTTGTGACTTGCGATAAGGGGAAGAGAACTTTTCCTCCTCCTAACTGAGGTTTGCCTCAGCTGACCTAAATCACAGCCACAGCTCTTGCAAAAAGTCAGGCCTGAAGGAGCTAAACTCTGCAGACTCAAACCCCAACAATTTATCAAGGAGAACTGACACCCTTCTCATTCAAGAGGCTGTTGGTCTGTAAACTGGCTCAATCTGTGGATTTGTTATGGAACAAAGGACTCATGTGTGCAGCTGCCACAGCCACAGCAGTTTATCTCTATACCATTTCTTACAATCATGCCAGAAACATTTCAGACATGTCACTCATAGTAGCAAGCATGAGTTTATTGAAAGTTTAGGAAAAGGGAAAGGGGACATGCTCATAGGAGAGAATGTACCCTCTCAGGTTCCAGGGAAGTTTCCAGTGAATCCCACCCAGGCCCACCTCTTGACTTTTTACTGACAGCAGGATAACCCCATCCTTTTCAGTCCCCATTGTGCATGACAGTTCTAGGTCATTTTGACCCATATTGATTGGTTCTAATTGAAACCTGTTCTTATATATTTTATGCTTAGTGGGAATTATCCTTATTTCTCTGAATACTGGCATCTGGTCTGTGTAAGGTTCACATACTCCCCACTGCCTAATCAGAGTAACTTGGGTTCTTTCTGTTGGCATTTCAGACCTGCATTCCCCCTGCAGATCACAGGTTATTTGTTGAGGAATGCTACATACCCTGTTGCCATAAGCTGGGAAGGGTTCCAGTTAAATTTATTTTGAAAAGAAATCTTGCATGTGTGTGTGATGCGGGGAGTCAGCTGTGTGGGCCCAGTTTATAGAATGATCCCCTTAGCCTTATATTCCCACGATTAATATCTGTCTTTTCTCTATCTTACTGACTAAATAATTCTAGCTCTGTTTTCATGAATCAAATTTGACTTTTATTCACTGAACTTAGAAATCATTCATCATATGTATACAAATATGGTTGGCTTTACTTTTAGGAATAGGACAATCATCTAGCCAATGTTGTAGGCCTGGGTTTGTATGACTATTCCATTTTTATGACTTTTATTTTATCTTTTATAAATATGTTTACATATTTATTAATTACACTGTAATTTCTTAATTCATATACACCTTGAGTGTGACTAAGCTAGGCTAATTTGCATATCCATCACCTAAATTCTATCCTTTCTGTATGGTTAGTAGATCCAACATCCTCTGTTCTACATATTTGAAGGTACACAATGCACCATTGTTAACTATGTTAATACCACTGTGTCATAGAACACTGGAACTTATTCCTCCTATGTAAGTGAAACCTTGTACCCAATGATTGACCACTTCCCATCTCCTCAACCCCACATTAACCAGTCTCTAGTAACTAATAGTCTATATTAATGCCTAGCATCCCAATCTTATTTTTAGATTCCACATATAAGGGCAGGGCTTCTATGTGTGTCTTATCTCAATTAAGGTAAAGTCTTCTAGAGCCACCCACTTTGTTGTAAAAGAAAAACTTTTATGTTTTATATGGCTATTGTGTATATGTAATACATACTCTTCTTTATTTACTTTTTTAATTTTCTAAATAAGTTTTTTTTATTATGTTATTTTTTCATTATTCAATTTTATTGGTCCTTTTTATTTAAACATGACAATAGGATTAATTTTGATATAATTATGAAGCATGAAATACTTTCCAGTAAATGGATGGAACTTAAAGTCTTATGATAACTGAAACAAGCCAGTTTCCCAAAGATGTTCACACTCCTTATCCATTTATTCATTGATCATAATTTAGTTTTTTCTACATCCTAGCTCTTATTAGTTTTTTCTTGCAGCGCAAGTGTCTCTTCAACATGCTGATTTCATTTCCTTTGGGTTAAATCCAGTTTTAGAGACTTCAACATTTGCATCCAACATATTTGAAACACACTTTTCAGTGACCCCTTGGGCAGTTGCTCTGAGGGTATCAGAGCCTCTGGATGAACTCAGGATCACCCCAGGCTCTTCTGCTTAAATTTACCTTGCTGCTCTAGGTGGGTTCTCAGTGGCCAGGAGCAGGTCCAAATGGGACACTGCTTGTGTAGTGGCCACTTCTCATCCATCTCCTGTCTGTGAACGTGTGGAACTCAAGACCAGAGAAAGACAAAATCAAATATATCTGAGTCTTGGTGGGGCCTCAAAAATTTTTTTCTCACCTGCATGTGTCATTCTCAAACAAGAGTCCAATAATTTGCTGTCCAGAAATAGGCCAAGGCATAGGTATTTAGGTATAGGAAAGGCATGTAGTCTGTTCCCCAAATTTCATGATCCTCATTGGAGATAATCACAGTTTAATTTTTAGTGTGTATTTACTCTTAATCCTATATTTTCATGATGCCCATATAAGACATGCCTGCAAATATTAGAGACCATATTATTCTCAATTTAATTTGATTTACTTGCATTCTTTAATGTCACTATCAAGAGATAAACTTTCTGTGGTTTCATAAAGAATTTGGTTAGAATAGTTTTCACAATCTTATATTCCCCAATAACCACCACACAAAACAACTTTAATATATTTCTCTGTTTATCTTTAGACAACATCCCTTACAGACTTATCTAGGGTTGAAAACTCTTTTTATTTATTTTACTGCTACATTAACTTTTCCTGTTATTGCATTTTGTATATGTGGAGTTATTTGGCAGATATTCTTTTATGTATGACCTCTTTTACATAAGATATTATTTTAGAAATTTTTATTATATATTTACTGTTTTATGTTATTTCTATTTTTCAATTATATGGATATTCAACCAATACTTTTTATACTCACCTACTTGTGGGCATTTGCACTGTATCTCCTTTTGATGTTATGGTCAAAATAAAGGTGATATGAATATTCATGTAATCAATCAATCCCTATTCCAGTTGTGGGACTTTTGTATTGTATGGTGTTCTATTTTTAAGTACTATAAAGTTTTTACATATTTTCTAGGACCCTCTATAGCAGTTTCCATAATGGCTATTATTCATTTACATCAACAGCATAAAAGAATTCCCCTTTCTCTTCAACCTCACCAGCACTTGTTAGGTTTTTATTTTTTTATTGAAGAAAATGTTTATTTTGGACCATGATTTCAGTTCATAACCAGCTGGCTCTATCATTTGGGTGAGGCAAGGCACAACATCATGATGGAACGGTTTGGCAAAGTAAAGCTCACATGGCAACCAGGAGCAGAAAGAGTCAGGAAAGGGCCAGGGATAAGATATATGCTTTCAGAACATGTATGCCAGTGACTTACTTTCTCCAATTAGGCCCCTCCTACATTTTCTAACATCTCCAGAAATCCCTTCAATTATGAACCAACCAATTAATTAATACATGAATTAGTGCAAAAGAGCACTCAGGATCCACTCACTTCACAAAAGCCGCACTTCTTAACATTGAAGCATTGGGGATCAAGCCTTCAACACATGAAACTTTGGGTAACATCTCATGTCTAAACCATAGCAATAAATAAAACTGCTATAGACTGCACCATCCTGGCTTTTGTATGAATGTGTTTTTAAAACTCTTTTGGATAAATATACAGGAGTGAGACTGCTAGAACATGTTGTATGTTTAGTTTGATGAGAAGCATATACAGTGACTACATCATCTTGCATTCCAATCAGCAAAGGATGAATGTTCTTTTTGTTCAATATCATCACCAGCAATTTTTGTTGTCAGTGTTTATGATTTTGGCCATAGTTGTACAATGACTTCATTATTGTTTAAATTTAACATTTTCCTGATGACATTTTATATGGAGCATCTTTTCACATTGCTTATTTTCTATGTGTATATTTTCTTTGGTGAGGTGTCTGTTAAGGTCTTTTGAATGATTTATAGGGCTTCTTTGAATCTCTGTACATATCTGTTTTTTGTGTCTTTTCTACAAAAATATTGGGAGTAACCAAGCAATCTTAATATATTCTATAGTTTGACAAAAGTGTTTGAATATTTCCTTTATATATTTGTGGAGTACTGATATATGTCTGGTGCAGATGAGGAATGGGTTCTTGTTCCCTAGTGTTGAAGAATGAACACACAGTAACCCTGAGGCAAGTATAGCAAACAAGTTTTAACAATGTAATGGGGGAAGACTCCTCTAGAAAGTTCCAAACTGCTTTCTTATAGATGTCATAACACCTCTTTTTAATCATTGTCTTCTTTTTCTTTCCCATGTATGTAACTAGGATCAGGAGCATGGAGGTCAATTATTAGCAACCTAGTGTGCCAAGAAGTACAATTGTGGTTGTTAACCATTAGCAACCCATTGTTCTCTCTTTGATAACCCAAATTCACCCTCTTAACCCCTGTCATTCAATACCTGCATTGACTGCTTGAACTTTACTCTTTGTTTTAGTACAACATAATATTTTGATATCTATACATTTGTGGAATGCTTACTACTTTTTGGTGAGGCCATTTAAAATCTACATTCTCTGTGATTTCAAGTATACAGTACATTATTAATTACAGTCATCCCTTGTACAATACATATATGGAAGTTATTGCTTCTGCCTAGATAAGTCTGTGCCCTTTTACAAACATCTTGCTTTCTCACAGCCTCAACACCTTACAACCACAATTCTCCTCTCAAATCCTTTAACTCAAGCTTTTAAAATTCTACACATAAACGAAATAACACAGTATTTTTTTTGCTTTTTCCTGGTTTATATCACTTAGTATAATATTTTCAAGTTTTATCCATGCTGTTGGAAATGTAAATATTTCCTTCTTCTGTAAGGTGGAATTTCCTTGTATATTTATGACTTTTTTATTTTCCATTCATTTGTTGTTAGACCCTTACTTAGGTTGTTCTTATACCTATGTTATTGTGAATACTGCTAAAATAAAAGTGAGTATTCAAACATTTATTCAACATACTGATTTCATTTTGGGAGCATATAGACAGACGTGAGATTGCTGGCTTGCATGGTAATTATTTAGTTTTGAAGAAAGTACATAAACATTTCTATAGTGAGTTCAGAATTTATATTCTAAATTGTGATGTATAAGAATTTTCCTTATCCACATACCACAAATCCTTATATTTACCTTTTTAAATAAAATCCATTATAGTAGGTGTAAATTAACAATGCATGATGATTATAATTTTATTTTCCTGATGAATAGTAATAGTGAGCATTTTAAAATTACCTATTGGTTAGTACTGAGGATTAAAATGGAGTCAATTATATACATTTATAATTATGTCAAAATGAAACTCACAGTTAAGAATAACTATAGTGCATTAATAAATAGAATAAATAAATTCAAAATTACGGTTAGTCATTTATGGCTTTTTCAGAAATGCAATCCTGAAGAAAAGCCTTTGCCTATATTTTAGTTGTTTTCTGTATTGTCAGGTTTCTAAATTTCTTTTTTTCTTTTTTTATTAGTTGCTCAAAACATTACAAGGATCTTGCTATATCATATATCATACATTTGATTCAAATGGGTTATGAATTCTTATTTTTCCCATGTGTACATATTGCAGGATCACATTGGTTATACAGCCACATTTATACATACTTGCATACTAGTGTCTGTTGTATTCTGCTGCCTTCCTATCCCCTTCATTTCCCCCCTCCCCTCCCCTCCCATCACCTCTCTCTACCCCATCTACTGTAACACATTTCTCTCTCTCTTTTTTTCCTTCCCCTCACACCATCATATATGTAATTTTGTATAACAATGAGGTTCTCCTTCCATCTTCCGTGCAATTCCCCTTCTCTCTCCCTTTTCCTCCCCCCTCTCATCCCAGTTTAATGTTAATCTTTTTCTCATACTCTCCCTCCCTGCTCTGTTCTTAGTTGCTCTCCTTATATCAAAGAAGACATTCGGCATTTGTTTTTTAGGGATTGGCTAGCTTCACTTAGCATAATCTGCTCTAATGCCATCCATTTCCCTGCAAATGCCATGATTTTGTTATGTTTTAGTGCTGAGTAATATTCCATTGTGTATAAATGCCACATTTTTTTATCCATTCATCTATTGAAGGGCATCTAGGTTGGTTCCACAGTCTAGCTATTGTGAATTGTGCTGCTATGAACATCAGTGTAGCTGTATCCCTATAATACGCACTTTTAAGGTCTTTGGGGAATAGTCCAAAAAGGGAAATAGCTGGGTCGAATGGTGGTTCCATTCCCAGCTTTCCAAGGAATCTCCATACAGTGTTCCAAATTGGCCGCACCAATTTGCAGTCCCACCAGCAATGTACAAGTGTACCCTTTTCCCCACATCCTCGCCAGCACTTGTTATTGTTTGACTTCATAATGGCTGCCATTCTTACTGGAGTGAGATGGTATTAATTTGCATTTCTCTGATTGCTAGAGATGGTAAGCATTTTTTCCTGTATTTGTTGATTGATTGTATATCCTCCTCTGAGAAGTGTCTGTTCAGGTCCTTGGCCCATTTGTTGATTGGGTTATTTGTTTTCTTACTGTTTAATTTTTTGAGTTCTTTGTGTACTCTGGATATTAGGGCTCTATCTGAAGTGTGAGGAGTAAAAATTTGTTCCCAGGATGTAGGCTCCCTATTTACCTCTCTTATTGTTTCTCTTGCTGAGAAAAAACTTTTTAGTTTGAGTAAGTCCCATTTGTTAATTCTAGTTATTAACTCTTGTGCTATGGGTGTCCTATTAAGGAATTTGGAGCCCAATCCCACAATATGTAGATCGGAGCCAACTTTTTCTTCTATCAGATGCAGAGTCTCTGATTTGACATCAAGCTCCTTGATCCATTTTGAGTTAACTTTTGTGCATGGTGAGAGAAAGGGATTCAGTTTCATTTTGTTGCATATGGATTTCCAGTTTTCCCAGCATGATTTAATGAAGATGCTATCCTTCCTCCATTGCATGCTTTTAGCCCCTTTATCAAATATAAGACAGTTGTAACTTTGTGGATTGATCTCTGTGTCCTCTATTCTGTACCATTGGTCCACCCGCCTGTTTTGGTACCAGTACCATGCTGTTTTTGTTACTATTGCTCTGTAGTATAGTTTGAAATCTGGTATCGCTATACTGCCTGATTCACACTTCCTGCTTAGAATTGCTTTAGCTATTCTGGGTCTCTTATTTTTCCAGATGAATTTCATAATTGCTTTTTCTATTTCTGCAAGGAATACCATTGGGATTTTGATTGGAATCGCATTGAATCTGTAAAGTGCTTTTGGTAATATGGCCATTTAAATAATATTAATTCTACTTATCCATGAGCAGGGTATATTTTTCCATCTTCTAAGATCTTCTTCTATTTCTCTCTTTAGGGTTCTGTAGTTTTCAATTTATAAGTCTTTCACCTCTTTTGTTAAATTGATTTCCAAGTATCTTACTGTCTTTTGAGGATATTGTGAATGGGGTAGTTTTCCTCATTTCCTTCTCAGAGGATTTGTGAGGTGAACGGAGAGCCTACATCCTGGAAGCAAATTTTTGCCGCTCACACATCAGATAGAGCACTAATCTCTAGGGTATATAAAGAACTCAAGAACCTAAGTACCAAAAAAATAAAAAAAGCAAAACAGATACACCAAAAAAACCCCAAATAACTCAATCAGTAAATGGGCCAAGGACCTGAACAGACAATTCTCAGAAGAGGATATAAAAATCAATCAACAAATATATGAAAATGCAAATTAAAACTACTCTACGATATCATCTCACTCCAGTCAGAATGGCAGCTCTTGTGAAGACAAACAACAACAAGTGTTGGCGGGGATGTGGAGAAAAGATACACTCATACACTGCTGGTGGGACTGCAAATTGGTGCAGCCAATTTGGAAAGCATTATGGAGATTCCTTGGAAATCTGTGAATGGAACCACCATTTGACCCAGCTATTCCTCTTCTTGGTCTATACCCAAAGGACTTAAAAACAGCACACTACAGAGACACAGCCACATCAATGTTTATAGCAGCAGGATTCACAATAGTTAAACTGTGGAGCCAACCTAGATGCCCTTCAGTGGATGAATTGATTTAAAAAATGTGACATTTATACACAATGGAATATTACTCAGCATTAAGAAAGAACAAAATCATGGCATTTGCAGGTAAATGGATTGCGTTGGAGAAAATAATGCTAAGTGAAGTCAGGCAATCCCCCCAAAACAAATGCTGAATGTTTTCTCTGATACAAGGGGGGTGACTCTTAGTGGGGTAGGGAGGAAGAGCATGAGAGGATTAGACTAATTCTTGATAGGGAAGAGGGGTGAGAGGGAAAGGGAGGGGGAAGGGTATTAGTAATGATGGTGTAATATGATGGTCATCATTATAAAAAAGTACACGTATGAAGATTTGAATTGGGTGTCAACATACCTTATATACAAACAGAGATATGAAAAATTGTGGTATATATGTGTATTAAGAATTGTAATGAAAAAAGTACATGTATAATGGCATAAATTGACATGAACATACTTCATATACAGAGGTACAAAAAATTGTTCTCTATATGCATAATAAGGATTGTACTGCCACTGTTGCTGTGTATTTAAAAAATAATAAAATCAATAACAAATAAAATAAAATACAATTCTTATGTAATATGGTAAATGTGAATTATGTCACAAGGTAAAATGTCAAGAGAGGGAAGAAAGCTAATTTGCTGTTCTATACTGAAATCCACTTATGTAAGAGACGTAAGTGATATTCATGACAAATACAGTCCTTTCTAGAACTGCACAAGTGGTCATTGCTGGAGTATATAACCATGTACTTCACATTCCCTTTGTCTTTAGTGAGAATTTTAGCTGGCCATGCTACTTTATGCATTAGGGTGCCCCAAGCCTTCATTCCTGAGGGCTCTAGGCCATTGTAAGTCTAGCCTGAATTGGGTTGTTGTAATTTCCCATTGACTTTAATCAAAGAGTGTGGTATTACTAATGGACACCCAAGGCCCCTCATGTATCCTACACATACACTGTGATACTGTTACTGATCTCTTGAGTTCCTCCGCCAGTGGTCTAGTTAAATGCCCCCAATCATCACAGTAACTCATTTCTCTGGATGTTGATTCCAGGTGGCAGTCTTAACTTTTAGGGCAGTGGAATCATTGGTGGGCCCTTTGTTTGTAAAAAAAATCATCATTCTGAGACCAATAACTCTATGCCTACTAAGAATAAGGACTTCAGTCAGAAAACAACAAATAAATATTGTTAGAGGGCAACTCGGGACAATAGTGGCCTGCAGCCACTCCCATTCCAACACTCTGATTCTCCAACTATGACTTCTGGTTATAAGAGAAATAGTGTCACACTAAATTAGAGCCCCCGGCCACTGAATCATATTTACACACAGACACTTTGAGGACCTTGCCACAGGCCTGGAAAATTTTGCCAACTACTGGATGCTGCAACCGAGTCTTCAAAAGATCATTTTACAGTTTGAACAAGCCAGCTGATTCAGGATAGCGGAGGCCACGCCAAGATGAGTGGAATCCAAAAGCATGGACGTATTGTTAAACATATTTTTCCATGAAGCAAGGCATTTGATTAGAAGTAATTCTACATGATGTGCTAAGATGGTGCATAAAAGCAGGAGGCATCACAATCCCAGACCTTAATTTATACTGCAGATCTAGAGTGACAAAACCAGCATGGCATTAACACCAAAACAGAGAAGAACACCAAGGGAACAGAATAGAAGACAGAGAGACAAACTGGCAAAACTACGGCTAACTCATATTTGATAAAGGTGTGAAAAACATACATTGGAGAAAAGATAGGCTCGTCAACAAGTGGTGATGGGAAAACTGGAAATCCATATGTGGTAGAATGCAATTTAACCCCTATCTCTCCTCTCCCCCATGCACAAAACTCAACTTAAAGTGGATCAAAGACCTAGAATTCAGACTCGAAAACCTACACATACTACAAGAAAATGTAGTCTCCATACTCTAACCTATTGACTCAGGAACTACCTTCCTTAACAAGACTCCAGAAGCACAATAAATAAAAGCAAGAATCAATAAATAGGTGGCATCACAGGAAAATGCTTCTTCACAGCAAAGAAAACAAGTTTGTGAAGAGAGAGGCTACTGAATGGAAGAAAATATTTGCCACCTGCAAATCAGATAAAATGTTAATTTATGTGACTTAGCACAAAAATAAATAAAATAAAATAAACCAATTAATAATGGGCAACAGAACTGAACAGATACTTTTCAAAGGAAAAAAAAAATGGTCAGGAAATGTATGACAAAAAAGCACAACATCTCCAGCATTCAGAGAAATAAAAATTAAAATTGTGCTGAGATTCTCTCTGATTCTAGAGTCAGAATGGCAGTTATCAAGAATACAAGTAATATGAAATGTTGCTGAGGATGTAGCAAAAAAGGTACACTGAAACACTGCTGGTGGTACTCCAGATTGGTGAAACCCCTCTGGAAAGCAATCTGGAGATTCCTCAAAGAAACTAGGAATGAAACCAACATTTGACCTAACAATCCCCTCTCCTTGTTTTATACAAAAAATATTTTAAATCAGCATATGACAGTGATGCAGCCACAACGATATTTATAGTAGCACAGTTTACAATAGCCAAGCTATGGAACCAACGTAGCTGCCCATCAACAGATGGCTGCAAATAGATATTGTGGTATATATAAACAATGGAATATTACTCAATCATAAAGAAGAGTGCATGTATGACCTATTCAAGTAAATGGATGTACCTGGAAACCGTCATGCTAAGTGAAATAAGCCAGTCCCCAAAAACCAAAGGTCCGGTGTTTGTGCTGATGTATGGAAGCTAACCCACTATAAGAGGGGAGAAGGGAAGAAGAGACATTCAATATATTAGACAAAGGGACATGAAGGCAAGGGAGGGAAAGAGGAAAAGGAAAGACAGTGGAATAAGTACAAAAATAATTTTCCTAAGCACTTGTGCGAATAATGGGGGATAGTGAATCCCACCATCATGTGCATACAAAAGAATTGGGTCCTAAAAAGAATAAGACATAGTTCATGCTTGTGAAATTTTATCAAAATGAATTCTACTGTCATGTATAAGTATAAAGGACTAATAAATAAATGGTGCCTAAGACGTTGCGTATTGACAAGAATGCCAATGTTGAAAAAAAAGCACTTTGTACAGAGAAGGCAAATTCACATTCAGAGTGAGGGTCTATTATAATAAGAACAAGGCACTTCCCTTCTTCCCTCGAATCTATGGCAGTGGTTCATGTAAGCAACCTGCAGCCAGGTAGTTTGAATGATCACCATGGGGACTCGCTTTGTCTATCACATTGGCCACTCAGTGTCCGTTTCTGCAGCTCACTAGGCACTCAGAAACCTTTCTGAGAACTTGTGCTTAAGATTCCATTCTCTGGAACTATTCCTGGGTGCCAAAATCTTATTATGCATTGTTGTCCAGAGACACAGAGGCCATGAATATATATCTCTGCATTTCAAAGAGTTGGCACACACCATTATGCAAGGTGCTGACTCCAAAATCTGCAGGCATCTGTAAGGTGGCAGGGCAGCCTGGAGTTCCAAGGAGTAACCGCTGCTTCATTTCCAGACTTATGAAGTATATCTCCTGAAGAATTCCCTCTTGCTTCTTGTGTATGGTCCAGGTTTTAGTCTCTCCAAGCCTTCCACTCATAGAAGAGTCCCATTTACATTGTGGAGAACAATATGCTTTACTCACTGACCACGGTTCACAGTTATTTTCATCCCAAAGCACCGTCATAGAAAAATCCACAAGAATGTTTGCCCGTGCATCCGCACTGCAGCCCGGATGAGTTGACTCATACAGTTTTTCAGGACTTGTGGTTTATATGACATATTTTTCACATAATGTCTTCTACATAATTGCTATCTACATCCTATGAAGTCATATTGTCATGTCCCTTTTATACATGAGAAGTCTACATTAAGAGAGATGAGGTGATGTGCTCAATGCTGAGCAACCATCATTTTGCTGGCTGGCCCAGGAGTAAAACTCAAGCCTTCTGATCTAAGACTACTGACTCCATCAAATCTTTAAAATTTCAGTGGAGAGTGCCCTGAATATTGGAATTACAACTATGCCTGAACCACTTACATTCAAAGTATCCAGAGTAGCACTGCCTTTTCTGATGTATAATTTGTAAGGTGTCGGGGTGGGGATGGGGGATGTGAGCGTTTTTGTACAGTTTTCTAGATTGCTCTTCCACTTGCATTCTATTTCATTTCCATTACCTTCGATAGTTAACACAACTTAAGGGACACTGGGATCGATCATACAGCTCTAGAAGGAGCAAGATGAATTGCATTGATCTCCCATCACGTGGGAGCCACCTGTGAATCAGTCAGAAGGGGTTTGGACATTCCTTCTACTCACAAGGCTGACAGATTTTACTCCTTACGTTAGATAATGCTGTCACCTTTTATGAAGGCCTGAATGGAATCTGATGCCTCAGAGTCAGCACTGTTTTGCGACTGAAGCTACAAGGAAGGGTTTCGTTTTTAAATGAGAAGCCCATGGATCAGATGGTATACTTGATCTTGGTTGACCTCTGTTTCATTGATGACTCTTGGCTGATGACAACAAAACTGTGTGCTTCAATGGATGCGTCGATAAAAGTACAACAGGAAACAACAGGGACAGAGAGAAGCTGATGGTTAAAATAAAAAAGACAATGCAGTGGCCCTTTGAATATTTTACCTTGACCTACTAATTCATATTGTATTGATGCTATTTTTTCCACAAAGCCTTTCTTCGTGCATAGAATAAAAGCACCAGGAAAGTTTAATAGCCCTCCTTGATGACTCAAAAGCATTTTCTGTATATTTCTTAAAGCAATTCGGTAGAACATGTTCAGTCCAACTTGTTGAATCTAGTGAGCCTCTGATTTGTGCCTAGCACTATGTGAGGAACTTAAGGAAGACGAGATTAGGATGTAGTCATTCCCAGTGAACTAACAAGGCATAGATTTCATTCATCAGCATGTGTTCATGGTGGTCTTTCATCCATCAAGCAGTGTTCCAGGCAACAGGGTTCTCAGAGAGGAGACAGGGAGAAGAAACTTTTTTTTTTAATTTTTTTATTGATTATTTAAAGCATTACATAGCTCATGATATATCATCTTTCATACATTAGACTCAAATTGTGTTTTGAACTCCCATTTTCACCCCAAATATAGATTGCAGAATCACATCTGTTACATATTCACATTTTTACATAATGCCATATTAGTGTCTGTTGTATTCTGCTACCTTTCCTATCCCCTACTATCCCCCTCCCCTCCCCTCCCCTCCCCTCCCATCTTCCCTCTCTACCTCCCCTGCTGTTATTCAATTCTCTCCCTTTTTTTCCCTCCCCCTTGCCCCTCATAGCCTCTTATAATTTTATGTATCCTTGAAGGTCTCCTACCATTTCCATATGCGTTCCCTTCTCTCTCCGTTTCTCTCCCCCCATTCGTCTTTGTTTACTGTAGTCTTTTCCACATGCTCTTCCTTCCTGTTCTGTTCTTAGTTGAGGGAGAAGAAACTTAAAGTGTTTTCTCCTTTTTGAGTCTTGGTGTGCTTAGAACCTAGTTGGGACTAAGAGTGAAATGAAGCTTTACGCATAGGAATGTGGAAGAGGAAAATTAGAAAGTCATTTGACATTGATCCATAAGTGCACCTAGGCTTGAAGGAGATCAAGGTGTACTGGTGCATATGGAAAGGGGGTGGCAAGGGATTCCCAAAGTAGAAATAGATGGGTTGGTGGGATTTATGCAGAGAGTTGGAAGAAGAATGAGGGAAAACGAACACAGCAGAGAAATGCCCATGAGTGTGGCATATGTGGAAAGGACAACAGCAAACTGGACATGAAAGAAAGACCCATTGGTGACATCACAGGAACGAATTTCATGAGATGCTGGAGGTTACAGTGAACTGGGAAACAGAGCAGAAGGCCCAAGGGATTCTGTTGTCTCTTCACTTATGGAGTGAATGGTCTCGGTTGGGCCACTCAGGTGCTTTGTGCCCTGGCTTAACTGTTGTCGCGTGAACATCTGTTGATCTCTCGTGCATGTTATAAAATCCTCGAGAGATGATGCCTGAAGAAATATATATATTTTTTCCTTATTTTTTTAGTTTATTTTATCTTTTTTGTTATACATGACAGTAGAATATATTTTGACATATCATACATACATTGAGCATAAATTTCCCTATTTGTGTTTTACATAATGTGGAGTTACACTGGTCATGTATTCAAATATGAACATAGAAAAGTTATGGTCAAATATTCTTCCTGATATACAGATACTAACTCATAATAAGCAGGTGGGGAGGGAAGAATAGAAGTTCATTGAATTAGACAAAGGGAAATAAAACAATGGAGAAAGGATAATAGGAAAGAAAGTAGAATGAAGAAATATATTTTATTTATTTTTTTTTAACTTCCAATTAATTTTTAATTCATCATAATCGATAGGTGATTAATAATGGAAATAGTTCCCTAAGGCCTTTCTAGTGTATTCCTGCTTATTTCAGTATTAGCATTTTCTACTACGTGAGAGTTTTTGAGGGTTTATTTTTCTTGTTTATTTTCTGTTTCTGTCCAAGTGCCATACAAGCTCCTTGTAAGCAGGGACTATACCTCTCTTTTTCACTGCTGTATTCCAAGCATCCAGAAGAGTGTCTGGCCCTCACAGATGCTCAGTGAATATTTGCTGAGGGAAATATTTGCTGCATAAGCAAAACAAGACATTTGAACCTCTTAACAGGTCCCATATTTTGACATACTGTCTTATAACATCTATTTGAAAATCCATAAACAGCCCAAGCAAATAAATAAAACACTGACCTTCTCCAAGATCTTTCCTCTTCTGTTCCGCATGCTGCTATGAAGAGAAATGCATTTGTGTGTGTCCCTGTCTCATTCAATCTGGAAGAAATATATTTTAAACAGTAAATTCCAAACCCAAACCTCTGCCTTCCATTTTTTATCACACCACCATGGTGAACAAAAATTTCCTCAATCTACAGCAGGTTTTTTTCTTTTGTGTCAACTCCAGGCAGAAGGTCACCATGTGGCAGGACAGAGGGTGCTGATTAATTGATATGAGGGTGGCGTTTGCCTCATCGTTGAGGGGACTAGGCTGGTCATTCCTGCAAGTGGTGGATCTTGGCAGGAATGCTGGGATGTATGGGATCATGGCTTCTGTGAAAGAGGTTCCTGATCTCTGACATCATAAGAGACAGGTGATAAAACTGTTCACGAAGACCAAAGGGGTACTGTTGAAGTAGACCTGGACCTGGAGTGAAACCTGAGATGAGATTTTGGGGTTCACACTATAATAAACATCTGACCTTATGCAAGCAATTTCCTGTCTTAGGGTCCCTGATCCCTCACCTCCTAAACTGAACTAAAATGGCACCTGTTCCACCTGCTTGTAGAGAGGGTTAGATCATATGCACAACACATGAGGGGATCCTGTAAATGCTAAAGTGATAGGACAAGTTATTTTTATTTTTCTTCTTATTAAAATAATCCTGGGTTATTTGGCCAGCTACTATGTTAGCGTGCCCTGTCATCACGTGAAAAAAAACCCGTCATATTTCAGAGATCTAGCTGTGCTCTAGCACACTATCAGCTCAGCAGTGAGGCTGGTTTCTGAAGGTCTTTGTCTAAAAAATAAATCAGAATTTTAACTTAGAAGATCACAGAATCAATAAGCTGTTAAAAAATAAGGTTCAGATCTGCAGTCAGGCATAAGTGAAAATTACCTCAGTGGTTTTTTCACTCTACTTTGTCACTGACTTTACATATCCAAGATACAT
The DNA here is from genome assembly GCF_964194105.1 of Spermophilus citellus. Classification (NCBI taxonomy): domain Eukaryota; kingdom Metazoa; phylum Chordata; class Mammalia; order Rodentia; family Sciuridae; genus Spermophilus; species Spermophilus citellus. The sequence goes on from NC_138190.1 coordinate 77,223,944, forward strand.
GTTGTCATGTTAGCGGCTGTTGCACATTCATGTGTGTTGTAAAAACTTTAAGATATGTAGTGTGAATAAATGTGTTTTGAACAGTAAAATTGAAGCCAAGATCCCTTTCTTCCATTTTTTTCATTACACCACCATGGTAAAAACAAACAAAACAAAACAAAACAAAACAAAAAAAAAACATGCTCCTCAATCTGTGACAGGGTTTGTTTTCTAGCTGGCTGTGGGCAGAAGCACAGAGCCCAATAGAGTTTTCAGAATAATCCAGGTACAAAAGTGTTTCCACTCAGCTTTGCAACCTAAAGCTAGTCTGAGGTATTCTTTGCCTGGGGGAGTTTATTGTTCTCTCAGTACAAGAATTCAATCCCTGTCAGGCTTTCGCTGTTCCTCTGAAGGAAACACAGAAGCGCGCACGTGTGCACACACACATGGGTCTTTTCACTCTCTCTCTGGGTCTTGATGTCATGCCTTTGTCATTATGTCTAAAGTTACATAAAATTCCTCACCCAGGTGGTTGAGGACAAAAGGGGTTGGAAGAAAACAAGGGTTTTGTGGAGATCTTTAGAGAGGGCCCTCACGAGACTGAATTTCCTCAACTGTGCCTGAGAGATGGATGTTGGGTCATTTCTTCACATCTGCTCAGGGAAGCAAGAGGACCTTCAAAGAGACCTCAACCTGGAGAATCAAATCTTTTGCACCTCCAAGAGGGATTTAGCTGTGCTTTGTCTTGGGGCTGGGAGCAAGGGGAGGAGTGCATCTGCCCCTCCCCCACCAGCTGGAGCTCCTAGTATCCCCCATTGAGACGTCATCAGCAGCCACTGTTTGGTCTACTTCTTGTTTCCCTGGGAGACACGACGGGCCTCTCCAATAGCCTCAGGGTGAAGCCAGAGAGTCCTTTCCCTTGGCCAGCCCTCGCCTCAGGAAGGTACCCCTTCCCTTAGCTCCCAAGGGCCCAATTTCCCCCCAGACTCTCTAGAGAAAAGAGAGCAAACAAAGACGGCCTCATGAATGAAGCTGGAGAGGGCACCTCCACAGAGATGGCCGCTTCAATCTCTCCCGAAGCCACACAGGAACAGCTCATATCACTGGGAAGCGGAGACCCTCCAGGGGCCCTAGTCACCGGCACCCTCAGCGGGGACCCGATCACTAAGGCCGCTGTGGCAGGGGGCACCAAGGGAAAGGCTCCCAAGAAGGTCATCGCCAAGAGGGTGCGAGGCTCAGTCAAGTGGTTTAATGTGAAGAATGGGTATGGCTTCATCAGCAGGCATGATACTCAGGAAGACGTGTTTGTTCACCAAACTGCTATCACTCGGAACAATCCTCACAAGTATCAACGCAGCGTGGGCGATGGAGAGACGGTTGAGTTCGATGTAGTGCAAGGTGAGCGGGGCACCGAGGCCGCTAACGTTACTGGACCCGCAGGTGCTCCAGTGGAGGGCAGCCGCTATGCGGCTAACCGTCCGCGCTTCCGCCCAGGCTGCTACATTAATCACCGTGAGCCACCACTGGGAAGATCCTGGGATGCCAAGGACCATCTGGATGAAGGCGAGGACAGCTACGCGGGCTTCACCGCATGCTTCACAGTAGCCCAGGCCCCGCGGCGCTACCTTCCCAGTCGACCTCAAGATCAATCATTGTGGCGCTTCCCGCCCTTCCGCAGGCCGCAGGTCCTGGCCCTCGGTCCATCGCTCCTCCCTCATCCCCACGGCCCGTGGGCCTCTCACCTGGCCTGGTCAGTACCAGCCTCAAAGCCTGAGGTCACACCGAGGAGGGGGCTGGGCCCCAGCTACTTGCTGAGTCGACCCAGGGGCAGAGGAATGCCTCAGGGGCCAGGAACCTCACCGGTCATCTCTGAGGACCTGGAGGCAGAAAATAAGGAAAGCAGGCGCAAAGCAGGTGGCCCTCAGCAGAGGCCACCACCACGCTACGGATCCCGGCGTCCCAACAACCCGATCCGTCATCCCCAGAAGGCACACGGCACTGAGGGCCAAGACCTTCAGGAGGAAGAGGGTAAGAACCCTGGGATGGGCCCAGCTGAAACTCCTGTTTGTGCTATTGTGGATAAGAAGAGCAGCGTTGCTGAGGAGGAGGACCCTGACGTCCCAGATGCCTCCTCCGCAGCCCAGGGCGAGTAGCGGCTTGGATCTCTCTCCAGGGACTACCTGGCCTGTGCTGCAGGTGAAGTCCCTTTGAGGAGATGATGATGCCCTTTGGTGTGACCTAGTCTCCAAAGGGCAGTTAGAAAAATAGACATTCAATATTGGACTCGCCATGAGAAAAAATACATGACCCTTTACCCAAGATTTGAGGAGTAACCTACAAGATCTGTGTATTTCTAAATACGATCTTAGCATCTGCCTCCAAAGTTTCAGTATACATGCTAGCACCCAACTCTGAACATAAAATTTCTGATGACCAGGACCACAGTTAGTATTCTGAATTCCCTGTTGAATTAGTTGAACTCTTTAGAAAATGGCTTTCATTTTAAATTGAAAAGCATGAAAATAATTATAAAACATTGAAGACTATCTGGCAAGTGGTCAATTTCTCAATAAATCATTTCATCCTGCTTTCAACTGTTATCAATGTTGTCTGATTTTTCTTAAAGCAGGCCACCTCATTATTACATAACTGTATGGAGAAGACTGTGATTTGTAATTTCCTTTTGGTTCTCTTGCAGAAACAATTTTAGCAAAAACAAAAAAAAAATTAAAAAAAAAAACCCAAAACAAAAAACTAACAGGGGCTGGGGTTTTGTGGCTCAGCGGTAGAAAGTTAGTTAGCCTAGCAAGGGCGAGGCCTTGGGTTTAGCACCACATAAAAATAAATTAAGTAATGAATGATATTGTATCTAACCACAACTAAAAATAAATATAAAAAACCCTGAAAGAACAGGTTTACCATTATTAAATCATGAATTTTAAATTAATTTGGCATAGCTATTGAATTCCTCTGGATATTTTAAAATATTAGCACAGTGCAGGGAAAAGAAATCACTTGATCACTTATCATCATCATTTTCCTGCTCCTCCCATGCCCCACGATTTGAGCACTAAGTGTGAAACAAAACAGCTCTGTGATTAAAGGCAGTCCCAAGTACCCATACTTACTACTTTCAGACCACTATTAGAAAAAGAAAAGAAGGCAAGTGAACAAAACAACAGTACATGTCAAAAATGGGCCCTCAGGAAACAGATAATACTGACTTTTATTTTTCCTTTTAAGTGATTTTATCTCATACCATTTCAGTATCAAAAGTGGTCACAGCAGCAGTCATAACTTTTATTGTGCCTAACATGCAGACCTGAAGAAAAACATCTAGTCCGGAGTTTCCATCTCTGCTTCCTGGTGGGGGGTTCATCCAGCTGGCTTTTTTAGTACCCTTGAGAGGCTGAGCGGGTGAAGGTCAGAGCACCTTCAGAGGTAATAGAGACCTTCCAACTGGGAAATGGCACACCATTCCTGGCTTTCATTTGGACATGTGGTGGTGCTGGTGGGCAGCAGGCAGGGCCCAGGTTTGACATGGGGTAGGGGAAGGCTGTTAGTAAGTTTGAAAACAACAACAACAAAACTATAAATTTTTATTTTTCAGGTGAATGACTTTGGAATATCAGTAGAAAAATCAAAATAGGTGTGTTGTTTAGATGTTGAGGCAGTTTCCCACCACATTGCATTTTGGAGACTGAGTACTGAATCATTAATTGTGGGTAAATATCCTCAAGCCATTTGAGTACAAACTGGGAGATTACTCATTCAACAAATATCTGACCACTTCCTTGTGCCAGGATCTATGAAAGTCACTGGTGGGGGTGGTTGCATCATGCTGAAGAAGACGACCCCTTCTCCCAAAGGTGTCTGCAGTTGAGCAGAAAGTGAGAGAAAACAGGAAGTGGTTGCTCAACGTTATGAGTATACTAGCAGAATTATCGGGGAACATGAAAGTTAATGCAGGCAACCCAAATATTGGCAGAGTTGTTCCACAATAAAGAAATCACCTTGGACAAAAGCTTAGCTACTCAGATACCTGAATTTAAATTTACATCTAGTAATCATCACAAAATATTCAGGATTTTATACAACATCCCAGACCGAGCTCAGACTTTCCGTTTCACAAGTGACCATTCTGGGCACCTTGGGCTGGCTCCTTGAGCAGTATTTTACTGGACCTCTTGCTTGTTAATGGAAGGATTTTCCCCTTTGTTGCTCTTCTCAGTTTGCCACAGGCCCCAACCCCTATCCTAGGAAGTGACCTATTATCTCAATTAAGCGTCAAGTTGTTGTTGCCAACTGTGGAATAGAGCCACCTAACTTTAAAAACACAGAGGTGGACCCCACGGTTTGGTCAAATAACAATACAGTGGGAAGAGCACAACTGCAACCCCTGTTGAAATCCATCTCAAGAATTCTTCCAAATTTTCTTACCAACAATAGTGTCCCTGAAAACCTAAAGCTAGAAAGGGAGTTTAAAATGATGGAACTTTTGGTAGAATGCTTTAGCCCTTATCATTCTCCTATATGTGGGATCCCATAGGGCCTCCATAAATTGAGGTTAGTTTAGCATCTTCATATAATCATTAATGCAATGGTTCCTCTAAACTCTGTGGTTCCAAATCCATATGCTCCCCCAACGCAGATCCCTGAGGCAGCTGCTTATCATAATGTCCTGAACTTAACGAATGCATTTTTTTTTCTGCATTCTTCTGCATCCAAGGAACCAGCCACTATTTACCTATGGGATTTATATCTCTAAGGGTAGACAGGTAGCTTGGACAGTCCTTCCCCGAGGGATTCATCGAGAGCCCTCATCTGTTGGGAATATTGGTACAGGACCTCACGGGTTGTTAAACAGTGTTTAAACAAGTAAAACTGTATTATTTCAATATGTAGATGGCCTTCTCTTATGTAGAACTTCAAAAATTTTATCCTTGAAGGGACTGGCTCTCTTCCCAATTTCCTGGCTAACGAGGGATATAAAGTATCCTAAAAGAAGGCTCAAATGTGCCTACCCCAGGTTACCTACTTGGGAATAATAGTGGAATGTGAAACTCAAAATTGTGGCCCAGAAAATATTCAACCCATACACTCATGTCCCTTTTGTCAGACAGTCAAACTCATCACTTTTCAGGGAACTGGCTACTGTAGAATTTGGATCCCTGGATATGCTGAAAGTGTATGACCCTATTATGAATGCTTTTAGGAAGCACGGGGACTTTCACGGGCCAATTATTAACTAGATTCCAGTGGCAAGAAAAGACCTTCAATACATTACAAATATAACTTACCAGGCACCTGCTTTGAGTCTACCTGCTCAGGAAATATTTCAATTATATGCAACAGAAAATAAGGGAGTGGTGCTGAAAATAGTTACTCAATTGTTGGGGGGCACTCCTCAGACTGTACATTACCTATGTAAAGATTTGCACAAAGTCACCAAGGGCTGGCCTTGAATGTACTAGAGCTGTGATTGCACAGGGACTCAGTCTCTGAGGCACGCAAACTTACTCTGGGAGGGTGTCTGACTGTACTTACCTCCCACAACATAGCAAAAATCCCAATTTCTATAAGTAGTATTTGGTTAATAGATAGCCATATACACAAACATCAGGACCTTTTGTTGGAAGGAACTGAAATTTCCTTAAAGACTTCTCAGATTCTCAATCCAACTTCTTTCTTATCCGAGGAAAGGGGGGAAAAAAGAAAACCTCTCCACTCTTGTGAGAATATTTTATTGGAAATTTATGCTGCCAGATGTTATTTATCTGATCATGATATAGATAAGCCTGATCTTCCCTGTACACCAATGGGAATGCATTAGTGATTGATGGATACTCAGTGGTAACAGATTTTCAGGTTCTTGAATAAGAAACACTTTTCACCAATACCAGCACCACCTGGTGAAACTAGTTTCTCCCACCTAGAACTGGAACTTTTTAAGGATAAATGATTCAACATAGATACTGATTCCAAGTATATCTTTCTTATACATCATGTTCATGCACCTATCTGCAAGGAACACGGATTATTCACTACTGCTAGTATTCCTGTTTAAAACACCAGGAAGGGCTGGGGATGTGGCTCAAGCGGTAGCGCGCTCGCCTGGAATGCGTGCGGCCCGGGTTCGATCCTCAGCATCACATACCAACAAAGATGTTGTGTCCGCCGAGAACTAAAAAATAAATATTAAAAATTCTCTCTCTCTCTCTCTCTCTCTCTCTCTCTCTCTCTCTCTCTCCTCTCTCACTCTCTCTTTAAAAAAATGCAAATAATTAACACCATCTTTAACATATCCGATACATCAGGAGGACTTTCTCTGACCTTGATATATTCTACAAAGCTCCAGCAATGAAAAACAACATGGTACTGGTATAAGTGCAGAAAGATAGTTCAATATAAAATAAGATAAGTCTTAGAAGTAAATCCATTAACCTACAGTCAAAATACACATTGGATAAATTACAGTATCTTCAATAAAGGGTGGTAGGAAAATTGGATATCCATATACAGAAAAATAATACTAGACCTCCCTCTCTCTGTTACAAAAATCAACTCAAAATTAAAGACTGAAATATAATTCAGAAACTATGAGACCACTAGATAGAAATGTTGGCAGAAAGCATCATGATATTGGAATGGGTAAAGTTTTTATGGAGAAAACCCCAAAAGCAATGAAACAAAAAAATAGGCAAATGTGATTATACAAAATTAAAACATTTCTGTACAGCAAAGGAAACAATATACTTCAATGTCAATATTACCAATGCTCAAGGGAATGAAAAGACAAACCATAATAAGATATTACATTACCCCAGTAAGAACTGCTATTATGGAAAAAAATAAAGGTAAGAAGTGCTGCATGTGTGTAGAAAAAAGTGAAAGAAACAATAAACCCAATTAAAAAAAAAAAAACAAATGAGAGCATCACCAACAGAGTAGACATCTTAGAAGATAGGACATCAGACAACAAAGACAAAGTATTATCATCTTGAAAAGAACATAGACAGCACAGCAAAAATTGTAAGAAACCCAGAGCAGAACATCCAAGAAATATGGAATAGCATAAAAAGACCAAATTTAAGAGTTATTGGCACAGAGGAAGGTATAGAGCCCCAAAACAATGGAATTAGCAATATATTCAATGAAATAATATAGAAAACTTTCCAGATATGAAGAATGAAATGGAAATCCAAATCCAAGAAGCCTACAGGACACCGATGTGCAAAATCACAACAGATCCACAGCAAGACACCTTATACTGAAAATTTCCAACATTACAGAATAAGGAGAGAATTTTAAAAACCACAAGAGAAAGGAATCAGATTACATATAGGGGTAAGCCAATTCGGACAACAGCAGATTTTTCAATACAGATCTTGAAAGCTAAAAGATCCTGGAACAACATATTTCAAACTCTGAAAGATAATCAGTTCCAACCAAGAAACTTGTATCCAGCAAAACCAAGCTTCAAATTTGAAGATGAAATAAAAACCTTCCACAATAAACAAGAGTTAAAAGAATTTACAGCTAGAAAACCGGCACTACAGAACATCCTTGGCAAAATATTTCATGAAGGGTAAATGAAAAACAACAATGAAAACCAGCAGAGGGAGGTAGTACACTAAAAGAAAGAAATAATCAAAGAGGAAAGCCAAGTCAACTTAAATAACAAAAATAAACAAATATGGCTGGAAATATAAACTATGCCTCAATAGTAACCCTAAATGTTAATGACTAAAACTCACCATTCAAAAGACATAGGCTAGCAGACTGGATTTTTTAAAAATATCCAACAATATGCTGCCTACATGAAACTCATTTGATAGGAAAAGACATACACAGACTGAAGGTGAAAGGTTGGGAAAAATCGCACAACTCACATGGACTGTGGAAGCAAGCAGGGGTCTCCACACTCATATCAAATAAAGGAGACTTCAAGCCAAAGTTAATCAAAAGAGATAAAGATGGACATTACATACTGCTCAAGGGAGCCATACACCAATAAGACATAACAATCATAAATACATATGCCCCAAACAATGGTGCAGCTATGTTCATCAAACAAACTCTTCTCAAGTCCAAGAGTCAAATAGACCACAACACAATAATCCTGGGTGACTTTAACACACCTCTCTCACCACTGGACCGATCTTCCAAACAAAAGTTGAATAAAGAAACTATAGAGCTCAATAACACAATAACTTAGACTTAACTGACATATATAGAATATATCAACCAGCATCAAGTGGATACACTTTATTCTCAGAAGCACATGGATCCTTCTCAAAAATAGACCGTATACTATGCCACAGGGAAACTCTTAGCAAATACAAAGGAGTAGAGATACTATTATGCATTTTATCAGATCATAATGGAAAGAAATTGGAAATCAACAATAAACTAAAGAGTAAAAAACACTGCATCAAATGGATACTGAACAATATGGTACTCAATGAACAATGGGATACAGAAGAAATCAAGGAGGAGATTAAAAAATTCTTAGAGATAAATGAAAACACAGACACAACATATTGACATCTCTGGGACACTATTAAAGCAGTATTAAGAGGAAAATTCATTGCATGGAGTTCATTCTTTAAAAGAAGAAAAAGTCAACAAATGACCTCACACTACATCTCAAAGCCCTAGAAAAAGAAGAAGAAATCAGCAGCAAAAACAGTAGAAGGCAAGAAATAATTAAAATCAGAGCTGAAATCAATGAAATTGAAACAAAAGAAACAATTGAAAAAGTAGACAAAACTAAAAGTTGGTTCTTTGAAAACATAAATTAAATTGACAGACCCTTAGCCATGCTAATGAAGAGAAGGAGAGAGAGAACTCAAATTATCAGCATACATAATGATAAAAGGCAATATCACAACAGACACTACAGAAATACAGAAGATAATTAGAAATTATTTTGAATCCTTATACTGTAATAAAAGAGAAGACAGTTAAAGCATTGATAAATTCCTTAAGTCATATAATCTGCCCAGATTGAGTCAGGAAGATATACACAACTTAAACAGACCAATATCAAGTGAGGAAATAGAAGAAGCCATCAAAAGACTAACAACAAGAAAAGCCCAGGACCAGATGGATACACAGCTGAGTTCTACAAGACCTTTAAAGAAGAACTCATACCAATACTCTTCAACTTCTTTCAGGAAATAGAACAAGAGGGAGTACTTCTAAACTCATTCTATGAGGCCAGTATCATCCTGATTTCAAAACCAGATGAAGACACTTCAACGAAAGAAAACTTCAGACCAATGTCTCTAGTGAACATCAATGCAAAAATCCTCAATAAAATTCTGGCAAATCAAATAAAAACATATCAAAAAGAAGTGCACCTGGACACCGGAAGATGGCGGCCAAGGGAGTGCAGCACACCAGTACGCTGCGCCACTGTGTGGGAGAAACACGAGGTGAAATGGCTGAAGGCTACCTTGGTGGGAATCCCCAGTGAAATTGAAGTGCTCCAGAATCTAGAGGTCAAAATTCCAGCGTGCGGGATTCGGCCGCAGGGGCTTGGTAGCGGGCGATTTCTCCGCACGGAGCGAAGCAGTACTTGGTAGGCGGACCGCCCCGTGGATGGAGTCTGGGACGCGCCCGAGTTAATTAGCCGCGAGTTACCAGAGAGGGATTACAGCGAAGCGGATTCTGCAGGCTCCTGCCAGTGGCACACTAGCCGCGCTGAGTGCTGAATTCCAGCTTTGAAATACAGGAGAGAATCGGTCCAGTTCGTTTCCCGACACCGGTCGGAACACGCAGGAGAACTGCAGCCGCCACCATGGAGAGCTGATGCAATCATCCCTGCTTTCTACTGATCTCAGCTCATTCAACTACAGAACAGGTGATTCCAGGCTGGTATTTGCCTGCGTCGCGCAGACAGATCGCTCAGGCTCGGGATTGGAAACTCTGAGGAGAATACTCTTCAGGCCTCACCCCTGGCAAGGCGGGCGCCAGGCTTTGAGAGGCCAGATTCTAGTTCCCCGGGTTGCTTTGGCCCAGGGCGGGAGATCCTTCTTGGCCCGGGGCTACGGAACCCGCGGCGACTGTGTCTTTGACCCTGCCCCTGTCTGAGCGTACACTGAGCTGGGAGAGGTTGGAGCTGCCAGGCCCGGGCGGGGGCCGCCTGGGCCTGAGGCTGGGGTACCTCTGTGGACCCTGCTCCAAGCAGAGTGTGGCAGGGATCGGAGAGGCTGGGTTCTGGCCCTCGTGGCTGCTTGAGCCCAGGGCCGCGGAGCCTGCGGGGACCGCGAGCTGAGGCCAGCCACAAGTGAAACTTGCGACGAGGGGCAGCGGGACTCTGTCTCCTGGAACAGTTTTAACCCGGAGTGGGAGAGCCCGCGGGAAGTGCGTCTTAGACTCTGCTCCAAGGGGAGCGTATACCGAGCAGGGAGAGTTTGGTGCGGCCAGGCTTGGGCACCTAGCAGGGAGAGTCTGGTGCGGCCAGGCTTGGGCTCCCGGGGCGGCTCTGGCCTGGGTTTGGGGAACCCGCGGCGGTTGCCCTGAGGAGCCTGCTCCTAGCAGAAAGTGGCGGGGATTGGAGAGACCGGCTCCTGGCTCCCGAAGCGGCTCTGGCTCAGGGTTGGGGATCCTACAGGGACTGCTTCTTGGTCCGGGTCCTGCTGGGTACTGCGGGGGCCTGGAGGGCAGAGTGGAGCTGCCTCCTGTGCCCAGAGCAGGCTAAGGGTCCCGCCGGTGTGGTATCGCGACACCCCAACTGCAGCTGGGGCCGAGGAGAGTAGCCGCCCACGCCTGGAACAGGACCAGCGACCCGACGGCAGGGTAGCCAAGTCAACCCACTTGGAGTAGAGGCCGTGAAGAGCTGCCGTCTGACCCTGCAAGGTAGGCAGTCCTGCGTCCCACTGGCAGGACAGGCTCGGCAGCCGACCAGTGTAGTGGACGAGTAGCATCGAGGCAGTCACGTCACACTGGTTGGAGTGGGGGTTGAACAGAGCCGCCGCCAGCATCCGGAAGGAGCCCAGAGACCCGTTGGAGAGGCAGTTAGGTACCCCCACTGCGAGTGGGGGTTGAGCAGAACTGCAGCCCAGGCCCGCAGGGTGGGCAGATCTGAGACCCACCGGCGGAACAGGCTTGGAGGCCGACCAGCGTGGTAGACAAGTCACATCAATTGGAGTAGGGGTGGAGAACAGCTGCTGCCCACGTCCGGATCAGGACCAACGATCCGAGGACGTGGTAGGAACGTCACCGCAATTGGAGTGGGGGCAGAGTAGAGCAGCCACCCGTGCCCGCAGGGCGGGCAGACCTACGACCAACCAGCGTAGTATATAGATCACCCTGATTAGAGGAGGATCACAGCCACTACCCGCCCTACAAGAGAGATATCCCAAATATACAAGAGCAACAAAAATAAACAGGGGGAAAAATTTCAAAAACACAACAGTTTCACGAAGCAGAAAGAAACGCAAGCAACATGAAAAGACAAGGAAAGAAAGGACCACAAGAAATGCAGGTCAACTCAACCCTAGAAGAGGTAATAGCTGCAACAGATGGAATGTCAGATAAAGAGTTCAGGATATACATGCTTCAGATGATCTGGACTCTCAAGGAAGACATGAGACAGCAAAATCAGACAATGAAAGATCACATTGACAAGGAACTACAGAAACAAATCCAGGAAGTAAAAGATCAATTTCACAGGGAGCTAGAAGTAATAAAGAACAAACAAATAGAAATCCTAGAAATGCAGGAAGCAATAAACCAACTTAAAACCTCAATTGACAATACTACCAGCAGAATAGATCACTTAGAAGATAGAACATCAGACAATGAAGACAAAGTATTTCAACTTGAGAAGAACATAGACAGTTCAGCAAGACTGCTAAGAAACCATGAGCAGAACATCCAAGAGATATGGGATAACATTAAAAGGCCAAACTTAAGAGTCATTGGGATACAGGAGGGCACAGAGCTCCAAACCAGAGGAATGAACAATCTATTCAATGAAATAATACGAGAAAACTTCCCAGACTTGAAGAATGAAACAGAATCCCATATCCTAGAAGCCTACAGGACACCAAAAGTGCAAAATCATAAGAGATCCACACCTAGACACATTATAATGAAGATGCCCAACATACAGAATAAGGAGAGAATTTTAAAAGCTACAAGAGAAAGAAAGCAGATTACATTTAGGGGCAAACCAATCAGGATAACAGCTGATCTCTCAACACAGACTCTGAAAGCTAGAAGATCCTGGAATAACATATTTCAAACACTGAAAGAAAATGGGCTCCAACCAAGAATCGTGTATCCGGCGAAATTAAGCTTCAGGATGGAAGATGAAATTAAAACCTTTCACGATAAACAAAAGTTAAAAGAATTCGCAGCTAGAAAACCATCTCTTCAAAACATCCTTGGCAAAACATTTCAGGAAGAGGAAATGGAAAACAATAATGAAAACCAACAGTGGGAGGTAGGACAGTAAAGGGGGGAAATAATCAAAGAGGAAAAAAAAACATGTTTAGTAACATAAATAAACAAATATGGCTGGAAGAACAAACCATATCTCCATAATAACCCTAAATGTTAATGGCTTAAACTCACCAATTAAGAGACACAGGCTAGTGGAATGGATCACAAAACAAGACCCAACAATATGCTGCCTACAGGAGACACATTTGAAAGGAAAAGATATACATAGACTGAAGGTGAAAGGTTGGGAAAAATCATATCACTCATATGGACTTCGGAAACAAGCAGGAGTGTCCATACTCATATCAAACAAAATAGATTTCAAGCCAAAATTAATCAAAAAGGATAAAGAGGGACACTGCATACTGCTCAAGGGAACCATACACCAACAAGACATAACAATCATAAATATATATGCCCCAAACAATGGTGCAGCTATGTTCATCAAACAAACTCTTCTCAAGTTCAAGAGTCTAATAGACCACCATACAATAATCATGGGAGACTTCAACACACCTCTCTCACCACTGGACAGATCTTCCAAACAAAAGTTAAATAAGGAAACTATAGAACTCAACAACACAATTAACAACCTAGACTTAATTGACATATATAGAATATACCACCCAACATCAAGTAGTTACACATTTTTCTCAGCAGCACATGGATCCTTCACAAAAATAGATCATATATTATGTCACAGGGCAACTCTTAGACAATATAAAGGAGTAGAAATAATACCATGCATCCTATCTGATCATAATGGAATGAAACTGAAAATCAACGATAAAAGAAGGAAGGAAAAATCATGCACCACGTGGAGAATGAACAATAGGTTACTGAATGACCAATGGGTCATAGAAGACATCAAGGAGGAAATTAAAAAATTCTTAGAGATAAATGAAAACACTGACACAACATATCGGAATCTATGGGACACATTGAAAGCAGTTTTAAGAGGAAAATTCATTGCTTGGAGTTCATTCCTTAAAAAAAGAAAAAACCAGCAAATGAATGATCTCATACTTCATCTCAAAATCCTAGAAAAAGAAGAGCAAAATAACAGCAAAAGAAGTAGAAGGCAAGAAATAATTAAAATCAGAGCTGAAATTAATGAAATTGAAACAAAAGAAACAATTGAAAAAATTGACAAAACTAAAAGTTGGTTCTTTGAAAAAATAAATAAAATTGACAGACCCTTAGCCATGCTAACGAAGAGAAGAAGAGAGAGAACCCAAATTACTAGCATACGGGATGAAAAAGGCAATATCACAACAGACACTTCAGAAATACAGAAGATAATCAGAAATTACTTTGAATCCTTATACTCCAATAAAATAGAAGATAGTGAAGGCATCGATAAATTTCTTAAGTCATATGATCTGCCCAGATTGAGTCAGGAAGATATAGACAACCTAAACAGACCAATAACAATAGAGGAAATAGAAGAAACCATCAAAAGACTACCAACTAAGAAAAGCCCAGGACCGGATGGGTATACAGCAGAATTTTACAAAACCTTTAAAGAGGAACTAACAGCAATACTTTTCAAGTTATTTCAGGAAATAGAAAAAGAGGGAGAACTTCCAAATACATTCTACGAGGCCAACATCACCCTGATTCCTAAACCAGACAAAGACACTTCAAAGAAAGAAAACTACAGACCAATATCTCTAATGAACCTAGATGCAAAAATCCTCAATAAAATTCTGGCGAATCGGATTCAAAAACATATCAAAAAAATTATACACCATGATCAAGTAGGATTCATCCCTGGGATGCAAGGCTGGTTCAATATACGGAAATCAATAAATGTTATTCACCACATCAATAGACTTAAAAATAAGAACCATATGATCATCTCGATAGATGCAGAAAAGGCATTCAACAAAGTACAGCATCCCTTTATGTTCAAAACTCTAGAAAAATTAGGGATAACAGGATCATTCCTCAACATTGTTAAAGCAATCTATGATAAGCCACAGGCCAGCATCATCCTGAATGGAGAAAAATTGAAGGCATTCCCTCTAAGATCTGGTACAAGACAGGGATGCCCTCTCTCACCACTTCTGTTCAACATAGTCCTCGAAACACTGGCCAGAGCAATTAGACAGATGAAAGAAATTAAAGGCATAAAAATAGGAAAAGAAGAACTTAAATTATCACTATTTGCAGACGATATGATTCTATACCTAACAGACCCAAAAGGGTCTACAAAGAAACTATTAGAGTTAATAAATGAATTCAGCAAAGTGGCGGGATATAAAATCAACATGCATAAATCAAATGCATTCCTGTATATCAGCGACAAATCCTCTGAAACAGAAATGAGGACAACTACTCCATTCACAATATCCCCCCCAAAAATAAAATACCTGGGAATCAATCTAACAAAAGAGGTGAAAGACCTATACAATGAAAACTACAGAACCCTAAAAAGAGACATAGAAGAAGACCTCAGAAGATGGAAAAATATACCCTGCTCATGGATAGGCAGAACTAACATCATCAAAATGGCGATATTACCAAAAGTTCTCTATAAGTTCAATGCTATCCCAATCAAAATCCCAACAGCATTTCTTGTAGAAATAGATAAAACAATCAGGAAATTCATATGGAATAATAAAAGACCCAGAATAGCAAAAACAATGCTAAGCAGGAAGTGTGAATCAGGCGGTATAGCGATACCAGACTTCAAACTATACTACAGAGCAATAGTAACAAAAACAGCATGGTACTGGTACCAAAACAGGCGAGTGGACCAATGGTACAGAATAGAAGACACAGTAACCAATCCGCAAAACTACAACTATCTTATATTTGATAAAGGGGCTAAAAGCATGCAATGGAGGAAGGATAGCATCTTCAACAAATGGTGCTGGGAAAACTGGAAATCCATTTGCATCAAAATGAAACTGAATCCCTTTCTCTCGCCATGCACAAAAGTTAACTCAAAATGGATCAAGGAGCTCGATATTAAATCAGAGACACGGCGTCTGATAGAAGAAAAAGTCGGCTATGATCTACATACTGTGGGGTCAGGCCCCAAATTCCTCAATAGGACACCCATAGCGCAAGAGTTAACAACCAGAATCAACAAATGGGACTTACTCAAACTAAGAAGTTTTCTCTCAACAAAAGAAACAATAAGAGAGATAAACAGGGAGCCTACATCCTGGGAACAAATCTTTACCCCACACACTTCAGATAGAGCCCTAATATCCAGAGTATACAAAGAACTCAAAAAATTAGATAATAAGATAACAAATAACCCAATCAACAAATGGGCCAAGGACCTGAACAGACACTTCTCAGAGGAGGACATACAATCAATCAACAAGTACATGAAAAAATGCTCAACATCGCTAGCAGTCAGAGAAATGCAAATCAAAACCACCCTAAGATACCATCTCACTCCAGTAAGATTGGCAGCCATTAAGAAATCCAACAACAACAAGTGCTGGCGAGGATGCGGGGAAATGGGTACACTTGTTCATTGTTGGTGGGACTGCAAAATGGTGCAGCCAATTTGGAAAGCAGTATGGAGATTTCTTGGAAAGTTGGGAATGGAACCACCATTTGACCCAGCTATTCCCCTCCTCGGTCTATTCCCTAAAGACCTAACAAGAGCATGCTACAGGGACACTGCTATATCGATGTTCATAGCAGCACAATTCACGATAGCAAGATTGTGGAACCAACCTAGAAGCCCTTCAATAGATGAATGGATTAAAAAATGTGGCATTTATACACAATGGAGTATTACTCTGCAATAAGAAATGACAAAATCATAGAATTTGGAGGGAAATGGATGGCATCAGAGCAGATTATGCTAAGTGAAGCTAGCCAATCCTTAAAAAACAAATGTCAAATGTCTTCTTTGATATAAGGGGAGTAACCAAGGACAGGGTAGAGACGAAGAGCTGGAGAAGAAGAATAACATTAAACAGGGATGATAGGCGGGAGGGAAAGTGAGAGTTAAGGGAAATTGCATGGAACTGGAAGGTGAGCCTCAGGGTTATACACAATTACATATAAGAGGAAAGGAGGAGTAGGAGAAAAATTATATAAGTGGAAGAAACGATTTATAGTAGAGGGGATGGAGAGAGAGTAGGGGAGGGGAGGGGAGGGGAGGGGTGAGGGGACAGTGGAGAATGGGATAGACAGCAGAATACATCAGTCACTAGAAAGGCAATTTGTAAATCAATGGAAATGTAACTGATGTGACACAGCAATCTGTATACGGGGTAAAAATGGGAGTTCATAACCCACTTGAATCAATCTGTGAAATATGGTATAATAAGAACTATATAATGTTTTGAACAACCAACAATAAAATAATTAAAAAAAAAGATGTTGCGTCCGCTGAAAAACTAAAAAATAAATATTAAAAAAAAGAATTTTAGAACTTTTTTCTAGAATGTATTGGTATCTTGTGGAGACTGTATTGAATCAATACAGTTTTTGGTAATATGGCCATTTTTACAATATTATTCTGTCTATCCAAGAATTTTGTCCTTCAGTACTCTAAAATTTTCATTGTAGAAGTCTTTCCACCTCCTTTCCACCTCCTCCTTGGTTAGATTTATTCCTATGTTTTTAAATTTTTGAGGCTATTGTGAATGGAATTATTTTCCTGAGTTTTCAGTAGATTCATTGTTGGTGTGTATAAAAACTATTGATTTTTAAAAAAAAAAAAAAAAAAAAAGAAGTGCACCATGATCAAGTTGGATTCATCCCAAGGATGCAAGTTTGGTTCAACATATGGAAATCAATAAATGTAATTCATCACATCAATAGATTTAAAGATAAGAATCACATGATCATCTCGATAGACACAGAAAAAGCATTTGACAAATACAGCATCTCTTTATATTCATTATAAAAACTAGGGATAACAGGAACATATCTCAACATTGTAAAGGCTATCTATGCTAAGGCTCAGGCCAACATCATTCTAAATGGAGAAAAATTGAAGGTATTCCCTCTAAAAGCTGGAACAAGACAGGGATGCCCTCTCTCACCACTTCTATTCACCAAAGTTCTTGAAACACTGTCCAAAGCAATTAGAAAGACAAAAGAAATTAAAGGAATAAGTATAGGGAAAGAAGAACTTAAACTAGCATTATTTGCTGATGATATGACTCTATACCTAGAAGATCCAAAAAAACTCCACCAGAAAACTTCTAGAACTAGTAAATGAATTCAGCAAAGTAGCAGGATCTAAAATCAACACCCCAAAATCAAAGGAATTTCTGTATATCAGTGACAAATCCTCTGAGAAGGAAGTGAGGAAAACTACCCTATTCACAATATCCTCAAAAGACAGTAAGATACTTGGAAGTCAACTTAACAAAAGAGGTGAAAGATCTATACAATGAAAACTACAGAACCCTAAAGAGAGAAATCAAAGAAGACCTTAGAAGACAGAAAGATCTACCTTGCTCATGGATAGGCAGAATTAGTATTATCAACATGACCATTCTACCAAAAGCACTCCACAGGTTTAATGCAATTCCAATAAAAATCCCAATGGCATTCCTCATAGAAATAGAAAAAGCAATCATGAAATTCATCTGGAAAAATAAGAGACCCAGAATAGCTAAAGCAATTCTAAGCAGGAAGAGTGAAGCAGGTGGTATCGCTATACCAGACCTTAAACAATACTACACAGCAATAGTAACAAAAACAGCATGGTATTGGCACCAAAATAGGCCAGTAGACAAATGAGACAGAAGAGAGGACACAGAGACTGACCCCAAAAAACTACAATTATCTTATATTAGACAAAGGTGCCAAAAACGTACATTGGAGAAAAGATGCATCTTCAACAAATGGTGCTGGAAAAAGTGGAAATCCATATGCCACAAAATGAAATTGAACCCGTATCTCTCACCATGCACAAAAGTTAACTCAAAATGGATCAAGGACCAAGAATTAAACCAGAGACTCTGAGTCTAATAGAAGAAAAAGTGGGCCCCAATCTTCATCATGTGGGGTTAGGCCACAACTTCCTTAAGAAGACTCCTATAGCACAAGAAACAAAAACAAGAATCAATAACTGGGGTGGACTCAAACTGAAAAGTTTTTTTTTTTTCTCAGCAAGAGAAACAATCTGTAAGGTGAACAGAGAGCCTACATCCTGGAAGCAAATTTTTGCCCCTCACACATCAGATAGAGCACTAATCTCTAGGGTATAAAAGAACTCAAGAACCTAAGTACCAAAAAAAATAAAAAAATTAAAAAAGCAAAACAAATACATCCAAAAAACCCCAAATAACTCAATCAGTAAATGGGCCAAGGACCTGAACAGACAATTCTCAGAAGAGGATATAAAAATCAATCAACAAATATATGAAAATGCAAATTAAAACTACTCTACGATATCATCTCACTCCAGTCAGAATGGCAGCTCTTGTGAAGACAAACAACAACAAGTGTTGGCGGGGATGTGGAGAAAAGATACACTCATACACTGCTGGTGGGACTGCAAATTGGTGCAGCCAATTTGGAAAGCATTATGGAGATTCCTTGGAAATCTGTGAATGGAACCACCATTTGACCCAGCTATTCCTCTTCTTGGTCTATACCCAAAGGACTTAAAAACAGCACACTACAGAGACACAGCCACATCAATGTTTATAGCAGCAGGATTCACAATAGTTAAACTGTGGAGCCAACCTAGATGCCCTTCAGTGGATGAATTGATTTAAAAAATGTGACATTTATACACAATGGAATATTACTCAGCATTAAGAAAGAACAAAATCATGGCATTTGCAGGTAAATGGATTGCGTTGGAGAAAATAATGCTAAGTGAAGTCAGGCAATCCCCCCAAAACAAATGCTGAATGTTTTCTCTGATACAAGGGGGGTGACTCTTAGTGGGGTAGGGAGGAAGAGCACGAGAGGATTAGACTAATTCTTGATAGGGAAGAGGGGTGAGAGGGAAAGGGAGGGGGAAGGGTATTAGTAATGATGGTGTAATGTGATGGTCATCATTATAAAAAAGTACACGTATGAAGATTTGAATTGGGTGTCAACATACCTTATATACAAACAGAGATATGAAAAATTGTGGTATATATGTGTATTAAGAATTGTAATGAAAAAAGTACATGTATAATGGCATAAATTGACATGAACATACTTCATATACAGAGGTACAAAAAATTGTTCTCTATATGCATAATAAGGATTGTACTGCCACTGTTGCTGTGTATTTAAAAAATAATAAAATCAATAACAAATAAAATAAAATACAATTCTTATGTAATATGGTATAAAGTAAATGTGAATTATGTCACAAGGTAAAATGTCAAGAGAGGGAAGAAAGCTAATTTGCTGTTCTATACCGAAATACACTTATGTAAGAGACGTAAGTGATATTCATGACAAATACAGTCCTTTCTAGAACTGCACAAGTGGTCATTGCTGGAGTATATAACCATGTACTTCACATTCCCTTTGTCTTTAGTGAGAATTTTAGCTGGCCATGCTACTTTATGCATTAGGGTGCCCCAAGCCTTCATTCCTGAGGGCTCTAGGCCATTGTAAGTCTAGCCTGAATTGGGTTGTTGTAATTTCCCATTGACTTTAATCAAAGAGTGTGGTATTACTAATGGACACCCAAGGCCCCTCATGTATCCTACACATACACTGTGATACTGTTACTGATCTCTTGAGTTCCTCCGCCAGTGGTCTAGTTAAATGCCCCCAATCATCACAGTAACTCATTTCTCTGGATGTTGATTCCAGGTGGCAGTCTTAACTTTTAGGGCAGTGGAATCATTGGTGGGCCCTTTGTTTGTAAAAAAAATCATCATTCTGAGACCAATAACTCTATGCCTACTAAGAATAAGGACTTCAGTCAGAAAACAACAAATAAATATTGTTAGAGGGCAACTCGGGACAATAGTGGCCTGCAGCCACTCCCATTCCAACACTCTGATTCTCCAACTATGACTTCTGGTTATAAGAGAAATAGTGTCACACTAAATTAGAGCCCCCGGCCACTGAATCATATTTACACACAGACACTTTGAGGACCTTGCCACAGGCCTGGAAAATTTTGCCAACTACTGGATGCTGCAACCGAGTCTTCAAAAGATCATTTTACAGTTTGAACAAGCCAGCTGATTCAGGATAGCGGAGGCCACGCCAAGATGAGTGGAATCCAAAAGCATGGACGTATTGTTAAACATATTTTTCCATGAAGCAAGGCATTTGATTAGAAGTAATTCTACATGATGTGCTAAGATGGTGCATAAAAGCAGGAGGCATCACAATCCCAGACCTTAATTTATACTGCAGATCTAGAGTGACAAAACCAGCATGGCATTAACACCAAAACAGAGAAGAACACCAAGGGAACAGAATAGAAGACAGAGAGACAAACTGGCAAAACTACGGCTAACTCATATTTGATAAAGGTGTGAAAAACATACATTGGAGAAAAGATAGGCTCGTCAACAAGTGGTGATGGGAAAACTGGAAATCCATATGTGGTAGAATGCAATTTAACCCCTATCTCTCCTCTCCCCCATGCACAAAACTCAACTTAAAGTGGATCAAAGACCTAGAATTCAGACTCGAAAACCTACACATACTACAAGAAAATGTAGTCTCCATACTCTAACCTATTGACTCAGGAACTACCTTCCTTAACAAGACTCCAGAAGCACAATAAATAAAAGCAAGAATCAATAAATAGGTGGCATCACAGGAAAATGCTTCTTCACAGCAAAGAAAACAAGTTTGTGAAGAGAGAGGCTACTGAATGGAAGAAAATATTTGCCACCTGCAAATCAGATAAAATGTTAATTTATGTGACTTAGCACAAAAATAAATAAAATAAAATAAACCAATTAATAATGGGCAACAGAACTGAACAGACACTTTTCAAAGGAAAAAAAATGGTCAGGAAATGTATGACAAAAAAGCACAACATCTCCAGCATTCAGAGAAATAAAAATTAAAATTGTGCTGAGATTCTCTCTGATTCTAGAGTCAGAATGGCAGTTATCAAGAATACAAGTAATATGAAATGTTGCTGAGGATGTAGCAAAAAAGGTACACTGAAACACTGCTGGTGGTACTCCAGATTGGTGAAACCCCTCTGGAAAGCAATCTGGAGATTCCTCAAAAAAACTAGGAATGAAACCAACATTTGACCTAACAATCCCCTCTCCTTGTTTTATACAAAAAATATTTTAAATCAGCATATGACAGTGATGCAGCCACAACGATATTTATAGTAGCACAGTTTACAATAGCCAAGCTATGGAACCAACCTAGCTGCCCATCAACAGATGGCTGCAAATAGATATTGTGGTATATATAAACAATGGAATATTACTCAATCATAAAGAAGAGTGCATGTATGACCTATTCAAGTAAATGGATGTACCTGGAAACCGTCATGCTAAGTGAAATAAGCCAGTCCCCAAAAACCAAAGGTCCGGTGTTTGTGCTGATGTATGGAAGCTAACCCACTATAAGAGGGGAGAAGGGAAGAAGAGACATTCAATATATTAGACAAAGGGACATGAAGGCAAGGGAGGGAAAGAGGAAAAGGAAAGACAGTGGAATAAGTACAAAAATAATTTTCCTAAGCACTTGTGCGAATAATGGGGGATAGTGAATCCCACCATCATGTGCATACAAAAGAATTGGGTCCTAAAAAGAATAAGACATAGTTCATGCTTGTGAAATTTTATCAAAATGAATTCTACTGTCATGTATAAGTATAAAGGACTAATAAATAAATGGTGCCTAAGACGTTGCGTATTGACAAGAATGCCAATGTTGAAAAAAAAGCACTTTGTACAGAGAAGGCAAATTCACATTCAGAGTGAGGGTCTATTATAATAAGAACAAGGCACTTCCCTTCTTCCCTCGAATCTATGGCAGTGGTTCATGTAAGCAACCTGCAGCCAGGTAGTTTGAATGATCACCATGGGGACTCGCTTTGTCTATCACATTGGCCACTCAGTGTCCGTTTCTGCAGCTCACTAGGCACTCAGAAACCTTTCTGAGAACTTGTGCTTAAGATTCCATTCTCTGGAACTATTCCTGGGTGCCAAAATCTTATTATGCATTGTTGTCCAGAGACACAGAGGCCATGAATATATATCTCTGCATTTCAAAGAGTTGGCACACACCATTATGCAAGGTGCTGACTCCAAAATCTGCAGGCATCTGTAAGGTGGCAGGGCAGCCTGGAGTTCCAAGGAGTAACCGCTGCTTCATTTCCAGACTTATGAAGTATATCTCCTGAAGAATTCCCTCTTGCTTCTTGTGTATGGTCCAGGTTTTAGTCTCTCCAAGCCTTCCACTCATAGAAGAGTCCCATTTACATTGTGGAGAACAATATGCTTTACTCACTGACCACGGTTCACAGTTATTTTCATCCCAAAGCACCGTCATAGAAAAATCCACAAGAATGTTTGCCCGTGCATCCGCACTGCAGCCCGGATGAGTTGACTCATACAGTTTTTCAGGACTTGTGGTTTATATGACATATTTTTCACATAATGTCTTCTACATAATTGCTATCTACATCCTATGAAGTCATATTGTCATGTCCCTTTTATACATGAGAAGTCTACATTAAGAGAGATGAGGTGATGTGCTCAATGCTGAGCAACCATCATTTTGCTGGCTGGCCCAGGAGTAAAACTCAAGCCTTCTGATCTAAGACTACTGACTCCATCAAATCTTTAAAATTTCAGTGGAGAGTGCCCTGAATATTGGAATTACAACTATGCCTGAACCACTTACATTCAAAGTATCCAGAGTAGCACTGCCTTTTCTGATGTATAATTTGTAAGGTGTCGGGGTGGGGATGGGGGATGTGAGCGTTTTTGTACAGTTTTCTAGATTGCTCTTCCACTTGCATTCTATTTCATTTCCATTACCTTCGATAGTTAACACAACTTAAGGGACACTGGGATCGATCATACAGCTCTAGAAGGAGCAAGATGAATTGCATTGATCTCCCATCACGTGGGAGCCACCTGTGAATCAGTCAGAAGGGGTTTGGACATTCCTTCTACTCACAAGGCTGACAGATTTTACTCCTTACGTTAGATAATGCTGTCACCTTTTATGAAGGCCTGAATGGAATCTGATGCCTCAGAGTCAGCACTGTTTTGCGACTGAAGCTACAAGGAAGGGTTTCGTTTTTAAATGAGAAGCCCATGGATCAGATGGTATACTTGATCTTGGTTGACCTCTGTTTCATTGATGACTCTTGGCTGATGACAACAAAACTGTGTGCTTCAATGGATGCGTCGATAAAAGTACAACAGGAAACAACAGGGACAGAGAGAAGCTGATGGTTAAAATAAAAAAGACAATGCAGTGGCCCTTTGAATATTTTACCTTGACCTACTAATTCATATTGTATTGATGCTATTTTTTCCACAAAGCCTTTCTTCGTGCATAGAATAAAAGCACCAGGAAAGTTTAATAGCCCTCCTTGATGACTCAAAAGCATTTTCTGTATATTTCTTAAAGCAATTCGGTAGAACATGTTCAGTCCAACTTGTTGAATCTAGTGAGCCTCTGATTTGTGCCTAGCACTATGTGAGGAACTTAAGGAAGACGAGATTAGGATGTAGTCATTCCCAGTGAACTAACAAGGCATAGATTTCATTCATCAGCATGTGTTCATGGTGGTCTTTCATCCATCAAGCAGTGTTCCAGGCAACAGGGTTCTCAGAGAGGAGACAGGGAGAAGAAACTTTTTTTTTTAATTTTTTTATTGATTATTTAAAGCATTACATAGCTCATGATATATCATCTTTCATACATTAGACTCAAATTGTGTTTTGAACTCCCATTTTCACCCCAAATATAGATTGCAGAATCACATCTGTTACATATTCACATTTTTACATAATGCCATATTAGTGTCTGTTGTATTCTGCTACCTTTCCTATCCCCTACTATCCCCCTCCCCTCCCCTCCCCTCCCCTCCCATCTTCCCTCTCTACCTCCCCTGCTGTTATTCAATTCTCTCCCTTTTTTTCCCTCCCCCTTGCCCCTCATAGCCTCTTATAATTTTATGTATCCTTGAAGGTCTCCTACCATTTCCATATGCGTTCCCTTCTCTCTCCGTTTCTCTCCCCCCATTCGTCTTTGTTTACTGTAGTCTTTTCCACATGCTCTTCCTTCCTGTTCTGTTCTTAGTTGAGGGAGAAGAAACTTAAAGTGTTTTCTCCTTTTTGAGTCTTGGTGTGCTTAGAACCTAGTTGGGACTAAGAGTGAAATGAAGCTTTACGCATAGGAATGTGGAAGAGGAAAATTAGAAAGTCATTTGACATTGATCCATAAGTGCACCTAGGCTTGAAGGAGATCAAGGTGTACTGGTGCATATGGAAAGGGGGTGGCAAGGGATTCCCAAAGTAGAAATAGATGGGTTGGTGGGATTTATGCAGAGAGTTGGAAGAAGAATGAGGGAAAACGAACACAGCAGAGAAATGCCCATGAGTGTGGCATATGTGGAAAGGACAACAGCAAACTGGACATGAAAGAAAGACCCATTGGTGACATCACAGGAACGAATTTCATGAGATGCTGGAGGTTACAGTGAACTGGGAAACAGAGCAGAAGGCCCAAGGGATTCTGTTGTCTCTTCACTTATGGAGTGAATGGTCTCGGTTGGGCCACTCAGGTGCTTTGTGCCCTGGCTTAACTGTTGTCGCGTGAACATCTGTTGATCTCTCGTGCATGTTATAAAATCCTCGAGAGATGATGCCTGAAGAAATATATATATTTTTTCCTTATTTTTTTAGTTTATTTTATCTTTTTTGTTATACATGACAGTAGAATATATTTTGACATATCATACATACATTGAGCATAAATTTCCCTATTTGTGTTTTACATAATGTGGAGTTACACTGGTCATGTATTCAAATATGAACATAGAAAAGTTATGGTCAAATATTCTTCCTGATATACAGATACTAACTCATAATAAGCAGGTGGGGAGGGAAGAATAGAAGTTCATTGAATTAGACAAAGGGAAATAAAACAATGGAGAAAGGATAATAGGAAAGAAAGTAGAATGAAGAAATATATTTTATTTATTTTTTTTTAACTTCCAATTAATTTTTAATTCATCATAATCGATAGGTGATTAATAATGGAAATAGTTCCCTAAGGCCTTTCTAGTGTATTCCTGCTTATTTCAGTATTAGCATTTTCTACTACGTGAGAGTTTTTGAGGGTTTATTTTTCTTGTTTATTTTCTGTTTCTGTCCAAGTGCCATACAAGCTCCTTGTAAGCAGGGACTATACCTCTCTTTTTCACTGCTGTATTCCAAGCATCCAGAAGAGTGTCTGGCCCTCACAGATGCTCAGTGAATATTTGCTGAGGGAAATATTTGCTGCATAAGCAAAACAAGACATTTGAACCTCTTAACAGGTCCCATATTTTGACATACTGTCTTATAACATCTATTTGAAAATCCATAAACAGCCCAAGCAAATAAATAAAACACTGACCTTCTCCAAGATCTTTCCTCTTCTGTTCCGCATGCTGCTATGAAGAGAAATGCATTTGTGTGTGTCCCTGTCTCATTCAATCTGGAAGAAATATATTTTAAACAGTAAATTCCAAACCCAAACCTCTGCCTTCCATTTTTTATCACACCACCATGGTGAACAAAAATTTCCTCAATCTACAGCAGGTTTTTTTCTTTTGTGTCAACTCCAGGCAGAAGGTCACCATGTGGCAGGACAGAGGGTGCTGATTAATTGATATGAGGGTGGCGTTTGCCTCATCGTTGAGGGGACTAGGCTGGTCATTCCTGCAAGTGGTGGATCTTGGCAGGAATGCTGGGATGTATGGGATCATGGCTTCTGTGAAAGAGGTTCCTGATCTCTGACATCATAAGAGACAGGTGATAAAACTGTTCACGAAGACCAAAGGGGTACTGTTGAAGTAGACCTGGACCTGGAGTGAAACCTGAGATGAGATTTTGGGGTTCACACTATAATAAACATCTGACCTTATGCAAGCAATTTCCTGTCTTAGGGTCCCTGATCCCTCACCTCCTAAACTGAACTAAAATGGCACCTGTTCCACCTGCTTGTAGAGAGGGTTAGATCATATGCACAACACATGAGGGGATCCTGTAAATGCTAAAGTGATAGGACAAGTTATTTTTATTTTTCTTCTTATTAAAATAATCCTGGGTTATTTGGCCAGCTACTATGTTAGCGTGCCCTGTCATCACGTGAAAAAAAACCCGTCATATTTCAGAGATCTAGCTGTGCTCTAGCACACTATCAGCTCAGCAGTGAGGCTGGTTTCTGAAGGTCTTTGTCTAAAAAATAAATCAGAATTTTAACTTAGAAGATCACAGAATCAATAAGCTGTTAAAAAATAAGGTTCAGATCTGCAGTCAGGCATAAGTGAAAATTACCTCAGTGGTTTTTTCACTCTACTTTGTCACTGACTTTACATATCCAAGATACATGTTGTCATGTTAGCGGCTGTTGCACATTCATGTGTGTTGTAAAAACTTTAAGATATGTAGTGTGAATAAATGTGTTTTGAACAGTAAAATTGAAGCCAAGATCCCTTTCTTCCATTTTTTTCATTACACCACCATGGTAAAAACAAACAAAACAAAACAAAACAAAACAAAAAAAAAACATGCTCCTCAATCTGTGACAGGGTTTGTTTTCTAGCTGGCTGTGGGCAGAAGCACAGAGCCCAATAGAGTTTTCAGAATAATCCAGGTACAAAAGTGTTTCCACTCAGCTTTGCAACCTAAAGCTAGTCTGAGGTATTCTTTGCCTGGGGGAGTTTATTGTTCTCTCAGTACAAGAATTCAATCCCTGTCAGGCTTTCGCTGTTCCTCTGAAGGAAACACAGAAGCGCGCACGTGTGCACACACACATGGGTCTTTTCACTCTCTCTCTGGGTCTTGATGTCATGCCTTTGTCATTATGTCTAAAGTTACATAAAATTCCTCACCCAGGTGGTTGAGGACAAAAGGGGTTGGAAGAAAACAAGGGTTTTGTGGAGATCTTTAGAGAGGGCCCTCACGAGACTGAATTTCCTCAACTGTGCCTGAGAGATGGATGTTGGGTCATTTCTTCACATCTGCTCAGGGAAGCAAGAGGACCTTCAAAGAGACCTCAACCTGGAGAATCAAATCTTTTGCACCTCCAAGAGGGATTTAGCTGTGCTTTGTCTTGGGGCTGGGAGCAAGGGGAGGAGTGCATCTGCCCCTCCCCCACCAGCTGGAGCTCCTAGTATCCCCCATTGAGACGTCATCAGCAGCCACTGTTTGGTCTACTTCTTGTTTCCCTGGGAGACACGACGGGCCTCTCCAATAGCCTCAGGGTGAAGCCAGAGAGTCCTTTCCCTTGGCCAGCCCTCGCCTCAGGAAGGTACCCCTTCCCTTAGCTCCCAAGGGCCCAATTTCCCCCCAGACTCTCTAGAGAAAAGAGAGCAAACAAAGACGGCCTCATGAATGAAGCTGGAGAGGGCACCTCCACAGAGATGGCCGCTTCAATCTCTCCCGAAGCCACACAGGAACAGCTCATATCACTGGGAAGCGGAGACCCTCCAGGGGCCCTAGTCACCGGCACCCTCAGCGGGGACCCGATCACTAAGGCCGCTGTGGCAGGGGGCACCAAGGGAAAGGCTCCCAAGAAGGTCATCGCCAAGAGGGTGCGAGGCTCAGTCAAGTGGTTTAATGTGAAGAATGGGTATGGCTTCATCAGCAGGCATGATACTCAGGAAGACGTGTTTGTTCACCAAACTGCTATCACTCGGAACAATCCTCACAAGTATCAACGCAGCGTGGGCGATGGAGAGACGGTTGAGTTCGATGTAGTGCAAGGTGAGCGGGGCACCGAGGCCGCTAACGTTACTGGACCCGCAGGTGCTCCAGTGGAGGGCAGCCGCTATGCGGCTAACCGTCCGCGCTTCCGCCCAGGCTGCTACATTAATCACCGTGAGCCACCACTGGGAAGATCCTGGGATGCCAAGGACCATCTGGATGAAGGCGAGGACAGCTACGCGGGCTTCACCGCATGCTTCACAGTAGCCCAGGCCCCGCGGCGCTACCTTCCCAGTCGACCTCAAGATCAATCATTGTGGCGCTTCCCGCCCTTCCGCAGGCCGCAGGTCCTGGCCCTCGGTCCATCGCTCCTCCCTCATCCCCACGGCCCGTGGGCCTCTCACCTGGCCTGGTCAGTACCAGCCTCAAAGCCTGAGGTCACACCGAGGAGGGGGCTGGGCCCCAGCTACTTGCTGAGTCGACCCAGGGGCAGAGGAATGCCTCAGGGGCCAGGAACCTCACCGGTCATCTCTGAGGACCTGGAGGCAGAAAATAAGGAAAGCAGGCGCAAAGCAGGTGGCCCTCAGCAGAGGCCACCACCACGCTACGGATCCCGGCGTCCCAACAACCCGATCCGTCATCCCCAGAAGGCACACGGCACTGAGGGCCAAGACCTTCAGGAGGAAGAGGGTAAGAACCCTGGGATGGGCCCAGCTGAAACTCCTGTTTGTGCTATTGTGGATAAGAAGAGCAGCGTTGCTGAGGAGGAGGACCCTGACGTCCCAGATGCCTCCTCCGCAGCCCAGGGCGAGTAGCGGCTTGGATCTCTCTCCAGGGACTACCTGGCCTGTGCTGCAGGTGAAGTCCCTTTGAGGAGATGATGATGCCCTTTGGTGTGACCTAGTCTCCAAAGGGCAGTTAGAAAAATAGACATTCAATATTGGACTCGCCATGAGAAAAAATACATGACCCTTTACCCAAGATTTGAGGAGTAACCTACAAGATCTGTGTATTTCTAAATACGATCTTAGCATCTGCCTCCAAAGTTTCAGTATACATGCTAGCACCCAACTCTGAACATAAAATTTCTGATGACCAGGACCACAGTTAGTATTCTGAATTCCCTGTTGAATTAGTTGAACTCTTTAGAAAATGGCTTTCATTTTAAATTGAAAAGCATGAAAATAATTATAAAACATTGAAGACTATCTGGCAAGTGGTCAATTTCTCAATAAATCATTTCATCCTGCTTTCAACTGTTATCAATGTTGTCTGATTTTTCTTAAAGCAGGCCACCTCATTATTACATAACTGTATGGAGAAGACTGTGATTTGTAATTTCCTTTTGGTTCTCTTGCAGAAACAATTTTAGCAAAAACAAAAAAAAAATTAAAAAAAAAAACCCAAAACAAAAAACTAACAGGGGCTGGGGTTTTGTGGCTCAGCGGTAGAAAGTTAGTTAGCCTAGCAAGGGCGAGGCCTTGGGTTTAGCACCACATAAAAATAAATTAAGTAATGAATGATATTGTATCTAACCACAACTAAAAATAAATATAAAAAACCCTGAAAGAACAGGTTTACCATTATTAAATCATGAATTTTAAATTAATTTGGCATAGCTATTGAATTCCTCTGGATATTTTAAAATATTAGCACAGTGCAGGGAAAAGAAATCACTTGATCACTTATCATCATCATTTTCCTGCTCCTCCCATGCCCCACGATTTGAGCACTAAGTGTGAAACAAAACAGCTCTGTGATTAAAGGCAGTCCCAAGTACCCATACTTACTACTTTCAGACCACTATTAGAAAAAGAAAAGAAGGCAAGTGAACAAAACAACAGTACATGTCAAAAATGGGCCCTCAGGAAACAGATAATACTGACTTTTATTTTTCCTTTTAAGTGATTTTATCTCATACCATTTCAGTATCAAAAGTGGTCACAGCAGCAGTCATAACTTTTATTGTGCCTAACATGCAGACCTGAAGAAAAACATCTAGTCCGGAGTTTCCATCTCTGCTTCCTGGTGGGGGGTTCATCCAGCTGGCTTTTTTAGTACCCTTGAGAGGCTGAGCGGGTGAAGGTCAGAGCACCTTCAGAGGTAATAGAGACCTTCCAACTGGGAAATGGCACACCATTCCTGGCTTTCATTTGGACATGTGGTGGTGCTGGTGGGCAGCAGGCAGGGCCCAGGTTTGACATGGGGTAGGGGAAGGCTGTTAGTAAGTTTGAAAACAACAACAACAAAACTATAAATTTTTATTTTTCAGGTGAATGACTTTGGAATATCAGTAGAAAAATCAAAATAGGTGTGTTGTTTAGATGTTGAGGCAGTTTCCCACCACATTGCATTTTGGAGACTGAGTACTGAATCATTAATTGTGGGTAAATATCCTCAAGCCATTTGAGTACAAACTGGGAGATTACTCATTCAACAAATATCTGACCACTTCCTTGTGCCAGGATCTATGAAAGTCACTGGTGGGGGTGGTTGCATCATGCTGAAGAAGACGACCCCTTCTCCCAAAGGTGTCTGCAGTTGAGCAGAAAGTGAGAGAAAACAGGAAGTGGTTGCTCAACGTTATGAGTATACTAGCAGAATTATCGGGGAACATGAAAGTTAATGCAGGCAACCCAAATATTGGCAGAGTTGTTCCACAATAAAGAAATCACCTTGGACAAAAGCTTAGCTACTCAGATACCTGAATTTAAATTTACATCTAGTAATCATCACAAAATATTCAGGATTTTATACAACATCCCAGACCGAGCTCAGACTTTCCGTTTCACAAGTGACCATTCTGGGCACCTTGGGCTGGCTCCTTGAGCAGTATTTTACTGGACCTCTTGCTTGTTAATGGAAGGATTTTCCCCTTTGTTGCTCTTCTCAGTTTGCCACAGGCCCCAACCCCTATCCTAGGAAGTGACCTATTATCTCAATTAAGCGTCAAGTTGTTGTTGCCAACTGTGGAATAGAGCCACCTAACTTTAAAAACACAGAGGTGGACCCCACGGTTTGGTCAAATAACAATACAGTGGGAAGAGCACAACTGCAACCCCTGTTGAAATCCATCTCAAGAATTCTTCCAAATTTTCTTACCAACAATAGTGTCCCTGAAAACCTAAAGCTAGAAAGGGAGTTTAAAATGATGGAACTTTTGGTAGAATGCTTTAGCCCTTATCATTCTCCTATATGTGGGATCCCATAGGGCCTCCATAAATTGAGGTTAGTTTAGCATCTTCATATAATCATTAATGCAATGGTTCCTCTAAACTCTGTGGTTCCAAATCCATATGCTCCCCCAACGCAGATCCCTGAGGCAGCTGCTTATCATAATGTCCTGAACTTAACGAATGCATTTTTTTTTCTGCATTCTTCTGCATCCAAGGAACCAGCCACTATTTACCTATGGGATTTATATCTCTAAGGGTAGACAGGTAGCTTGGACAGTCCTTCCCCGAGGGATTCATCGAGAGCCCTCATCTGTTGGGAATATTGGTACAGGACCTCACGGGTTGTTAAACAGTGTTTAAACAAGTAAAACTGTATTATTTCAATATGTAGATGGCCTTCTCTTATGTAGAACTTCAAAAATTTTATCCTTGAAGGGACTGGCTCTCTTCCCAATTTCCTGGCTAACGAGGGATATAAAGTATCCTAAAAGAAGGCTCAAATGTGCCTACCCCAGGTTACCTACTTGGGAATAATAGTGGAATGTGAAACTCAAAATTGTGGCCCAGAAAATATTCAACCCATACACTCATGTCCCTTTTGTCAGACAGTCAAACTCATCACTTTTCAGGGAACTGGCTACTGTAGAATTTGGATCCCTGGATATGCTGAAAGTGTATGACCCTATTATGAATGCTTTTAGGAAGCACGGGGACTTTCACGGGCCAATTATTAACTAGATTCCAGTGGCAAGAAAAGACCTTCAATACATTACAAATATAACTTACCAGGCACCTGCTTTGAGTCTACCTGCTCAGGAAATATTTCAATTATATGCAACAGAAAATAAGGGAGTGGTGCTGAAAATAGTTACTCAATTGTTGGGGGGCACTCCTCAGACTGTACATTACCTATGTAAAGATTTGCACAAAGTCACCAAGGGCTGGCCTTGAATGTACTAGAGCTGTGATTGCACAGGGACTCAGTCTCTGAGGCACGCAAACTTACTCTGGGAGGGTGTCTGACTGTACTTACCTCCCACAACATAGCAAAAATCCCAATTTCTATAAGTAGTATTTGGTTAATAGATAGCCATATACACAAACATCAGGACCTTTTGTTGGAAGGAACTGAAATTTCCTTAAAGACTTCTCAGATTCTCAATCCAACTTCTTTCTTATCCGAGGAAAGGGGGGAAAAAAGAAAACCTCTCCACTCTTGTGAGAATATTTTATTGGAAATTTATGCTGCCAGATGTTATTTATCTGATCATGATATAGATAAGCCTGATCTTCCCTGTACACCAATGGGAATGCATTAGTGATTGATGGATACTCAGTGGTAACAGATTTTCAGGTTCTTGAATAAGAAACACTTTTCACCAATACCAGCACCACCTGGTGAAACTAGTTTCTCCCACCTAGAACTGGAACTTTTTAAGGATAAATGATTCAACATAGATACTGATTCCAAGTATATCTTTCTTATACATCATGTTCATGCACCTATCTGCAAGGAACACGGATTATTCACTACTGCTAGTATTCCTGTTTAAAACACCAGGAAGGGCTGGGGATGTGGCTCAAGCGGTAGCGCGCTCGCCTGGAATGCGTGCGGCCCGGGTTCGATCCTCAGCACCACATACCAACAAAGATGTTGTGTCCGCCGAGAACTAAAAAATAAATATTAAAAATTCTCTCTCTCTCTCTCTCTCTCTCTCTCTCTCTCTCTCTCTCTCTCTCTCTCCTCTCTCACTCTCTCTTTAAAAAAAAAACACCAGGAAGATTCTTCATCTCCTAGAAGCAATTTCCCTGCCATCCCGTGAAGCAGTTATCCATGTTCTTAGACATCAGAAGGGAGAGAACTCAATAGATAAAGGAAATAAGAAAATAATTTGCTCTGCTCCTATGGGGGGAAAATGTCTTCCAAAAGCCATCAACATTTGACAGAGGAGACTCAACAGGCTGTTAATACAGGATACCCATTAGATCATACAGAATGGTGGGTTTCTCCCAAGGGTATCCTATTACTTATTCATTCATCACAATGGAAATTTTTAAAGTTGTTCCATCACCTTTACCACTTTCGAAGAGATAATGGTCTTAGCTTAATAAAAAATATTTTCTTTACATTATTGATTGTTTCCTTTGCTGACAAGAAACTTTTTAATTTGAATACATCCTATTTAATAATTCTTCATTTATTTCTTGCACTTTAGGAATCTGCTTAATGAAGTCAGGACCAAATTTGACATGATGATAGTTTGGACCTAGGTTTTCTTCTATTAGGCTCAGTGTCTCTGGGATAATTTCTAGGCCCTTGATCCCCTTTGAATTGAGCTTTGTAAATGGTGAGAGATATGAGTTTAATTTAATTTTGCTGCATATATATTTCCAGTTTTCCCAGAACCATTTTTTGAAGAGGTTATCTTTTCTCTAATGTATGTTTTTGGGACCTTTCTCTAATATGACATAACTGTATTCATGTGGGTTTGTTTCTGGGTCTTCTAATTTGTACAATTGGTCTACATGTCTATATTGGTGCCAATACCATGCCTTTGTTTACTATATCTCTGTAATATATTTTAACATTTTAACGTCTGGTATTGTGATGCCTCCTGTTTCACTCTTCTTGCTAAGGATTCCTTTGATTACTCTGGGTTTCTTATTTTTTTTCCAAATGAGTGTCATAATAGCTTTTTCTATTTCTATGAGGAATGTTGTTGGGATTTTAATTGTAATTGCATTAAATCTGTATAACACTTCTGGTAATATGGCCATTTTGACAATATTAATTCTTCCTATCCAAGAACATGGGAGATCTTTCCATCTTCTAAGGTCTTCTTCATTGTACAGGTCTTTTAACATTTTTTTAGATTGATTCCCAAGTATTTTTAGGCTATTGTTAATGGGTTACTTTTCCTAATTTCTCTTTCTGAGGGTTCATTACTGATGTATAAAAATAAATTTGATTTATGTGCATTGATTTGATATCCTGCTACTTTGATAAATTTATTTATTAATTCTAGAAGTCTTCTCGTAGAGTTTTTGAATCCTCTATGCATAGAATCATGTCATCAACAAATAGTGATAGTTTGAGTTCTTCTTCAAAATAAAACCCCAATCAGTAAATGGGCTAAAGAACTTAAACACGTATGAGAAGAAAATATACAATTGATCAACAAATAAATGAAAAAAGTCCAATTTCTCTCATAATTAGAGAAATGCAAATAAAAACTACTCTATTGTTTCATCTCACTATAGTCAGAATGGCAATTATCAAGAATGCAAGCAATAATAAGTGTTGGGGAGAATGTGGAGAAAAAGGTATGCTCATACATTGCTGGTGGCACTACAAATTGCTGCAGCCACTATCAAAGCAATATGAAGATTCCTTAGAAAATTTGGAATAGAACCACCATTTGACCCAGCTATTCCACTTCTTGGTGGATACTCAAAATCAGCATACTATAATGACACAGCCATATCAATGTTCATAGCAGCTCAATTCACAATAGCTAAACTTTGGAACCAACCTAGATGCCTTTAAGCACATGATTGGATAAATAAACTATTGTACATATACACAATGAAATATTACTCATCAATAAAGGAGAATAAAACTATGGCATTTGCAGATAAATGGATGGAGTTAAGAGAATATCATGCTATGTGAATTAAGCCAATTCCCACAAAACAAAGGCTGAATGTTCTCTCTGATAAGTAGATGCTGATCAATATGGGGAGGACATGGGGAAAATGGGGGAACTTTGGTTGGGCAATGCCGCAGTCTGGTTGGGCAATGCCGCAGTCTGGCTGGGCAAACTAACGGGGGGGGGGGGTGACAAGGAACTTGTGAAGGTTGATACAGCAGGAGCGGGAGCCACTTTATTGTAGGATAGCAAGGGTATATATACATAACTGAATACACAGCTTAACTTAATTAACATAAACTAGATATAGCAGTAACCAATAAGGAATCCGCATCATCTTAATGATTACACACAGCTTATCTTAATTGACATAATCTAGACACAGCAGTCAGTCATTAAGGAATCTCTATCATCTTAATGGCTCGCTGGTGTTACTTCTCAAACCACTCCCTCTGGTAAAATGCCAGGCACCATCTTGACTTGTTTACAGACTCTAACAGGGCAAAAGAGAGGGAGGAAAGGGGAAGCACCATGGAGGCAAGAATGACGGTGGCATAAGATGAACATTATTACCCTAGGTACATGTATGACTGCACATGTGGTGCAACTCTACATTGTGTACAACCAAAGAAATGAAAAGTTGTGGACCATTTGTGTATAATGAAACAAAATGCATTCTTCTATCATAAATAACTGATTTGGACAAAGAAAAAAGAAAAAAAAATGTTTCAAGAAAAGGCTTGAAAGGCGAAGTCCAACAGATCATCCAAAGTTGTGAAATCTACCAATAGGTTTATCCTTCTATTAAATGTCTTCACCTTCCCAGACACCAAATGATGGGTTGCTATCTGGAGACAAAGTGACCAATTTTGCCCATATGCCTGGGGTCCAAATTCAAAATATTTACTAGTTCTGGTAGATATATTCACTCTGTGGATAGAAGCTTTTCCTTGTAAAACTAAAAAGCCTTGAAAAGATGTAAAAGTTCTCCTTCAGGAAAGTATTTCTTGGTTAAGTATCTCTCAGACTTCAGAAAACAATAGACCATTTTTTAAGGCAGAAATAACACAAAAATTCTCTCTTTCATTAGAAATAAAGTTTCATCTTTATTGCCCATGCAGGCCTCAGTCCTTGGAGAAAGTAGAAAATATTAATGAACTTCTCAAAAGCCATTAACTAAACTACTCCAGGAGACCCAGGTACTGTGGGTTAAATTTACACCATTGGTTCTAATATATCTTAGAAATACCTCTGGCTGACAGGGTCTAACTCCATTTGAGTCCCTGTATGAAAGGCCATTTTCATCTAGCAATTTACTTTCGTATTTTCAGACCTGTAAAGTAGTATCCCATGTAACTCATTAGGACGAGTTTCAACAGATTCTTATGGATATCCAACAAAAATATACTGAAGGAGATCATCAAGGGCCCCTTCTTGTCTCTCCAGGGGATTTTGTCCTAGTAAAAACTCTAGACCAAATAAGGGACTACTGAACATCAAGTGAGAGGGGGGTCCTTACTATATAATCATGCCACCTCTTTAGCTACCTATGTAGCAGGACAAGACTCTTGGATACACTTTAACTGTCTTAAGGCCTGGAGACTCCATATTGAGTCCACCACAAATGAATCTCTTAAAGAACACTACATATGTGAACCAACAGAAGATCTGAAGTAACTATTTAAAAGTGCTAAGTGATATATTTGATTTTATCAGTCTTTTTTGATTACAATTTCAATGACTTTACTACTTGCTGTTGTGTTAATGGTAACAGTTCCACAAGACTGGGGTCCTAAACATGGGCTATTCTTAACTGTTACCTAATTAATCATAGACACCCAGTTGTGTGTATTTATATTCATGTATACTTAAGTCTATTTCCCTATTTCCAGAAAAAAACTAATTATGACCATGAGCAGAAAACAGAAATATCTTATAGGGAACTTTACCCTGAAAACCTGGACTCTAGTATACACCTGAATTCAAAAAATGCCTTTAACTCCATCCAATACTATGCATATCTCACTTGCTAAGACTAAAATACAAAGACACAGGTATAAGATAACTTTACATATAATGGTAACAAAAAATGTGTCCTCCCTAATTTGAATTTTCCTATTTTAATACAATGTAATCAGAAAAAATAACTTGGTGTGATACTGTGCTTTGTGGAGCTGGAAGTGGTTTGCGTATAGTAAATTCAGTTGACCTTGAGAACTTGGCCAGTAGAGTTCACAGTGCTAGAAAAGAGGTAGCTTTAACAACTAAGGCCCAATGGCTTCCCACAACAATCCTGCCTCAGCAAGATACTGTTAACATGGATAAGCAATTCCTGACCTTATTCAATAAATCTACTCTTGATAATTTGAATATAGACACTAATATGAACATGTTGTGTAACTGGACTGTATGCTCCCTAAAAATATGGGTACTTTAATACAGAAAAAAGTGCAATGACTGGTAATTGCTGGAAATGATATCATTTTTAGAGAATTAATTTGCTACTGATATCCCTATCATTGATTAGATCACTTTATGGCCACTTAATACACAATATTCTGATCTGTTTTGTATTTGGACTATACAGCATTATTAAAATTAATCAATATATGTTTAATGTAATTTTCATATTTTCTTGCTTTGTTTAATCAATACTCATGTGTATTAAAATAAATGTAACCTATTCCTCATCTTAATGATTGAGTAGGCAGATGGAGTCCTTATGCTTAACCATTTCTCTAGTTTATGTGACTTCACTCTGTACACTGTGCTTAACTTTTCTATATGCTGTGAAGTATCTACTCAACATGTTGGCTTTCCACGTAATAATCAATCTGATATAAACATTCTTATTCAAGTTGCTCTTTGGCTGAATTTATCATATACCTAGAGATTTTCCATTCACAGGGTGATAGTGGATGATGTTACTATAATATGGGCCCTCAAACCATTATCTTTACTCCACATGTATATAACTTTACAACCCTTAATATATGCCATTGATCACAATACTGTAGTTAAAGATTCATTGACACATAATCAACATCAAATAAATCAATACAAAATCTATTCATAATTTATAGTTAACAGACTAATTGATGTTCCATATATAACAACTATTGATACCAATCATCACTGTAATTATTATCTGTTTGTTTCTCCATATTCACAATGATATTTTTCTGTTATGTTTAATAAAAAATAATAATTGCTTTAGTGCTAACCTTACTTTGTTGTTGCAATATCTAACTGTATAGTAAGATTGAAAGAATGACTCTACCGATGAAACCCTGCATAAATGAGTTTGCCAGTTTTTCCAAGTACCTTGGGATCTTCATGTCAATACCTCTTCACCTTGATCTCTGCTCAGGAGGACACCTAGACTCAAGCTTACAACACCTCTTTTTAAGCTGAAATAGTCAGATGGGTCATCATCCAAACTCCTAAGAGTATTCCAAGTATCCTCTGAGAGGAAGCATTGAGGAAAATTTAGAACTGTATAGGCAGTCAGGTAAGATGGCAAAAGAGGAAAGTACAGACAGGGGCAGGTCCAGATAACAAGGGCACAAAGAGTATCCCCCAATAAGGTCAACTTTCTGGCTGATGAAAGTGCTTATAGACATGAAGGGCACCCGATCACGCAGACACTTCCATTCTTATGGACACAAGTGGGGGATCCAACAGTAAGACTAAAATAGATATTTGGACATAGGGAGTACCAATAAGTGATAATAAGGAAAGAATGGAGAGGGGAGGAGATAGAAAAGGGATGAAAACCCAAAGTCCATAAAAATTACAAGTAAGTACTTCCTAGAGCCCCTTCTCTTTGAAGAAATGTGATATTTTGAACTTTTGTTCTTGCAATAAACCCACTGCTTTTTTGTTCCTTTTGTGTCCAGTCTTTCAATTCTTTGCTGAGTAGAAACAATGAACCCAAGACCCCTAGATAGTAAGATTTATATAAGAGCTCAGATTACCAATTTCTAACAAAAGTATCTTTCCCTCTTCTCAACTCTGTAGAATCAGTTTGCAAGTGCAGAATTTCTGTTTCAGTTAATTCCTGGGAAGCCCCTATGACATTTTAGCTTCCTCTGATCCACCTTGATAATTTTCCCAAAGAAGTAAACATTTTCCTGCTTTAACAATACACAACATCTTCTGAGTAGAACTTACAGCACCTAAGTGGCACAGAAACTTGGTCCTCCTGAGTATAGGAGACATAACCCATAGATGAATCCTAAGAATGATGAACTTCAGAGTGTTAGAAATTCTGAGGTGCCACAAGAAATTAAACATGTGTTCAAAGGTGGGTGTGCAAGGCAAACTTTACTTCTGCCAGAAGGGAGTGCTACCTAACCTGTCTAGCATAACACACCTAGTTGGTCAGACTGCCTATTCTTATCCATAAAACAGTGTTACGCTTTACCCAGAGTCGAGGAGTTCAGGGTTACAATTTATGTGATTAGATAATTTTATAATTGTGGTGAGCAAAGTGGAGAGCTATAATTAAAATGGCTTCAGTTGGATACAATGAGGGTCTAAATACTATATTCTGAAAGTGGACCACCTAACTTTGTATCTCACAAGAGGAAATATCTGCACCAGATCGTGGAAGCAATAATACCATTTTAACTTGGGTGAGATTATTTCTCATTGTAGTTTTGATTTGTATTTTATGGATTGTTAATGACACTGAATATTTTTTTCATATATGTTTAAGCCAATTGAATATCTTCTTTTGGGCTGGGGATGTGGCTCAAGCGGTAGCGCGCTCGCCTGGCATGCGTGCGGCCCGGGTTCGATCCTCAGCACCACATACCAACAAAGATGTTGTGTCCACCGAGAACTAAAAAATAAATATTAAAAATTCTCTCTCTCTCTCTCTCTCTCTCTCTCTCTCTCTCTCTCCTCTCTCACTCTTTAAAAAAAAAGAATATCTTCTTTTAACCATCTCTTCATTTGACCATTTGATCTTTTTTAAATTGGATTGCTCATATTTTCTTTGATCTGATGATTTTTTTCAGTTTTTAAAAATATATTCTGGACACTGTCTTCTTGTCAGATGCATAGTGTAATCATTTTATTTTATTTTGATGTAATTCTCTTTGTCAATTTTTACTTCTGTTTCCTGTTCTTTCAAGTCCTGTGCAGAAAATCATTGTTCGTAAAAATATGTTGAAGTGCTTCTGCTAGTAGTTTCAGGGTCTCATGTTTCACATTAGATTCTATGATCCATTATGAATTGATTTTTGGACCATGTGACAGAGTTTCAGATTCAATCTTCTGCATGTGAATATCCAGTTCAACTAGAACTATTGGTGGAAAAGGCAGTCCTTACTCAACATAGTATTTTGTCACCTTTATTGAGGATCAGATGACTGTAGATATTTATTTTACTTTGAGTTCTCTATTCTGTTCCATGTCTTCTCTTTTATGTGAACACCATGCTGTTTTTGTTCCTATGGCTCTGTAATATTTCTGGAAGTCAGATATTGTGATGCTGCTAACTTTGCTGTTTTTTGGTCAACATATGTTTGAACATTCAAATCTTTTTTGCCTTCATTTAAAATTTGGGGTTGTTATTTTCTAGTTTTGTGAAAGATTACATTGGTAGTTTGATGATGTTTCCTTTGAACGTATATGTTGAGTTTTTCTTTATTTCTAGTATGGACATTTGAACAAT
This sequence comes from Spermophilus citellus, assembly GCF_964194105.1. Classification (NCBI taxonomy): domain Eukaryota; kingdom Metazoa; phylum Chordata; class Mammalia; order Rodentia; family Sciuridae; genus Spermophilus; species Spermophilus citellus. The sequence goes on from NC_138190.1 coordinate 77,264,697, forward strand.
ATTGATTCTTCAATGAGAATACAAGAGGTATTTACACATTTTAATATTTTCTTCAAGATCTTTAACCATCAGTATTTGGTAGTAATTTTCATCAATAGAGGTTTTTACTTGTATAGTTTAGGCTGTTTCTACTTTTTTTTGGTGTGTGTGTGTGTGTGTGTGTGTGTGTGTGTCTTTCTGTGTTTGTGTGTATAAGACTAATGTAAGTGGAGGTAATTTCATGATACCTTTCACTGAAAATTTATTTTTAATGTATAGAGAATTGACTGATTTTATAGCTGCTACTTTATTGAATTCATGAGTCTTTAGGTTATTCCATGTATGGAATCATGTCATCTATTAACAGGGTTAATTTGGCTTCATCATTTTCTATTTGTATACCTTGTATTTATTTCCCAGGCCAAAATTTCTAGTAGTATACTGAATAAGAGCTGTGAGAGTGAACATTGTTCTCATCTTCCTGATCTTAGAGGAAATACTTCCAAATTTTCCTCATTCAGTTACTTGGCTGTCTTTGCAATATATGCTTTTATTATGTTGATTTATCACCCATCCTTTTGTAATTTGTTCAGAGATTTTTATTACAAATGGATTTTGAATATTTTTTTCAAATTATTCTGCTGCACTTATTGATGTGATCATGATTTTTGTACTTATTTCTTCTTATATGGTGTATTATATTTACTGAAGTTCATGTGCTGATTTGAATCCTTGAATGAAGTCAGTGGTAATCTTTTTGATCTGCTGATGACTTACATTTAGTAGTAGTACTTTAGGATTCTTTTCATTTATGTTAATCAAAGATATTGGTCTATAATTTTTTATTTTTTTACTTTTCTATACCCAGGTCAGGTTTTTGTAGCTTTGCTCTAGCCTCAAAGAAGTAATTGTGGGTGTTCCCTAACATTAAATTACATGAAATACTTTTAGAAGCATTGATGATACTTCTTCTTTAAAAGTTTAGTTAAATTCAACAGTGGAGCCATTTGGGAATGGGCATTCCTTTGTTGAGTGACATTATTACTGATTCAATCTCATTACATATTACTAGTTCATTTACATTTGTTGTCCTCTTAAATCAACTGTTCCACCACATATGTATCCAGAACCCTGTCCAGTTCCTCCAAATTTTACAATTTGTTATTGCATAATTGCATTTATTTGCCTTCTTTCCTTTTACTTACTCTTGGCAAAGGATTGTCAATCTTTAGTTTCAAGGAACCATCTCTTCATTTTATTGATCTCATGTATATCTCAGTGTCTATTTCTTTTTGAGATTTTTCTTTAATATTGTTTTACTTCTAATTCTGGATTTTGTTCTTGTATTCTAATTCCTTGAGATACAAAATTTTAAAAATAATTTTCTGTATTTTTTGATGTACACAAACATTGCTGTCAATTTCTCTCTTAGACTGCTTCAGTTACACCTGATAGATATTGCTACACATGTTTCTATAGTTTTTTTGTTGTTCCAAGGTACTTACCTCTGAATTCCTCAGTGACCCATTCTATTTTTAAATGTCTTATTTAGTACACATTTATTTGCATTATTTCTAGTCTTACTCATGTTGTTAATTTGTCACATCATTTTCTTCTTGTGATCGAAAAGGTAAAGGAATTGAATACAATTATTTTAAATTTTATGAGTACTTTTGATAGCTAATATATGTACAATTTTAGGGAATGACCTATTCACTGATGAAGACAATGTCCATTCTTTGTGTATTGAACGTAATGTCCTGTAAATACTCCTTCAGTCCTTTAATATAAAATTTATTTTTACTCTGATAGTTTATTTTTGTTTTTAATATTTTTCTGCATTTCCTATACACTGTGAAAGGAGGATATAGAAATCTCCCACTGTGATTAGACTGGAACACATTGTTCACTTTTGTTCTAATAGTGTTTGTGGTATAAAAATTTGTATTCTGACATTACATGTGTATAGACATAACTGTTAATTCTCCTTGATAAATTCATCAGTATGCATGGAATTTCTTTGCTCCCTTCTTACCATTTTTGTCTTAAATATTATTTTTCAGATACCAGTGTAGATACCAGGCTCACTTTAGTATTCCATTTCCATGGAATAGCATTTTACATTCTTTCACTGTCAGTCTACATGTGTCTGTACTGGTGAAGTGAGTTACTGTAATATTGTTGGATATTTCAATAACCAGTTTGTATGGGCCTATATATTTTAATTGGTTAATTAAAACCATTTATATTCATTGTTACTAATTAAAGGTATAAAAGTATGCTGGTATTTTTGTTGATTTTCTTCAATTGTTCTGAATATTCTTTTAAAAATTTCTTCCTATGTTATTCATCTTTGTCTTTTATGGTTTAAAGTAGAGATAACATTTCATTATTTTTATTTTTCTACTATGAACCTACTACTCTGGTGTGATTAACACTTTCACGTGCTATCATGATCACGTTTTTTAGTAATTCCCCTTTCCCAAGTAATTCTTCTTTTCCTACCCTCCTCCCTTCCCCTGTACCCTTTCCTCTATTCTACTAGCCTTTCTTCCACATATTAATAGATTAATTTTAATCAATATCTATAGATATTCATAAAAATGACAACCACCATTATATACTAATTTATGTGCATAGGCTAATTTGTTCACATACACTCCATTTCTCCCTTTTCACATCTCTTCTTCCTCTGTTTCACTCCACTGACATAGCCTCTATTTTCATGTGATTAACCCCTTCCCCATTTTTAAATTTTTCTTGACTATGTCTAACTACTACATAGGAGAGAAAATATTCAACCCTTGGTTTTCTGTGTCTGTCTTATTGCACTTATCAAGACATCCTCCAGTCCCATCCATGTCCAAGCAAATGTCATAATTTTATTCTTCTTTATGGTTGATTGAAGAACCACTGTGTGTGTGTGTGTGTGTGTGTGTGTGTGTGTGTGTGTGTGTATCTCACACTTTCTTTATCCTTTCTTCTGTAACTGGACAAACCTGGACTATTCCATAATAGATTACTGTGAGTTGCACTGTTATAAACATAAATGTGGCTCTATCCCTAGAGTATGCCAATTTTAGAAACTTTGGTTATAAACTAAGGAATGGCATAGCTGGGTCATCTGCTGGTTCCACTCCTAATGTTTTGGGAAATACAACTTACTAGGTTCCTGAATGGTTCTACTAATTTGTAGCCTCACTACAAATGCATGATTATTGCTTTCTACTCACATCTGCAGCAGCATTTACTATTACTTATATTCTTGATCATTGTCATTCTGACTTAATATATCTTTTATATGCATTTCTAAAATTATTGGTAGGGATGTTGAGTATTTTTCACAGTTGATGATAATTTTTATCACTTCTTTTGAAAAGTACTTGTCTTTTGAATTCTTTTACCCAATTGTCAATTAGGTGATTTGGTTTTGTTGTTAAGAGATTTGAGTTCTTTATATATTTTGGGTATCAATCCCCTATCCATCCGAGAAGCAGTTGTCAAAGATCTCCTAGGCTCTTGCTTTATGCTGTGCATTGCTTCATTTTCTGTTTAGAAGCTTTTAAATGTGATGATATTTTCTATTCATTGATTACTAGATTTATTTCTGGTGCTTTAGTAGTCTTGTTAAGAAAGTCGGGGCCTGTGCCAATATCTTGAAGATTGGGGCCTACATTTTCTTTTAGCAGTTGTAGAGATGCTGGTCTAATTTTTATGTCTTTAATCTACTTTGAATTGAATTTTGTGCAAGTTGATAGATCAAGTTTCATTCTTACATATATGTAAAACCTGTTTTCCCAGCAAAATTTTTTAAAAGGATGTTTTTTCTTCAGTGGAGGTTTTTGGCACCTTTGTCAAGGATCAGATGACTGCATCCGTGTGTGCATTTGTCTGTGTCTTCTGTAATATTTCATTGGTCTTCAAGTCTGTTTTGGTGTCAATACTTTGCTGCTTGTTATATAACCTGTTTTGTTTTGTTTTGTTTTTACATTTAAACTATTTATTACTAGGATTCCTGGCCTGGCCATGGTAACACAGTAACAGGCTTTTATATGGAATTGTTTAATTATTTGTACTTTACATGCCAGAAAATAAAAGTTCAGAATCTTAAGGTCTAGGGTGGTGTACACACTGGTGTATGGGGATGGCCAAGGTTCTTTCAGACTGCTGTCTGCACTGGGTGGTAGATCACAGACTTCTGTTCCTCTCTGGGCCCAAGTCTTATTGATGTGGAGAAAACCTTGTCCTACACAACACAGATGAGATAAGATAGGGTATATATAACCTTTTGTAGGTTTTTATCCACTCGGTATGTTGGCTTTGGGTTTGTTCTGCATAGTCTTCACAATGTTGAAATAAGTGCCCTCAATAACTAGTTTCTCTAGTTTGAACAGGAATAAGTGCTGAACACTGTCAAATGATTTTTCTGCATCCATTGAGATAGCTATGTGATCCTTGCCCTTAAATCTATTTATGTGGTGAAACACATTTATTGATTTCATACAGATTTCTATCTTGTGAATATGATTTTAAATTTTTTCTGTTCTTACTTCATTGAAATGAACATACGTTGCTTTAGTTTGAATCTCATAGTGTTCTTCTGAATCAAAGATTCTTAAATTTGCTCTCTTTTTGTTATTTCTGTTTTTTAAAAAATAGTTGTGGATAGACAAAATGTCTTTATTTATTATTTATGTTGTTCTGAGGATCAAACCCAGTGCCTCACACGTGGAAGGCAAGCACTCTACCACTGAGCTACAGTACCCCCCCATATTTTTTTATTTGTTGATTTGACTTATAAATATTGGAGTCTATTTTGATATATTTGTATAGACACAGAATAAATCTCCTACTTGGAGTTCCAGAATGTGGATATACACAATGTAGAGATTCACTATGGTGTGTTCATATAAGTACTTAGCAAAATTATGTCATATTCAATCCACTGTCTTTTATATACTTATCACCCTTACTTACCTTAATTTATCTTTCTTTAATACACTGAAATTCTATGTTTTCCCAACCCTTGTTGTGAGTCATTACCAAAATATCAGAGAAAACATTCGGCCTTTGATTTTGTGGGCATTGGGCTACTTCAGTTATCATGATGGTCTCAAGATACATCCATTTACCAACAAATGTCTCAAAATCATTATTTTTAATGACTGAGTCATATTTTATTGTGTATATGTACCACACATTCTTTATTTATTCATTTCTTGATGAACATTTAGGATGGTTCTATAACTTAGCTTTTGTGAATTGTGACACTATAAATATTGATATAGCAGCAACACTGTAGTATGCTGATTTTAAGTCTTTGAGTGCATAACAAGGACTGGAATAGTGAAATTATATGGTGGTTGCATTTCTATTTTATTGAGGAATCCAGCTACTGCCATCCAGAGTGGTTGCACTAATTTGCAGTCCTGCCAAAAATCTATCAATGTACACTTTTCCCAACATCCTCAACAATATTTATTGCTATTTTTATTCTTAATAATTGTTATTCAAACAGAAATGTGGAAAATTTCAGAGTAGCTTTAGTATGCCTTTCTCTAAGTGCTGGTGGTGTTGAACATTTTTTCATATATTTGTTGAGAGTCATATTTATTTAGTGGAGGAGTATCTGTTGAATTCCATTGCCCACTTACATATTGGGTTATTTGATTATTTTTGGTGTTATTATTTTTGAGTCCCTCGTATATCCTGAAAATAATGCCTTATCTGAGGTTCAGGTGGCCATAATTTTTGCCTATTCTGGAGGCTCTCCCTTCATGCTCTTGATATTCTTCTTTGAGGTGAGAAAGCTCTTTAGATGGATACCATGCCATTTATTGATTTTTTATGTTACTTGTGTGCTTTGGGAGATTTGGTGGGGATGTCAGTTCATAAGCTGACAGGTTGAGTATGTGCAGGGTTTCTGGTCTAAAACCTAGGCCTTTGGTCCACTTTTTGATGAGTTTCATGCAGGGTGAAAGAGAAGGGTTAAATTTAATTCTTCTGCATATGGATTTCCAGTTCTCTTCTCCAATGTATGTGTTTGTCGCCTTTGTCTAGTATGAGGTAACGGTATTTATGTGGTTTGTCTCTGTGTCTTCTATTCTATTGTTCTTCAGGCTGGTTTTGGTGCCAGTACCATGCTGTTTTTGTTACTCTATCACTGTAGTCCAATTTAAGGTCTGGTATTGTGATGCCTTCCACTTGTTTTCTCACTAAGGATTGCTTTGGCTCTTCTTGATCTTTTATTTTTGCACACACACACAAAAATCATGACTGCCTTTTCTATTCTCATGAATAATTTCATTGGAATTTAAATAGGCATTACAATAGATCTCAGTAGTCCTTTTGATAGTATGTCCACTTAGCCAATATTAACTCTGCCTATTCAAGAACACGGAGACCTTTCCATCTTCTAAAGTCTTGTTTAATTTTTTTCTTTAATGTTCTTTAGTTTTGATTGTGAAGGTCATTAACTTCTGGTTTTTTTTAGACTGATTCCACATAGTTTTGAAGCTTTGATGAATGGGATAGTTTCTTTTTTTGTTGTTTTTAGTGTCCTTTCAGTTGATTCATCATTGGTATATAGAGCTCATTTGATTTATATGTGTTAATTTTGTAGCCTTCTACCCTGTTGAATTGATTTATGAGTTCTAGAAGTTTTCTGGTGTAGTTTTTGGGTCTTCAGAGGCAAAAAGAGTGGCAGTTTGAACTCTTTTTTTCTATTTGTAACCCTTCAATTTCTTTTTTTTTTTTTTGCCTAATTAGTCTGGCTAGAGTATCAAAGAGTATGTTGCATAGAAGAGACTTGTTCTAGTTTTTAGAGAGACGGCTTTGAATTTTTCTTCATTTAGAATGATACTGGGAGAGCCGCCGCCCATGCCTGCAAGGTAGGCAGACCTGCAACCCAACGGCAGAACAGGCCCAGTGGCCTGCCAGCGTGGAAGACACAGCGCCCTGGTTGGGGGAGGGGCAGAGCTGCAGCCCGTGCCTGCAAGGTAGGCGGAACTAGGACCACCAACAGAACAGGCCGAGCAGCACGTGGAGGGGCAGAGATGCCGCCCGCGCCTACAAGGTAGGCGGACCTGCTACCGACCGGCAGAACAGGCCAAGTGGCATGCCGGCGTGGTAGGCACATTGCCCCAATTGGAGGAGGGGCAGAGACTCCACCTGCACCTGCGAGGGAGACTTTGCAACTATACAAGAGCAATATAAATATATAGGGGGAAAATTTAATAACACAACAGTTTCACCAAGCAGAAAGAAACGCGAGCAGTATGAAAAGACAAGGAAAGAAAGGACCACAAGCAATGCAGGTCAACTCAACGTTAGAAAAGGTAATATCTGCAGCAGATGGAATGTCAGATAAAGAATTCAGGATATACATGCTTCAGATGATCTGGAGTCTCAAGGAAGACATCAGACAGCAAAATCAGACAATGAAAGATCACTTCGACAATGAATTACATAAACAAATCCAAGAAGCAAAAGATCAACTATACAGGGAGATAGAGGTTATAAAAAACAAACAAACAGAAATCCTAGAAATGCAGGAAGCAATAAACGAAATTAAAAACTCAATTGAGAATACTACCAGCAGAATAGAACACTTAGAAGATAGAACATCAGACAATGAAGACAAAGTATTTCAACTTGAAAAGAATATAGACAGCTCAGCAACACTGTTAAGAAACCATGAGCAGAACATCCAAGAAATATGGGATAACATAAAGAGACCAAACTTAAGAGTCATTGGGATACAGGAAGGTATAGAGGTCCAAACCAAAGGAATGAGCAATAGGTTCAATGAAATAATATGAGAAAACTTCCCAGACTTGAAGAATGAGACAGAATACCAAATCCTAGAAGACTACAGGACACCGAATGTGCAAAATCATAAGAGATCCACACCTAGACACATTATAATGAAGATGCACAACATACAGAATAAGGAGAGAATTTTAAAAGCTACAAGAGAAAGGAAGCAGATTACATTTAGGGGTAAACCAATCAGGATAACAGCTGATCTTCCAACACAGACTCTGAAAGCTAGAAGATCCTGGAATAACATATTTCAAACGCTGATAGAAAATGGGTTCCAACCAAGAATTGTGTATCCAGCGAAATTAATCTTCAGGATGGAAGATGAAATTAAAACCTTCCACGATAAAAAAAAAATTAAAAGAATTTGCAGCTAGAAAACCATCTCTTCAAAACATCCTTGGCAAAACATTACAGGAAGAGGAAATGGAAAATAACAATGAAAACCAACAGTGGGAGGTAGTACAGTAAAGGGGGAAAAATATTCAAAGAGGAAAAACAAACCATGTTAAGTAACATAAATAAACAAATATGGCTGGAAGAACAACCCATATCTCAATAATAATCCTAAATGTTAATGGCTTATACTCACCAATTAAGAGACACAAGCTAGTAGAATGGATCACAAAAAAGACCCAACAATACGCTGCCTACAGGAGACGCATTTGATAGGAAAAGACATACATAGACTGAAGGTGAAAGGTTGGGAAAAATCATATCACTCATATGGACTTCGGAAACAAGCAGGAGTGTCCATATTCATATCAAATAAAATAGATTTCAAGCCAAAGTTAATCAAAAGGGATAAAGAGGGACACTACATACTGCTCAAGGGAACCATACACCAACAAGACATAAAAATCATAAATATATATGCCCCAAACAATGGTGCACCTACGTTCATCAAGCAAACTCTTCTCAAGTACAAGAGTCTAATAGACCACCATACAATAATCATGGGAGACTTCAACACACCTCTCTCACCACTGGATAGATCTTCCAAACAAAAGTTAAATAAAGAAAGTATAGAACTCAATAACACAATTAATAACCTAGACTTAATTTACATATATAGAATATACCACCCAACATCAAGCAGTTATACTCTTTTCTCAGCAGCACATGTATCCTCCTCAAAAATAGATCATATATTATGTAACAAGGCAACTCTTAGACAGTATAAAGGAGTAGAGATAATACCATGCATCTTATCTAATCATAATGGAATGAAAATGAAAATCAACAATAAAAGAAGGAAGGAAAAATCATGCATCACTTGGAGAATGAACAATAGGTTACTGAATGATCAATGGGTTATACAAGACATCAAGGAGGGAATTAAAAAATTCTTAGAGATAAATGAAAACACAGACACAACATATCTATGGGACACATTGAAAGCAGTTCTAAGAGGAAAATTCATTGCTTGGAGTTCATTCCTTAAAAAAAGTAAAAAACAACAAATAAATGATCTCATACTTCATCTCAAAATCCTAGAAAAAGAAGAGCAAAACAACAGCAAAAGAAGTAGAAGGCAAGAAATAATTAAAATCAGAGCTGAAATTAATGAAATTGAAACAAAAGAAACAATTGAAAAAATTGACAAAACTAAAATTTGGTTCTTTGAAAAAATAAATAAGATCGACAGACCCTTAGCCATGCTAACGAAGAGAAGAAGAGAGAGAACTCAAATTACTAGCATACGGGATGAAAAAGGCAATATCACAACAGACACTTCAGAAATACAGAAGATAATCAGAAATTATTTTGAATCCTTGTACTCCAATAAAATAGAAGATAGTGAAGGCATTGATAAATTTCTTAAGTCATATGATCTGCCCAGATTGAGTCAGGAGGATATAGACAACGTAAACAGACCAATATCAATTGAGGAAATAGAAGAAACCATCAAAAGACTACCAACAAAGAAAAGCCCAGGACCGGATGGGTATACAGCACAGTTTTACAAAACCTTTAAAGAGGAACTAATACCAATACTTTTCAAGCTATTTCAGGAAATATAAAAACAGGGAGAACTTCCAAATTCATTCTATGGGCAAACACCACCCTGATTCCTAAACCAGACAAAGACACTTCAAAGAAAGAAAACTATAGACCAATATCTCTAATGAACATAGATGCAAAAATCCTCAATAAAATTCTGGTGAATCACATACAAAAACATATCAAAAAATTGTGCACCATGATCAAGTAGGATTCATCCCTGGGATGCAAGGCTGGTTCAATATATGGAAATCAATAAATGTTATTCACCACATCAATAGACTCAAAGATAAGAACCATATGATCATCTCGATAGATGCAGAAAAAGCATTCGACAAAGTACAGCATCCCTTTATGTTCAAAACTCTAGAAAAACTAGGGATAACAGGAACATACCTCAATATTGTAAAAGCAATCTATGCTAAGCCTCAGGCTAGCATCTTTCTGAATGGAGAAAAATTGAAGGCATTCCCTCTAAAATCTGGAACAGGACAGGGATGCCCTCTCTCACCACTTCTGTTCAACATAGTTCTCGAAACACTGGCCAGAGCAATTAGACAGACAAAAGAAATTAAAGGCATAAAAATAGGAAAAGAAGAACTTAAATTATCACTATTTGCAGATGACATAATTCTATACCTAGCAGACCCAAAAGGGTCTACAAAGAAATTATTAGAGCTAATAAATGAATTCAGCACAGTGGCAGGATATAAAATCAACACACGTAAATCAAAGGCATTCCTGTATATCAGCTACAAATCATCTGAAACGGAAATGAGGAGAACCACTCCATTCACAATACCCTCAAAAAAATAAAATACTTGGGAATCAACCTAACAAAAGAGGTGAAAGACTTATACAATGAAAACTACAGAACCCTAAAGAGAGAAGTAGAAGAAGATCTTAGAAGATGGAAAAATATACCCTGTTCATGGACAGGCAGAACTAACATCATCAAAATGGCGATATTACCAAAAGTTCTCTATAGGTTTAATGCAATGCCAATCAAAATCCCAACAGCATTCCTTGTAGAAATAGAGAAAGCAATCATGAATTTCATATGGAATAATAAAAGACCCAGAATAGCAAAAACAACTCTAAGCAGGAAGTGTGAATCAGGCAGTATAGCGATACCAGACCTCAAACTATACTACAGAGCAATAGTAACAAAAACAGCATGGTACTGGTACCAAAACAGGTGGGTGGACCAATGGTACAGAATAGAGGACACAGAAACCAATCCACAAAACTACAACTATCTTATATTTGATAAAGGGGCTAAAAGCATGAAATGGAGGAATGATAGCATCTTCAACAAATGGTGCTGGGAAAACTGGAAATCCATATGCATCAAAATGAAACTGAATCCCTTTCTCTCGCCATGCACAAAAGTTAACTCAAAATGCACCAATGAGCTTGATATCAAATCAGAGACACGGCATCTGATAGAAGAAAAAGTTGGCTACGATCTACATACTGTGGGGTCGGGCTCCAAATTCCTCAATAGGACACCCATAGCAAAATAACTAGAATCAACAAATGGGGCTTACTCAAGCTAAAAAGTTTTTTTCTCAGCAAAAGAAACAATAAGAGAGGTAAATAGGGAGCCTACATCCTGGGAACAAATCTCTACTCCTCACACTTCAGATAGAGCCCTAATATCTAGAGTATACAAAGAACTCAAAAAATTAAACAATACGAAATAAATAACCCAATCAACAAATGGGCCAAGGACCTGAACAGACACTTCTCAGAGGAGGACATACAATCAATCAACAAGTACATGAAAAAATGCTCACCATCTCTAGCAGTCAGAGAAATGCAAATCACAACCACCCTAAGATACCATCTCACTCCAGTAAGATTGGCAGCCATTATGAAGTCAAACAACAACAAGTGCTGGCGTGGATGTGGGGAAAAGGGTGCACTTGTACATTGCTGGTGGGACTGCCAATTTGTGCGGCCAATTTGGAAAGCAGTATGGAGATTTCTTGGAAAGCTGGGAATGGAACCACCATTTGACCCAGCTATTCCCCTTCTCGGTCTATTCCCTAAAGACCTAAAAAGAGCATGCTACAGGGACACTGCTACATCGATGTTCATAGCAGCACAATTCACAATAGCAAGACTGTGGAACCGACCTAGATGCCCTTCAATAGATGAATGGATAAAAGAAATGTGGCATTTAAACACAATGGAATATTACTCTGCATTAAAAAATGACAAAATCATAGAATTTGCAGGGAAATGGATGGCATTAGAGCAGATTATGCTAAGTGAAGCTAGCCAATCCCTAAAAAACAAATGCCAAATGTTTTCTTTAAGAGTAACTAATGACAGAGTTGCGAGGAAGAGCATGAGAAGAAGGTTAACATTAAACAGGAAGGAGAGGTGGGAGGGAAAAGGAGAGAGAAGGGAAATTGCATGGTAATGGAAGGAGACCCTCATTGTTATACAAAATTACATACAAGAGGAAGTGAGAGGAAAGGGGGAAAACAAGGGGGAGAAATGAATTACAGCAGATGGGGTAGAGAGAGAAGATGGGAGGGGAGGGGATGGGTATAGTAGAGGATAGGAAAGGCAGCAGAATACAACAGACACCAGTATGACAATATGTAAAACAGTGGATGTGTAACCGATGTGATGCTGCAATCTGTATACGGGGTAAAAATGGGAGTTCATAACCCACTTGAATCAAAGTGTGAAATATGATATGTCAAGAACTATGTAATGTTTTGAACAACCAACAATAAAAAAATAAAAAAAATAGAATGATACTGGCCTTGTTTTGTTATATATGTAGCTCTTCCAATGTCGAGGTATGTTCACACTGTCCCTACATTTTCCAGGGTTTTAAAGATGAATGAATGCTGCATTTTTTCAAATGCTTTTCCTGAACCTATTGAGATAATCATGTGTTTCTTTTCTTTAAGTCTATTTACGTGGTAAGTTACATATTTTTATTTCTCTATGTTGAAACAACTTTACATCTCTGGGATAAAAATCACTCCATCATCATGCCCTATCTTTTAAATGTTTTTTTTTTGTATGCGATTTGTGGATAATTTATTAAGAAATTTTGCGTCTACCATCATTAAGACTATTGTTCTGAAGTTTTCTTTCCTTGATGAATCTTTGTATATTATTGGTGTCAGCATGATGGTAGCTTCATAGAATGATTTTGAGAGGTTTCTTTTCTTTTTATGTTGTGGAATAATTTAAGAAGGATTGGTTTTTATTTCTTTTAAAATTTGGTAGAACTTGGCTGAGATAAATCTGGTCCTGGGATTTTCTTTGTTGGTAGGCTTTTGATGATTGTGTCTTCAATTTCATTACTTGAAATTGATCTATTTCAACTTTCTATATCCTCCTGGGTTCCATTTGGTTAGGTTATATGTCTCTAGAAGTTTGTAAATGCCTTCAAGTTTCTCTAATTTATTGCAGTTAAAATTTTCAAAATAGTTTCTGATTACCCTCTGTATTTCAATGGTGATATTTCTGTTTTCATCACAATTTTAATAATTTGATATATTTCCTCTTTCCTTTGGTTCATATTGACTTTTTAATTTGGTATATTGAGTTTCCATTAATTCCCCTTCATTCTATTTTAGAATTGCTATTCCTTTATTGGAATTATCTTTCACTTCCTGTGTTTTCTCTCCAGGTTCATGCCTTAGTTTTGTTTTCAATTCAATGAATATTTTGACTATGAACTCTCTGTATTATTACTGTGGCATTTCCTCCACTGTCTTGTCAATTGAATCAGTCTTTGAAATGTTGTGGGCTCACTGAAGTGGATTTCTCCCTTACTTTCAAATACTGATTGTATGTCTACCCATCTTTTAGAACGATTATCACTTCTTCTTTAATGTAAAGCCCTATTTATTGAGCTCTTTTTCCCCAAGATCCCCAGGTTGTGTGGCTATCTAGGTATTGATATGGGCACTCAGTTTGTGCCCATTGCTATTCTCAGTGCCTGCACCATGTCAAGGGAAGGCACTGAACCCTAATTACTATAATCTCCTCAGAGCAAACTACATAATAACCAACCTTAGGAACAACAAAAACGGTCCTCCACTGTTTCCCTAATCCATGCATAACTCATAGTAATGTTTTGGAATGGGTTGCAAAATTATTAATTAAAGGGTAAAATTGTTATGACATTATATAAAATCTGAAAAGTGATGGGCACAAAAATTAGGCTAAGGACAAGAGAAAAACAAAAATAATGAAAGAGAGGATTATGCAAACCAAGCAAAAAAGAAGAAAGAAGTTGGTTGTGGGGATTGGGGAGTAGCAAGTAATCTAAGGTTGAAAAGGGGGGCTACAAGAAACAAATGTAAACGTGAGCTTGGAAAACCAAGATAGTGAGAATGATTCCAATTTATGCTTCAGAATATTGAAAGAAGTACAATCAAATGATTTGAGGGCACAATGTTGAACTTGGGTAACCATTGTGAAAGTCAAATTGAAATGAAGCATTACATGCGTTTGATCAACACTGAGCTCACACCTATTTATAGCAAACCATGCCAAGTTGGTGAAAATTCTTATTGAGTCTTCCTGGTTTGTATCTCATCAAAATTTGGGACCCTTAGAAGATGTCCATAAGTCTTCAGCTTTAAATCCCCCTAGAGATTCTGGGGGTACAGGAGTCGCTCCCCTAGTTGATATAGACCTCTCATCATCTGGTTCTTGTATATTAGCCCAGGAACCTGAGTCTGGACGCTCAGGGGGTGTTGTTCTGGGTCTGTTGACTGTTTGTATTGTGTGCAGGAGCACAGAATGTGGGGCTCAAGGCTGTTACTCTGACTTCAGTGGAACACTGTGCACCTGCTCCCCTCCACAGGGCCATATACAAAGTGGCATAGAACCTGGTGGCTGTCTGCAAGTGCAGGACCTTTGTGTGGTCTCTGTTGTATAAATGTTCCCCCTTTACCCCATGGATTGCAAGGGTTGTAGATTTCCCAGGCCCTGCAACTTAGCTGGTTCCCTTGCATCCAAGCTCCCACTGCCTAGTTAAGAATGATGGGCACTTCTCCCCTCTGCTAAATGGGCCAGAGACAGCCACTGTCCTGACTGTGCCTGACACCTTACTGTGTACTGCCGTGAATCATAGGCATGCATTCCCAGTGCTACCCAAGCAGCCACCGAGTCTGTGTGGATCAACATGTTAGGTTAGCACTTCCTGGGAGTGATGTGTTCTCATGTCTGTTTCACCCCATTCCTCTTGTCTGGCAGTGAAGGGGAGTGCTTTTCAGCAACTTTCAGCTGGCAGTGATACCTCTACCAGTTCATTCTAGACCGGTTATTGAGACATCCTGCTGCTGAGGTACTCCTTCTGTTTCTATTTCTTGCTGTCTGAAGGTGGGGAGAAGCTGTATTGATATACTTTCTCTTAGGGAGGATAGCAAATTTGGATTCCACAAAATGTCTTCCATGCCCAGTGCAACATTCAGTCCACAGTTTGCATTAAATGGCTTGATCTCCCTCACTGACTTGGCTGATTCTGTTGTATTTTAACTTGGTCTGTTTTTCTTTCCATCTCTTGTTAAGGAAGTGAGTTTATGTGGTTTTCTGCCCCCTTACTTTCTGTTCTCACTTCCCCCTCTACCATCTCCATCCAGGTTCAGGGTTAATAAACTCTGCCATAATTTTCTTCTCAGTAACAAAATTTCAAGCCTCTACAAGTCTCACACTTTCTGATATTGAGTACTGAAGCATTTGCTCTCTGAAACTCACCTCTCTCTGGCTGGCTGTTCTTTCACTGCCTTCCTTTCTGGCCTGTGGAGGGTTTGTGTGCCACTGGGACTCAAACTCTGCTCCACTATCTCCCTGGTCTTTAGGTATTCTGAAGAGAAATTTGCTTAAGTCTAATGGAATTGCCCTCGGGTGTTATTACACACCTTATTTTTTCACGGATTCTTAATTTTTTTCTCTATCTTGTACTTCTGACAGATGGACTTATACATGTCATGCAAAGTACCTTTCTTGGTTATGGAAAATTGGTTTTATATAAATTTTCTGCACATGAATATCCACGTATTTCTCAGGATTCAAAAGTTTCCTCCTGTTGTTTAATTTTCTATGCTCTTAACATGTATTTCACCCTCATTAGAAATGACAATTATATAGATGTTTGATCATTTAATTGTTGGCCTCAGATCTTGAAAGCTGTCTTCATTCTTCCTTTATTTATTTTCTTGCTTGTTGCCTGGATTTAATGTGTAAATTCTGTTTTCTGTCACTGTGACCAAAGTGTCCAAGAAGAACAACGTTGTTTTATTGTGGCTCATGGTTTCAAAGAATCAGTGCGTGGTTGGCCAGCTCCATTGCTCTGGGTGCAAGGTGAGTGAGAGTCTCAAGGCAGAAGGGTGTGGTGGAGGAAAGCTGCGCACATCATGGAAGTCAAGAATCAGAGAAACAGAAAGGGGAGTCAGGGGGTGTGATATGATCCCCAAGGACACACCCCAGCTACTCACCTCCCTCAGCTGCACCCCACCTGCCTTCAGTAACCACCCAGTATAATAATCCTTTCAAGTTACTAACCCATCAAATGGATTATTCCAAAAATTAGGTTATAGTTCTCATATCTAATTATTTCACTTCTGAACATTTATTCATTAACACATAAGCTTTTTGGGAAACTGCATATCTGAACCACAACATGAAATATTTCAGAACACCTGTCTTTATGCTACATTATTCTTTCATTCTTCTGCTCTACCTTTTTGTTGAGGCTTTTGACTAATATTTTAATCCAGGTTATTTTTCCTTATCCTTTTGTTTTGGTGGTATTAGGGATCAATACCAGGATGCTCTATGACTGAGCTATACCCTCATATCATTTTTTTTACTTTTTCAATTTTGTAAGAGGGTTCCTCTTAATTTGATGAGACTAGTCTTCAACATGTGATCTTCTGGAATCAGCCTCCTAAATCTTTGGGATTACAGATGTGTGTCACCAAGCCTTGATTTACTTTATTTTCTGAGCTCTTAATTTTAAATATTTAGGTTTGGTTCTTTTTCAAAATATCTGTTTCCTTGTTGAATTTCTTGTTCATTTATTGCAGTGTTATCCTTAATGGTTTATCTCTATTCTCTGGGATATGATTTAGATTTTCTAAATTCTTTCTTTGGATTCTTTGTGAAGCACTTTATTCTCATTGATATCTTTGTAATCTGTTGATAGAGAGTTAGAAATCTTAAGGAAGAGTCGTGCTATTTTGTTCTTACACATTCTTTTGTTCCTATGTTGAAACTGGCATGTCTTCTGGCATGGATACCTCTCCCACTTTCATGGGATGAACTTCTTGGTAAGCACCTGATTCCCAAAGAGACAGGTGCTGTGTTTTGGTGTATTTATATATTGTGCAATGTTAGTTCCAGTTGGGACCCTTCATGGTATCTCATGGTAGCTTCCTGGGCTATGATCAGTGCATTTTGGCACAGAGCATATTTTATCAGAATCAAAGAGAACCACTGTCTTTGTGGGTAATGCAAGGGTGAGGACCCTTTGAAATTCAGGAGTGTGGTGTACACAGCAGGGCTATGGTTGTACCCTAAATTGCTACTCCTACAATTGGATTATGGGGGATTTCCAACAGATATATCTCTTTAAAATTAAATTTTGGGATTTACCTTGATTTTGTGCATCCATTTTAAATAACTGCATTCATTATAAGATTTAATTTTGTTCCTTCTCTATAGCCTGTGAATTTCATGCTTAATTATAATCTCCATTAATATCTTTTCAAAATTATTAGTAATAAATTACTTCATTGAGGTATCATTTTTAAATAAACTGTTCTCTTCCTATTGGACATCTTTAGTCTTTTTTTTCTTGAGTTAATAGTAGGGAGTATAATAATTTTGTGGGTCAAATGATGTGGCTCTCTTTGTTCTTTCTAAAAGTGTTATAGAGACAGCTCTTCCATAACACTCACAATTACATGCTAAATATCACCACTCCATGCAAAAATTGGAAAGAAAATGAGAAGTTTATGGGTGAAAAAGAGTTGTGCTGAAACACCCAGAAATGTCCTGAGTGATGTATTTTTAATACAAAAGGAAACTAACGAACATTATAATACTATTTCATGTGTTTTAAGTTGTTAAGGAATATATTGACAATATAAGTTTTGTATTTTCCCTCAAGGGAGAGGAGAAGGAAGACCTGAAGCTTGCTTTTGGAAGTGGCTGGCACGTTGCAAAATCTACCTGTGAATGCAAAGTGGTGGATGGTAATTATCTGAAGTGGGAAGGAAAGCTATAACATAGCACATGGGAGTGTGTGGCTCATTACACAGGCCACACAGCAAAGGTAGCTGGTACCTTCCTGAGATGTCTTGAGGAGTCCATTATTTTCATTCCTATGTGACTTTGCACAGTTGACTGCACGTTTATGGGTTCCCTTCACAGATAAACCAATCATACACAAACATAAAATATTCTCCCTGCTCACTTTTTCCACAGATGCACCTATTGTGCATTGTACTATTCAGAGTTCTCTATAGGAATAGAATCATCAGGAAGTATGATCATAAAAGGAATTTATTAGATTGGCTTACATGACCAGAAGCTGGATTGTCCACAATGGCCACCTGCATGCTGGAGAGCTGTAGGAACAAGTAGCTGTACAGCCCAAGAGGCTGAAGCCTCAGAACAGGAGGGATCAATGATATTACCCTCGTCTGAGACCAAAGGATTCTGGAAGTTCCCTGGAGAACCAGCAGCAGAGTCTGCTTGGGGGGAGTGAAGGAGCTACAGTCTGATATCCTCAGGCGATTGCAACAGCAATCAAGTACCCGTTCAAGAAGAATCAAGTTTACATATACTGCTGCTTCCTTGTTCTTCCAACTTTATTATATCCAAGCCAACTTCCTTTTGGATGAAGCTGCCCATGCTTAGGGAGGATCTCCACTTGGGTTCACTGTCCCACATGTCAGTCATTCCTAGGCACACCCTCATAGACACACCCAGAAACCTCTTAATCTCAGGCATCTCTGAATCCAGTCTAGTTGACAATACAAATTAACCATTACATGTCTGCCCCTTGTCAACTTGATATCCAAAGATGATTCTTTGCAGCATGCTTAATCTCCAAATAAACACAATAATAAGGTCATAATCCCACCTAACAAAATATTACTATCCTTTGTATGAGCAAAAATGCACTAGTTCTTTCCCAAGAATAGAAAGAAACAAAAACATTACTTTAAGTACTGATGTTAAGTCAATCAATATTCCGCTACATGAAGAATAACAATAAAATAACAAACATTCATATGTAAGTATGCGCAAACATATTCTTAATGAAATAGAGAACATATACCAATGGCATTTACAATCCTCAGTTCTGTAACTGGTCACATGGCCGTAGTTGTTATATATGACTGCCTTTTTCTACTGCCCATTCTATATTTCCTCTACCTTCAGCAAGTACCTCAACAGGTCTTAGCTCTACCTGGAGGTGTGACCCACACCTTAGTTCCTGAAGGTTCTGAGACATTTGTTGTCTTGCCTGGATTGGGTTGTTTTAGTTTCCCACTGACCTTAATAGCATCCCTGGGCAATACCAAAAGACACCCTAAGGGATCTCCTTCCCTCCATGACTACTCTTCCTTACCTCCATTGTGGAGTAGGAGCTCAATGCCCCCTTGGTGATTTGGATCAGTCACTCCCACTAGCACTGTAACTCCCTTCTTAGCCTGTTGACTCAGAGGTATGAGGAACCCAAAGAGGCCAGGGGAAAATGTTAACTTCCATTTTAATGAAATAATTGTGATATATCCTGTGGAAGCATAAGGTTGCAGGGAAAGAAAGCAAAAACTTTCCTAGTGGATTACTAGTAGTAATGGTGAGTTTTTCCATGCCTGACTCCACCCCTGAACCTATGAATTCTATCAATACAAGAGACAGTGCCATATAGTGGACACTGATTTAGAGTATAGCCAGGCTTCTGAAGACCCTTGCACCAATACCATCCCTGCAATGTATGGCCACTAGCTGATGCTGTAACTGCAACTTCAAAAGTCTATTCCATCCTTCTATCAAACCAGCTGCTTCAGGATGGTGGGGATAATGGTAAGGACAGGGAATACCATGAGCATGAGCCCATTGCCTCACTTCTTTTGCTGTGAATTGAGTTCCTTGGTATGAAGCAATGAATGCTGTGCAGAATATCATGATGATGGATAAGGCATTCTGTAAGTCCACAGATGATGGCTTTGGCTGAAGCACTACATGTGGGGAAGGCAAATCCATACCCCGAATAAGTGTCTATTCCAGTAACGACAAACCAGGGCCCCTTCCATGCTGGAAGCTGTTCCATAGTTTCAACCCGCCACCAGGTTACTGGATGATCTCCTGGGGAATGATGACATATTTGAGGCTTAGGCTTGGTCTATGCTGCTGGCAAATTGGACACTCAGCATTGGCTGTAGCCAAATCAGCCTTGGTGACTGGAAGTCCATGTTGCTGAGCTCATGCATAACTGCCATCGTTGCCAACATGATCACGTTGTTCATGAGCCTATTGGGCAATGACAAGGGTGGCTGGGGAAAGAGGTTGACTGCTATCCACAGATCAGGTCATCCTATCTCCCTGATTATTAAAAGCCTACTATGCTGAGGTAACTTTCTGGTGGGCACTTACATGAGACACAAACGTCTTTACATCCTTTTGCCTTTTCAGAGAGGAATATCCACTTCTGTACCTCTCCCCCAATTGTTCTTGTTGCCAATTCTCCAATTATGTTCTTTCCAGTTCCCTGACCAGCTATGGCCCATGAGTCTTTATACACTCACACATCTGGCCACTTTTCTTTCCAGGCAAAATTCATAATCAGGTGCACTGCTGGAAGTTCTGCCCATTGTGGAGATTTCCCTTCACCACTGTCCTTCAGGGCTGTTACAGAAAGGGGCAGCAGTGCTACAGCTGTCCACTTCCAGGTGGTACCTGCATATTGTGCAGAACCATCTGTAAACGAGGCCCTAGTTTTCTTTTCCTCTGTTCATTGATCTTAAGGAACACCCTGTAAAGCCATAGGTTTATGTGGAGGGATAGAATGTACTGCAGCAGGTGTAGGGACCATGGGTGTTTGGACCACTTTTTCATGCAACCCCCTTGTGCCTTTGGGTCCTGCCCATGACTGATCACATATGTACCACTTCCATTTGATGATAGCATACAACTGTGCACATCAGACTTTATGGTTTGGTGGGTCAGATAACACCCAGTTCATGATGGTCAGCTCAGGTCACACAGTAACCTGGTGGCCTATGGTCAAGTGTCCAGTTTTGATTAAGGCCTAGTAGCAGGCCAAGAGCTGTTTCTCCAAAGGAGATTGGTTCTCTCAAGATGATGGCAAGGCCTTGCTCCAAAATCCCAATGGATTCCTCTGTGATTTACCTATGGGGGCCTGCCAAAGGCTCCAGACAGCATCTCTATCTGCCACTGACACTTCAAATACAATTCAGTCTGCTGGGTCATATGGGACAAGTGGCAGAGCAGCCTGCATGGTAATCTGGACCTGTTGCAGAGCCTTCTCCTCAATACATTGATGGAAATAGCACACCCATGTGATCAATGTGCTGCCTCCAAAATTCAAGTAGGCCCATTAGGCATTGTGCTTCTTTCTTATTTGTAGGAGAGGCCAGTTGCAACAACTTATTCTTTACCTCATAAGGAGTATCTTGGCAGGCCCCACATCACTGGACTCCAAGAAACTTTACTGTAGTCGAAGGCCCTTGACTTTTAGTGGAATTTATTTCCCATCATTTGACATGAAAATGCTCCACTCCATGAATAATTCCAAAGTAGTTGCTACCAGCTGCTGCTATCTGCTCTTCCAGTCAACATAATGTCATCCATATAATGGACCAGTGTAATACCTTGTGGAAGTGAAACGCAATCAAGATCTCTGAAAACTAAGCTGTGACACAGTGCTGGAGAGTTGACATACCCCTGAGGATGGACAGGGAAAGTAAATTCCTGTCCTTGCCAGCTAAGAGCAAATTGTTTCTGGTTGTCCTTATGCACAGGGATGGAGAAAAGACAACGTTTGTCAGATCAATACCTGCATACCAGGTACCAGGAGACATATTAATCTGCTCAAGCAAAGAAACCACATCTGGCACAGCAGCTGCATTTGGAGTCACCACAGATTAACCTTACAATAATCAACTGTAATTATCCAAAAGGTCTGATCGCTGCCTTCCCTCTAATGCACAGTTACCCATGTAAAAGGCCTAAGGTCGCTTTGGGGAAGGATGGGAGAATGAGGTCATATAATGAATTGTTTCCAGCACTGCTCTTTTTGTTCAGAATTGTGTTGGTTATTAGAGGCTTTTTATCTCCCATAATAATTTAGGAATTGTGGTTTGCAATGTTTGGTATTATGGCCAATTCCTCAATATTAATTCCACCTATCCATGAACATAGGGAGTCTTCCATATTCTGGTGTTTTCAATATTTTTCTACAATGTTCAGTCATTTCTTTGGTAGAGATTTTTCACCTACCCAATTAGGTTCACTCTTAGGCATTTTATTCAAAATAATAAAGAATGGAATTTTCCCCTGATTTCTTATCAGCTGATTCATTATTGATTTGTAAAAAATCTCCTTATTTTTGTGTGTTGATTTTGTAACCTGGTAGCTTGCTTATACTCTTTATGGGATCTAAATATCTTCTGGTGGGGCATTCAGTCTCTTTCAAATATACAAAATAGGCATAATTTGATTGTTTGCATTCTTATTTCTATCCATTTTGAACTGTGCTACTTTGTATTTGTTCCAGCTAAAATTCCAAGGACTATATTTAATTGGAGTAGTTATAGTGGACATGTTTCCCTTTTTCCTGTTTTTAATAAAATGTTTTCAGTTTGTCCTCATTCTGTATGGTCTTGGCTTTTGGTTTGCCCTGAATTGCCTTTGCAATGTTGAGGTCATATATTTCCAGACCTAGGTTCTTCAGCACTTTTATCATGAACAGGAGTTGAATTTTGTCAAAAGCCTTTTCTGTCTCTATTAAGATGATTGTATGATTTTTGTCTGTGATTCTCTTTAATTGTTGTGTCATGTTTGCTGATTTGAGAATGTGGAAACCCCCCTTGCATACCTGGAATATAACTTATTTGTAATGTTGAGTTAGGTTGGCAAGTGATTTATTGATGATTTTGTTTTTAGATTGAAATTTTATCCTTTGAGGATAACATTGTCCTTTTCCAGTTTCTTTATCAGGGTGATGTTGGCTTCATAGGATCAGTTTGGAAGTATTACTTCCATTTGTATATCATGGAAGAGTTGAAAGAGCATTGGTGTTAATTCTTCTTCAAAGGTCTGATTAAATTCAACCATGAACCATCCAGTCCTGAGCTGTCCTCTGTTATGAAGCATCTTATTACCATTTCATTCTTGTCACACACTATGTGTCCACAATTTTCTACTATCCTTTTTTCCAATTTTGGTTGGTTGTGTATTTCTAGAATTGTACTCATTTCTTTATGGATATTCCAAATGATTGGTATGTATGTTTACAAACAAGTCCCTAGTGCTCCTTTGTATTTCATTGGTATCTGTCACAATATCTCAATTTCAACCTGTAGTTTTAATTGCATGTGTCTTCTCTCTTTTCTTTTCTTCTCTTTAGTATGGCAAAATATTTATCAATTTTGCTTACCTTGTCATGGAACCAATTGCTTCATTGAATTTTTGTATTATTGTGTGTCTGTATTATCTTCAGTTCTCTTCTTTATTATTTCTTTCCTTCTATGTGTTTTCAGGTTGGTACATTCTTGTGTTGTGAAGGCCTTGAGTTGCACCATTTGGTTATTTATGAATCTCTCTGGTCTTTTAATGGAGGTTCTGATAAACATAAGCTTTCCTCCATGCAATATTCTTACTTTATGCCAAACATTCTTGAATGTTGTGCTTCAGTTTCCATTTGATTCTAGAAACATTTTAATGGCTGCCTGATTTCCTCACTTACCTCCACATCTTTCTAAAACATAGTGTTTAGTTTAAATGTGCTTTTATAATTTCTTTATACTCTCTTGCTATAGATTTCTAATTGCATTCGGTCCCTGTCTGGTATGATATAAGAAATTATTTCATTTTTTATTTGATCTATGAATAACTTAGGATTTCCTTTTAATTCTTTGTGTTGCTTATTATAATTTGTATTAATTTATTAGGTGGAATAATTTGCAAGTGGCAATTATTAAGTCCATTTGATCTCCAGTGTAATTATACTGTTTTTTTTCTTTGCTGAATGTTTTTCTGGATAAACTGTCTATTAGTGAGAATGGCTTATTGACTCACACTGTTATCATATCAAGGCATATCTGTCTCTTTATGTCAAGTAGTATTGGTTTTATGAAATTGTCTGCACCTACCTTTAGTGCATATATATTCAAAACATTCCTATTTTCTTATTGGATTGTTTCCTTTAAAAATATGTAAGCACATGTTGTGTCTCTTATGACTAAATTTTACTAAAAGCTTGAATTAACAAATATGAGAATAGCATTTTTTCAGATTCATTTTTTTCAAATAACACTTTTTATCCTTTGACTTTCAGTCAGTGAATGTTTATGCTAGTGAGCTGTGTTTTTGTTTGACAGTGTCTCTCAGTTGGGTCTCTCTCACTGTCTCCTTCTCACAATCTCCCTCTCTCTTTCTCTTTCTCTCCCTCGCTCCCTCTCTCCCTCCAACAATTTGGCCACCTTTATGTGTGGATTGAAGAATTAAAGCCACTTGTATTCAGAAATATTTTGTAAAGTAATAATTTATGCCATTTTGTTAAATTATTTTTTTGAATAGTTAAGTGTTTTATTTTTTTTATTTTTTTATTGGTTGTTCACAACATTAGAAAGCTCTTGACATATCATATTTCATACATTAGATTGAAGTGGGTTATGAACTCCCAATTTTATTAATGTTTGTTTTGTCCCTAATACTCTTTTGTTTATCCTTCCTTCTAATGGTATTGATGATTTCCCATAATCTGTTGCCAATTTTAATCTTCTTCTCCTCTCTATAGAATTTCTTTAAATTTCCTCTGCAGTGATGGCTTTGTGGTAATAAATACCTTTAGTTTTCACTTATCTTGGAAAGTCTTCATATCTTAATCTATTCTCTGGGTTAGTTAGGGTCGATGCAGTAATCTAGGTGATCAAATATTGTCTATATTTTCTTTGGGGCTTTGAAGGCATCATTACTGGCCCACTTTCCATGACCACTCATAGTAAGTAATATGCTGTTATTCAAATGGCACTTCTCTATTGTTGATTTTAAAATTATTTCTTTGTTCTTGGCTTCTGGCATTTTAAACATAGCATGACATGGAGCAGTTACTTTCTGATCAATTCTACTTATGGTTCTAAATGGCTTCAGTCAGAAAATGTATATCTTCTTCCAAATATTGAGAAGATTTTCTGCTCTTATTTCAGTGAATAAGATTTTTTTGGCATTAACCTGTGTCTCAAATTCTTTCCAAGTGCAGCGAGTCTTGATTTGTTCCACCACTGACTTTGGAGATCTTATATAATCCTTTTGTAATTTCTTATATATTTTTGTTGTTGTTACTGTACTAAATGTTCATATTCATCTGGCTTGCATTTAAGCCCTGATGTTTCTGCTACTTCTGGATCAAGCGTATTGGTGAGATTTTCCATTGCCATTATTATTTGACTTATTGACTTTTTGGTTTCCATGATGTTCTATTTGATCTTCTCTTTTAAGATGTATATCATTTTACTGAAATTATCTTCCATATTCTGTATGTTCTTTATTTTATTTAGTTGTTTATCTGTATATTCTTTGAGTTCACTGATCAATTGAACCAATCAGTTCTCATAATTTTATCTATGAATTTAGCCACTTTGGTATCTATGTATTCAGTTTTAGAGATTGTGAGCTTTTGGTGACATCATATTGAATGTGATATAGAATGGTCTTGCCAGCCAGGGAAAGACAGCAAGTAAGAAAATCATGTGCAGGTCAGGAACAAATAATCATGGAGAGTGTCTTTCAATGATGTCAACCTCCTACTTGATGAAAGTGTTTGTGCACACAAGTGGGGAGCCCAAACCAATAGACACATCCATACTTATGCCCTTAAGTGGGAGACTCAGTATATATATATATATATATATATATATATATATATATATATACACAAACATGAAAATAGATGCATGGACACTGGGGGCACAGACGAATGATAGTGAGGAGAGCATGAATGGGGAGTAGTAAAGAAAAGGAGAAAAGTGCAGGGACCATAAAGGGAACAAACCAAATCTCTCCCACTAGATTCCCAGCTCTTTGGTTGCTTCTCTTCAAAGAAGTCTATCTATGTCCCTTTTGCAATAAACATGTTGTTTGCTTGCTATATGTGTGTGTGTTCTTCAATTCATTGAGACAGCAACACACAACACTCCCAGATAGTTACAGAATCGGGGACTCATCTTGAATCTAAAGATTGACTGAAAAGCCAGTAAGAGTCATGTTAAATGGTTGATGAGCCCTGGAATGTGACCATTGATCCCTGGGACTTTTGTGGCTCTCTGAGGCTGAGGAAGCCACCAGCCATGACTAGCACAGCTGAATTTTCAGAACAACTTTTTCCCTCTTTCTTTCCTCTCAGGAAAAACATGAGTAATAGGTCATATAATCCATGACAGAATTAGCAACATTTATTTTCCTCCTTATGGGAACACAGTTTGCCAGACAAGAATAGGTTGCTGCTAATTCATCTTTATCTTATGCAGAAACCTTGTTCTTTTTTCCACGATCAAAAGGCCCTACATATAGGGACTCCATATCTTTTGGGAC
The DNA here is from genome assembly GCF_964194105.1 of Spermophilus citellus. Classification (NCBI taxonomy): domain Eukaryota; kingdom Metazoa; phylum Chordata; class Mammalia; order Rodentia; family Sciuridae; genus Spermophilus; species Spermophilus citellus. The sequence continues at coordinate 77,291,337 of NC_138190.1, forward strand.
ATTTGTGAAATCACCCATTTATTTCCCTTGTGGCTTTAAAAGCCTTTCAAAGGAAAACATGGGGAGGAGTGGATATCATTATGGTCACCACAGTACCTATCCTGTGGTTGATTTATTGTGGCTGATGAGAATTTTCTTGCACAAGAAAAAGACCCATGAATGTGGGCTGAGAGGTCATGTTACCAGTTGAGGGGACTGTCCTTATATAAGAGATTTCAGCATAAATCTTTTCCCTGGCAGCTGTGTTCCCTCCAGATTCTTGTTCTTCTGAGAATTCTTTATCCTACATTGATGAGAATAAGGTGGGAATTACATACACTTCAGGAATGACAGCATCAGAGATATCCGGGTTACACACACAAAAAAATATCAGGGACCAGGACAAATAGCATGGAAAAAAAAAAGTTATGTTGCTTCTGAATCAAACATTAACTTCTTTGGAAAAAGGACTTCTTTAGACCAGGACTGCATGCCATGGGTAAACTTGGCTAATCCCTACCTGGACACAGTACCCCTCAGACAAATTCTGAATGAGAGTTGCCCATTCAGGTTTGTAAAAGAGCAAGACAGGGATTGGGTGACTGTCATAAAACTTCCTCCTTCTTTTATTTTTCTAGACAGGATCCAATTGTTCCAGTATACCAGGAGGTTCACATTGCTCATGTCTGCTCAAAAACCAGATAATTTGGACCCCCAATTAAAGAGGAAATATTTGATAATCCTTAGCATTGAGACTGGACCTCAGTATCTGTTATAAAGGAAAATAATGACCACCTGAGGAGATCCTAAACTGCAGTACTGTTCAGAAATTAGAGCTTTTCTGTAAATAGGTGCGCAAATGGAGTGAAGTTTCTTTTGTAAAATCGTGCTTTCATCTGAGAGATCATTCTGAACTAGGAAAATTTTGCAAAATTCATACTAAGCCCCTAGAGGAAGTGTCCTGCTCTAAACCAGACAAAATACCCCCAGAAAAGATGAACTTATATTGACAGAGAAAAAGAGACTTTTACCAGGTAAACAGAAAATCCCTTGAGCCCTGTTAAGTGGAGAATTTTAGGCCCTCGGACTGCTTCCCATTTAAAAGTACTAGAGCCCGGTCCTCATTATTCAGGAACAGATTCCACTTTTGATCATAGAGTTGCTAGGAGATCTGCTGCTCAGGACATATTTTTGTGCATGGCAATGCTGGAGGGGGTGCTATTTGGACCTGAGATGGTACATGTCCCTTTTTTTCATTAATGGAATTAAAGAACATAAGATAGACATAGGGAACTACACTGAAAACCCAGAACAATATTGTTCAAACCTTCCAGCAGTTATCAAAATTTTATGACTAAGCATAGAAAAAGGTTATGTTGATTTTGAATCAAACCTGAACATTTTGGAAAAACAAAGGGTCTTAGAGAAGGTTATTAAAACAGGACACAATGATTAGACAGCAGAGTTGGGGAAAGTAACCATGTTTGTCCAGAATTGGAACATCCCAACAGGGAGTCAGGTAGTATCCTTCACTGCACCAAACTAATGCTGACAGAAGTAAAGGGGGTGCAGATTTCAACTTTATATATTGTGCGTTATAAGGATTGGAAAGATCACAAGTTAAAATTTTCAATTATGGCCAACTGGCCACTGTGATTCAAGGAGAAATGGAGCCACTAGTAACCTTTCTACATGGCATCCTGGAAGGAATTACCAAATACCTTAATATTGAGCCATGGTCACACATGCGGAGGGGAGTCATTCTTACAGTTAAATTCAGGACCCAATCTGCTTCTGGCATATGGAGGAAGCTCCAAAAACTAGCCACAGAACTGACCAAGACTTTGGACCATTTGGTCCAGGCTGCTACAGCAGGCTTCTATTATCACTTGGGAAAGTAGAGACAAAAGATCAAATAACATGGAGAATTAGTGGCAGTCATGTGAGAAGATGCTCAGGAGTACTCCTGTGCTTATTATTTCTCTTGCAGGAAAGAAGGCCTGCAATGGATTGTCACCAGAGCTGTCAGCCACCTCTTGGAACACTTCCTGAACCTTGTCCTCTGTGTCAGGGGAACAATTGTAAGGCAAGATTTCCTTGGTCCATGCTTTAGTCAGCTTTTTCACTTCTGTGGCAGAAAGACATGACAAGAACAATTTTAGGAGATGAAATGTTTATTTAGGGGATCTTGGTTTCAGAAGTCTCAGACCAAAGAAGAATGGCTCCATTCCTTGGGGCTACAGGTGAGGCAGAACATCATGGCAGGTGAGTGTGGCAGACAGAAGTAACTCAATTTATGATCAGGCAGCAGAAAGAGACTCCACTTGGTGGATACAAAATATATACCTCAAAGCCACCCTGCCAATGAGCCACCTCCTCCAACCACATCCAACCCACCTTCACTTACCACTCAGATAATCCCACCAGGGTATTGATTCACTGGTCAGATTAAGACTCTCATAAGCCTATTATTTCGCCTGTAAACTTTCTTGTATTGCCTCACACTTGAGATTTTGGGGGACACCTCACATCCAAACCATAACAGTCCCTGAGGGGATCCAGGCTGTTTCTTATAAGTATCCAATGAGGGGTCTTAGTGGCTTCTTTTATGGCTCCCATGACTAATAAAGTCCTACTTGAGGAGCCCCAGGTAACCTTGCTCATGGACAGGGACCAGATATACTTCCTTCTCAACATTGGAGCTTGATTCTCAGTCCTGTCCTTCTCTCCTGGTACTTAGTCCCAAATAAAAGTAACCATTTGGGGCATATAGGGCCAGCCCCTTGAGCCATATTTCACAAGACCCCTCACTTGTTCCTGGGGCAATTTTCACTTTTTCATTCCTTTCTCATTAAGCCAGATACCCCTATTCTAGGAAGTGACCTATTATCTCCATTAAGGGTCAAGTTGTTGTTGCTACCTGGGGAATATAGCTGCGTACCTTTTATAGAGATGGAGGTGGACCACACAGTTTGGTCAGATAACAATACAGTGGGAAGGGCATGGACTGCAACCCCTCTTGAAATTTTTCTTAAGGACCTTTCCTACTTTGGTTACAAAAACAATATCCCTTAAAACCTGAAGCTAAGAAGGGACTGATAGTTATCGTTTTGACTTTGAAATGAGTGAACATTTTGGTAGAGTGCTCTACCCCATAAAATAATCCTATTTTGGGGATCCCAAAGAGCCCCAATAAATGGCTATTAGTTATACAAATGGATCTGTGTATAATCAATGAGACACTAGTCCCTTTGCACCCTGTGGTTCCAAATCTATATATTCTCATTGCAAAGATTCCCCAGAGAACTAGTTACTATAGTGTCCTAGACTTAAAGGATGATTTTTTTCTGCATTCCTCTGCATCCAAGGTGCCAGCTTCTAGTTGCCTTTGAGGCTCCTACCTGTAAAGCTGGACATGTTGCCTGGACAGCCCTTGCCCAGGAATTTAGAGATATACACTCCATCTCTTTGGACAAGCACTGGCACAAGACCTCATGGATTGGTCATACACTGAAATGGTGTAACTTCAATATGCAGATGACCTACTTTTGTGTGGACCTTCAGGAAAAAAAAATCTGAGAACACTGGCTCTCTTTTCAATTTTCTGGCCAGTTGGGCATATAAAGTCTCCTGGGGGAAGGCTCAATTGTGATTTCTCCAGGTTACTTACTTGGACATACTACTGGAAGGTGTAAGTTGAAAGCTTGGCCCAGAAATAATTCAACCTGTACTCTCATACCTCCTTCCTCAGACAGGCAAACAAATCGGGGCCATTTTGTGAACAACTGGATATTGTAGAATTCAGATCCCTGGATAGGCTGAGAAGGTGAGATCCTTCTATGAATGCATTAAGGAAGCACAGGCAATTATTAATTGGAATCCAGAGTTGAGAAAACCCTTCAATACATTAAAAACGGCCCTTACCCAAGGTGGCCAAAGGGTTGCCTAGATGTCTTAGAACTGTGGTTGTAGTAGGACTATAGGCCCCTGAGGCAAATAAATTACTCTGGGAAGGACCCTAACTGTACTTACTTCTCGTGACATAGAAGGAATCCCAAATTCTAAAGGGAGTCTTTGTTTAACAGAAAGCCACATATTCAAATATCAGGAAGGATATTGGTTGGAAGGACCTGAAATTGCCTTAAGACTTGTTATAACCTCAATCATGCCAGTTTCTTAACTGAGATAGAGGTAAACACTCTCCATTATTGTGAGGAAGTTTTAAGGGAAACTTATGTTGCCAGACCTGATTTATCTGATCAGCTTATAGATAATCCTAACCTCACTCTGACACTGATGGGAGTTCATCAGTGATTCAAGGGACATGGAATTCCAGATATAGAGTTGTGAAAGATTCTGAGGTTCTTGAATTGGCGCCACTACCTACAAATACCAGTGCTCAGCTGGCAGAATTAGCTGTCCTCACATGGCCACTACTGCTGTCTGAAGATAAGAGGGTATATATATATATATATATATATATATATATATATATAGAGAGAGAGAGAGAGAGAGAGAGAGAGAGAGAGAGAGAGAGATTCTAAATGTTCCTTCCTTATGCTCCATGATCACACATCTATCTGGAAAGAGCAAGGATTACTTTCTACAGTGGCCACTCATGTTTCTCATGCCAGGGAAATTCTGTGCCTCCTAGAAGCAATCTTGCTGCCCTCTCAGGAAGCAGTTATCCACATTTCTGGGAATCAAAAAAAATCTGAGAGTACTGGCTCAGAAGTGAGAAGACACAATGCCTAAAGGAATTAGGGCTGTGGATGTAGCAGCCAAGGCAGCTAATTTACATGTTTCCAGAGCTTCCCTGCTCCTATGGGGAAATTATTTTCCAGTACTTCATGGCAGAGGCTCAAGCACAGGCTGTAATTGAAGGACACCAATTGGGTCATATATGGTGGTGGGTTTCTTCTGAGGGTATCCTACTACTAACTCAAGCATCCCTATTGACAATTTTAAAGTCTCTAACACAGCTCTACCATTGGGAAGAGATAGTACTCTTACTCTAATGGAAAAGCCGTTTTAAGGAAAAGGTGTGAAGGACACAGTCCTACAGATAATCCAAATCTGTGAAATCTGCCAATGGGTTAATTGCTCTAATAAATGTCTCCACCCACCCACACCTCCCAGATATCAAAGAAAAGTTTGTTATTTGATAGTGAACTGACAGTTACATTTTGTTCTTATGATGAGGGAAACAAATTCAAATTATTTACAGTTCTGTTAGATACATTTATAGAGTAGTGATAGAAAAGTCTTTCTTTGCAGATCTAAAAAGGCTATCAAAATTTCAAAAGTTCTACTTTGATTGATGAATCCTTGACTTCCGAGTCTTCAAACTCTTAAAGGACCTGATATAAAGTCAGAAATAACAGAAAATATCTTCCAAGCTTTAGAAACTAACTTTTATCTACATGTTCTTGGAAACCTTAGTCTTCAGGCTAGGTAGAAAGACAAAAACAAACATAGAGAAACAAACAAACAAACAATAACAACAACAAAAACCAATGGATTTCTAAGGTACACTTAAGAGCATTGCTTTGTTTTCTTTTATTTCTCTATTTTTTTCTTTCCAGATATAGGTGACAGTAAAATGTACCTTGACTTATCATGCATACATAGAATTCATATAACTTGTTACAATCAGGATCCCATCTTTGTTGTTGTACACAATGTTAAGTTACATTGCTCTTATACTCATGCATAAGGATAGGAAAGATATGTCTGATTCATTCCACTGTCCTTTCTATTCCCATCCCCACTCCTTTCCCCTTCATCCCACCCCCTTGTCGAGTGCACTGAACTTCTAATATTCCCCTCCCTTGTTGTGGGTTAACCATGCACATATCAGACATAACATGCTGCCCTTGAATTTTTGGCACTGGCTTATTTCAGTTAGCATGGTAGTCTCCAGTTCCATCCATCTCCAGGTAAATTCCATTCTTCTTTATGGCTGAGTTATATTCCATTATGTATACAGGCCACAATTTCTTTATCCATTCATTTGTTGTAAGGAACTTTAGGTGGGTTTTCTACTTATGTGGCTATTGTTAATTGAGTTGATATAAACAGCATTGATGTGGCTGTGTCACAATAGTTTGCTGATCTTAAGTTTTTTGTTTTTTTCTGTATAAACCAAGGAGTGGAATAACTGGGTTGAATGGTGGTTGAATTCCAAATTTTCTAAAGAAAATCCATAGTACTTTTTAAAGTGATTGCCCCAAGTCTCATTCCCACCAGCAATTGATAGGTGAAACTTTTTTCCTAACATCCTCACCAACATTTACTGTTAAATGTATTCATGATAATTGCCATTCTGACTGGAAAGAGATGGAATCTTAGTGTATTTTTTATTTGAATTTATCTAATTGGTAGAGATGTCGAACATTTTTCATATACATTTTTGACCCTTCATATTTCTTCTTCTGTGAAGTGCCTGTTCAGTTTCTTAGTCAATTTGTTGCTTAGGTTATTTGTTATCTTTGGTGTTAAATTTTTTGAGTTATTTGAATACCCTACATATTAATGCTCTATCTGACATGCTGGTGGTAACATTTTTGCTCTCATTCTGTAGGCTTTCTCTTCACACTCTTGATTGTTTCCTTTGTGGTGAAGAAACATTTTGGCTTGATGTCATCCCATTTAATGATTCTTGATTTTACTTCTTGTGCTCTAGGCATCTGATTGAAGAAGCCAGTTTCTAAGCCAATATGTTTGAGAGTTGGGCATACTTTTTCTTCTAGTAGATGCAGAGTCTCTGGTCTAATGCCTAAGTCTTTGATCAACTTTCAGTTGAGTTTTCTACAGAATTTGAGAGATAAACATGCAATTTCATTCCAGTGCATATGTATTTCCAGTTTTCCCAGAACCTTTTGTTGAAGAGGCTACTTTTTATTCAATGTATATTTATGGCACCTTTGTCCAGCATGAGATAAGTGTACTTACATTGCTATGACTCTGTGTTTTTGTATTCTGTTCCTTTGGTCTTTATGTCTTGTTTTTGCCAATACCATGCCAGTTTTGGTTCCATAATTTTGTAGTATAATTTTAGTCTGGTATTTTGATGCCCCTCTCATCACTTTTCTAAGAATTGCTTTGCATATTCTGGGCCTCTTATTTTTCCAAAAGAATGTCATGATTGAATTTTCTATTTCTATAAAGAATGTCCTTGGAATTTTAATAGGAATTGTATTAAATATTTACAGCATTTTGGTAGTATGACTATTTTTTACAATATTAATTCTTCCTATCCAAGAAAATGGGAGTTCTTTCCATCTTCTAATGTGTACTTCAATTTCTTTCTTTAGTGTTCTGTAGTATTCATTGTAGAAGTGTTTTCCCTCCTTCATTTCCTTCATTATATTGATTCCCAAATATTTCATTTTGGAGGCTATTGTGAATGGGACAGTGTTTCTGATTTTTCTTTCAGTTTATTTGTCATTTCTTTATAATTTTATATCCTGCTACTGTGATGAATTTATTTATGAGTTCTAGAAGCTTTCTGGTGATGTTTTTGGCTCTTCTAAATATACAATCAGGGGAAATAGGGGTCATTTGAGCTCTTCATTTCCTGTTTATGTCCTTCCATTCCTTTGTTTTGTCTAATTGTTCTAGCTACGATTTCAAAGACTATGTTGAATATACGTGGTGAAAAAGGGTATCCCTGTTTTGCTTCAGTTTTTACATGGAATTCTTTCAATTTTTCTCCATTTAGAATAATATTGGCCTTGGGTTTAGCATATTTAGCTTTTTATAATGTTCAAGTATTTTCCTGTTATTCCTAGTTTTTCTAATGTTTTGAGCATGAATGATGCTGAATTCTGTCAAATGCTTTTTCTGCAGCTATTGTGATGATCATGTGATTCTTATCTTTAAGTCTATTGATGTGATCAATTAAATTTATTGATTTCCATATGTTGAATCAGACATGTATCTCTGGAATGAACCCCACTTGATTGTGGTGCACTATCATTTATAAATGTATTTGTAGGTGGTCTTCCAGGAATAGAATGAGTTTTGAAGGTCCCCTCCTTTACTCCTTCATGGAATAATTTGAGGAGTGTTTGTATAAGTTTCTTTTGAAGGTCTGGTAGAACTTGGGTAATAGTACATCTGGCCCTGGGATTTTTTAATTGAAACCAGTGCCTCACACATGATGGGCAAGCACTCTATCACAGAACCACATCCCCAGCCCCTGTTGGTAGACTTTTATTGGCATCCACAAATTCATTGATTGAAATTGAGCTGTTTCAATTTTCTATGACCTGCTGATTCAATTTGTGTAGGTCATACTCTCTAGAAATTTGTCAATGTGTTCATGATTTTCTATGATTTGAGTATACATTTTCTAGCAGTTTGTCATTATCCATTGTATTCCATTGGTGTCCATGGTGATATTTCTTTTGTCATTACAAATTTTAGTAATTTGAGATTTCTCTCTTTCTCTTCCTTAGCCTGGCTAAGTGTTCCTCAATTTTATTTATTTTTTTCAAAGAATTAACTTTTCCTTCCATTGATTCTTTCAGTTGCTTTTTATTTGTTTTAATTTTATTAATTTTGGCTCTGATTTTAATTATTCCCAGTCTACTACTACTTTTGTTGTTTTTTTCTTCTTTTTCTAGGGCTTAGAGATGTGATGTTACATTATTTAATTGGTGATTTTCTATTCTTTTAATTAATGAGCTCAGTGCAATGAACTTTCCTTTTAGAACAAACTGCACAGAGTCCCAGAGAAGTTGAGTAGTTGCTATTTTCATTTTCTCTTACATAGTTTTTTGTTGTTGTTGCTGCTGTAGTTTTTTGTTTTTGTTTTTGTTTTAATTCCTGATTCCTTCCACTATGCATTGATTATTCAATAGTGTTGTTTTTTTATTTAGTCTCCAGGTGTAGTGTCTATTTTGTATTTCATTGTTAATTTCTAATTTTATTTCATTATGATCTGATTAAATGCAAGGTATTCTCTCTCTCTCTCTCTCTCTCTCTCTCTCTCTCTCTCTCTTCTAGGAGGTTATTTGTAGTCTAAGATATGGTCTATTTTAGGGAAGGATCTCTGTGTTGTTGAGAAGAAAGTGTATTCAATCATTATGGATGAAATATTCTCTATATATGTTAAGTCTAAATTATTAATTGTAGTGTTTAGTTTTGTGGCTTATGTATTTAATTTTTGTTTTTAGTCTTTGTTCAAGTGGTGAAAGTGACATGATAAATTTACCAATTATTACTGTGTTGTGATCTATTTGATTCTTGAGTTTGTGAATGGTTTGTGTGATGTATGTAAGTGCCTCATTGTTTGGGGCATAAATATTTAAGATTGCTATGACTTGGTGATGTATAATTCCCTTAAACAGTATGAAATATTCCACTTTTCCCCTTCTTATTAACTTTGGCTTGAAGTCCACTTTATATGATATGAGGACAGAAACCCCTGTTTTTTTTTTAACAAGATCCATGTGAATGATTGGTTCCCCCCACCCCATTCATTTACCTTCACTCTATGCATGTTTTCATCTATGAGGTGAATTTCTTAGAGATGGCAAATTGTTGGGTCTTGTTTTTACCCAATCTGCCAGTCAGTGTCTTTTGATTCTTGAGTTCCAGCCATTTACATTCAGAAATCCCAGAGAGAATTTCTTGTTTCAACCACAATTGGTGTAGAGTAAGCCCTATTTCCTTTCAGAAAAAGGATAAGTTTATAAAGACTTACCACCAAAACCAAAATTTTCCCTGCAGATTTAGCAAACCTAAGTGATCACTTTTACAAAGTGTCTTTTTGCCTTTTTGTTTCCAGCATTTAATAGAAAAGTATGATTTTAAAAAGTTAAAGAAGAAACATTAATTATTTTATTACATGCAACTCTTCTGAAGATATTTCTATTTTTAAAATGATGCAATTCATATCTTTAAGACTTCTAATTATGTCATTTTAAGGACACATTGGCTCAATATCTGATCTCCTTGACTTCAGTCCACAATGTAGTAGCCTCTTGGAAGATCTCTCCATGGTTTGTAAAAAATTATAAGAAGATATTCAGAAGCATCTGGCTGAAAGCTTAAGCAGTGCATAGTGCTATTAGCCCTGTAATGGTGGCAAAACTCTCTTTATCCTGGAACTAGGGCTCAGAGAGAATTCCAATGAAAGGCCAGAAGACATACCTTGAAATTCCTTGTATTGCAGAAGAAGTTCAAACCTTATTTATCCTTACAAATTTTAAGTGACACAGTTGTAAATTATGAACAAAATGGTTTTACTTCATTTATTTTATCCATATTTTGGAGATGACATATTTTTATTTATTTTATAGAAAATAAACTACATTTAAATCATAACTTCTGCACCTAGTTTTGTATGATTTTGTATAAAGTAATAATTGTAAAATGGATTTCAAAAAAATTACTTCTGTTCATCAGATGTTCAAAACATGAATTATTAACATATACATATTGAAGATATACAAGCAACTGAACAAGCAGCATAAATCAAAGAACATGTTGATACAGTAATAAGTGCTTTGGGAGCTTCATAGTTAACAGGGCATTTTCTCTGCCAGAACTGACTACCCAAATTGCATTTATTTTCCCCCTTTTTACATTTTCTTTGTTTTTTGAGACAGGATCTCACCATGTTGCACAGGCTGGTCTCTAACTCCTGGTGTCAAGCCATTCTCCTGCCTCAGCCTCAGCCTCTGGAGTAGCTGGTATCACAGGTGCATGCCATTGTTGCAGCTATGCATTTTTTCTTTAAAACAAAGAAACTTTAAATATGAGGTAGAAATGTAGATGATAGGAGAAGTTACTTTTGAAAAAATATTGGGCAAAAATGAAAGAAATGTGTGATGCAAAGTACATAGGTAGGAAATGAGTGGCTTTAGGATTTCAGGGGGTGCAGAGAGAAGTGGTGACATTATAAATAGAAATGAAATATATTGGTCACAGGGACTGAACATACATATCAAAATAAAGGAATGGAATAAGCACAGAAAACATGAGGAATAAGCTGATGCAGAGTTAAGCTGGTGAGCATGCTGATACTGGAGTCCACTGATACATATTTTTTGTGGTTATTCCTTTAGGGTAAAAAAAAAATGTTTGAAGGGTGTTGAAGGCTACTGAGAAAGGTTTTTTTTTTCCTGCTTTCAAAAGTACAAAAATATTATGTATCCTTAAAACTGAAAATAGATAATAATTTACTGTTGTTCATAGACTGAATAATTTTATATCATCATAGAAATTTTCAAAACTTGATATTGATGAACCTAAAAGGGCAAAATGTCTTGGTCTCAGTGCAATTATGTGAATTGAAAGACCGTAACCAATTCTGTTCATGGGCTAGTATTGCATCACAAAGCTCTGGTCAGGAGGCATGGGTTTAGACCAATGGTAGGGGATAAGAAAATGAAAATTTTTGTGGCAAATTTAAGATTTCAACTATGGATCTGCTACCAGAATACCTAGCAGAAACAAAATTACATTAATGAGATTGTATCAAATGAAAAACCTTCTTAAAAGTAATGGAAACAATGAAGAGTAAAGAGAAAATCTTTAGAATGTGGGTCAATGTGGGCAATATATATAAGTATCTGGCATTGGCAGTACATATAAGAAACTGAAACAATATAAATTAAAGTAGTAGAAGAAGGCATGATCAGGGGTAGGGATGAAAGAAGGGAAAGAGGAAGTCCTGGAAACTGAAATGGAGAAAAGTATATTCCATGCATGTATGAATATGTCAAAATGAAGTCCACTAGCATGTTTAAATACAAAATACTAACAAAAATATTTTTAAAGACTGATTTAAAAGTAAATAACAGAATTAAATACATTTTTTTCCTCAAAAGAAGTGATAAAAGTTGACAAGTACATTGGAAACAAACTCACATCACTAATTGGGGGGGCGGGGTTATGGCTCAGTGGCAGAGCGCTTGCCTAGCATATGAGAGGCACTGGGTTCGATTCTCAGCACCACATCTAATTAAACAAAATAAAAGTACATTGACAACTAAAAAATATTTTAAAAAATAATTAATCATCGGGCTGGGGATGTGGCTCAAGTGGTAGCACGCTCACCTAGCATGTGTGAGGCACTGGGTTCGATTCTTAGCACCACATTTTAAAAAAAGATATTGTGTCCACCTAAAAATAAGAAATATTTTTTAAAAATCATTAATCATCATGAAATGCAATTAAAACAATAATGAGATATCATCTTACTCCTGTTAGAATTGCTTTGAGAAGGTGTAAAACAGGAATCCCTTGCAGACTGTTGATGGGCATAAAAATCACCATGGCCATTACTTTAACCTGTATAGAGAATTCTCAAAAACATATGGTTGTATAGCTTAACTAATGTGAATTCAGTTGCTATAAACATTGATGTGGCTGCACAATGGGATTTTACGCAGACACACACATGTGCCCGTACACACACACACACACAAGAATGACTTTGTGACTTTTGCTGGTAAATGGATGGATTATAACAAGATTCCAGAACCTCAAGGCACCCTGCTTACACAAAACTGCCTAGGGGACTGGATACCCAGCATTCTCTTTCCCATGCTCACCCATTCAAGCAGCTATGATCCAATAGAAGAGATCAGCTGCTGCCCAAACCAGCTACAGACTTGGCTGGTTGGGTAAGCAAGAAGAACACAAGAGTTGTGATGTCACGGAGAGTTCCACCAAGATTTCAAAGGATAAGTTAGGCAGTATGTGATAGAGTTGGATTTCCTGAGGACAGCCCCTAAGGCGACTGTGTATGAAGCTATGAGAATGAATCCAAAGCTTCAGTCTAGACCCCTCAGGTAGTTAAATGTGGAAGAAACCTGAAATGTGTCTGTCAAGGGAAGATGCAGGAAGCACGAACAGACAGTCCAAGAGACAGGTCACATGGGCTACAGCCAGCAAGGCCAAAGCATGGGGCTTTTCATGTCCGTTGGAGCTTACATCATTCCAACATGCACACCAAGTAGAAGAAATGAAGCTACAGGATTTAATGTTTACTATGGCAGACTTCAGGCTTGCTTTAGTCCCATCCTTCTCTGGTAATCTATTTCTCCCTTTTAGAAAAGTAATGTTTACCTTGTATAATTGTGAGTGATAAGGATGTAATTTGTTTGTTTCTTGGTTTGTTTTTACAGATACTCTCAGATAAATTTTGCCTTCATCCTCAGAGGAGACTTTGCTTTGGAATTCTGAGCAATATTGGACCTCTTAAAACTATGGTAACTCTTGGAAATGGACTGAAAGTATTGCATGCTGTGAGGTGTGATAAGATTTTGGAATCCATGGGTGTAATTTTATAGTTTGAGCCAGGAATCCACCCCCCAAAATGCTAAAGTTCTGAAGATTTTGTCCTAAAATGGTGGTGCCATTTGGAGGTAATGAAGGCTTCAGTATTTGGGATATAGTTGGAGGAAGTGGACCATGAGGAGCATGTCCCAGAAGGGTTTACCTTTCAGTAGGCGCCATAATCTTTCTCTCACTATGCACTGTGGTTTCAAATTTGATCCACCACAAACCATCTGCCATTCTGTTCTGCCTTACCATAGACCAGAGAGATGGGGCCAAGTGAACATAAACTTAAACTCTGGAACAAAGACCAACATAAAAGGTTTCCATCTGTAAGGTGATTTTCTTAGGTATTTCTTTTCAGAGCAACAAGGTATGGATATAGAAACATAAAGTGGGAAAACTAGTTTCACCAGGTGGTGCTGGTATTGGTGAAAAGTGTTTCTTATTCAAGAACCTAAAAATCTGTTACCACTGAGTATCCATCAATCACTAATGCATTCCCATTGGTGTACAGGGAAGATCAGGCTTATCTATATCATGATCAGATAAATAACATCTGGCAGCATAAATTTCCAATAAAATATTCTCACAAGAGTGGAGAGGTTTTCTTTTTCCCCCCCTTTCCTCGGATAAGAAAGAAGTTGGATTGAGAATCTGAGAAGTCTTTAAGGAAATTTCAGTTCCTTCCAACAAAAGGTCCTGATGTTTGTGTATATGGCTATCTATTAACCAAATACTACTTATAGAAATTGGGATTTTTGCTATGTTGTGGGAGGTAAGTACAGTCAGACACCCTCCCAGAGTAAGTTTGTGTGCCTCAGAGACTGAGTCCCTGTGCAATCACAGCTCTAGTACATTCAAGGCCAGCCCTTGGTGACTTTGTGCAAATCTTTACATAGGTAATGTACAGTCTGAGGAGTGCCCCCCAACAATTGAGTAACTATTTTCAGCACCACTCCCTTATTTTCTGTTGCATATAATTGAAATATTTCCTGAGCAGGTAGACTCAAAGCAGGTGCCTGGTAAGTTATATTTGTAATGTATTGAAGGTCTTTTCTTGCCACTGGAATCTAGTTAATAATTGGCCTGTGAAAGTCCCCGTGCTTCCTAAAAGCATTCATAATAGGGTCATACACTTTCAGCATATCCAGGGATCCAAATTCTACAGTAGCCAGTTCCCTGAAAAGTGCTGAGTTTGACTGTCTGACGAAAGGGACATGAGTGTATGGGTTGAATATTTTCTGGGCCACAATTTTGAGTTTCACATTCCACTATTATTCCCAAGTAGGTAACCTGGGGTAGGCACATTTGAGCCTTCTTTTAGGATACTTTATATCCCTCGTTAGCCAGGAAATTGGGAAGAGAGCCAGTCCCTTCAAGGATAAAATTTTTGAAGTTCTACATAAGAGAAGGCCATCTACATATTGAAATAATACAGTTTTACTTGTTTAAACACTGTTTAACAACCCGTGAGGTCCTGTACCAATATTCCCAACAGATGAGGGCTCTCGATGAATCCCTCGGGGAAGGACTGTCCAAGCTACCTGTCTACCCTTAGAGATATAAATCCCATAGGTAAATAGTGGCTGGTTCCTTGGATGCAGAAGAATGCAGAAAAAAAAATGCATTCGTTAAGTTCAGGACATTATGATAAGCAGCTGCCTCAGGGATCTGCGTTGGGGGAGCATATGGATTTGGAACCACAGAGTTTAGAGGAACCATTGCATTAATGATTATATGAAGATGCTAAACTAACCTCAATTTATGGAGGCCCTATGGGATCCCACATATAGGAGAATGATAAGGGCTAAAGCATTCTACCAAAAGTTCCATCATTTTAAACTCCCTTTCTAGCTTTAGGTTTTCAGGGACACTATTGTTGGTAAGAAAATTTGGAAGAATTCTTGAGATGGATTTCAACAGGGGTTGCAGTTGTGCTCTTCCCACTGTATTGTTATTTGACCAAACCGTGGGGTCCACCTCTGTGTTTTTAAAGTTAGTTGGCTCTATTCCACAGTTGGCAACAACAACTTGACCCTTAATTGAGATAATAGGTCACTTCCTAGGATAGGGGTTGGGGCCTGTGGCAAACTGAGAAGAGCAACAAAGGGGAAAATCCTTCCATTAACAAGCAAGAGGTCCAGTAAAATACTGCTCAAGGAGCCAGCCCAAGGTGCCCAGAATGGTCACTTGTGAAACGGAAAGTCTGAGCTCGGTCTGGGATGTTGTATAAAATCCTGAATATTTTGTGATGATTACTAGATGTAAATTTAAATTCAGGTATCTGAGTAGCTAAGCTTTTGTCCAAGGTGATTTCTTTATTGTGGAACAACTCTGCCAATATTTGGGTTGCCTGCATTAACTTTCATGTTCCCCGATAATTCTGCTAGTATACTCATAACGTTGAGCAACCACTTCCTGTTTTCTCTCACTTTCTGCTCAACTGCAGACACCTTTGGGAGAAGGGGTCGTCTTCTTCAGCATGATGCAACCACCCCCACCAGTGACTTTCATAGATCCTGGCACAAGGAAGTGGTCAGATATTTGTTGAATGAGTAATCTCACAGTTTGTACTCTCAGTCTCCAAAATGCAATGTGGTGGGAAACTGCCTCAACATCTAAACAACAAACCTATTTTGATTTTTCTACTGATATTCCAAAGTCATTCACCTGAAAAATAAAAATTTATAGTTTTGTTGTTGTTGTTTTCAAACTTACTAACAGCCTTCCCCTACCCCATGTCAAACCTGGGCCCTGCCTGCTGCCCACCAGCACCACCACATGTCCAAATGAAAGCCAGGAATGGTGTGCCATTTCCCAGTTGGAAGGTCTCTATTACCTCTGAAGGTGCTCTGACCTTCACCCGCTCAGCCTCTCAAGGGTACTAAAAAAGCCAGCTGGATGAACCCCCCACCAGGAAGCAGAGATGGAAACTCCGGACTAGATGTTTTTCTTCAGGTCTGCATGTTAGGCACAATAAAAGTTATGACTGCTGCTGTGACCACTTTTGATACTGAAATGGTATGAGATAAAATCACTTAAAAGGAAAAATAAAAGTCAGTATTTTCTGTTTCCTGAGGGCCCATTTTTGACATGTACTGTTGTTTTGTTCACTTGCCTTCTTTTCTTTTTCTAATAGTGGTCTGAAAGTAGTAAGTATGGGTACTTGGGACTGCCTTTAATCACAGAGCTGTTTTGTTTCACACTTAGTGCTCAAATCGTGGGGCATGGGAGGAGCAGGAAAATGATGATGATAAGTGATCAAGTGATTTCTTTTCCCTGCACTGTGCTAATATTTTAAAATATCCAGAGGAATTCAATAGCTATGCCAAATTAATTTAAAATTCATGATTTAATAATGGTAAACCTGTTCTTTCAGGGTTTTTTATATTTATTTTTAGTTGTGGTTAGATACAATATCATTCATTACTTAATTTATTTTTATGTGGTGCTAAACCCAAGGCCTCGCCCTTGCTAGGCTAACTAACTTTCTACCGCTGAGCCACAAAACCCCAGCCCCTGTTAGTTTTTTGTTTTGGGTTTTTTTTTTTAATTTTTTTTTTGTTTTTGCTAAAATTGTTTCTGCAAGAGAACCAAAAGGAAATTACAAATCACAGTCTTCTCCATACAGTTATGTAATAATGAGGTGGCCTGCTTTAAGAAAAATCAGACAACATTGATAACAGTTGAAAGCAGGATGAAATGATTTATTGAGAAATTGACCACTTGCCAGATAGTCTTCAATGTTTTATAATTATTTTCATGCTTTTCAATTTAAAATGAAAGCCATTTTCTAAAGAGTTCAACTAATTCAACAGGGAATTCAGAATACTAACTGTGGTCCTGGTCATCAGAAATTTTATGTTCAGAGTTGGGTGCTAGCATGTATACTGAAACTTTGGAGGCAGATGCTAAGATCGTATTTAGAAATACACAGATCTTGTAGGTTACTCCTCAAATCTTGGGTAAAGGGTCATGTATTTTTTCTCATGGCGAGTCCAATATTGAATGTCTATTTTTCTAACTGCCCTTTGGAGACTAGGTCACACCAAAGGGCATCATCATCTCCTCAAAGGGACTTCACCTGCAGCACAGGCCAGGTAGTCCCTGGAGAGAGATCCAAGCCGCTACTCGCCCTGGGCTGCGGAGGAGGCATCTGGGACGTCAGGGTCCTCCTCCTCAGCAACGCTGCTCTTCTTATCCACAATAGCACAAACAGGAGTTTCAGCTGGGCCCATCCCAGGGTTCTTACCCTCTTCCTCCTGAAGGTCTTGGCCCTCAGTGCCGTGTGCCTTCTGGGGATGACGGATCGGGTTGTTGGGACGCCGGGATCCGTAGCGTGGTGGTGGCCTCTGCTGAGGGCCACCTGCTTTGCGCCTGCTTTCCTTATTTTCTGCCTCCAGGTCCTCAGAGATGACCGGTGAGGTTCCTGGCCCCTGAGGCATTCCTCTGCCCCTGGGTCGACTCAGCAAGTAGCTGGGGCCCAGCCCCCTCCTCGGTGTGACCTCAGGCTTTGAGGCTGGTACTGACCAGGCCAGGTGAGAGGCCCACGGGCCGTGGGGATGAGGGAGGAGCGATGGACCGAGGGCCAGGACCTGCGGCCTGCGGAAGGGCGGGAAGCGCCACAATGATTGATCTTGAGGTCGACTGGGAAGGTAGCGCCGCGGGGCCTGGGCTACTGTGAAGCATGCGGTGAAGCCCGCGTAGCTGTCCTCGCCTTCATCCAGATGGTCCTTGGCATCCCAGGATCTTCCCAGTGGTGGCTCACGGTGATTAATGTAGCAGCCTGGGCGGAAGCGCGGACGGTTAGCCGCATAGCGGCTGCCCTCCACTGGAGCACCTGCGGGTCCAGTAACGTTAGCGGCCTCGGTGCCCCGCTCACCTTGCACTACATCGAACTCAACCGTCTCTCCATCGCCCACGCTGCGTTGATACTTGTGAGGATTGTTCCGAGTGATAGCAGTTTGGTGAACAAACACGTCTTCCTGAGTATCATGCCTGCTGATGAAGCCATACCCATTCTTCACATTAAACCACTTGACTGAGCCTCGCACCCTCTTGGCGATGACCTTCTTGGGAGCCTTTCCCTTGGTGCCCCCTGCCACAGCGGCCTTAGTGATCGGGTCCCCGCTGAGGGTGCCGGTGACTAGGGCCCCTGGAGGGTCTCCGCTTCCCAGTGATATGAGCTGTTCCTGTGTGGCTTCGGGAGAGATTGAAGCGGCCATCTCTGTGGAGGTGCCCTCTCCAGCTTCATTCATGAGGCCGTCTTTGTTTGCTCTCTTTTCTCTAGAGAGTCTGGGGGGAAATTGGGCCCTTGGGAGCTAAGGGAAGGGGTACCTTCCTGAGGCGAGGGCTGGCCAAGGGAAAGGACTCTCTGGCTTCACCCTGAGGCTATTGGAGAGGCCCGTCGTGTCTCCCAGGGAAACAAGAAGTAGACCAAACAGTGGCTGCTGATGACGTCTCAATGGGGGATACTAGGAGCTCCAGCTGGTGGGGGAGGGGCAGATGCACTCCTCCCCTTGCTCCCAGCCCCAAGACAAAGCACAGCTAAATCCCTCTTGGAGGTGCAAAAGATTTGATTCTCCAGGTTGAGGTCTCTTTGAAGGTCCTCTTGCTTCCCTGAGCAGATGTGAAGAAATGACCCAACATCCATCTCTCAGGCACAGTTGAGGAAATTCAGTCTCGTGAGGGCCCTCTCTAAAGATCTCCACAAAACCCTTGTTTTCTTCCAACCCCTTTTGTCCTCAACCACCTGGGTGAGGAATTTTATGTAACTTTAGACATAATGACAAAGGCATGACATCAAGACCCAGAGAGAGAGTGAAAAGACCCATGTGTGTGTGCACACGTGCGCGCTTCTGTGTTTCCTTCAGAGGAACAGCGAAAGCCTGACAGGGATTGAATTCTTGTACTGAGAGAACAATAAACTCCCCCAGGCAAAGAATACCTCAGACTAGCTTTAGGTTGCAAAGCTGAGTGGAAACACTTTTGTACCTGGATTATTCTGAAAACTCTATTGGGCTCTGTGCTTCTGCCCACAGCCAGCTAGAAAACAAACCCTGTCACAGATTGAGGAGCATGTTTTTTTTTTGTTTTGTTTTGTTTGTTTTTACCATGGTGGTGTAATGAAAAAAATGGAAGAAAGGGATCTTGGCTTCAATTTTACTGTTCAAAACACATTTATTCACACTACATATCTTAAAGTTTTTACAACACACATGAATGTGCAACAGCCGCTAACATGACAACATGTATCTTGGATATGTAAAGTCAGTGACAAAGTAGAGTGAAAAAACCACTGAGGTAATTTTCACTTATGCCTGACTGCAGATCTGAACCTTATTTTTTAACAGCTTATTGATTCTGTGATCTTCTAAGTTAAAATTCTGATTTATTTTTTAGACAAAGACCTTCAGAAACCAGCCTCACTGCTGAGCTGATAGTGTGCTAGAGCACAGCTAGATCTCTGAAATATGACGGGTTTTTTTTCACATGATGACAGGGCACGCTAACATAGTAGCTGGCCAAATAACCCAGGATTATTTTAATAAGAAGAAAAATAAAAATAACTTGTCCTATCACTTTAGCATTTACAGGATCCCCTCATGTGTTGTGCATATGATCTAACCCTCTCTACAAGCAGGTGGAACAGGTGCCATTTTAGTTCAATTTAGGAGGTGAGGGATCAGGGACCCTAAGACAGGAAATTGCTTGCATAAGGTCAGATGTTTATTATAGTGTGAACCCCAAAATCTCATCTCAGGTTTCACTCCAGGTCCAGGTCTACTTCAACAGTACCCCTTTGGTCTTCGTGAACAGTTTTATCACCTGTCTCTTATGATGTCAGAGATCAGGAACCTCTTTCACAGAAGCCATGATCCCATACATCCCAGCATTCCTGCCAAGATCCACCACTTGCAGGAATGACCAGCCTAGTCCCCTCAACGATGAGGCAAACGTCACCCTCATATCAATTAATCAGCACCCTCTGTCCTGCCACATGGTGACCTTCTGCCTGGAGTTGACACAAAAGAAAAAAACCTGCTGTAGATTGAGGAAATTTTTGTTCACCATGGTGGTGTGATAAAAAATGGAAGGCAGAGGTTTGGGTTTGGAATTTACTGTTTAAAATATATTTCTTCCAGATTGAATGAGACAGGGACACACACAAATGCATTTCTCTTCATAGCAGCATGCGGAACAGAAGAGGAAAGATCTTGGAGAAGGTCAGTGTTTTATTTATTTGCTTGGGCTGTTTATGGATTTTCAAATAGATGTTATAAGACAGTATGTCAAAATATGGGACCTGTTAAGAGGTTCAAATGTCTTGTTTTGCTTATGCAGCAAATATTTCCCTCAGCAAATATTCACTGAGCATCTGTGAGGGCCAGACACTCTTCTGGATGCTTGGAATACAGCAGTGAAAAAGAGAGGTATAGTCCCTGCTTACAAGGAGCTTGTATGGCACTTGGACAGAAACAGAAAATAAACAAGAAAAATAAACCCTCAAAAACTCTCACGTAGTAGAAAATGCTAATACTGAAATAAGCAGGAATACACTAGAAAGGCCTTAGGGAACTATTTCCATTATTAATCACCTATCGATTATGATGAATTAAAAATTAATTGGAAGTTAAAAAAAAATAAATAAAATATATTTCTTCATTCTACTTTCTTTCCTATTATCCTTTCTCCATTGTTTTATTTCCCTTTGTCTAATTCAATAAACTTCTATTCTTCCCTCCCCACCTGCTTATTATGAGTTAGTATCTGTATATCAGGAAGAATATTTGACCATAACTTTTCTATGTTCATATTTGAATACATGACCAGTGTAACTCCACATTATGTAAAACACAAATAGGGGAATTTATGCTCAATGTATGTATGATATGTCAAAATATATTCTACTGTCATGTATAACAAAAAAGATAAAATAAACTAAAAAAATAAGGAAAAAATATATATATTTCTTCAGGCATCATCTCTCGAGGATTTTATAACATGCACGAGAGATCAACAGATGTTCACGCGACAACAGTTAAGCCAGGGCACAAAGCACCTGAGTGGCCCAACCGAGACCATTCACTCCATAAGTGAAGAGACAACAGAATCCCTTGGGCCTTCTGCTCTGTTTCCCAGTTCACTGTAACCTCCAGCATCTCATGAAATTCGTTCCTGTGATGTCACCAATGGGTCTTTCTTTCATGTCCAGTTTGCTGTTGTCCTTTCCACATATGCCACACTCATGGGCATTTCTCTGCTGTGTTCGTTTTCCCTCATTCTTCTTCCAACTCTCTGCATAAATCCCACCAACCCATCTATTTCTACTTTGGGAATCCCTTGCCACCCCCTTTCCATATGCACCAGTACACCTTGATCTCCTTCAAGCCTAGGTGCACTTATGGATCAATGTCAAATGACTTTCTAATTTTCCTCTTCCACATTCCTATGCGTAAAGCTTCATTTCACTCTTAGTCCCAACTAGGTTCTAAGCACACCAAGACTCAAAAAGGAGAAAACACTTTAAGTTTCTTCTCCCTCAACTAAGAACAGAACAGGAAGGAAGAGCATGTGGAAAAGACTACAGTAAACAAAGACGAATGGGGGGAGAGAAACGGAGAGAGAAGGGAAAGCATATGGAAATGCTAGGAGACCTTCAAGGATACATAAAATTATAAGAGGCTATGAGGGGCAAGGGGGAGGGAAAAAAAAGGGAGAGAATTGAATAACAGCAGGGGAGGTAGAGAGGGAAGATGGGAGGGGAGGGGAGGGGAGGGGGATAGTAGGGGATAGGAAAGGTAGCAGAATACAACAGACACTAATATGGCATTATGTAAAAATGTGAATATGTAACAGATGTGATTCTGCAATCTATATTTGGGGTGAAAATGGGAGTTCAAAACACAATTTGAGTCTAATGTATGAAAGATGATATATCATGAGCTATGTAATGCTTTAAATAATCAATAAAAAAATTTAAAAAAAAAAGTTTCTTCTCCCTGTCTCCTCTCTGAGAACCCTGTTGCCTGGAACACTGCTTGATGGATGAAAGACCACCATGAACACATGCTGATGAATGAAATCTATGCCTTGTTAGTTCACTGGGAATGACTACATCCTAATCTCGTCTTCCTTAAGTTCCTCACATAGTGCTAGGCACAAATCAGAGGCTCACTAGATTCAACAAGTTGGACTGAACATGTTCTACCGAATTGCTTTAAGAAATATACAGAAAATGCTTTTGAGTCATCAAGGAGGGCTATTAAACTTTCCTGGTGCTTTTATTCTATGCACGAAGAAAGGCTTTGTGGAAAAAATAGCATCAATACAATATGAATTAGTAGGTCAAGGTAAAATATTCAAAGGGCCACTGCATTGTCTTTTTTATTTTAACCATCAGCTTCTCTCTGTCCCTGTTGTTTCCTGTTGTACTTTTATCGACGCATCCATTGAAGCACACAGTTTTGTTGTCATCAGCCAAGAGTCATCAATGAAACAGAGGTCAACCAAGATCAAGTATACCATCTGATCCATGGGCTTCTCATTTAAAAACGAAACCCTTCCTTGTAGCTTCAGTCGCAAAACAGTGCTGACTCTGAGGCATCAGATTCCATTCAGGCCTTCATAAAAGGTGACAGCATTATCTAACGTAAGGAGTAAAATCTGTCAGCCTTGTGAGTAGAAGGAATGTCCAAACCCCTTCTTCTGACTGATTCACAGGTGGCTCCCACGTGATGGGAGATCAATGCAATTCGTCTTGCTCCTTCTAGAGCTGTATGATCGATCCCAGTGTCCCTTAAGTTGTGTTAACTATCGAAGGTAATGGAAATGAAATAGAATGCAAGTGGAAGAACAATCTAGAAAACTGTACAAAAACGCTCACATCCCCCATCCCCACCCCGACACCTTACAAATTATACATCAGAAAAGGCAGTGCTACTCTGGATACTTTGAATGTAAGTGGTTCAGGCATAGTTGTAATTCCAATATTCAGGGCACTCTCCACTGAAATTTTAAAGATTTGATGGAGTCAGTAGTCTTAGATCAGAAGGCTTGAGTTTTACTCCTGGGCCAGCCAGCAAAATGATGGTTGCTCAGCATTGAGCACATCACCTCATCTCTCTTAATGTAGACTTCTCATGTATAAAAGGGACATGACAATATGACTTCATAGGATGTAGATAGCAATTATGTAGAAGACATTATGTGAAAAATATGTCATATAAACCACAAGTCCTGAAAAACTGTATGAGTCAACTCATCCGGGCTGCAGTGCGGATGCACGGGCAAACATTCTTGTGGATTTTTCTATGACGGTGCTTTGGGATGAAAATAACTGTGAACCGTGGTCAGTGAGTAAAGCATATTGTTCTCCACAATGTAAATGGGACTCTTCTATGAGTGGAAGGCTTGGAGAGACTAAAACCTGGACCATACACAAGAAGCAAGAGGGAATTCTTCAGGAGATATACTTCATAAGTCTGGAAATGAAGCAGCGGTTACTCCTTGGAACTCCAGGCTGCCCTGCCACCTTACAGATGCCTGCAGATTTTGGAGTCAGCACCTTGCATAATGGTGTGTGCCAACTCTTTGAAATGCAGAGATATATATTCATGGCCTCTGTGTCTCTGGACAACAATGCATAATAAGATTTTGGCACCCAGGAATAGTTCCAGAGAATGGAATCTTAAGCACAAGTTCTCAGAAAGGTTTCTGAGTGCCTAGTGAGCTGCAGAAACGGACACTGAGTGGCCAATGTGATAGACAAAGCGAGTCCCCATGGTGATCATTCAAACTACCTGGCTGCAGGTTGCTTACATGAACCACTGCCATAGATTCGAGGGAAGAAGGGAAGTGCCTTGTTCTTATTATAATAGACCCTCACTCTGAATGTGAATTTGCCTTCTCTGTACAAAGTGCTTTTTTTTCAACATTGGCATTCTTGTCAATACGCAACGTCTTAGGCACCATTTATTTATTAGTCCTTTATACTTATACATGACAGTAGAATTCATTTTGATAAAATTTCACAAGCATGAACTATGTCTTATTCTTTTTAGGACCCAATTCTTTTGTATGCACATGATGGTGGGATTCACTATCCCCCATTATTCGCACAAGTGCTTAGGAAAATTATTTTTGTACTTATTCCACTGTCTTTCCTTTTCCTCTTTCCCTCCCTTGCCTTCATGTCCCTTTGTCTAATATATTGAATGTCTCTTCTTCCCTTCTCCCCTCTTATAGTGGGTTAGCTTCCATACATCAGCACAAACACCGGACCTTTGGTTTTTGGGGACTGGCTTATTTCACTTAGCATGACGGTTTCCAGGTACATCCATTTACTTGAATAGGTCATACATGCACTCTTCTTTATGATTGAGTAATATTCCATTGTTTATATATACCACAATATCTATTTGCAGCCATCTGTTGATGGGCAGCTAGGTTGGTTCCATAGCTTGGCTATTGTAAACTGTGCTACTATAAATATCGTTGTGGCTGCATCACTGTCATATGCTGATTTAAAATATTTTTTGTATAAAACAAGGAGAGGGGATTGTTAGGTCAAATGTTGGTTTCATTCCTAGTTTTTTTGAGGAATCTCCAGATTGCTTTCCAGAGGGGTTTCACCAATCTGGAGTACCACCAGCAGTGTTTCAGTGTACCTTTTTTGCTACATCCTCAGCAACATTTCATATTACTTGTATTCTTGATAACTGCCATTCTGACTCTAGAATCAGAGAGAATCTCAGCACAATTTTAATTTTTATTTCTCTGAATGCTGGAGATGTTGTGCTTTTTTGTCATACATTTCCTGACCATTTTTTTTCCTTTGAAAAGTGTCTGTTCAGTTCTGTTGCCCATTATTAATTGGTTTATTTTATTTTATTTATTTTTGTGCTAAGTCACATAAATTAACATTTTATCTGATTTGCAGGTGGCAAATATTTTCTTCCATTCAGTAGCCTCTCTCTTCACAAACTTGTTTTCTTTGCTGTGAAGAAGCATTTTCCTGTGATGCCACCTATTTATTGATTCTTGCTTTTATTTATTGTGCTTCTGGAGTCTTGTTAAGGAAGGTAGTTCCTGAGTCAATAGGTTAGAGTATGGAGACTACATTTTCTTGTAGTATGTGTAGGTTTTCGAGTCTGAATTCTAGGTCTTTGATCCACTTTAAGTTGAGTTTTGTGCATGGGGGAGAGGAGAGATAGGGGTTAAATTGCATTCTACCACATATGGATTTCCAGTTTTCCCATCACCACTTGTTGACGAGCCTATCTTTTCTCCAATGTATGTTTTTCACACCTTTATCAAATATGAGTTAGCCGTAGTTTTGCCAGTTTGTCTCTCTGTCTTCTATTCTGTTCCCTTGGTGTTCTTCTCTGTTTTGGTGTTAATGCCATGCTGGTTTTGTCACTCTAGATCTGCAGTATAAATTAAGGTCTGGGATTGTGATGCCTCCTGCTTTTATGCACCATCTTAGCACATCATGTAGAATTACTTCTGATCAAATGCCTTGCTTCATGGAAAAATATGTTTAACAATACGTCCATGCTTTTGGATTCCACTCATCTTGGCGTGGCCTCCACTATCCTGAATCAGCTGGCTTGTTCAAACTGTAAAATGATCTTTTGAAGACTCGGTTGCAGCATCCAGTAGTTGGCAAAATTTTCCAGGCCTGTGGCAAGGTCCTCAAAGTGTCTGTGTGTAAATATGATTCAGTGGCCGGGGGCTCTAATTTAGTGTGACACTATTTCTCTTATAACCAGAAGTCATAGTTGGAGAATCAGAGTGTTGGAATGGGAGTGGCTGCAGGCCACTATTGTCCCGAGTTGCCCTCTAACAATATTTATTTGTTGTTTTCTGACTGAAGTCCTTATTCTTAGTAGGCATAGAGTTATTGGTCTCAGAATGATGAATTTTTTTACAAACAAAGGGCCCACCAATGATTCCACTGCCCTAAAAGTTAAGACTGCCACCTGGAATCAACATCCAGAGAAATGAGTTACTGTGATGATTGGGGGCATTTAACTAGACCACTGGCGGAGGAACTCAAGAGATCAGTAACAGTATCACAGTGTATGTGTAGGATACATGAGGGGCCTTGGGTGTCCATTAGTAATACCACACTCTTTGATT
This sequence comes from Spermophilus citellus, assembly GCF_964194105.1. NCBI lineage: Eukaryota > Metazoa > Chordata > Mammalia > Rodentia > Sciuridae > Spermophilus > Spermophilus citellus. The sequence goes on from NC_138190.1 coordinate 77,317,758, forward strand.
AAAGTCAATGGGAAATTACAACAACCCAATTCAGGCTAGACTTACAATGGCCTAGAGCCCTCAGGAATGAAGGCTTGGGGCACCCTAATGCATAAAGTAGCATGGCCAGCTAAAATTCTCACTAAAGACAAAGGGAATGTGAAGTACATGGTTATATACTCCAGCAATGACCACTTGTGCAGTTCTAGAAAGGACTGTATTTGTCATGAATATCACTTACGTCTCTTACATAAGTGTATTTCGGTATAGAACAGCAAATTAGCTTTCTTCCCTCTCTTGACATTTTACCTTGTGACATAATTCACATTTACCATATTACATAAGAATTGTATTTTATTTTATTTGTTATTGATTTTATTATTTTTTAAATACACAGCAACAGTGGCAGTACAATCCTTATTATGCATATAGAGAACAATTTTTTGTACCTCTGTATATGAAGTATGTTCATGTCAATTTATGCCATTATACATGTACTTTTTTCATTACAATTCTTAATACACATATATACCACAATTTTTCATATCTCTGTTTGTATATAAGGTATGTTGACACCCAATTCAAATCTTCATACGTGTACTTTTTTATAATGATGACCATCACATTACACCATCATTACTAATACCCTTCCCCCTCCCTTTCCCTCTCACCCCTCTTCCCTATCAAGAATTAGTCTAATCCTCTCGTGCTCTTCCTCCCTACCCCACTAAGAGTCACCCCCCTTGTATCAGAGAAAACATTCAGCATTTGTTTTGGGGGGATTGCCTGACTTCACTTAGCATTATTTTCTCCAACGCAATCCATTTACCTGCAAATGCCATGATTTTGTTCTTTCTTAATGCTGAGTAATATTCCATTGTGTATAAATGTCACATTTTTTAAATCAATTCATCCACTGAAGGGCATCTAGGTTGGCTCCACAGTTTAACTATTGTGAATCCTGCTGCTATAAACATTGATGTGGCTGTGTCTCTGTAGTGTGCTGTTTTTAAGTCCTTTGGGTATAGACCAAGAAGAGGAATAGCTGGGTCAAATGGTGGTTCCATTCACAGATTTCCAAGGAATCTCAATAATGCTTTCCAAATTGGCTGCACCAATTTGCAGTCCCACCAGCAGTGTATGAGTGTATCTTTTCTCCACATCCCCGCCAACACTTGTTGTTGTTTGTCTTCACAAGAGCTGCCATTCTGACTGGAGTGAGATGATATCGTAGAGTAGTTTTAATTTGCATTTTCATATATTTGTTGATTGATTTTTATATCCTCTTCTGAGAATTGTCTGTTCAGGTCCTTGGCCCATTTACTGATTGAGTTATTTGGGGTTTTTTGGATGTATTTGTTTTGCTTTTTTAATTTTTTTATTTTTTTTGGTACTTAGGTTCTTGAGTTCTTTTTATACCCTAGAGATTAGTGCTCTATCTGATGTGTGAGGGGCAAAAATTTGCTTCCAGGATGTAGGCTCTCTGTTCACCTTACAGATTGTTTCTCTTGCTGAGAAAAAAAAAAAAACTTTTCAGTTTGAGTCCACCCCAGTTATTGATTCTTGTTTTTGTTTCTTGTGCTATAGGAGTCTTCTTAAGGAAGTTGTGGCCTAACCCCACATGATGAAGATTGGGGCCCACTTTTTCTTCTATTAGACTCAGAATCTCTGGTTTAATTCTTGGTCCTTGATCCATTTTGAGTTAACTTTTGTGCATGGTGAGAGATACGGGTTCAATTTCATTTTGTGGCATATGGATTTCCACTTTTTCCAGCACCATTTGTTGAAGATGCATCTTTTCTCCAATGTACGTTTTTGGCACCTTTGTCTAATATAAGATAATTGTAGTTTTTTGGGGTCAGTCTCTGTGTCCTCTCTTCTGTCTCATTTGTCTACTGGCCTATTTTGGTGCCAATACCATGCTGTTTTTGTTACTATTGCTGTGTAGTATTGTTTAAGGTCTGGTATAGCGATACCACCTGCTTCACTCTTCCTGCTTAGAATTGCTTTAGCTATTCTGGGTCTCTTATTTTTCCAGATGAATTTCATGATTGCTTTTTCTATTTCTATGAGGAATGCCATTGGGATTTTTATTGGAATTGCATTAAACCTGTGGAGTGCTTTTGGTAGAATGGTCATGTTGATAATACTAATTCTGCCTATCCATGAGCAAGGTAGATCTTTCTGTCTTCTAAGGTCTTCTTTGATTTCTCTCTTTAGGGTTCTGTAGTTTTCATTGTATAGATCTTTCACCTCTTTTGTTAAGTTGACTTCCAAGTATCTTACTGTCTTTTGAGGATATTGTGAATAGGGTAGTTTTCCTCACTTCCTTCTCAGAGGATTTGTCACTGATATACAGAAATTCCTTTGATTTTTGGGTGTTGATTTTAGATCCTGCTACTTTGCTGAATTCATTTACTAGTTCTAGAAGTTTTCTGGTGGAGTTTTTTTGGATCTTCTAGGTATAGAGTCATATCATCAGCAAATAATGCTAGTTTAAGTTCTTCTTTCCCTATACTTATTCCTTTAATTTCTTTTGTCTTTCTAATTGCTTTGGACAGTGTTTCAAGAACTTTGGTGAATAGAAGTGGTGAGAGAGGGCATCCCTGTCTTGTTCCAGCTTTTAGAGGGAATACCTTCAATTTTTCTCCATTTAGAATGATGTTGGCCTGAGCCTTAGCATAGATAGCCTTTACAATGTTGAGATATGTTCCTGTTATCCCTAGTTTTTATAATGAATATAAAGAGATGCTGTATTTGTCAAATGCTTTTTCTGTGTCTATCGAGATGATCATGTGATTCTTATCTTTAAATCTATTGATGTGATGAGTTACATTTATTGATTTCCATATGTTGAACCAAACTTGCATCCTTGGGATCAATCCAACTTGATCATGGTGCACTTTTTTTTTTTTTATAATAAATAGTTTTTATACACACCAACAATGAATCTACTGAAAACTCAGGAAAATAATTCCATTCACAATAGCCTCAAAAATTTAAAAACATAGGAATAAATCTAACCAAGGAGGAGGTGGAAAGGAGGTGGAAAGACTTCTACAATGAAAATTTTAGAGTACTGAAGGACAAAATTCTTGGATAGACAGAATAATATTGTAAAAATGGCCATATTACCAAAAACTGTATTGATTCAATACAGTCTCCACAAGATACCAATACATTCTAGAAAAAAGTTCTAAAATTCTTTTTTTTAATATTTATTTTTTAGTTTTTCAGCGGACGCAACATCTTTTTTTTTTAATTATTTTATTGTTGGTTGTTCAAAACATTACATAGTTCTTATTATACCATATTTCACAGATTGATTCAAGTGGGTTATGAACTCCCATTTTTACCCCGTATACAGATTGCTGTGTCACATCAGTTACATTTCCATTGATTTACAAATTGCCTTTCTAGTGACTGATGTATTCTGCTGTCTATCCCATTCTCCACTGTCCCCTCACCCCTCCCCTCCCCTCCCCTCCCCTACTCTCTCTCCATCCCCTCTACTATAAATCGTTTCTTCCACTTATATAATTTTTCTCCTACTCCTCCTTTCCTCTTATATGTAATTGTGTATAACCCTGAGGCTCACCTTCCAGTTCCATGCAATTTCCCTTTACTCTCACTTTCCCTCCCGCCTATCATCCCTGTTTAATGTTATTCTTCTTCTCCAGCTCTTCGTCTCTACCCTGTCCTTGGTTACTCCCCTTATATCAAAGAAGACATTTGACATTTGTTTTTTAAGGATTGGCTAGCTTCACTTAGCATAATCTGCTCTAATGCCATCCATTTCCCTCCAAATTCTATGATTTTGTCATTTCTTATTGCAGAGTAATACTCCATTGTGTATAAATGCCACATTTTTTTAATCCATTCATCTATTGAAGGGCTTCTAGGTTGGTTCCACAATCTTGCTATCGTGAATTGTGCTGCTATGAACATCGATATAGCAGTGTCCCTGTAGCATGCTCTTGTTAGGTCTTTAGGGAATAGACCGAGGAGGGGAATAGCTGGGTCAAATGGTGGTTCCATTCCCAACTTTCCAAGAAATCTCCATACTGCTTTCCAAATTGGCTGCACCATTTTGCAGTCCCACCAACAATGAACAAGTGTACCCATTTCCCCGCATCCTCGCCAGCACTTGTTGTTGTTGGATTTCTTAATGGCTGCCAATCTTACTGGAGTGAGATGGTATCTTAGGGTGGTTTTGATTTGCATTTCTCTGACTGCTAGCGATGTTGAGCATTTTTTCATGTACTTGTTGATTGATTGTATGTCCTCCTCTGAGAAGTGTCTGTTCAGGTCCTTGGCCCATTTGTTGATTGGGTTATTTGTTATCTTATTATCTAATTTTTTGAGTTCTTTGTATACTCTGGATATTAGGGCTCTATCTGAAGTGTGTGGGGTAAAGATTTGTTCCCAGGATGTAGGCTCCCTGTTTATCTCTCTTATTGTTTCTTTTGTTGAGAGAAAACTTCTTAGTTTGAGTAAGTCCCATTTGTTGATTCTGGTTGTTAACTCTTGCGCTATGGGTGTCCTATTGAGGAATTTGGGGCCTGACCCCACAGTATGTAGATCATAGCCGACTTTTTCTTCTATCAGACGCCGTGTCTCTGATTTAATATCGAGCTCCTTGATCCATTTTGAGTTAACTTTTGTGCATGGCGAGAGAAAGGGATTCAGTTTCATTTTGATGCAAATGGATTTCCAGTTTTCCCAGCACCATTTGTTGAAGATGCTATCCTTCCTCCATTGCATGCTTTTAGCCCCTTTATCAAATATAAGATAGTTGTAGTTTTGCGGATTGGTTACTGTGTCTTCTATTCTGTACCATTGGTCCACTCGCCTGTTTTGGTACCAGTACCATGCTGTTTTTGTTACTATTGCTCTGTAGTATAGTTTGAAGTCTGGTATCGCTATACCGCCTGATTCACACTTCCTGCTTAGCGTTGTTTTTGCTATTCTGGGTCTTTTATTATTCCATATGAATTTCCTGATTGTTTTATCTATTTCTACAAGAAATGCTGTTGGGATTTTGATTGGGATAGCATTGAACTTATAGAGAACTTTTGGTAATATCGCCATTTTGATGATGTTAGTTCTGCCTATCCATGAGCAGGGTATATTTTTCCATCTTCTGAGGTCTTCTTCTATGTCTCTTTTTAGGGTTCTGTAGTTTTCATTGTATAGGTCTTTCACCTCTTTTGTTAGATTGATTCCCAGGTATTTTATTTTTTGGGGGGATATTGTGAATGGAGTAGTTGTCCTCATTTCTGTTTCAGAGGATTTGTCGCTGATATACAGGAATGCATTTGATTTATGCGTGTTGATTTTATATCCCGCCACTTTGCTGAATTCATTTATTAACTCTAATAGTTTCTTTGTAGACCCTTTTGGGTCTGTTAGGTATAGAATCATATCATCTGCAAATAGTGATAATTTAAGTTCTTCTTTTCCTATTTTTATGCCTTTAATTTCTTTCATCTGTCTAATTGCTCTGGCCAGTGTTTCGAGGACTATGTTGAACAGAAGTGGTGAGAGAGGGCATCCCTGTCTTGTACCAGATCTTAGAGGGAATGCCTTCAATTTTTCTCCATTCAGGATGATGCTGGCCTGTGGCTTATCATAGATTGCTTTAACAATGTTGAGGAATGATCCTGTTATCCCTAATTTTTCTAGAGTTTTGAACATAAAGGGATGCTGTACTTTGTTGAATGCCTTTTCTGCATCTATCGAGATGATCATATGGTTCTTATTTTTAAGTCTATTGATGTGGTGAATAACATTTATTGATTTCCGTATATTGAACCAGCCTTGCATCCCAGGGATGAATCCTACTTGATCATGGTGTATAATTTTTTTGATATGTTTTTGAATCCGATTCGCCAGAATTTTATTGAGGATTTTTGCATCTAGGTTCATTAGAGATATTGGTCTGTAGTTTTCTTTCTTTGAAGTGTCTTTGTCTGGTTTAGGAATCAGGGTGATGTTGGCCTCGTAGAATGTATTTGGAAGTTCTCCCTCTTTTTCTATTTCCTGAAATAACTTGAAAAGTATTGCTGTTAGTTCCTCTTTAAAGGTTTTGTAAAATTCTGCTGTATACCCATCCGGTCCTGGGCTTTTCTTAGTTGGTAGTCTTTTGATGGTTTCTTCTATTTCCTCTATTGTTATTGGTCTGTTTAGGTTGTCTATATCTTCCTGACTCAATCTGGGCAGATCATATGACTTAAGAAATTTATCGATGCCTTCACTATCTTCTATTTTATTGGAGTATAAGGATTCAAAGTAATTTCTGATTATCTTCTGTATTTCTGAAGTGTCTGTTGTGATATTGCCTTTTTCATCCCATATGCTAGTAATTTGGGTTCTCTCTCTTCTTCTCTTCGTTAGCATGGCTAAGGGTCTGTCAATTTTATTTATTTTTTCAAAGAACCAACTTTTGGTTTTGTCAATTTTTTCAATTGTTTCTTTTGTTTCAATTTCATTAATTTCAGCTCTGATTTTAATTATTTCTTGCCTTCTACTTCTTTTGCTGTTATTTTGCTCTTCTTTTTCTAGGATTTTGAGATGAAGTATGAGATCATTTATTTGCTGGTTTTTTCTTTTTTTAAGGAATGAACTCCAAGCAATGAATTTTCCTCTTAAAACTGCTTTCAATGTGTCCCATAGATTCCGATATGTTGTGTCAGTGTTTTCATTTATCTCTAAGAATTTTTTAATTTCCTCCTTGATGTCTTCTATGACCCATTGGTCATTCAGTAACCTATTGTTCATTCTCCACGTGGTGCATGATTTTTCCTTCCTTCTTTTATCGTTGATTTTCAGTTTCATTCCATTATGATCAGATAGGATGCATGGTATTATTTCTACTCCTTTATATTGTCTAAGAGTTGCCCTGTGACATAATATATGATCTATTTTTGTGAAGGATCCATGTGCTGCTGAGAAAAATGTGTAACTACTTGATGTTGGGTGGTATATTCTATATATGTCAATTAAGTCTAGGTTGTTAATTGTGTTGTTGAGTTCTATAGTTTCCTTATTTAACTTTTGTTTGGAAGATCTGTCCAGTGGTGAGAGAGGTGTGTTGAAGTCTCCCATGATTATTGTATGGTGGTCTATTAGACTCTTGAACTTGAGAAGAGTTTGTTTGATGAACATAGCTGCACCATTGTTTGGGGCATATATATTTATGATTGTTATGTCTTGTTGGTGTATGGTTCCCTTGAGCAGTATGCAGTGTCCCTCTTTATCCTTTTTGATTAATTTTGGCTTGAAATCTATTTTGTTTGATATGAGTATGGACACTCCTGCTTGTTTCCGAAGTCCATATGAGTGATATGATTTTTCCCAACCTTTCACCTTCAGTCTATGTATATCTTTTCCTTTCAAATGTGTCTCCTGTAGGCAGCATATTGTTGGGTCTTGTTTTGTGATCCATTCCACTAGCCTGTGTCTCTTAATTGGTGAGTTTAAGCCATTAACATTTAGGGTTATTATGGAGATATGGTTTGTTCTTCCAGCCATATTTGTTTATTTATGTTACTAAACATGTTTTTTTTTCCTCTTTGATTATTTCCCCCCTTTACTGTCCTACCTCCCACTGTTGGTTTTCATTATTGTTTTCCATTTCCTCTTCCTGAAATGTTTTGCCAAGGATGTTTTGAAGAGATGGTTTTCTAGCTGCGAATTCTTTTAACTTTTGTTTATCGTGAAAGGTTTTAATTTCATCTTCCATCCTGAAGCTTAATTTCGCCGGATACACGATTCTTGGTTGGAGCCCATTTTCTTTCAGTGTTTGAAATATGTTATTCCAGGATCTTCTAGCTTTCAGAGTCTGTGTTGAGAGATCAGCTGTTATCCTGATTGGTTTGCCCCTAAATGTAATCTGCTTTCTTTCTCTTGTAGCTTTTAAAATTCTCTCCTTATTCTGTATGTTGGGCATCTTCATTATAATGTGTCTAGGTGTGGATCTCTTATGATTTTGCACTTTTGGCGTCCTGTAGGCTTCTAGGATATGGGATTCTGTTTCATTCTTCAAGTCTGGGAAGTTTTCTCGTATTATTTCATTGAATAGATTGTTCATTCCTCTGGTTTGGAGCTCTGTGCCCTCCTGTATCCCAATGACTCTTAAGTTTGGCCTTTTAATGTTATCCCATATCTCTTGGATGTTCTGCTCATGGTTTCTTAGCAGTCTTGCTGAACTGTCTATGTTCTTCTCAAGTTGAAATACTTTGTCTTCATTGTCTGATGTTCTATCTTCTAAGTGATCTATTCTGCTGGTAGTATTGTCAATTGAGGTTTTAAGTTGGTTTATTGCTTCCTGCATTTCTAGGATTTCTATTTGTTTGTTCTTTATTACTTCTAGCTCCCTGTGAAATTGATCTTTTACTTCCTGGATTTGTTTCTGTAGTTCCTTGTCAATGTGATCTTTCATTGTCTGATTTTGCTGTCTCATGTCTTCCTTGAGAGTCCAGATCATCTGAAGCATGTATATCCTGAACTCTTTATCTGACATTCCATCTGTTGCAGCTATTACCTCTTCTAGGGTTGAGTTGACCTGCATTTCTTGTGGTCCTTTCTTTCCTTGTCTTTTCATGTTGCTTGCGTTTCTTTCTGCTTCGTGAAACTGTTGTGTTTTTGAAATTTTTCCCCCTGTTTATTTTTGTTGCTCTTGTATATTTGGGATATCTCTCTTGTAGGGCGGGTAGTGGCTGTGATCCTCCTCTAATCAGGGTGATCTATATACTACGCTGGTTGGTCGTAGGTCTGCCCGCCCTGCGGGCACGGGTGGCTGCTCTACTCTGCCCCCACTCCAATTGCGGTGACGTTCCTACCACGTCCTCGGATCGTTGGTCCTGATCCGGACGTGGGCAGCAGCTGTTCTCCACCCCTACTCCAATTGATGTGACTTGTCTACCACGCTGGTCGGCCTCCAAGCCTGTTCCGCCGGTGGGTCTCAGATCTGCCCACCCTGCGGGCCTGGGCTGCAGTTCTGCTCAACCCCCACTCCCAGTGGGGGTACCTAACTGCCTCTCCAATGGGTCTCTGGGCTCCTTCCGGATGCTGGCGGCGGCTCTGTTCAACCCCCACTCCAACCAGTGTGACGTGACTGCCTCGATGCTACTCGTCCACTACACTGGTCGGCTGCCGAGCCTGTCCTGCCAGTGGGACGCAGGACTGCCTACCTTGCAGGGTCAGACGGCAGCTCTTCACGGCCTCTACTCCAAGTGGGTTGACTTGGCTACCCTGCCGTCGGGTCGCTGGTCCTGTTCCAGGCGTGGGCGGCTACTCTCCTCGGCCCCAGCTGCAGTTGGGGTGTCGCGATACCACACCGGCGGGACCCTTAGCCTGCTCTGGGCACAGGAGGCAGCTCCACTCTGCCCTCCAGGCCCCCGCAGTACCCAGCAGGACCCGGACCAAGAAGCAGTCCCTGTAGGATCCCCAACCCTGAGCCCGAGCCGCTTCGGGAGCCAGGAGCCGGTCTCTCCAATCCCCGCCACTTTCTGCTAGGAGCAGGCTCCTCAGGGCAACCGCCGCGGGTTCCCCAAACCCAGGCCAGAGCCGCCCCGGGAGCCCAAGCCTGGCCGCACCAGACTCTCCCTGCTAGGTGCCCAAGCCTGGCCGCACCAAACTCTCCCTGCTCGGTATACGCTCCCCTTGGAGCAGAGTCTAAGACGCACTTCCCGCGGGCTCTCCCACTCCGGGTTAAAACTGTTCCAGGAGACAGAGTCCCGCTGCCCCTCGTCGCAAGTTTCACTTGTGGCTGGCCTCAGCTCGCGGTCCCCGCAGGCTTCGCGGCCCTGGGCTCAAGCAGCCACGAGGGCCAGAACCCAGCCTCTCCGATCCCTGCCACACTCTGCTTGGAGCAGGGTCCACAGAGGTACCCCAGCCTCAGGCCCAGGCGGCCCCCACCCGGGCCTGGCAGCTCCAACCTCTCCCAGCTCAGTGTACGCTCAGACAGGGGCAGGGTCAAAGACACAGTCGCCGCGGGTTCCATAGCCCCGGGCCAAGAAGGATCTCCCGCCCTGGGCCAAAGCAACCCGGGGAACTAGAATCTGGCCTCTCAAAGCCCGGCGCCCGCCTTGCCAGGGGTGAGGCCTGAAGAGTATTCTCCTCAGAGTTTCCAATCCCGAGCCTGAGCGATCTGTCTGCGCGACGCAGGCAAATACCAGCCTGGAATCACCTGTTCTGTAGTTGAATGAGCTGAGATCAGTAGAAAGCAGGGATGATTGCATCAGCTCTCCATGGTGGCGGCTGCAGTTCTCCTCCGTGTTCCGACCGGTGTCGGGAAACGAACTGGACCGATTCTCTCCTGTATTTCAAAGCTGGAATTCAGCACTCAGCGCGGCTAGTGTGCCACTGGCAGGAGCCTGCAGAATCCGCTTCGCTGTAATCCCTCTCTGGTAACTCGCGGCTAATTAACTCGGGCGCGTCCCAGACTCCATCCACGGGGCGGTCCGCCTACCAAGTACTGCTTCGCTCCGTGCGGAGAAATCGCCCGCTACCAAGCCCCTGCGGCCGAATCCCGCACGCTGGAATTTTGACCTCTAGATTCTGGAGCACTTCAATTTCACTGGGGATTCCCACCAAGGTAGCCTTCAGCCATTTCACCTCGTGTTTCTCCCACACAGTGGCGCAGCGTACTGGTGTGCTGCACTCCCTTGGCCGCCATCTTCCGGTGTCCAGGTGCACTTCTTTTTGATATGTTTTTATTTGATTTGCCAGAATTTTATTGAGGATTTTTGCATTGATGTTCACTAGAGACATTGGTCTGAAGTTTTCTTTCGTTGAAGTGTCTTCATCTGGTTTTGAAATCAGGATGATACTGGCCTCATAGAATGAGTTTAGAAGTACTCCCTCTTGTTCTATTTCCTGAAAGAAGTTGAAGAGTATTGGTATGAGTTCTTCTTTAAAGGTCTTGTAGAACTCAGCTGTGTATCCATCTGGTCCTGGGCTTTTCTTGTTGTTAGTCTTTTGATGGCTTCTTCTATTTCCTCACTTGATATTGGTCTGTTTAAGTTGTGTATATCTTCCTGACTCAATCTGGGCAGATTATATGACTTAAGGAATTTATCAATGCTTTAACTGTCTTCTCTTTTATTACAGTATAAGGATTCAAAATAATTTCTAATTATCTTCTGTATTTCTGTAGTGTCTGTTGTGATATTGCCTTTTATCATTATGTATGCTGATAATTTGAGTTCTCTCTCTCCTTCTCTTCATTAGCATGGCTAAGGGTCTGTCAATTTTATTTATGTTTTCAAAGAACCAACTTTTAGTTTTGTCTACTTTTTCAATTGTTTCTTTTGTTTCAATTTCATTGATTTCAGCTCTGATTTTAATTATTTCTTGCCTTCTACTGTTTTTGCTGCTGATTTCTTCTTCTTTTTCTAGGGCTTTGAGATGTAGTGTGAGGTCATTTGTTGACTTTTTCTTCTTTTAAAGAATGAACTCCATGCAATGAATTTTCCTCTTAATACTGCTTTAATAGTGTCCCAGAGATGTCAATATGTTGTGTCTGTGTTTTCATTTATCTCTAAGAATTTTTTAATCTCCTCCTTGATTTCTTCTGTATCCCATTGTTCATTGAGTACCATATTGTTCAGTATCCATTTGATGCAGTGTTTTTTACTCTTTAGTTTATTGTTGATTTCCAATTTCTTTCCATTATGATCTGATAAAATGCATAATAGTATCTCTACTCCTTTGTATTTGCTAAGAGTTTCCCTGTGGCATAGTATACGGTCTATTTTTGAGAAGGATCCATGTGCTTCTGAGAATAAAGTGTATCCACTTGATGCTGGTTGATATATTCTATATATGTCAGTTAAGTCTAAGTTATTGTGTTATTGAGCTCTATAGTTTCTTTATTCAACTTTTGTTTGGAAGATCGGTCCAGTGGTGAGAGAGGTGTGTTAAAGTCACCCAGGATTATTGTGTTGTGGTCTATTTGACTCTTGGACTTGAGAAGAGTTTGTTTGATGAACATAGCTGCACCATTGTTTGGGGCATATGTATTTATGATTGTTATGTCTTATTGGTGTATGGCTCCCTTGAGCAGTATGTAATGTCCATCTTTATCTCTTTTGATTAACTTTGGCTTGAAGTCTCCTTTATTTGATATGAGTGTGGAGACCCCTGCTTGCTTCCACAGTCCATGTGAGTTGTGCGATTTTTCCCAACCTTTCACCTTCAGTCTGTGTATGTCTTTTCCTATCAAATGAGTTTCATGTAGGCAGCATATTGTTGGATATTTTTAAAAAATCCAGTCTGCTAGCCTATGTCTTTTGAATGGTGAGTTTTAGTCATTAACATTTAGGGTTACTATTGAGGCATAGTTTATATTTCCAGCCATATTTGTTTATTTTTGTTATTTAAGTTGACTTGGCTTTCCTCTTTGATTATTTCTTTCTTTTAGTGTACTACCTCCCTCTGCTGGTTTTCATTGTTGTTTTTCATTTACCCTTCATGAAATATTTTGCCAAGGATGTTCTGTAGTGCCGGTTTTCTAGCTGTAAATTCTTTTAACTCTTGTTTATTGTGGAAGGTTTTTATTTCATCTTCAAATTTGAAGCTTGGTTTTGCTGGATACAAGTTTCTTGGTTGGAACTGATTATCTTTCAGAGTTTGAAATATGTTGTTCCAGGATCTTTTAGCTTTCAAGATCTGTATTGAAAAATCTGCTGTTATCCGAATTGGCTTACCCCTATATGTAATCTGATTCCTTTCTCTTGTGGTTTTTAAAATTCTCTCCTTATTCTGTAATGTTGGAAATTTTCAGTATAAGGTGTCTTGCTGTGGATCTGTTGTGATTTTGCACATCGGTGTCCTGTAGGCTTCTTGGATTTGGATTTCCATTTCATTCTTCATATCTGGAAAGTTTTCTATATTATTTCATTGAATATATTGCTAATTCCATTGTTTTGGGGCTCTATACCTTCCTCTGTGCCAATAACTCTTAAATTTGGTCTTTTTATGCTATTCCATATTTCTTGGATGTTCTGCTCTGGGTTTCTTACAATTTTTGCTGTGCTGTCTATGTTCTTTTCAAGATGATAATACTTTGTCTTTGTTGTCTGATGTCCTATCTTCTAAGATGTCTACTCTGTTGGTGATGCTCTCATTTGTTTTTTTTTTTTTTAATTGGGTTTATTGTTTCTTTCACTTTTTTCTACACACATGCAGCACTTCTTACCTTTATTTTTTTCCATAATAGCAGTTCTTACTGGGGTAATGTAATATCTTATTATGGTTTGTCTTTTCATTCCCTTGAGCATTGGTAATATTGACATTGAAGTATATTGTTTCCTTTGCTGTACAGAAATGTTTTAATTTTGTATAATCACATTTGCCTATTTTTTTGTTTCATTGCTTTTGGGGTTTTCTCCATAAAAACTTTACCCATTCCAATATCATGATGCTTTCTGCCAACATTTCTATCTAGTGGTCTCATAGTTTCTGAATTATATTTCAGTCTTTAATTTTGAGTTGATTTTTGTAACAGAGAGAGGGAGGTCTAGTATTATTTTTCTGTATATGGATATCCAATTTTCCTACCACCCTTTATTGAAGATACTGTAATTTATCCAATGTGTATTTTGACTGTAGGTTAATGGATTTACTTCTAAGACTTCTCTTATTTTATATTGAACTATCTTTCTGCACTTATACCAGTACCATGTTGTTTTTCATTGCTGGAGCTTTGTAGAATATATCAAGGTCAGAGAAAGTCCTCCTGATGTATCGGATATGTTAAAGATGGTGTTAATTATTTGCATTTTTTTTAAAGAGAGAGTGAGAGAGGAGAGAGAGAGAGAGAGAGAGAGAGAGAGAGAGAGAGAGAATTTTTAATATTTATTTTTTAGTTCTCGGCGGACACAACATCTTTGTTGGTATGTGATGCTGAGGATCGAACCCGGGCCGCACGCATGCCAGGCGAGCGTGCTACCGCTTGAGCCACATCCCCAGCCCTTCCTGGTGTTTTAAACAGGAATACTAGCAGTAGTGAATAATCCGTGTTCCTTGCAGATAGGTGCATGAACATGATGTATAAGAAAGATATACTTGGAATCAGTATCTATGTTGAATCATTTATCCTTAAAAAGTTCCAGTTCTAGGTGGGAGAAACTAGTTTCACCAGGTGGTGCTGGTATTGGTGAAAAGTGTTTCTTATTCAAGAACCTAAAAATCTGTTACCGCTGAGTATCCATCAATCACTAATGCATTCCCATTGGTGTACAGGGAAGATCAGGCTTATCTATATCATGATCAGATAAATAACATCTGGCAGCATAAATTTCCAATAAAATATTCTCACAAGAGTGGAGAGGTTTTCTTTTTTCCCCCCTTTCCTCGGATAAGAAAGAAGTTGGATTGAGAATCTGAGAAGTCTTTAAGGAAATTTCAGTTCCTTCCAACAAAAGGTCCTGATGTTTGTGTATATGGCTATCTATTAACCAAATACTACTTATAGAAATTGGGATTTTTGCTATGTTGTGGGAGGTAAGTACAGTCAGACACCCTCCCAGAGTAAGTTTGCGTGCCTCAGAGACTGAGTCCCTGTGCAATCACAGCTCTAGTACATTCAAGGCCAGCCCTTGGTGACTTTGTGCAAATCTTTACATAGGTAATGTACAGTCTGAGGAGTGCCCCCCAACAATTGAGTAACTATTTTCAGCACCACTCCCTTATTTTCTGTTGCATATAATTGAAATATTTCCTGAGCAGGTAGACTCAAAGCAGGTGCCTGGTAAGTTATATTTGTAATGTATTGAAGGTCTTTTCTTGCCACTGGAATCTAGTTAATAATTGGCCTGTGAAAGTCCCCGTGCTTCCTAAAAGCATTCATAATAGGGTCATACACTTTCAGCATATCCAGGGATCCAAATTCTACAGTAGCCAGTTCCCTGAAAAGTGCTGAGTTTGACTGTCTGACGAAAGGGACATGAGTGTATGGGTTGAATATTTTCTGGGCCACAATTTTGAGTTTCACATTCCACTATTATTCCCAAGTAGGTAACCTGGGGTAGGCACATTTGAGCCTTCTTTTAGGATACTTTATATCCCTCGTTAGCCAGGAAATTGGGAAGAGAGCCAGTCCCTTCAAGGATAAAATTTTTGAAGTTCTACATAAGAGAAGGCCATCTACATATTGAAATAATACAGTTTTACTTGTTTAAACACTGTTTAACAACCCGTGAGGTCCTGTACCAATATTCCCAACAGATGAGGGCTCTCGATGAATCCCTCGGGGAAGGACTGTCCAAGCTACCTGTCTACCCTTAGAGATATAAATCCCATAGGTAAATAGTGGCTGGTTCCTTGGATGCAGAAGAATGCAGAAAAAAAAATGCATTCGTTAAGTTCAGGACATTATGATAAGCAGCTGCCTCAGGGATCTGCGTTGGGGGAGCATATGGATTTGGAACCACAGAGTTTAGAGGAACCATTGCATTAATGATTATATGAAGATGCTAAACTAACCTCAATTTATGGAGGCCCTATGGGATCCCACATATAGGAGAATGATAAGGGCTAAAGCATTCTACCAAAAGTTCCATCATTTTAAACTCCCTTTCTAGCTTTAGGTTTTCAGGGACACTATTGTTGGTAAGAAAATTTGGAAGAATTCTTGAGATGGATTTCAACAGGGGTTGCAGTTGTGCTCTTCCCACTGTATTGTTATTTGACCAAACCGTGGGGTCCACCTCTGTGTTTTTAAAGTTAGTTGGCTCTATTCCACAGTTGGCAACAACAACTTGACCCTTAATTGAGATAATAGGTCACTTCCTAGGATAGGGGTTGGGGCCTGTGGCAAACTGAGAAGAGCAACAAAGGGGAAAATCCTTCCATTAACAAGCAAGAGGTCCAGTAAAATACTGCTCAAGGAGCCAGCCCAAGGTGCCCAGAATGGTCACTTGTGAAACGGAAAGTCTGAGCTCGGTCTGGGATGTTGTATAAAATCCTGAATATTTTGTGATGATTACTAGATGTAAATTTAAATTCAGGTATCTGAGTAGCTAAGCTTTTGTCCAAGGTGATTTCTTTATTGTGGAACAACTCTGCCAATATTTGGGTTGCCTGCATTAACTTTCATGTTCCCCGATAATTCTGCTAGTATACTCATAACGTTGAGCAACCACTTCCTGTTTTCTCTCACTTTCTGCTCAACTGCAGACACCTTTGGGAGAAGGGGTCGTCTTCTTCAGCATGATGCAACCACCCCCACCAGTGACTTTCATAGATCCTGGCACAAGGAAGTGGTCAGATATTTGTTGAATGAGTAATCTCACAGTTTGTACTCTCAGTCTCCAAAATGCAATGTGGTGGGAAACTGCCTCAACATCTAAACAACAAACCTATTTTGATTTTTCTACTGATATTCCAAAGTCATTCACCTGAAAAATAAAAATTTATAGTTTTGTTGTTGTTGTTTTCAAACTTACTAACAGCCTTCCCCTACCCCATGTCAAACCTGGGCCCTGCCTGCTGCCCACCAGCACCACCACATGTCCAAATGAAAGCCAGGAATGGTGTGCCATTTCCCAGTTGGAAGGTCTCTATTACCTCTGAAGGTGCTCTGACCTTCACCCGCTCAGCCTCTCAAGGGTACTGGATGAACCCCCCACCAGGAAGCAGAGATGGAAACTCCGGACTAGATGTTTTTCTTCAGGTCTGCATGTTAGGCACAATAAAAGTTATGACTGCTGCTGTGACCACTTTTGATACTGAAATGGTATGAGATAAAATCACTTAAAAGGAAAAATAAAAGTCAGTATTATCTGTTTCCTGAGGGCCCATTTTTGACATGTACTGTTGTTTTGTTCACTTGCCTTCTTTTCTTTTTCTAATAGTGGTCTGAAAGTAGTAAGTATGGGTACTTGGGACTGCCTTTAATCACAGAGCTGTTTTGTTTCACACTTAGTGCTCAAATCGTGGGGCATGGGAGGAGCAGGAAAATGATGATGATAAGTGATCAAGTGATTTCTTTTCCCTGCACTGTGCTAATATTTTAAAATATCCAGAGGAATTCAATAGCTATGCCAAATTAATTTAAAATTCATGATTTAATAATGGTAAACCTGTTCTTTCAGGGTTTTTTATATTTATTTTTAGTTGTGGTTAGATACAATATCATTCATTACTTAATTTATTTTTATGTGGTGCTAAACCCAAGGCCTCGCCCTTGCTAGGCTAACTAACTTTCTACCGCTGAGCCACAAAACCCCAGCCCCTGTTAGTTTTTTGTTTTGGGTTTTTTTTTTTAATTTTTTTTTTGTTTTTGCTAAAATTGTTTCTGCAAGAGAACCAAAAGGAAATTACAAATCACAGTCTTCTCCATACAGTTATGTAATAATGAGGTGGCCTGCTTTAAGAAAAATCAGACAACATTGATAACAGTTGAAAGCAGGATGAAATGATTTATTGAGAAATTGACCACTTGCCAGATAGTCTTCAATGTTTTATAATTATTTTCATGCTTTTCAATTTAAAATGAAAGCCATTTTCTAAAGAGTTCAACTAATTCAACAGGGAATTCAGAATACTAACTGTGGTCCTGGTCATCAGAAATTTTATGTTCAGAGTTGGGTGCTAGCATGTATACTGAAACTTTGGAGGCAGATGCTAAGATCGTATTTAGAAATACACAGATCTTGTAGGTTACTCCTCAAATCTTGGGTAAAGGGTCATGTATTTTTTCTCATGGCGAGTCCAATATTGAATGTCTATTTTTCTAACTGCCCTTTGGAGACTAGGTCACACCAAAGGGCATCATCATCTCCTCAAAGGGACTTCACCTGCAGCACAGGCCAGGTAGTCCCTGGAGAGAGATCCAAGCCGCTACTCGCCCTGGGCTGCGGAGGAGGCATCTGGGACGTCAGGGTCCTCCTCCTCAGCAACGCTGCTCTTCTTATCCACAATAGCACAAACAGGAGTTTCAGCTGGGCCCATCCCAGGGTTCTTACCCTCTTCCTCCTGAAGGTCTTGGCCCTCAGTGCCGTGTGCCTTCTGGGGATGACGGATCGGGTTGTTGGGACGCCGGGATCCGTAGCGTGGTGGTGGCCTCTGCTGAGGGCCACCTGCTTTGCGCCTGCTTTCCTTATTTTCTGCCTCCAGGTCCTCAGAGATGACCGGTGAGGTTCCTGGCCCCTGAGGCATTCCTCTGCCCCTGGGTCGACTCAGCAAGTAGCTGGGGCCCAGCCCCCTCCTCGGTGTGACCTCAGGCTTTGAGGCTGGTACTGACCAGGCCAGGTGAGAGGCCCACGGGCCGTGGGGATGAGGGAGGAGCGATGGACCGAGGGCCAGGACCTGCGGCCTGCGGAAGGGCGGGAAGCGCCACAATGATTGATCTTGAGGTCGACTGGGAAGGTAGCGCCGCGGGGCCTGGGCTACTGTGAAGCATGCGGTGAAGCCCGCGTAGCTGTCCTCGCCTTCATCCAGATGGTCCTTGGCATCCCAGGATCTTCCCAGTGGTGGCTCACGGTGATTAATGTAGCAGCCTGGGCGGAAGCGCGGACGGTTAGCCGCATAGCGGCTGCCCTCCACTGGAGCACCTGCGGGTCCAGTAACGTTAGCGGCCTCGGTGCCCCGCTCACCTTGCACTACATCGAACTCAACCGTCTCTCCATCGCCCACGCTGCGTTGATACTTGTGAGGATTGTTCCGAGTGATAGCAGTTTGGTGAACAAACACGTCTTCCTGAGTATCATGCCTGCTGATGAAGCCATACCCATTCTTCACATTAAACCACTTGACTGAGCCTCGCACCCTCTTGGCGATGACCTTCTTGGGAGCCTTTCCCTTGGTGCCCCCTGCCACAGCGGCCTTAGTGATCGGGTCCCCGCTGAGGGTGCCGGTGACTAGGGCCCCTGGAGGGTCTCCGCTTCCCAGTGATATGAGCTGTTCCTGTGTGGCTTCGGGAGAGATTGAAGCGGCCATCTCTGTGGAGGTGCCCTCTCCAGCTTCATTCATGAGGCCGTCTTTGTTTGCTCTCTTTTCTCTAGAGAGTCTGGGGGGAAATTGGGCCCTTGGGAGCTAAGGGAAGGGGTACCTTCCTGAGGCGAGGGCTGGCCAAGGGAAAGGACTCTCTGGCTTCACCCTGAGGCTATTGGAGAGGCCCGTCGTGTCTCCCAGGGAAACAAGAAGTAGACCAAACAGTGGCTGCTGATGACGTCTCAATGGGGGATACTAGGAGCTCCAGCTGGTGGGGGAGGGGCAGATGCACTCCTCCCCTTGCTCCCAGCCCCAAGACAAAGCACAGCTAAATCCCTCTTGGAGGTGCAAAAGATTTGATTCTCCAGGTTGAGGTCTCTTTGAAGGTCCTCTTGCTTCCCTGAGCAGATGTGAAGAAATGACCCAACATCCATCTCTCAGGCACAGTTGAGGAAATTCAGTCTCGTGAGGGCCCTCTCTAAAGATCTCCACAAAACCCTTGTTTTCTTCCAACCCCTTTTGTCCTCAACCACCTGGGTGAGGAATTTTATGTAACTTTAGACATAATGACAAAGGCATGACATCAAGACCCAGAGAGAGAGTGAAAAGACCCATGTGTGTGTGCACACGTGCGCGCTTCTGTGTTTCCTTCAGAGGAACAGCGAAAGCCTGACAGGGATTGAATTCTTGTACTGAGAGAACAATAAACTCCCCCAGGCAAAGAATACCTCAGACTAGCTTTAGGTTGCAAAGCTGAGTGGAAACACTTTTGTACCTGGATTATTCTGAAAACTCTATTGGGCTCTGTGCTTCTGCCCACAGCCAGCTAGAAAACAAACCCTGTCACAGATTGAGGAGCATGTTTTTTTTTTGTTTTGTTTTGTTTGTTTTTACCATGGTGGTGTAATGAAAAAAATGGAAGAAAGGGATCTTGGCTTCAATTTTACTGTTCAAAACACATTTATTCACACTACATATCTTAAAGTTTTTACAACACACATGAATGTGCAACAGCCGCTAACATGACAACATGTATCTTGGATATGTAAAGTCAGTGACAAAGTAGAGTGAAAAAACCACTGAGGTAATTTTCACTTATGCCTGACTGCAGATCTGAACCTTATTTTTTAACAGCTTATTGATTCTGTGATCTTCTAAGTTAAAATTCTGATTTATTTTTTAGACAAAGACCTTCAGAAACCAGCCTCACTGCTGAGCTGATAGTGTGCTAGAGCACAGCTAGATCTCTGAAATATGACGGGTTTTTTTTCACGTGATGACAGGGCACGCTAACATAGTAGCTGGCCAAATAACCCGTCATTTTTTTAAAATTCCATATAAAGTTTATATTATTTATATTATAGTATATTATATTATTTTCTACTTCTTTGAAGAATAACAATGGCATTTTCAGAATTACATTAAATCTGCAGCTTATTTAGGGTGTTGTACCCGTTTGACAATATTCACTTTAGAAATACAGGACAATGGAATGTCTTCCCACTATTTTGCTGTGTGTATATAAAAACAATATAGGTTATTACACATAGGTATATAATCTGAAATTTTGATGAATACACATATACTTCTAACGGTGGAGTAGTTGGATTTTCCACACGAGATCATGTCATGAGCAAACACTGTATTTTTCTCAGTTTTCACTGCTGTGACTAAAATATGTGACCAGAACAATAGTAGAGGAGGAAAAACTTTACTTGAGGGCTGAAGGTTTCAGAGGTCTTAGTTCATAGAAAGTCCTCCGGGCTCCAGGTGAAGCAAAATATCATGGTGGAAGAGTGTGGCAGAAGGAAGCCTCTAACCTAACTATCTGGAAGCAGAGACACAGGTCTCCACTTGCCAAATACAAATACATACCCCAAAGACATATCCCAGTTTCCACCTCGTCCAGCCACACATTACCACTTCAGCTAATTCCTATCAGGGGATTAATTCACTGATTGGGTTAAAACTGTTATAACCCAATCCTTTCTCCTCTGAACCTTCTGGCATTGTCTTATATGTGTGCTTTTGGGGGACACCTCACATCCAAAGCATAACACACTCACAAGATGATATGATTTCTTTTTTATTTTTTTGCTATTTGGATGCCTTTTATTTCTTAACTGATTGCTCTGCCAAGACTTCCAGAATTGTGATCTATTCCAGATCATAGAGAGGAAGACTTTAGCTTCCCCACATTGAATATAACATCAGAAAGTGGTTTATTATCAATTTTCCTTGTTATATTGAGGTGGATTCCTCTATGGTTAATTTTTTCACCATTTTTATCTTGGAAGTATATTGATATTTATCAAGTGTATATCTGATGAGATGTTTGGATTAAATTATCCTTTTTATTTTCATTTGACATAGTGTATGACATTTATGATAAACATTTGTAACTTCCTGAAATGAATCCAATCCAATCATGGTGAATGGATTTTATGTGCTGGTGGATTCAGTTTTCTGGTATTTTGTTGAGGAATACACACACACACACAAACACAAACACACACACACACGCACGTGTGTGTGTGTGTGTGTATTCATCAAGTCTATTGACCTTGAAGTATTTTTGTTCATGTGTTTGTTTGTATCTGTTGCAGTAATTTGTAGCAGTAGAGAAAGGATAGTTGTTTCAGGGTTGTGTTTTCATCTTTTTTTTTTTTTGAAGAAGAAGAATGCTGTCATCATATAAGGTGTTTGGAAATATCTCCTTCTCTTTTAATGTTGAGAATAGTTTAAGAGAAATTGCAATTAGCCTTTCTTTAAATGTTTGATGCAACTCAATCATGAAGCCATCTGCTACTTGGATTTCCATTATCAGGGCTTATTTTATTGCTCACTCCATCCTTTTGCTTTTACTTGTTTTGGGACAGTTCAGGTTTTCTATTTATGACTCAATCTTTAAAGGATAACACATGGCATTTGTGTCTTAGAATTTTTACCTTTCTTTTAGATTATCAGTTTTTTCACATATAATTTTCCCTGCTGAGGGCCATTACCAAGTAGGAAATTTCCTTGCCAGCGTACCCCATGTTAATTTCGCTGTTGACATTGCATGTTAGGTGACCCTGCCCAAGGACGAGGGTGGATCCAGGATTAGGGTGTATCCTGCAGTTTGAGGAAGTATCCCAATCCTTGGGTTTAGGCATTCCCGGTTTAAGACAAGGCGTTCCCAGTTTAAGACCTTGGATTTTAGGGAAGTTCGATGTTGAGGATTATTGCTGCTGGAATTAGGGCGTTCCTGCTGCCTAAGCTCCTGTTGAACTCTCGTGAGATTCAGAGAGCATTTTGGGAAATAAGCCTCGTGGAGTAGGTGAATTGGGTGGCAGCAGAACTGGGATTGCCCCAGAACGTGTGTGGAGGCCGGTGTGAGTTCGGGAATAAAGAATTGCTGTTTGAATCTACAAAGCTGTGTGGTGGCTCGTGATTCTGTGCCCAGCCAAGACTGCGGCATTTGGTGGCCCGTACGGGGAACGTCTGAAACTTGGAGGTAAGTGAAATTCCTCGCCCCTGAGGGAAGGCGAGAGAATGGGTGACTATTTTAAAAAACAATGTGTTCTTGTTTTGATTTATTTCGTTTTTGTTTCAAGCTGCCTGTCCCTAGAAATTTCTCAGGCAAACTGGGAAAAATGGATGGCTGAAGGTTTGAAGTTTGTCAGCCCAGAGAAAGAGAAAATTGATACAGCGAATTTTTATTCAGTTTTTGTTTCATTCAGTTTCGGTTTTGTTCTGTGTTATCTTATTGGGTTGCGTTATTCTTATAGAAGATTAGAAATTAGTAAAAAAGAAACCGAAAAGGTGTTAAGCAAAGTGTTAGAGATTCAGACCATGGAGAAAGACATTTTAGATCAAGCAAAAGAGAAGGTCTCTCGAGCTAGTCAGACAGAGGAAGAAAATTTAAAGGAAAAGGGGTTATTAGGAAAAAGGCCACAACAAGAGGCTGTTACTAACTCCGTTTTATTACCAGAGGGCGTAATTCAACCAACAGCCCCACCGATGGAAACAGCTGAGTGGCCCTCAAACCCCGTAGTTGATAAGTGGGATCCTGAGACAGGACCTCAAAGATTAGCATGCCCTGTACTTGAACAGGTAGGAGGGCAGCGAATTCACCGTGCTTTAGATTTTAAAACAGTGAAGCAGTTAAAGGAGGCTGTAACAACCTACGGTCCCCAAGCTCCCTTCACGGTAAGCGTGGTCGAATCCATTACTAACTTGGACATGACGCCAGCAGATTGGGCTAGCATGTGTAAATCTGTGCTAAATGGAGGACAATATTTGTTATGGAAAGTTGCTAATGAGGAATTTTGCACGGAGACAGCTAGGCGAAATGCAGCAGCTGGTTACCCTCAAAGAAATATAGAAATGCTTTTAGGAAAAGGACCTTATGAGGGTCAACGGCAACAAATTGAATATGATCCTGCTGTATATGCACAAATTGCTGTAGACGCAGTTAGGGCATGGAAGACTTTACAAGGACATGGAGATTCACAAGGTCAGCTATCTAAGGTAATACAGAGACCTAATGAACCTTACGCTGACTTTGTAGATAGGCTTATTCAAACAGCCGCCAAAATTTTTGGGGATACAGATCAAGCAATGCCATTAATAAAACAACTTGCTTATGACCAAGCGAATCGTTGCTGCAGAGAGGTTATTAGACCATGGAGACATGAAGACTTAAATACATATATTAAACTATGTAGAGATATTAATGAACAAGGGCAAGTCTTGGCAGCTGCAGTACAACAGGCTTTAGATGCCAGGCCAGAAACATGCTATAATTGCGAACAAACAGGACATTTTAAAAGGAGTTGCCCTATAAGAGGAGGTTTTAACAAAACTAGAAATCAAAGGAATAGAATACCGGGTATTTGCCCACGATGCCGTAGAGGGAGACATTGGGCTAATGAATGCCGTTCTCAAACCACCATAGAAGGTACTCCGTTATCAAAAAACAGACAAGGATCAGGTATTTACCCACAATATCGTGGAGAAAGGCATCAGGCTTCATTGCCAAAAAACGGAGTGAGGGGCCCAATGCTCCGGGGCCCAAAACCACAAATATACGGGGCAGTGGAGGAACCCAGCAACACCATCAGGGTGGTGCCCAGGACACATTGTCCATTAAATCCCTCATCAGACAAACCCGAGGGAGCGCAGGGTTGGACATCTGCGCCTCTGCCAGAGCAGTATTAACTCCAGAGATGGGAGTTCAAATCATTCCTACAGGAGTAAAAGGACCTCTTCCCCAAGGAACAGTAGGCTTATTATTGGGACGTAGTTCATCTACATTAAAAGGACTTATGATAAGTCCTGGGGTAATTGATCCCGATTATGTAGGTGAAATAAAAATTATAGCTAGTTCTCCAGGAGGTATATCAGTAATTTCACCTGGAGATAGAATAGCACAGTTGTTAATAATACCCAGCCTACATAATAAGTTCTCTAGTCATAATGTAGAAAGAGGTTCTAAGGGATTAGGCTCCACAGGTGTAGACTGGGCTATGTTGTCTTTAAATTTAGATTCTCGCCCGATGCTAAAACTAAATATTCAAGGGCACGAGTTTAATGGGCTACTGGACACAGGTGCTGACCTTAGCATTATATCTCGTCGAGAATGGCCAAAACATTGGCCATTACAACAAGCCACTCAAACGCTTCGAGGCCTAGGAGTGGCTACTAATCCCCATAGAAGTTCTATGGTATTAGATTGGAAGGATCCTGAAGGATGTGAAGGAACTATACAACCATATGTTTTGGATCACCTTCCTATTAATCTATGGGGACGAGATGTCCTGGATCAACTAGGTTTGATGTTAACAAATAACATCAATTCTAATGCGCCCACTACTAGGGCTAGACAAGGTGTTAAGAAAGAAAAAAGATTAGGAAAACAAGAACAAGGTTTAGCAGCACCAATTCAATTAGATCAAGGAACAGACAGACATGGGTCGGATTTTCAGAAAGGGCCACTGAGACAATCAAAATTGCTTGGAAATCAGAAAGACCAGTGTGGGTTCCTCAGTGGCCCTTGACTAAAGAAAAGATACAAGTAGCCCATGATCTGGTCAAACAACAATTAGCAGAAGGACATTTACAACCTTCCGTATCTCCCCATAATACTCCCATTTTTGTCATCAAAAAGAAATCGGGTAAATGGAGATTATTGCAAGATTTAAGAGCCATTAATAATGAGATGGTTATTATGGGACCTGCTCAATCAGGGATTCCTCAATTGTCTGCTTTACCAAAAACGTGGCATGTTTTATCTATAGATATTAAAGATTGTTTTTTTTTTTTCGATTCCAATTCATCCCGAGGATAGTCCACGTTTTGCATTTACTATCCCTGCATTAAATCATGAAGGTCCTGATGAGAGATATGAGTGGAAAGTACTCCCTCAAGGTATGGCTAACAGTCCAACTATGTGTCAAATCTATGTAAATAAAGCAATCCAGCCACTTAGAAATCAAAATCCTGAACTAAAAATATTTCACTATATGGATGATGTATTATTAGCACATAAAGATAAAAACATATTGCTGGAATGTTATGCCACACTTACAAAC
The DNA here is from genome assembly GCF_964194105.1 of Spermophilus citellus. Taxonomy (NCBI): domain Eukaryota; kingdom Metazoa; phylum Chordata; class Mammalia; order Rodentia; family Sciuridae; genus Spermophilus; species Spermophilus citellus. The sequence goes on from NC_138190.1 coordinate 77,343,254, forward strand.
TTATTAAAAAATTATAATCTAGAGATAGGAATAGATAAAGTACAATTAAATTTTCCAATTAATTATTTAGGAGTTCTATTATCCTCAACCATGGTCCGTCCACCGAAAATTCAAATACGAGTAGATCAACTCAAATCACTCAACGATTTTCAAAAGTTATTGGGAGACATAAATTGGATAAGGCCTTATCTAGGCATACCAACAGGAGAGTTGGGACCTTTATTTGATATTCTAAAGGGTCCATCAGATCCTAATTCACCCCGAATGTTAACTCCTAAAGCTAGAAAGGCATTAAAAATTATTGAAACTTATATGGAAAATATGCATTTAGATAGAATTGATATAAGTTTGCCTTTATTATTTATTGTACTACCAACAAAAAATATTCCTACAGGAGTATTTTGGCAAGAAGGTCCATTATTGTGGATACATTTATCTTATTCTCCTAACACTATTCTTACTAGGTATCCTGAGGCTGTAGGACAATTAATACTCAAAGGAATAAGAGCAGCAAAACGAGTGTTTGGAATTTCTCCCAATAAAATTATTACTCCATATACTATGGATCAAATTGATGAGTTAGCTAATGAGCTAAATACTTGGGCAATAATCATGTGTAAATCTAATGTTTCATTTGATAATCATTTGCCATCGAATCCTTTGTTGTCTTTTTGGTCTAAGCATCCTGTAATTTTTCCTAAAATGACAAGGAAAACACCTATCATGAATGCTCCAAATATATTCACTGATGGGTCTAATAATGGTACAGCAGCTGTAGTTACCCCTGATCAAACTTTTACATTTTTAGTACCCAAACAATCAGCTCAAAAAGTAGAGCTTAATGCAGTTTTACAAGCTTTTGTGATGTTCAAAGATTCTGTATTTAATTTATTTTCTGATAGTCAATATATAGTTAATGCTATTAATTCCCTTGAAGATGCTGGTAGGATTTCCCCTTCCTCTACTGTTTTTTCTTTGTTTTCCACTATACAAAGTCTAATATGGGACAGAAAAGATCCATTCTTTATAGGACATATTAGGGCACATACAGGATTGCCTGGAGCCCTTAGTTTGGGCAATGATTTAGCAGATAAAACTACACATGATGTACATATTTTCTCTACATTAGAAGAAGCTACAAATTTTCATAAAAGGTTTCATGTCAATGCTAATACTTTACAAAAGCGTTTTAAAATAACTAAGGAACAAGCCAGGCATATAATAAAACAATGTCAAAATTGTGTGACCTTTCTACCACAAGTTAATCTTGGAGTCAATCCTAGAGGACTGATACCTAACCATATTTGGCAGATGGACGTCACACACTTGCCAGAATTTGGAAAATTAAAATATTTACATGTTACAGTTGATACTTCTTCTGGATTTTTGATGGGCTCCCTTCATGCCGGAGAAAAAACTAAAGATGTTATAGCTCATTGCTTACAAAATTTTGCCACTGTGGGTGTTCCTAAACAGTTAAAAACTGATAATGGTCCTGGTTATACATCTGCCTCTTTTAAACAATTTTGCTCATCATTCGGTATTACTCATATAACAGGAATCCCATACAATCCACAGGGACAAGGCATAGTTGAAAGAGCTCATCAAACTATTAAAACGTACCTATTAAAGCAAAAAGAGGGAATTGGTAAGGGGTATATATCCCCCAAAGATAAACTTAAAATAACCCTTTTTACTCTAAACTTTTTAAATTTGGATTCATCAGGACTTAGTGCTGCGGAAAGACATATGTATCCGAAAAATGTACATAAGCCTAAGGTACTTTGGAAAGATGTTCTAACAGGACAATGGAAAGGTCCTGATCCAGTTATTGTCTGGAATCGGGGTTCCGTCTGTGTTTTTCCGCAGGGAGAACAGCAGCCGATTTGGATTCCAGAGAGATTAACTAAAGCAATTTCTACAGAAAAAGAAGATGATTTGACTCAAATCCATAACAGCTGATATCCAGAGCTCCAGTTTGGCTATTCTTACATCTGCGACAGTGATTAACCATGGTGCTTTTTTCAATATCTATTTTATTATTGCATTTTTCCCACATCGTAAAGTTCTATTTTATTTTTGAGCTCATACAAACCTAGGTTAATGTTTTTCTGATCAGTTTTATTTTTTGACTGTGTTTTATTTTTTGACTGTGGAGTTTTTAAACATTGCAATGGAGATTTCACCTAGGTAAAACTACAAGGCCTTTATTGTCTTATGTGTTGTATGTTATGTGTGCACATTTCTGTTTTGTGTTGTATGTCTGTATGTGTGTATGTCCATATTTCATATATAAGGAGCGCTCATGAAAAAATGGATCTGAATTTTTTTTTTATTCACATGATTTAAATGCTTTAATTTTAATTAGGTAAACAGCTGTTAAGGATTGTTTTTAAAGGTGGTTAACAGATCTGTTTGCTTACTAATTTAAATTAGGTAAACAGCTGTTAAGGATTGTTTTTTAGGAGGTTAACAGATCTGTTTGTTTACTTTCACCTTTCCTTTTCATTATATTTAATAATTCTGTTCAGGATAATGTCTCTTTAGCATCATTGCCAGAATTCCCATCTCCATCCAAGTGCCGGTGAAGACTAAGATAAAACCAAACTACAGCTTCTATGATAGCCATCACAGTAACTGTATAAACTGATGCATCAATGAATATAACTCAACAAGTTATGCTCAATCAAGGACTCGATTTACTTTGGGAGGAAATGGACATATTGATAGACTCCTTCGATTTGAACTGCCTGCAGAACTTGCCTGGACTATATATCAGTTGCATGCATTGTGAAATATCATCTGATGCAGCGAATTGTGGTACTGCTGGCATATCTTTGCTGATGGTGTCACCAGTGATGCAATTTCCTTGCCAGCGCACCCCATGTTAATTGTGGTAATGCTGGCATATCTTTGCTGATGGTGTCACCAGTGACGCAATTTTTCCAAAGGAGCCGTCAATTGGCTTGGTGTCGTGGCATTTCTGTATCCTCCTCCCTTCTACTAGTGATGGTCTAAAATTTGGGGGCCAACAGAGGTGAGGCAAGAACCTCACCCCCCCACTGGCACCAAGGATATTTGGGGGCCAACAGAGGTGAGGCAAGAAACCTCACCCCCCCACTGGTGCATAGGCCTTTCCACAAGCTTGGCTGAATGCTGGACCGGTAGTCAGTGACGGGTTGATCTGATTGCAGTGGATTCAACCTAAGACAGGAGGCTGACGCCTAAAGGTCAGTTTTCCCATGACGGGTAAGAACCATATGTTGAATTGGACAACCTACCAGGCACGGTCCTTAAGCCACATTGCTTGTTGTTTAATTAATCAGAAGGGGGGAGATGCTGAGGGCCATTACCAAGTAGGAAATTTCCTTGCCAGCGTACCCCATGTTAATTTCGCTGTTGACATTGCATGTTAGGTGACCCTGCCCAAGGACGAGGGTGGATCCAGGATTAGGGTGTATCCTGCAGTTTGAGGAAGTATCCCAATCCTTGGGTTTAGGCGTTCCCGGTTTAAGACAAGGCGTTCCCAGTTTAAGACCTTGGATTTTAGGGAAGTTCGATGTTGAGGATTATTGCTGCTGGAATTAGGGCGTTCTTGCTGCCTAAGCTCCTGTTGAACTCTCGTGAGATTCAGAGAGCATTTTGGGAAATAAGCCTCGTGGAGTAGGTGAATTGGGTGGCAGCAGAACTGGGATTGCCCCAGAACGTGTGTGGAGGCCGGTGTGAGTTCGGGAATAAAGAATTGCTGTTTGAATCTACAAAGCTGTGTGGTGGCTCGTGATTCTGTGCCCAGCCAAGACTGCGGCATTTCCCTGACTGTCTTTAGTGTTCATTTGCATATCTGGGGTGTCATTTGCCATTTCTTCCTCCAAATCTCTGATTTCCTTTGAGTTTCCTTTCATTTGTTATTTTTTCTAGCTAAATGTTTTAAAATATTGTTTATGTTCTCAAAGAGCCAACTCTTTGTTATGTTGATCTTTTCTATTTTAATTTGTATTTCATTTACCTTTTCTCTGATTTATTATTATTTTTTGCTTCTGTTAAACTTTGGTTTGTTATGTTCTTATTTTTCATGTTCTTTCAGGTGCAGAGAAATGTCATTGTATGAATTATTCTGGATTTTTAATATAGGTGTAGATTGCAATAGTCCTCCCTCTTAATACTGATTTTTCTACTTAATATATGTTTTGATATGTTTTGCCATCAATATTTGTTTAAGAATTCATTAAATTTCTTATTTGATTTCTTCTTCTCAAATATTCCCACTGTGCAAATTGATAAAAATGCTATAGTATTTCCCTAAAATAGAACACTCCCAGAAAGAAAAATAAACTATCAACATACTGTCCAACACTGATGATTCTCAACATATTGAGTGTAAGAAGACAGGCAATAGTGGATATATGGTTTGTAATTGAATTTGTGTAAAATTGTAGAAAAAACATACATATGACTGATTGCAATATATTGGAAATAGGCTCCAATTCATAGACTAAATCTACATACATTTTGGACCTTTGAGTAGCTGTGAGGATTAGATGAGTTTAAAAGAGTACTGCCAACATGGTGTCTTTATCAGAAGAAAGAGAGAGTTGAGCTGCTTCACTTGCTCTTTCTTATCACCTGATGCCCTGAACTATAGTATATGTCTGCCAAAGGCTCTCACTGATGTCAAATAGTTGCCAGATACATGCTCTTGTAATTTCCAGCCTGAATTACTGGGAGGTAAATAAGCCTATACTTTCTCTATGTAGCCTAGTCTGTTGTAGTAATTTGTAGCAATAGGGAAAGGATAGTACATCTAAACACAGAGTAACCGGTGGTGGTCTGTGAATTAAAGAGTGGGATAGTGCTAGGGTGTAAGGACTAATAAGGGCCAAGAGGAGTAGGAAGGATTTCACAACCTCAAAATGTCACTTACAATGTTACATAGGCACAGAATGTCTTGGTGCATTTTGTGCTGCTTTAATAAAATATCTGGTGGTGAGTAATATATAAAGAACAAAACCATAATCATTGCTCTGGAGGTTGGGAATTCCAAGACCCAATGTCCATGGAATTGATCATCTGGTAAGAGCTGCAACCTCTGAATGTGATCACTTCTGTATGGACACATGGGAGATGAACAGAACAGTTTTAAACTCCAAATGTCCCAACATTTAAGGCATTTTTATATGCAACACCTGAATTGCAACGGTAGGATAGTTAGCTTTCCATTACTGCAACAACACTCCTGAGCTAATACATTTTAAAGGAGAAAAAGTTTGTGTTAGACCTTGAAGTTCCTGCTAAGTGATCCTGATATTTTGGACTTATTGTACAGTGAGAACATATGACAGAAGGATTTTGTTTATTTACTGTTAGTAGGAAAACAGAGAGAGCAAAAGGGTCTCCATCCCATTATCCCAATCAAGGGCCTGCCCCCAATGACATAACTTTTTCTAACAATGTCCTACATTGTAATTTTAATTTCCACTAACTTCAAATTTTACCTAGGGGATTGACCAAAATTTTAAAGCATATGTCTTTTGGGGACATTTTCATTCCAAAATGATATTCTGCCCATGGCCCTCAAAGTCACATGTGCATCTGACAATGAAAATGTCATTCATACAATTCACAAGAGTCTGCAAAGAACTACAAGCTTCCCTATGTTCAAAAGGCCAAGTGCAACGTCTTCTCTGAGACCCAAGGCAAAGTCAGCTGTGATCCCCTATAAAAGTTGTTTACAAAACCCCAAGTGACATATTTCCAACAAAAATTGCCAGAGGTTAAATGCTCATTCTAAATGAAATCAAAAGGCAAATATTAAGGAAAAATTAGACCAGAGTAAGACCAAAACCCAGCAGGGCAAACATAAAATTCTACAGCTCCATAGCCAGCATCCACATCTTGTGGTAACATGATGTGAGCTGTAAAGCATTTGGCTGCTTCAAGCCTGCAGTCATGCTGGTTGCAGTCCACATGATCACTCTTTTGGCCTGGCTGTGACCACTGCCTGCAGCTTCCCTCAGCAGGAGTTCCATGCTCATGGATTCTCAAATTTCCCGGGGTCTCCATCATACCTTTTAGCTTCACTTTGACAGATTCACAAATTGCCTTCTCAGGAGATACATGCAGGGATCCAAACCATAGCATATACTGTCTAGCCTCACCAGATTTTCTTTGAATTATCAGGGAAAGCCTCCATGCCACAATAACTCTGGCATACTGCATGTCTGCACACCCAGCATCAAAGAGGTGACATGGAGGTCTGCTGCCAGAATGAACTCTAATGGGGTCTACCTGAATCAAAACTGCAGTGTCCTCAGTTAGTTTGTGGCAGAACACAGAAAAATGAATCCTGAGGAAATTATTTCTAAGGCAGCCTGGTGTGACTTTGGCACCCACATGATCTTTTCTCAAATAAAATTCTTTGAAACAAATTAACATACCTTTGAGGTATTTTTTTTATTTGGGGGTTGTATTTTCTTTTATTTGATCTATCTTTTTGTCTGTATTTTTATTGGTTCATTCTGGTTGTACATAACATTAGGATTCCTTGTAACGTAGTTGTACATATGTGTTGAGAGCTACAGCCAAAGGCGGCCCCAGCAAACTTCCAGCTGCCAGAAACATCTAGCTGATTGGCTCCTCTGCGGTGATGTTCATTGGGCTGTTTCCCCGCCTTTCAGACTGCCAGCTGATGATTGGCTCACAGCGACCCAGCAACATCTAGCTGATTGGCTCCTCTGCGTTGATGTTCATTGGGCTGCTTCCCTGCCCATTCAGACCACGGAGCTGCTCATTGGGGGACTTCTTTGGCTCCGCCCACGTGACCCAGCCAATTGGCCTCAAGAGCAGGAGGATATGGGGAGGGGGTGAGGATTGTGTTGGGGTGAGAGGCTTGTGGGAAGCCGGTGGTGGCAGTTGGGCTCTGAGGGTTTTTCCTGAGGAGCTGTTTTGTTTGGCGTATGTAGTTCTAAAAATAAAGTTAGTTTCTTTTGACAAGTGGCTCCTGAGTTGTGCCCAGCAAGACTGCGGCATTTGGTGGCTCGCACGGGGAGCGACTGAGGGTAAGTAAACTGCTCGCCCCTGAGGGCAGGGCGACAGGATGGGTAGCCATTTTAAGATTCCTCTTTTGTTTTGCTTCACTTTTGTTTTAAGTTGCCTGTCCCTGGAGATGAGTGAGATGGAAGAAAAACCACTCACATCTGAGGAACAGATAGGGAGAAAGGCTATAATGATTTTTTGTTGTTCCATTTTTATTTAATTCTATCTCAGTTTTGTTTGGTGTTATCTTGTTGGGTTGTATTATAGTAGAAATATGGAATCATAAATTAGTAAAAAAAAAACCCAAAAGAGTGTTAAGTAAATTGTTAGAGGAAGGAGGCATCCCTGTAAAATCAAGAGCAGTCAGGGAATACATTGATACAGTACAAAAATGTAGCCCATGGCTTTTTAAGGAGGAGTTGTTAAATATCTCACAATGGAACCATCATGGTGAAGATTTAAAAAGAATAGAAAAGAAAAGCCCAGGGACTCTGCCAGTTGGCACGTTGCCATTGTGGATGTTCATATCTTGTTTGATTAGTCCAAAGCCTTCAGTTCAGACAATGGTAGAGGAAGGAGAAGACATATTGATTCAAGTAAAAGAGAAGGTCTCTCGAGCTAGTCAGACAGAGGAAAAGATTCAAGTAAAAGAGAAGGTCTCTCGAACTAGTCAGACAGACGAAGGAAGTTTAGAGCAGAAAAAGCCATCAGGGGGAAAGTTACAAAAGGAGACTGCTACTAACACCTTTCTATCACTAGAGGGTGTAAGGGTCCAACCAACAGTGCCACCTCTACAGGAGACTGCTACTAACACCTTTCTATCACCAGAGGATGTAAATGTCCAACTAACAAAGCCACCTCCATATGCTGGGAGGCCCCCAAACCCCGCAGTTGATAGTTGGGATCCTGAGACAGGATCTCAAGTATTAACATGCCCTGTATTTGAGGTAGAAGGGCAGCGAATTTACCAGGGTTTAAATTTCAAAACAGTGAAGGAGCTAAAAGAGGCTGTAACAACCTATGGTCCTCAAGCACCCTTCACTGTAAGCTTGGTCGAATCCATTAACAACTTGAACATGACGCCAGCAGATTGGGCTAATATGTGTAAAGCTGTGCGAAATGGAGGACAATACCTGTTATGGAAGGTTGCCAATGAGGAATTTTGCAAGGAGACGGCTAGGCAAAATGCAGCAGCTGGTTATCCTCAGAGAAATCTAGATATATTGTTAGGAAAGGGATCTTATGAGGATCAGCAGCAACAAATTGCATATGGTCCTGGCTATACTCACAAATTGCTGTAGAGGCAATTAGGGCATGGAAGACTTTACAAGGACATGGAGGTTTACAAGGTCAATTATCTAAGATAATACAAGGAGCTAATGAACCTTACGCTGAATTTGTAGATAGGCTTATTCAAACAGCTACCAGAGTTTTTGGGAATACAGAACAAGCAATGCCATTAATAAAACAACTGGCTTATGACCAAGCGAATCATTGGTGCAGAGATATCATTAGACCATGGAAACATGAGGATTTAAACACATATATTAAATTATGTAGATACATTAATGAACAAGAGCAAGTCATGGCAGCTGCAGTAAAACAGGCTTTAGATGCCAGAGACATTAATGAACAAGGGCAAATTGTGGGAGCTGCAGTAAAACAGGCTTTAGATCCCAGGCCAAGAACATGCTACAGTTGTCAACAAACAGGACATTTTAAAAGGAATTGCCCCATAGGAGGAGGGTTTAACAAAACTAGGTATCAAAGGAGTAGAATACCATGTATTTGCCCATGATGCCGTAGAGGGAGACATTGGGCAAATGAATGTCGTTCTCAAACCACCATAGAGGGTACTCCATTATCAAAAAACAAACAAGGACAAGGTGTTTATCCACAATATCGTGGAGAAAGGCATCGGGCTCCATTGCCAAAAAATGGACAGGGGGCCCCAATGCTCCGGGGCCCCAAACCACAAATATACGGAGCACTGGAGGAACCCAGCAACCCCATCAGGGTAATGCCCAGGAAACATTGTCCATTAGATCCCTCATCAGACAAACCAGAGGGAGCACAGGGTTGGACATCTGCGCCTCCGCCAGATCAGTACTAACTCCAGAGATGGGAGTTCAAATCATTCCCACAGGGGTAAAAGGACCTCTTCCCAAAGGAACAGTAGGCTTATTATTGGGAGGCAGTTCTTCTACTCTAAAAGGACTTATAAGTCCTGGGGTAATTGATCCTGATTATGAAGGTGAAATAAAAATTACAGCCAGTTCTCCAAAGGGTATATCAGTAATTTCACCAGGAGATAGAATAGCACAGTTACTAATAATACCAAGCCTACATGATAAATTTTCCAGTATTACTGTAGAAACAGGTTCCAAAGGATTAGGCTCCACAGGTGTAGATTGGGCTATGCTTTCGTTAAATTTAGATTCTCGCCCCATGCTAAAACTAAATATTCAAGGACATGAATTTAATGGGCTACTGGATACAGGTGCAGACCTTAGCATCATATCTCATCAAGAATGGCCAAAACATTGGCCATTACAACAAGCCACTCAAACGCTTTGAGGCCTAGGAGTGGCGACTAATCCCCATAGAAGTGCAATGGTATTAGATTGGAAGGATCCTGAAGGATGTGAAGGAACTATACAGCCATATGTATTGGATCATCTTCCCGTAAATTTATGGGGACGAGATGTCCTAGATCAATTAGGTTTGACATTAACAAATAACATCAACCAAAATGCACCCACTATTATGACTAGACAAGGTTTTAGGAAAGGAAAAAGATTAGAAAAACAAGAACAAGGTATAGCAGCACCAATACAAATAGATCAAGGAACAGACAGACAAGGGTTGGATTTTCAGAAAGGGCCACTGAGACAATAAAAATTACTTGGAAATCAGAAAGATCAGTATGAGTTCCTCAGAGGCCCCTGACTAAAGAAAAGATACAAGCAGCCCATGATCTGGTCAAACAACAATTAGTGGAAGGACATATACAACCTTCTGTATCTCTCCATAATACTCCCATTTTTGTTATCAAAAAGAAATCTGGTAAATGGAGATTATTGCAAGATTTAAGAGCCATTAATAATGAAATGGTCATTATGGGACCTGCTCAATTGGGGATTCCTCAATTGTCTGCTTTGCCAAAAACTTGGTATGTTTTAGTTATAGATATTAAAGATTGTTTTTTTTTTTCAATTCCAATTCATCCTGAGGATAGTCCACATTTTGCATTTAGTATCCCTGCACTGAATCATGAAGGTCCTGATCAGAGATATGAATGGAAAGTACTCTCTCAAGGGATGGCTAACAGCCCAACTATGTGTAAAATTTATGTTAACAAAGCAATCCAGCCACTTAGAAATCAAAATCCTGAACTACAAATATTTCACTATATGGATGATGTATTATTAGCACACAAAGCTAAAAACACATTGCTAGAATGTTATGCCACACTTACAAACTTATTAAAAAATTATAATCTAGAGATAGCAATAGATAAAGTACAATTAAATTTTCCAATTAATTATTTAGGAGTTCTATTATCCTCAACCACGGTCCGTCCACCAAAAATTCAAATACGAGTAGATCAACTCAAATCACTTAATGACTTTCAAAAGTTATTGGGAGACATAAATTGGATAAGGCCTTATCTAGGTATACCAACAGGAGAGTTAGGACCATTATTTGATATCCTAAAAGGTCCATCAGATCCAAATTCACCCCGAATGTTAACGCCTGAAGCAAGAAAGGCATTAAAAATCATTGAAACATATACGGAAAATATGCATTTGGATAGAATTGATATAAATTTGCCTTTATTATTTATTGTACTACCAACAAAAAATATTCCTACAGGAGTATTTTGGCAAGAAGGTCCATTATTATGGATACATTTATATTATTCTCCTAACACTATTCTTACTAGATATCCTGAGGCTGTAGGACAATTAATACTCAAAGGAATAAAAGCAGCAAAGGGAGTGTTTGGAATTTCTCCCAATAAAATTATTACTCCATATACTATCGATCAAATTGATGAGTTAGCTAATGAGTTAAATACTTGGGCAATAATCATGTGCAAATCTAATGTTTCGTTTGATAACCACTTACCATTGAATCCTTTATTGTCTTTTTGGTCTAAGCATCCTGTAGTTTTTCCAAAAATGACAAAAAAAAAAAACACCTATCATGAATGCTCCAAATATATTCACTGATGGGTCAAATAATGGTACAGCAGCAATAGTTACACCTGATCAAACATTTACATTTTTAGTACCCAAACAATCAGCTCAAAAAGTAGAGCTTAATGCAGTATTACAAGCTTTTGTGATGTTTAAAGATTCTGTATTTAACTTATTTTCCGATAGTCAGTATATAGTTAATGCTATAGTATCCCTTGAAGATGCAGGTAGGATTTCCCCTTCCTCTACTGTTTTCTCTTTGCTTTCCACTATACAAAGTCTAATCTGGGATAGAAAAGATTCATTCTTTATAGAACATATCAGGGCACATACAGGATTGCCTGGAGCCCTTAGTTTGGGCAATGATTTAGCAGATAAAACTACACATGACATACATATTTTCTCTACACTAGAATAAGCTATAAATTTTCATAAAAGGTTCCTTGTCAATTCTAATACTTTACAAAAGCGTTTTAAAATAACTAAGGAACAAGCTAGACAAATAATAAAACAATGTCAAAATTGCATGACCTTTTTACCACAAGTTAATCTTGGAGTCAATCCTAGAGGATTGATACCTAACCATATTTGGCAGATGGATGTCACACACTTGCCAGAATTTGGAAAATTAAAATATTTGCATGTTACAGTTGATACTTCTTTCGGATTTTTGATGGGCTCCCTTCGTGCCGGAGAAAAAACTAAAGATGTTATAGCTCATTGCTTACAAAATTTTGCCACTGTGGGTGTTCCAAAACAGTTAAAAACAGATAATGCCCCTGGTCATACTTCTACCTCTTTTAAACAATTTTGCTCATTAAAGCAAAAAGAAGGAATTGTGTGGAAGGGGTATATATTCCCAAAAGATAAACTTAAAATAACCCTTTTTACTCTAAACTTTTTAAATTTGGATTCATCAGGGCTTAGTGCTGCAGAAAGGCATATGTGTCCAAAAAATGTACATAAGCCCAAGGTACTTTGGAAGGATATTCTAATAGGACAATGGAAAGGTCCTGACCCAGTAATTGTCTGGAGTCGGGGGTCTGTTTGTGTGTTTCCACAGGGAGAACAGCAGCCGATTTGGATCCAGAGAGATTAACTAAAGCAATTTCTACAGACCAAAAAGATGATTTGGCTCAAATCCATAACAGCTGATATCCAGAACTCCAGTTTGGCTATTCTTACATCTGCGACAGAACCAGGATGCTTTTTTCAATATCTATTTTATTATTGCCCTTTCCCATATCATGAAGTTCTATTTTGTTTTTTGAGCTCAAACAGACCTAGGTTAATGTTTTGCTGATCAGTTCTATTTTTTTGACTATAGAGTTTTTAAACATTGCAATGGAGATTTCACCTGTAAAAAGTTATAAGGCCTTTACTATTATGTTATGTGTTGTATGTATTATATTATGTGTGCACACTTGTGTTTTGTGTTATATGTTTGAATGTACATATGTCCATATATCATATATGATGAGTGCTCATGAAAAAATGGATTCAAATATTTTTTTTTATTCACATGATTTAAATGGTTTAATTTAAATTGGGTAAACAACTGTTAAGGATTGTTTTAATATGTAAACAAAAAAGGAGATCTGTTTGTTTACTTTCACCTTTCCTTTTCATTATATTTAATAATTCTCTTCAAGAGAATGTAAATTGTTAAGAAAATTGTTTTCTTTTAGTGCCTTCTGGAATGTTACATAATTTTTTCTTTAGCCATTATTGCCAGAATTCCTATCTTCATCCCAGTGCCAGTGAAGACAATGTAAATTGTTAAGAAAATTGTTTTCTTTTAGTGCCTTCTGGAATGTTACATAATTTTTTCTTTAGCCATTATTGCCAGAATTCCTATCTTCATCCCAGTGCCGATGAAGACAAAGATAAAACTAATCTACAGCTTCTGCAATAGCCATCACTGAACTGCTTGCAGAACTTGCCTAGACTATGTGTCACTTGTATGCATTGTGAACTCACTTGTATGCATTGTGAACTATCTGTTGATGCAGCGACTTGTGGTAGTGTTGGAGTATTTTTGCTGATGATGTCATCGGTGGTACAAATTTTCCAAAAGGAGCCATCAATTGGCTTGGTGTATCTTCCTCCCTTCTGCTTGTCATGATTGTTCAGCTAAAATTTGGGGGCCAACAGAGGTGAGGCAAAGAACTTCACCCCCCCCCGCTGGTACAAAGACCTCTCCACAGGTGTGGCTTTATACTGGACTGGTAGTCAGTGACCGGTAAGATCCAATTACAATGGTACCAACCTAAGATAGGAGGCTGACGCCCTGAGGTCAGCTCATCCGATACGGGTAAGGACCATATGTAGTATTGGACAACCTAAGGCAGGCACGGTCCCTAAGCCACATGCTTGTTGTTTAAACAGAGAGGGGGGGGCTGGGGATGTGGCTCAAGCGGTAGCGCGCTCGCCTGGCATGCGTGCGGCCCCGGGTTCGATCCTCAGCACCACATACCAACAAAGATGTTGTGTCCACCGAGAACTAAAAAATAAATATTAAAAATTCTCTCTCTCTCTCTCCTCTCTCACTCTCTCTTTAAAAAAAAAAAAAAAAAAAAAAAACAGAGAGGGGGAGATGTTGAGAGCCACAGCCAAAGGCGGCCCCAGCAAACTTCCAGCTGCCAGCAACATCTAGCTGATTGGCTCCTCTGCGGTGATGTTCATTGGGCTGTTTCCCTGCCCTTCAGACTGCCAGCTGATGATTGGCTCACAGCGGCCCCAGCAACATCTAGCTGATTGGCTCCTCTGCGTTGATGTTCATTGGGCTGCTTCCCTGCCCTTTCAGACCACGGAGCTGCTCATTGGGGGACTTCTTTGGCTCCGCCCATGCGACCCAGCCAATCGGCCCCAAGAGCAGGAGGATATGGGGAGGTGGTGAGGCTTGTGTTGGGGTGAGAGGCTTGTGGGAAGCCGGTGGTGGCAGTTGGGCTCTGAGGGTTTTTTCCTGAGGAGCTGTTTTGTTTGGCGTATGTAGTTCTAAAAATAAAGTTAGTTTCTTTTGACAAGTGGCTCCTGAATTGTGCCCAGCCAGACTGTGGCACATATGCACAAAAAACAGTATAATTTGTCCAGTAGCATTTTCCAGTATTTCCCCTTTGCCTCCGCTCTTCCCTATGCCTATTCCTTTTCCTCTATTCTACCCATCTTTTGAGGAAGCTCCTCACTGCTTTCCATCATAATTATTCTAATGTACAGTCCTTCCAACAGTGCAGAAGTATTCTTTTCCTCCACATCATATACAGCATGTACTTTTGTTTTACTCTTAATGACTGACATTCTAACAGGAGTGAGATGAAATTAGGTACAGCATTTACCTAATTGCTAACAATGTTGAATATTTTTACACAGGTCTCTTGGCCATTTCTCTTTTTATCTTTGAGAGGTGTCTCTTTATTACTTTGCTCACTCATTAATTGGGTTACTTATTTATTGGGGTTCACATTTTGATTTCTTTATGTATTCTGGATATTAATCCTTTGTCAGAACAGTAGCTAACAAAAGTTTCTCCCATTCTATGGATTCATGATTCATATTTGTAATTGTCTTCTTTCCTGTATAGAAGATTTATTTTTTTCATTATTTTGAGAAAACTATAATCAAATCACTATACATAAGACTTAACATATTTAATATAATTTTACCAATTGAAAAAAGTAAGTTTAATCTTTCCAGACCTGCGTAACTGTTAGTTTTGGAAAATACCAACTCAACACAGTAAGCAGAGATACCTTTTCCAAGCTTGACAGCACAGCTAATGTTTCCAAAAATACAAATTTCATATATATATATATATACCAATAATAGCAGTATGTTATGTATCAATAGAAGCTACAGCTTAGAAAAGGTTCTGTAGTCAGTTGAGCAAAATTGTACAGATAATACAGCACACTCCGTTAAAAAAGGAAAGGGGGGCTGGGGATGTGGCTCAAGCAGTAGCGCGCTCACCTGGCATGCGTGCGTCCTGGGTTCGATCCTCAGCACCACATACCAACAAAGATGTTGTGTCCGCCAAGAACTAAAAAAATAAATATTAAAAATTCTCTCTCTCTCTCTCTCTCTCTCCCCTCTCTCACTCTCTCTTTAAAAAAAAAGGAAAGGGGAAAAAAAGCAAAAAAAAAAAAAAAAAACAATAAAACAGCAAATTTCTGCTACTGTTGTGATACCTAGCACCATTTTTTTATATTCTCAATCACACCTTGGAAGGAAAACATGTAGAGTAACATTCTTGAAAATGTGTCTGATAAAGCATGATCACTACTGCATATCATGAAGCATGAGCAAGAATATTTACATTCATAGTGTATAATACAGTACATTTCTACATCTTTAATTCCAGAGGATAACATTTAAAAGGCATCATCTGATATTTGATTCTACTTTTCCAGCATAAGGGCCAAAGGATGGGGTGACACAACTCTGTAAAGAAATTCCTTATGATTTCCTTTAGCTGGAGGCATAGTTCCAAATACTCACTCTCTTTGTGAACATCAATTTGTGAAAACAGTTTTTTTAATTTTTTTATATTTTTAGTTGTAGATGGACATAATACCTTTATTTTTTATTTATTTATTTATTTATTTATTTATTTATTCATTCATTCATTCATTCATTCTTGTGTGGTGTTGAGGATTGAGCCCAGTGCCTCACATATGCTAGACAAGCACTCTACCACTGAGCTATAAAGCCAGGAAAAAAGTAAAAATACAAAAAGCAAAACAAAACATATATAAAGGTGACCAATTTGAGGTAAGCAAGATTCACTCTAACTAGTAATCAATCAAATCTGTCATGTTTTAATGGTGAGCACTTCATTGAAGAAAGGAGATGTCATGTAGCACTGTGAAGCTTCAAACCAAAGCCAAAACAACTTTCTTTTTTTTTATTTTGATGCCATCCCATTTGGCAT
Organism: Spermophilus citellus; assembly: GCF_964194105.1. NCBI lineage: Eukaryota > Metazoa > Chordata > Mammalia > Rodentia > Sciuridae > Spermophilus > Spermophilus citellus. The sequence goes on from NC_138190.1 coordinate 77,359,415, forward strand.
TATTTGGCATTATTTCCTGAGCTTTAAGGGTTCTTCTGACAATGGTGTTGCCTGTGCCTTGTGTTGGAGTGTGCACACTATGTTTCTCTTCTAAGAGTTGCTGATTTTGTTGTCTAATTACTCGGTCTTTGATCCATTTTTATTTAATTTTTGTACATGGTGAGAGGTAAGGACCTATTCTATATAAGTGTCTGAGCCTTCTACATGAAGATAATCAGTAATCCTGCTACAATTTTTTTTAAAATAAGGATGTCTTTTCTCCACTGTATGTTTTTGGAAATTTCATCAAGGATCAGATGACAGTATCTGTGTGGGGTTTTTTTGTCTTTTATTCTGTACCATTGGTCTATATGCCTGCTTTTAAGGCACTACCATGTTGTTTTTGTTACTTTAGCTCTGTATTATAACTTGAGGTCAGGAATAGTGATTTTCTGGCATTACCTTCTGGGTTTAAAATTGTCTTTTGCTATTTTGGTTCATTTATGCTTCCTAATTAATTTTAGGACTATTTAATTTGTTTAATTTCTATGAAGAATTTCATTGTTATTATGATAGGAATTGTCCTGAATCTGTATATTGCATGACCATTTTAACAGTGTGAATTATGCCTATCCAAGAACATGGAAGGTGTTTCCATCTTCTTGTGTCTTCCTCAGTTTCTTTTTACACCTTCTATGGTTTTCGTTGTAGAGGTCTTTCGCCTCCTTGGTTAGATTTATTCCCAGATATTTTTGAGATTACTGTGAATGGGACTGTCTTACTGATTTCTCCTTCAGCAGATTCATTTTTGGTATATAGGAAAGATTGATCTTTATATGTTGAAGTACCGTGTTAGTTGTTTTGCATTTATTTTTTTATTTTTGCTTTTTGATATACCTGATATAGAATGTATTTTGACTATAATATATAATTAGAATCCAATTATTGTGGTTGCATATGGTGTGGAGTTTCACTGGTCATGTTTTTAGATAAGAACATAGGAACGTTTTGTCTGTTTCATTCTATTGTCTTTTCTAATCCCATTCCCCTCCCTTCCCTTCATTCCCCTTGGTCTAATCCAATGAAATTTTATTCTTCCCTCCACTTTGCTGAATTTATTTGTTAGGTCTCACCATCTTCTGGTGGAGTATCTTGCATCTTCTAATTATAGGATCATATTATCTATAGTGACAATATGACTCCTTCTTTTCCTCTATTTATCCATTTTAATTCCCCTTCTTGCCTAATTTCTCAGGCTATAGTTTCTATACTATATTGAATAGAAGAAGTGAGAGTTGGCATCCTTGTTCCAGATTTCAAATGAAATGCTTCCAGTTTTTACCTATTCAATATGATATGGACTTTGAGTATGCCATGCATGTTCTTTATCATGTTAAAGTAGGTTCCTTCTGTCCTGTGATCCTTCAGTGTTTTTATAATGAATCAGTGTTTTATTTTGTTGAAGGCTATCTCTGCATCTATTAAGATCACTAAGTGATTTTGTCTTTTTTTTTACTGGTTCATTATTGTTGTACATATCACTCTAAACAAATGCTAAATATCTAAATATACCAATTCTAAATATACCAAATAAATTGTAAATATACCAATTCTAATATGCCACATAAATTCTAACTACATAAATTCTAATGTCTGATAAATGTAGCAATAAAAGTCAAATGTCAGGAATGTTCATGACTTTGATTATTAGTTAAACAGTATGGTGTTCACTGGAATTTTTTTTTCAAGCCCCAGATTTCAATTAATTTTCTTATTCCCTCTACCTATAATAGCCAATATGTGCCAATTTTAAAAAGCTTGAAAAAAATATTGGAATTAAAGTGGCAACAATTTTCCATAATCTATTTATTGCTTAATTTTTAGAAAGTGTTTTGGGAATTGATTTTATGTGTCTCCAAAGTCAGTTTCTTCAATTTAACTCACTAAGTCTAGTATATGTAATAGGAAAACATGCCACATGTGAAAGTGGCTTTTAAGAGTACTAATGAAAGCCAAATGGTAGGACTGTTCAAGATGTAATTTTTTATTCAATTAATAAAAAGGAAATTTGAGATTGCCTTTCTGTCAAACATAAATTTCCAATACTTAAACTAAGTGCCCTTTAGTACATTGTCTATCAAACTCGGTAGATGTAATGTCCACAATTATTGAATATGTGTGTTTTACACATTGCTTCTAGTAACATACAGGAATGATGTGTGTGAGGAATGTTCTAAAGGCAGGTTCTCACTTAATAATAAAATAATAAATTCGGAATTGCCAGGTAAAATTCACCAGTTTCAGATTCATCACTTCAGGCATGCAGGCTTAAAGGCCAGTATATGCAATTTTAAAATGGTTTGTGTTTATTCTGCTTCTTCATCACTGTAACTAAAATAACAAACAACAAAAAAACTGACAAGAATAATGTAGAGGAGGAAATATTTGGTTGGGGCTTATGGTTTCAGAGATCTCAGTCCACTTATAACAGTCTACTTTATTCCCGGATTGATGTGTGGCAGAATATCATGATGGAAGGGCATGTCAGAGTATTGCAGTTCAGGACACGGCAAGAAGGAAACAGAGTTCTGCTCATCAAGTACAAAATCTTAACCTCAAAGGCACACCCTCGGTGACCCACCTCTTACAGTCACATCCTACCTGTCTACAGTTGCCTAGCAGTTAATTCATATCAGTGGATTAATGCACTTATAAATTAAGGCTCTTGTATCCCAATTATTTCACTTCTAAACTTTCTTTCATTTTTTCACACATGAGTTTATGGGAGACACCTCGTATCTAAACCATAATAGATTGTATGAGCAGTTATTAACAGCCAGTGCCAGGAAAGTTCTATATGAGACTACTTGTTTAATTTGGAGATATTGCATTTAGAATTGCCATTAGTTCAAGCATCAGGTTCATTGGGGACAAGTGCATGGAGTGCTCATATGTGGCATATGTTGAGAATGCCTCAGTGGCAAACCACTCCCCCTGTGTAAGGTTCTTGTGCGTGAATGAAAAACCTTTTACCCCATAGGCACAGTGCCCGAGCATGAGGCCACATGTTGTTGTCCCAGGGTTTGCTCCATGGTCCGCTCCTTGATTGGTTGATATATATACACATTTGTATATAAATGTTAACTACGCAATAAAATAAAACCTGTTTCTGGCTTGGTCTCAGGAGGTCTTGATTCATGACTCTATAGCCTCACTCTTCCTCTACCCTGTTCCATGAACCTCCTTGCAAGAAGAGAGCAACCCACATAGCTGGAACCCAAAGAGAAACTTGAGGTAAAGCCAATAAGAAAGAGTGTGGTCCCTCACAGAATGGTGAGGAAGGGCAAAATGGGGAACCTACCGAGCTCCACCAAAAACTCACAACTTCAACTAGAAGTTTACCCTGAATAATAAAGAAGTCCAGAAGTTTTGGGACACAGTAATATACAGAAGCTCCTGGATTAGTGCTGCTGATGTTTTTTTTTTTTTTTGGTGGGGGAGGGGGACAAGATAATGTCAAATTCATGACAAGCTGAAGTGAGACAGGGGTATACTTTACCTCTCCATTCTTTTCCTATTGTGACAGCCATTCAGGAAAGCTTAGTGGGGGGCCCCTGCAACAGACCCTTGCCATATAATGATAGCCCTGAGGGAAGATGAGACCATGAGAGACAGACAAGGGGAAAAAACGTGGGGCAAAATTCTACTTCAAAGCAAGCAATCAAAACAGGTGCAGGAGGGAGAGAGACAAAAAATGGTACTGCTAGCTTGCACGGAAGAGGTGACCACAAAGGGTGCAAGTGTGCCGTCTACTAAGAGGCAAAGATTATATCCTTTCCTTAGTTATTGGCAATGGCCTCCATATGATGGAATGACAAAGCCAGCAAGGAAATTAGAAATGACAAGACTGCCAGAGAGTTCCAAGCCATGGTCTCCCAGAAACCCATTCCATGAGGCCATAGATTCTTTCAGAGATCTATGCAAGATAAGATATGAAAAGTGGGGTAAGGGAATAAAATCTTCCCAGTAAACATGGCCCCCATGCCACCGTACCTTGCCACTTGGTATCCACACACATTGGGTACCCTTAAATAGTTGAAGAAGGCAGTAAAATATGATGGGCTTTGGGGGCTGTTCACAGAGTAATTGCTCTAATCACTCAGTCTTGAATTAATTTCCCTTAAGACTGGAAAGACTTAGCCAGAGTGGCTCTTGAGCTCACAACATTTTTGAAGTGGAAGGTATTATTCTATGATGAATGTAAACAGCAGGGGATCACAACCACACCACAAATGTTAACCTCCCAGCTGCATGCTTATAGGAAGAGGGGAATCTATAGTTCCCTGTGGTAGAAGCTACAGGTCTGCCAAATTATTTCGATCAGGTGGGATTCTGTTCTTTAAGGGTTTGGAGGAAGTTACCAGCTGGGGGAAGTACAGTTTCTACATGGGGCCTAAGGCAGAAAGCCACTGAAGACTTCCCGCAGTCTATTGATAGAGTAAACAAGGCAGTGGAAGTGAAAGTGTCTCATGAAGGAGCTAGGGAAGCCCTAGCCAAGGAGTTGATCTGGAAGGGACTAAATAAGGAACATAGAGAAGCATTGGCACCAGTATGCAATGGCACCCTTGATGACTGGAATTTGGCCACCCAGAACATAGGGACACAAGAAGTTCAAACCTCTCTGCTGGCCTCAGCCATAGCAGTTGCATGAAAACTGGAGGAAGCAGACTTGCAAACAGCTAGTCAGAAACTTAAAAAATGTACCCTTTCTCCATGTTGGTCTTTACAACCTGCTGAAGTGGATCCCTGAGAGTTAAAAATCTAATTCTTTATGGCAAATGGATGTCACTCATTATGCACATTTTGGAAATTTACAATATGTTCATGTAGGGGCTGGGGTTGTAGCTCAGTGGTAGAGAACTTGCCTAGCATTTGTGAGGCACTGGGTTAAATCCTCAGCACTACATAAAAATAAATAAATAAAGTAAAGGTATATTTTATTTTTTTATTTTTTTTTTTAAAGAGAGAGTGAGAGAGGAGAGAGAGTGAGAGAGATAGAGAGAATTTTTAATATTTATTTTTTAGTTCTTGGCGGAGACAACATCTTTGTTGGTATGTGGTGCTGAGGATCGAACCCAGGCCGCACGCATGTGAGGCGAGCGCGCTACCGCTTGAGCCACATCCCCAGCCCTAGTAAAGGTATATTTTAAAAAATATTTTTTAGTTGTAATTGTGTCTAAGTACAACTAAAAATATTTTTTAAATATATATTCATGTTATTGATATCTATACAGGCTGTGTAATGGAGTCACAGGAGAACCCATTAAAAAGGCCATTTCCCATTTATTAATATGTTTTTGAATTATGGATGTTCCCATATCTATTAAAACTGACAATGAGTCAGCCTGTACTAGCAAAACATTTCAGGTAGTTTGCAATGATTTGCACATACAGCACTTTACTGAGATCCCCTATAACCCTCAGACTCAAGGAATTGTAGAAAGAACACACAAGGAATCAAAGGCCATTATTCAAAACAGAGGGGGAATACCAAGACCTCCTGCAATGCCTTGAACAAAACATAATTTGCTTTATATTTTCTTTCAATTTCAAAAATTTTTATAGAAACAACAGCCCATAAGCATTGTCCCTGTTTCATGGGGCGCTCTCATCTACCTATGGTCTCATGAAAGTATCCCATAACAAATGCATGGGATGGTCCATGGCCCCTCCTAACCATGGGTCAAGGGTTTGCCTGTGTCAATAGGAGCCTCACCTCATCTGGGTGCCTGCCAGAAAGTCAAGCCCTGAACCCCCAGAACCACCAACAAAAAAGATGAAGAAACTAACTCTGGAAGAAAACCTCTGCAAGCAAAGGACTCAACAATGCAAAGAAACCTCACATAAAGTAGGGAGGTGATATTAAAGGTCTTGTTGACCAAGCCACTAGATTGGCCCCTTTGCCTGGTGACAATCTCATCCCTGGGCCTATAATTATGGTCCTATTGTGTGTGGTGCTCACTGATAACAGTGAAGTCTCCCATCAGGTAATTGGGCTTTGGTCATTAGACAACTACCTTTAACAGTGGCTAATTGGGAAGGAGCCATACCTAAGCTCTTTTCCAATAATTCCCATCTTATTGATCCTAAGTTATCAGTCCAGGAGGTGATCATACCCTAGAATTGTCAGAATTTCTATACCTACTCTACCCATTTGTTTTTCATAGTTAATAATGAGACCTACAATCAGGAGAGACCCCTCTGTTTTGCTCTTGCCAATGAAACTATTGTGGATAAATATAACAAGTCATATGTTGGGCTATCCCTCACTGACCTTAAAATTTTTGTTAATGCTGCCAATAGCCACAGACCCCCTCATGGCAAATTTAAGAAACCTTTGCTGCCAACATGCCCAACAATGATTTTTTGTAAAGCCCTCCTCAGATAATGATAGCATCCTATGGAATGAATGTGTCATAACCATACATTATCTCCTTGATAAGAGAAATTTCTCCAGAGAATAATATCTATGTGTCTGGGCAGGCATAGCTCCCTGGAATGTAACTGATGTTCCCCAAAACCATATGGGCTACTGCAGCACCTGCTACATGAGATAAGCTGTTACCAACCATTATGCAGGAAATCAATATGGCATGATGAATATCACACCAATATTGTTGGCTGCTAGACTCATTAAGTGGGCAACAGCCATCTGGATGGATGGGTAAATATTGTGTCCAGACCCTGACCATGGATTTGTCTTTGTCCCACCTTATGTCCATACCCACTATGCACAAGCTTGTGTTACACCACCTTTGCCATGCTAATAATCAATGATAGTGATGGCATAAATATCACTCACACAGAGGTCCCTTGTGTAGTTAATAAATCCTGCTGGCTCAAAAATTGTCTAACCCCTGCTGTGAAATATAAACATATATTTATCCTTAGTCTGCCCCCAGCAATCTGGCTTCCAATGAATCTATCCAGGGAGTGGAGAAGTCTGTGGGACATGAAGATGAAGAATCTTCTGAATGAGATTGTACACCGGACAAGGCATGCAATTAGCCTCATCAACACTGGAATTATTGCCCTGGTAGCCACCATTTCTGCCACAGACACTGCTGCTGCTTCACTAATTCAGAGTATCCAGACTCCTCAGACTGTAAACAATTTGTCTACTGCCATGGAAGAAGCATTTGCCAATAAAAATGACTTAAATAAACTGTCCTGAGCCACTATTTTAGTCATTCAGCTAGAACTAGACCTCCACCAGAAACAGCTAGATATTCTGTTTATGTTACAAAAGCTCACTTGTGACCCCAAATTTTGCAGTATTTGTGTCACCCAAAATACTGTGTCTGAAAATGTAACCTTACACTTCTCCAATTTCTCTTAGTACATTAAGTGTGCTTAGGATACTATGTTATGACCATGCATAATCTGACTAAGGCGATTGTCATGATCAATGAGACTAAGGTGTCTATCTTAACAGCCTCTTCTTTCTTCAAGGGATTGAATAAAAGTTGGAAAAACTTGATAACAAAATTAAGTAATCCTTATAATGCTATTACCCTGAACTTACTGTTTGTGATAGTAATATTTTTTTCTTCTGTTGTGAGACACTTAGGCAACCATGTGAAGATCACCCAATGGAAAATAGCTATGCTGGCTGAAATCTTTGCAGCATGGTCGGGGGGGGGGTCGTTGTGAAGATGTAGGGACAAGTGCATATGTGGCATACATTAAGGGTGCCTGAGTGACAAATATCTCCCCTCATGCTAGGTATGTGAGAGAAAATCCTCTTACTCTGTAGGCACAGCACCTGAGCTCGAGGCCACATGCTGTAGTCTCAGCATTTGCTCCATGGTCCACTCCTTGATTGGCCACTACAAGGACAGTGGGCCAGGAATTGTACTGGTTGCTGCCTATAATCTATTTATCTATTGTCTGAGTATATATAAATGTTAAATATGCAATAAAATCAGACCTGCTTTCAGCTTGATCTCAGGAGGTATTGATTCATCACTCCACAGCCAAACTCCTTTCTACCCTGTTCTGTGGACCTCCTTGCTGGACAAGAGAGAGGCCACACAAGTTCAAATTATTTGATCATACCCCTACTCACATTGTTCATGTTAGCTGAATGTGTGTGTTATAGCTTGGATATATTATGCACCCCTTAAGCTCATGTGTAAGACAATGAAAGAATGTTCACAGGTTTAATGATTATGATAGTTATAATCTAACCAATGACTCAATCTACTTAAATAGATTGAGTTGTTTCTGTAGGCAGGTATAATGTGACTATAGAAAATATATCACTGGGGGATTGCCTTTTGGGATTTTATTACCCTTATTTTCTACCATTCAATATTTTGATGCTTCTTGGATGTCAATGAACAGATCAACTTTCTTCTACCATGCCCTCCTACTATGTTAGTCTTCCAAATTTAGGCCTAGTACTAGAGAGTCAGTCTAGTGCTGAACTCTGGACTGAAACATCTGAAAACATGAACCAAAGTCAACTTTTCTTCCTATTGTTCTTGTGAACTATTTATGTTGGAGTGATTTAAAGCTCGCTTAAACTTAAATTGGTACAGCAGCTGGTCCATTATTATGCCTAACTAGCATATGCTTAGAAGTAACTGGGACATGTTTGAAAGAGGAGTCTTAAAAAGTTGAAGATGCAAAATGGAAAAGCAGTTGAATGTTACAAGAAGGTTCAAAGTAATTCTAGTGTGAACTCAGAAAAACAAAAGTTGATAGGTATGTGGAGAGTAAAGACTGGGGTCAAGATATTACAGAGCTCTCCATTTAAAATTGGACTGTAGGCCATACATGCTTAAATTCTGGCAAAGAAGTTTTATGCATATTGCCTATGTTCTGAGGAAAATTTAAAAGGTTCAGAATAATTAATATGGGGGAGAAATGTTTAAGGCAAGAGATAATTCAGAGGGTGACATCCAAATTGCTGGTGACTTTTAGCCAAGTTTATTGTGGTATTCAGGAGCAGAATGAAAAGAAGAATGATTTGTTAAACTTGCAATTGGGTCAGAAAATTTCATATAAAACTGTTGCAAAGTAAGTTGTGATTGTTGAAGGAAACTCATCTACTTAAGAGGTGATAAGTTTTTCACACAGAAACAATAGTAAATACAGCTTGAAGTCTTCTTAATAATTTCCAATATTATACCAATTGCAGGCTCAAGAGTGTAAAAGTAAAATTTTCTTTGAAATTAGGCCATGGGGATATACTGCATGTTCCATAGTTTAAAGAATTTGTGTTTTATGTTTATCCTCTCAGGAACTCATATTCTGCTGCAACTGTGGTCTCAGGAGTCCTAGATACTGCCTGAGATGGCCACAAAGTTTGGCATCATCCATGTCTTCCTGGTTGTGCAGTAATGCAGGATTCTACAGTTAAACATCATTGCAGTTTTCCACCAAGTTTTCAAGGAAATGCTTGGGAGACAAGGCAAAGTGTAGGAGGATTGCAATCAATGCAGACATTCCTTAAATGTGTGATGCACCAACTGTGAAAAGGAAGCCAAATGCTATGGTGGAGATCTCCAAGATTAATAGATGCCATTAATGCAGAATATCTGGCAAAAAGAGCTCCAGAATCAAACATAAACAAGTGGAGAGAAAGATCATGTGGATTGCAACTAGAAATGCCATAGGGGAGGAGTTACAGAAGCCCTTTGCAGAGAAACTCAAGATGCCATGTTTCCCAGATGAGGTGATACAAGACTTGTTTGCCCAGATATATTTGATATTGTTTTTTCTCAACAATTTTTCTATGTCCCTTTTCAAATAAAAATATTATTTTTACCATTATATATATATATATATATATATATATATATATATATATATATATACTCATGGTCAAGACTTTTCTTGAATCTTAGGGGATTTTTGAACTTGGACTTCGGGTACTGATGTAACTGTTAAGACTATGGGGACTTTTGTAAATGTACTAATTATATTTCACATTGTGAGATGGGCATGAGCTTTTGAATATCATGGGCAATATTAATGTTTGTCTGTTAGTGGCCCTTAAAAGCACATGTGTGTGTGACAATGTAAGACTCTTCAGATGTGAAATTATTAGATTATCAATGAATTAGTCCACTTAAGTGTGTTAACTGGGTGATAACTTTAGAGATATAGGGCACAGCTGGAGGAAGTAGGTTATTGGGGAACATGTCTCTGAGGTTTATATCTCATTCTTTTGCAAATCACTCTTCAGTTATCTTTTATTTACTATCATGAGATGATCAGTTTTCCACTGCTACACCCTTCTTATGTGACGTTCTACCTCACTTCAGACTTCAGACACAGAGTCATGGAATTGGCTGACCATTGAATTAATCTCTAAAACCTTGAGCCAAAATGATCTTTTCCTTATCTAAGTTGTTTTTGTCAGGTATTTTGGTTAGAGTGATGAATAGCTGACTAAAAGAGTATAAAATTTTGAAACTGTTTGCAAAAGTAGTAATAAAATCCAATTTTCAGGGATGCTACAGAGTTAGATTATCCCTTAATTTATAAAGAGGTCAGTAAAGTTATCATATCAAGTGCAAGGCTCCGATTTCTCACTCAACACAATTTAGCCCATAATAGCCAAATATGTGACATTTTAAATTGACTTTTCAGTACATTTGTGGAAATTAAGAACCAGGAATATTATAGAGCCATGTTTGCTATTAATTTCTAGAAATGTCATTGGGATTTTTTATTCCTTTATGTACCAGGTTCACATTCTTCAATTCAGCCCCATAGACCCTATTGAAACAATAGCCAAGTGTGTATCCACTATGATTTGGATATAAAGTATCCCCCACGAAGCTCACATGTGAGACAATGCAAGAAGTTTCAGAGGAGATATGAGTGGATTGTAAGAGTTTTCAGCCAATCAGTGACTAAATCCCCTGATAGGGATTAACTTAGTAATAACTGAAATGGTAGGGTGTCACTGAAGGAGGTAAAAATTAGGGGTTTGTCTATGGGGTATACATTTTGCATCTAGGGAGTGAACACACTCTCTCTCTCTCTCTGCTTTCTGATTATGTAAGCTGCTTCCCTCTGCTATACTCTTCTACCATGATGTTCTGCCTCACCTCCAGCCTTGAGGAATGGAGCAGTATTTCTATAGACTAAGACTTCTGACTGTGAGCCCACAAATAAACCTTTACTCCCTTACAGTTGTTTTGTTCAGTTCCTTTCATTGCAGGACTAAAAAAGGAAAATAAAATAGAAAATAGTACCAAGGAGTGGGGTATCTATTCTAATCTGTGACTAACCTGACCATGTGTTTCAGAATATTGGGAGCATTTTGAAATTGGTGCTAAAAATTTTGAGATGCTTCACAGTGCAAACTGGAAATACTTTAGATTTCTGTAAGCAGAGCTTAATCACCTATTTTTATGGGACCTCTGTGGACAGTGAAGACAGGGCTCAAGAGGGTTCGGGAAAAAAACTCTATTGGAATTTGAAGTAGAGGCCATTTGTGTTATGTTCTGGCTGAGAAGTTGTCTGCATTTTGTTCATGTCCTGAGACTTTCTAAGAAGCCAATTCTAAAAGCAATGGACTTTTTAATCTGGTGCAACAAATGACTAGGCAGTATACTATTCAGGCAATGGCATGGATGTTTTGGGGAGATTTTATCCAAATTTATTGTGATAATCATGAGAAGCAGAACAGAAAGTTTTGGAAAAAGTGGACTTGAAAGGTCAGAGTAAAACTGGGGCTAAGGAAGTTGCAATTATTAAAAACATTACTGACAATAAATACTAAAGACTTCACCTAGAGACAATAATAAAGGTAACTTAAGGGCATCTTAGGAGCTGGCAAAACTAGACTCATCTAAACTCAAAAAAGTAAAGGTGTGAAAATTCTCTTGAGAAGAGAGCAGTGGGGCACTCTTCTCACACAAGGCAGTCTAGGAAGTTTTTTCAACATGCTCAGCCACCCAGACATGCAGCGGCTGCTACACAAAGAGTCCCTGGAGGCTAGGCTAGTGCTCAAGATGGTGGCACTCCTTGTCATCAACCACATGTTACTGGTTCTTAAGGAATACATGATGCTGGTGTTAGGGGTTAATGGAGGCTTCCACCAAGATTTCAAAGAGAGGCCTGGGAGGCCAGAAAAAATGCTTCAGGGTTGGAGTCCCTGTGGTAAACCCATGAGAAATCAAAACATGGAGGTGTGTTGAGAAAGCCAAAGCTGTAGTGGACACCTGAGATTAAGAAATGCCAGTAATGTGGAACATCATCCTAGGAAAGCTACAGGAATTGTGCAGAGATAAGCCAACAGAAAGGCCACTTTGGCTGCACCCAACAAGGCCACAGAAGTAGTTACTACTACACAAACCCTTTGGAGAGAACATTATGATGTCATGTGCCCCAGATGCCAGATGTGGAGCTACAAGGCTTGTTTGCTCAGCTGGATTTCTGTCTTGCTTTGGTCACATCCCTTCTTTCTATTCCCCTATTTCGTGAATGATAATTTTTATATGTTGGAAATATGTAAATTGCTTTTAATTTTACCAGAAATTGCAATGTTAGATTTCCTTGAGCCTCAGAGAAGACTTTGGACTTAAACTTTGAGCAATCCCAGAACTCTTGAGACTACGGGGACTCCTGGAAATGGACTAAATGTATTTTCTGTTGTCAGATGAGTGTGAGCTTTGGGGGGTCAGGAGTGGAATATTATGTCTTGGATAATGAGATGTCCCTCAAAAGCTCACATGGGAGACAATGCAAGAAGGTTTAGAGGAGAAATGATTACATTGTAAGAGTATTAACTCAATCAGTAATTTAATTCTGATAGGGATTAACTGAGTGGTAACTGAAGTAATAGGGTGTGGCTGGAGAAGTTGCTAATTGGGCATGGCTATGTTGTTTATATTTTGCATCTCAGAAGAGGAGAGTCTCTCTCTCTGCTTTTTGATTATGTGAGCTGCTTTCTTCTATCGCACTCTTCCACCATGCTGTTATGCCTCACCTCCAGTCCTGAGGAATAAAGCAGGCCTTTTATGGACTAAGACTTCTAAATGTAAACCCTCAAATAAACCCTTCCTCCTTTATAGTTGTTTTCTGGTCAGATATTTTAGTCACAACACCAAAAAAATCTGACTAAAACAATGTCATTTTACATCATTTCTAACAGCCATCATAAAATACCTATGTCAGGTATGTTAAAGAAGCATGTTCCAACTTACTTCATAGAGTCTAGTGGTAATTTTGTCTATCCTCAATACCAAATTCAAATTTTTCATTTAAGTATTTCATAATCAGTTATCATATGTCAAATATCTGATGTTTTAAAACATACTTGAATTAGTAATAAATCTCAAATGAAAATAATATTTCAGAGACATGTTCCATCTTATTTCATAGAGCAGACATTGGATATTATCATTCTATCAAACATCATGTTGAATTTCTTCAGTTCAGCCCCATTAAAAAATGTCCATGATTACAGAAAAATTGCCATTTCAAAATTACTTGTAAGAGCAATAATAAAACACAAGTGCTAGGGATATTCCAAAGCAAGGTCCCTATTTATTTCCCAAAATCCTTGGGAATTGTAATTCTTTTAAGGACCAGATTCATATTCTTCAATTAATCACCTCAGACCAAGCACCAATAGTAGCCACAGATATGACATTTTAAAACATCCCAAAATAGCAATAATTAAAATTCCAGGAGTATTCCAGAGGCATTATGTTACTTAACTAATAAGAATGTCATGGAAATGTGTCAGTGTATTAAGAACCAGTTTAAGATGCTTAGCCCAGTGCTCAAAATAGCAAAAATATATAACATTAAAAAATATTTGCAATGGCAGAAAATAAATGCAACAGTAAAGCATGTTCAAAGACATATATTTAATTAATTCCTAGATATGGATATTAAACTTGTTATTCTTTCAAGTTCCAGGTTTGCATTTTTCAGTGCAGACCACTAGTGCTAGTGCTAAAAATATCTACACATATTATCTTTCAAAAGTGCTTGTAAGAGAAATAAGGTAAAGAAAGTGCTAGGGATGTTTAAGTGGTAGGTATTCACTTAATAAAAGGCTCAGAATTGGAAATTTTCATTGTGCTATGTTTACATTCTTATATGTTTACATTATTTACTTCACCCCTTTAGTGAAAATGCTTATCATACCTAACTAGTTGCAATTGAATTGAGTCTTGTACAGCTAGTAGTGAAAGAAAAGTGTTGGCAATGTTCCAAAGGCAGTTTATAACTTAATCCATCCACCAACACTGGGAAATTTATTTTTTCCAACATAAGGTTAACAATTTAAACTTTAGCATCTTAAGATTTGTGCTTATTATGGAAACATAACTGTCATTTTTAAAAAGGATTTTTAGAGCAGCAGTGTAATGCAAGTGCTAAGAATATTCAAAGTTAGGTTCTTCTAATTCTTCAAGAGGGCATTGGACATATTATTCTTCTCACCACCATGCTTACATTATTTTTTCAGTGTCTTAGTACTGGTGTCCATTATATCAGAATATATGCAGTTACAATATATTTGTAAGAACATCAATGAAGCACAAGTGCCAGAAATGTTACAAATGCATATTTTTACTTAATTCATCAAAGGGCACTGGATACCATCATTTTTCCTGCACACATATGTCATTTTTATATCAGTCCCAAAAAAGACTGTGAAAAAGATAACCAAATATCTCCCACTGTGAAATGACTGATAAGAACAGCAAAGAAAACAGGTGTGGTGGCACATGCACATAATCCCAGAGGTTCGGTAGGCTGAGGCAGGAATATTGTGAGTTCAAATCCAGCCTTCACAACTTAGTGAAGCATTTAGTGAATCAGCAAGACCTTGTATCTAAATAAAATATAAAAATGGCTTTGGTTGTGGCTCAATGGTTGAGCACCCCTGGATTCAATGCTCAATACAAAACAAACAAACAAACAAACAAAAAACTAGCAAAGGAATCCAAGTACTATGAGTTTTACAAATATAGCTTCTTGCTTAATTCATCTTGAGTCTATTGAAAATTGTCATTATTTCCAACATAGGTTCACATTTTCATTTTAGTCCCTTAAGACTAGTGTACATTGTGGACAAATAAATGAAATTTTATGTGTGTAGTAAAAATTTCAATTAAATAAAAGTCCCATAAATGTTTCAAAGATGTTTCTCACTAATTTCATACAGAATGTATTGTAAATTGTCAATATTTCCAGCAACATGTTCACATTATATATTCCAGCCCATTATGACGGGTCCCCATTATAGAATAATATCTACCATTTTCAAAGAACATGTAAGAACAGCAATGCACCACACTGAAAGGACTGTTCCAAATGCAAACTATTGCTCAATTAATGCATAGGACATTGGGACTTGTCAGTATTTGAAGTACAGGGTTTATATTTTGCAGTCCTTTAGGAACATTGTAAATTACAACAAAATATTTGCCATATTAAAAGGATTTGTAAAAACAACAATCAAACACTGTGGTAGGAATTTTCAAAATGGAATTTTCTTCTAAAATTTTCAAGAGGACATTGGTAATTATAATTCTTTCCATCAACATTTTTATATTTCTTTTTTGCTTTAGTTCTTTAAGACTACTTCCCATTATAGACCCTTGTCTTGCATTTTAAATGGCTTGTAACATCAGCAGTAAATGGAAGTCTAAGGAATACTCTAGAGGCAGGCTCTTATTTAGTTATCATGGATCAGTGGAAATTTTCATTTGTCCCAGCAAATGTTGAAATTCTATCTTTCAGTACCTCAGGACTAGTGCACAATAAAGATAAATATCTGCAATTTACAAATAATCAGAGGTCATTGGGAGTTGTCATTCTTGATAGCACCAGATTCACATTACTCATTTCAGCCCCTTTGAAACAATGCCTAATAATATTAAAGATCAATATCTGCCATTTAAAAGGGGCTTATAGAAGTATCAAAAATGTGGGTTTGAGGAGGGCTTTATAGGCATAGTTTTTCTTAATTTATAATTAGAAAATGTGAATACTCATTCTGTGATGCACTATATTCTCATATTTCATTTCAGGATGGTGTTAGTCAGCTTTATGTTATTGTGACCAAAATACCTGCCAAAAACAATTTCAAAGAGGAATAGTTTATTTTGACACATGGATCCAGAGGTTTATTTCATGATCAGTCAATCTATTGCTCTAGGGCAAAGGTAAAGAAGAATATTAATAGCTGAAGGGCATAATGGAGGGATGCTGCTCAATTCATCACACAAATGATCCAGAAAGAGGCAGAAAAGGGCAAGAGCTGTAGGGAAGGAGAGTGCTCCAAGGAATGCTCCCAGTGGCCCATCTCCTCTAGCCATGCCCTATCTATATACAATTACTACACAGTCTGTTCAAACCAGGACAGATTGATTAGGTTATAGCCTTCACATCCAATTGTTTTATCTCTAAATATTCCTGTATATAAAAGGAGCTTTGGGGCAACAACCCATATTCAAATTATAAAATTATACTCATGACCCCCAAAGTTCATTTCCATTTCACAATGCTGAATGCATTTAATTTTTCTCCAAGACTTCTATAGTGTAACTGGTTGTGAGGTCCTGTAAAATTCAATGCCAAGCAACCTAAATCCAATATAGACAGGCACAGAGTAAATATTCCCATTCAAAAAGGAAGGGATAGGAATATAGGAATAAGGGATAATACCAAAACTCAGTTGGCCAAACAAGTTTTGTAACTCCACATATGATATGTCAGACACACAGCTACCAGATGTTCTCTACAATGAGCTTGGACAGCCCTGCCACTTTGGTCTTGTTGGTTGAAGTAAAACATGTCCAATTGTCCTTGTTGATTGAAGTAAAAATGTCTTCTATTCCTCCACAATCAGCAGCTTATATCAGCAGACATTATACCCTATTGGTATTTCTTAGTTTCTTGTGTCTTCATTCCACATTTGGCTTCACCTGAAAATCCTGGTATGGTACAGCATTCAGACATTTTGACCCTGAAATGTCATTTTAGTCAGCTTTTTTCCCCTACTGTGACTAAAATACCTGACCACAACAATTTTAGAGAAAAAAAATGTTTATTTAAGGGCTCATGGTTTCAGAGGCCTTAGCCCAAAGAAAACCAACTCCATTTCTTGGGGCTAAAAGTGAGGAAGTACGTCATGGAGGAAGAATATCGCAGAGGGAAACAGCTCACATGATGATTAAGAAGGAGGGAGGGAGGGAGGGAGGGAGAGAGAGAGAGAGAGAGAGAGAGAGAGAAGAAGAAGAAGAAGAGGAGGAGGAGGAGGAGGAGGAGGAGGAGGAGGAGGAGGAGGAGGAGGAGAGAGAGAGAGAGAGAGAGAGAGAGAGAGAGAGAGAGAGAGAGAGAGAGAGAGACTGACTCCACTCTCCAGATAAAAAATATATACCCCATAGCCAAGCCACCAATAAACCACTTTCTCTAGCCACACCCCACCTGCCTCCAATACCACTCAGCTAATCCCTTCAGGAATTAATTTAATTATCAGGTTGAGGCTATGACCCAATCATTTCTTCTCCAAACCTTCTTGAACTTTTTCACATGTGAGCTTATAGGAGATACCACATCTAAACCATAAAGTATACTTTGCATGGTCTCCTAGACCTTCCTTTTAAATTTCAGTGGAACCCACTATGACTCTACCTAACTCCAATATCCTGGATTCCTACAGATACAGCACCTCATGGATGATGGCAAGTTCTGCTGTCTGGTTACACAAGAGCTAGTCTTCCTGAAATTGTGGCTTCAGATGATTCTCAGTGTCTTGGCAGTTGAGAAGAGTGTTAGGGTTAGAGTTAGGCTTAATGTCAGGGTTAGGGTTAAATTTAGTATTAGTGTTAGGTTTAGGTTTAGTGTTAGGGTTAGTGTTAGGGTTAGGGTTACTGTTAGTTAGGGTTAGTGTTAAGGATTAGGATTAGGGTTAGGGTTACAATTCGTGTTAGGGTTAAGGTTAAAGTTAGCCTTAGGGTTAGGGCTAGTGTTAGTGTTAGGGTTAGAGTTACAGTTAGTGTTAGTGTTAGTGTTAAGGTTAGGCTATGTGTTAGGGTTCTGGTTAGGGTTAGGTTTAGAGTTAGTGTTTGCATTATGGTTAGGGCTAGGTTTAGTGTAAGGGTTAGGGTTGGGATTAGATTTAGGGTTAGTGTTAGGTTTAGGGATAGGATATGTGTTAACATTAGTGTTAGGGTTAGGGTTAGGGTTATGTTTGTGTATGGGTTAGGTTAGGGTTAGGGTTATGGTTACGCTAGTGTTAGGGTTTGTGTTTGGGTTAGGGTTAAGGTTAGGTTTACGGTTACAGTTAGGGTTAGGGTTAGGTTTAGGGTTAGTGTTAGAGTTAGTGTTTGGGTTAGTGTTAGGGTTAAGTTTAGGTTTAGGGTGTTAGAGATAGGGTTATTGTTAGGGTTTTGTTAGGGTTAGGGTTAGGTTTAAGATTAGGGTTACGGTTAGGATTAGGGTTAGTGTTAGGGTTGGGGTTAGGTTTAGGGTTAGGTTTAGGGTTAGGTTTAGGGTTAGGGTTAGGCTTAGTGTTAGGGTTAGTGTTAGTGTTAGGGTTAGGGTTACTGTTAGGGTTAATGTTAGTGTTAGGGTTTGGGTCAGAGTTTGTGTTAGGTTTAGGGTTAGGGTTAGCTTTATGGTTACGGTTTGGATTTGGTTTAGGTTTAGGTTTAGGGTTAGGGTTAGGTTAGGATTAGGGATACTGTTAGGGTTTCTGTAAGGGTTAGATTTAGGGTAAGGGTTAGGGCTGGGTTTGGGGTTAGTGTTATGGTTAGGGCAAAGGTTAGTTTTATGGTTAGGGTTAGGGTTAGGTAAGGGTTACGGTTAGGTTTAGGGTTAGGGTTTGTTTTATGGTTATGGTTAGTTTAGGGTTAGGTTTTGTGTTAGAGTTGGGGTTAATGTTATGGTTACTTTCAGGATTAAAGTTAGAGTTAGGGTTATGGTTAGGTTTAGGGTTTCTGTTAGGGTTAGGGTTAGGGTTAGTATTAGTGTTAGGTTTAGGGTTAGGTTATGTGTAAGGATTAGCTTTAGGGTTAGATTTAGTGTTAGGTTTAGTGTTAGGTTTTATGTTAATATTAGTGTTCAGGTTAGGATTAGGTTTATGGTTTCGGTTAGGATTAGTGTTAGGGTTTGGGTTTGTGTTAGGTTTACATTTTGTGTTTGGTTTAGGGTTATTGTTAGGGTTAGGGTTAGATTTTGGGTTAAGGTTAGTTTTAGAGTTAGGGTTAGGGTTAGCATAGGGTAGGGTTACTGTTAGTGTTAGCTTAGGGTTACTGTTATGGTTAGGGTTAGGTTTGTTTTAGGGTTAGGGTTAGTGTTAGAGTTAGGGTTAGGGTTAAGTTTAGGATTAGTGTTAGGGTTAGGGTTACGGTTAGAGTTAGGTTTTGTGTTAGGATTAGGGTTAGGGTTAGGGTTTGTTTTAGGCTAGGGTTAGGTTTAGGGTTAGCATTAGGGTTACGGTTAGGATTAGTGTTAGGTTTATGGTTGGGGTTTGGGTTAATGTTACTGTTAGGGTTAGTGTTAATGTTAAGGTTAGGGTTAGGGTTTGTGTGAGGGTTAAGGTTAGGGTTAGGTTTCAGGTTAGGGTTAGGGTTACATTTAGGATTAAGTTTAGGTTTCAGGTTAGGGTTATAGTTAGTGTTAGGGTTCAGTTTAAATTTAGGGTTAGGGCTAGGTTTAGGGTTAGGTTTAGGTTTAGATTTAGGGTTAAGGTTAGGGTTAAGGTTAGTGTTAGGGTTATGGATAGGGTTCCTGTTAGGGTGAGGGTTAGGTTTAGTGTTAGAATTAGGTTTAGGATTAGGGTCAGGTTAAGATTAGGGTTATGGTTTAGGCTAGAGTTTGTGTTAGGGTTAGAGATAGAGTTAGGTTTAGGGTTATGTTTAGGGTTAGGTTAGTGTTAGGATTAGTGTAAGGGTTAGTGTTAGGGTTAGTGTTAGGTTTAGTTTAGGGTTAGGGTTAGGGATAGGGTTCGTGTTAGGGTTAGGGTTAGGGATAGGTGTATTGTTAGATGTAGGTTTAGGGTTAAGGCTAGGTTAGGTTTAGGGTTAGTGTTTAGGCTAGGGTTTGTGTTAGAATTAGGATTAGGGTTAGTGTTAGGGTTAGTGTTAGGGTTAGTGATATGGTTAGGGTTAGTGTTAGGGTTAGTGTTGGGTTTAGGGTTACAGTTAGGGTTAGTGATATGGTTAGTGTTAGGGTTAGGGTTATGGTTAGGGATAGTGTTACAGTTAGGGTTAGGGTTAAGGTTAGCGTTAGGTTTAGGGTAAGTGTTAGCATTAGGGTTAGGTTTAGTGTTAGTGTTAGGTTTAGGCTATGTGTTAGGATTTTGGTTAGGGTTACAGTTAGAGATAGTGTTAGTGTTATGGTTAGGGTTAGGCATAGTATAAGGGTTATTGTTAGGGTTCTGTTTAGGGTTAGTGTTTAGGTTTATGGTTGGGGTTTTTTGTTAGGGTTAGGGTTAAGTTAGGTTTAGGGTTAGGGTTAGGTTTAGTGTTTGGGATAAGTTTAGGGTTAGGGTTAGGTCTAGGTTGAGGGTTAGGTTTAGGGTTAGTGTTAGGGTTAGGGTTAGGGTTAGGTTTAAGGTTAGTGTTAGGGTTAGGGATAGGATTCGTGTTAGGGTTAGGGTTTATGTTAGTATTAGGGTTAGGGTTAGGGTTAGGTGAGGTTTAGGGTGCAGTTTGGGTTAGGGTCTGTGTTAGGTTTAGGGTTCGGGTTAGGGTTCGGGTTAGGGTTAGGGATAGGGTTACATTTAGTGTTACAGTTAGTGTTAGGGTTAGTGTTAGAGTTAGTGATAGTGTTAGGGTTAGGGTTAGGTTTAGTGTTAGGTTTATGTTTAGGTTTAGGGTTAGTGTTAGGGTTAGGATTAGAGTTAGGTTTAGTGTTAGGGTTAGGGTTAGGTTTAGGGTTACTGTTAGGTAATGGTTAGGATTAGGGTTAGTGTTAGGTTTAGTGTTATGTTTAGGGTTAAGATTTGTGCTAGAGATAGGTTTAGGTCAGTGTTAGGGTTACAAATAGGATTAGGGATAGAGTTAGGTTTAGGATTAGGATTCGGTTAGTGTTACTGTTAGGGTTAGGGTTAGGGTGAGGGTAATTGTTAGGGTTAGGTTTAGGGTTAGTGTTTGTGTTAGGGTTAGGGTTAGGGTAAGTGTTAGGATTATGTTTAGGTTTGGTGTTAGGGTTAGGGTTAGGTTTAGGGTTAGTGTTAGTGTTAGGGTTAGGGTTAGGTAAGTGTTAGGATTATGTTTAGGTTTGGTATTAGGGTTAGGGTTAGGTTTAGGGTTAGTGTTAGGGTTAAGGTTACAGTTAGGTTTGGTGTTAGGGTTAGGGTTAGAGTTAGTGTTAGGGTTAGGGTTAGAGTTTGTGTTGATGTTAGGGTTAGGGTTGGTTTTAGGGTTATGGATACGATTTGGATTTGGGTTAGGGTTAGGGTTAAAGATAGGGTTGGGGTTAGTTTAGGGTTAGAGTTTGGTTTATGATTATGATTAGGATTCGGTTTAGGTTTAGGGATAGGTTTGGGGTTAGGTAAGGGTTAGGGTTAGGGTTTGTGTTAGGTTTAGATTTTGTATGAGATTAGGGTTATTTTTAGGGTTAAGGATAGGTTTTTGTTTAACATTAGTTTTCGAGTTAGAGATAGGTTTAGTGATAGGGTTAGTGTTAGGTTAGTGTTAGGTTAGGGTTAGGTTAGTGTTACTGTTATGGTTAGGGTTAGGGTTTGTGTTAGGGTTAATGTTAAGGTTAGGGTTAGGTTTATGGTTAGTGTTAGGGCTTGTGTTAGCTTTAGTGTTAGGGTTAAGTTTAAGATTAGGGTTATTGTTAGGATTAGGTTTAGGGACAGGGTTGCGGTTTGTGTTAGTGTTAGGGTTAGCATTAGGGTATGTGTTAGGGTTAGAGTTAGAGTTGGGGTTAGGTTTAGGGTTAGAATTAGGGTTAGTGTTAGGGTTAGGGTTAGGGTTAGGTTTAGGGTTAGGATAAGGGATGGTGTTAAGGTTAAAGATAGGTTTAGGGTTAGTGTTAGGGTTAGGGTTAGGGTTAGGTTTAGTGTTAGGGTTAGTGTTAGGGTTAGTGTTGCTGTTAGGTAAGGGTTAGAGTTAGGGTTAGGGTTTGGGTTAGTTTTATAGTTAGGGATAGGGTTAGGGTTAGGGTTAGTGTTAGGTTTAGTGTTAGGGTTAGGGTTAAGATTTGTGTTAGAGATAGGTTTAGGGTTAGTGATAGGGTTACTAATAGGATTAGTGATAAAGTTAGGTTTAGGAGTAGGGTTACTGTTACTGTTAGGATTATGGTTAGGGTAAGGGCTAGGTTGAGTGTTAGGGGTAGTGTTAGGGTTAGGGTTAGGGTTAGCTTTAAGTTTGTGTTAGGGTTAGCGTTAGGTTTAGGGTTAGGGCTTGTTTTAGGGTTAGGGTTAGGTTTAGGATTAGGGTTAGTGTTAAGATTAGGATTA
Organism: Spermophilus citellus; assembly: GCF_964194105.1. Lineage (NCBI taxonomy): Eukaryota > Metazoa > Chordata > Mammalia > Rodentia > Sciuridae > Spermophilus > Spermophilus citellus. Next base: position 77,381,856 of record NC_138190.1, read on the forward strand.
GCATTAGGGATAGGGTTGGGATTTGGTTTAGTGTTAGGATTAGGGTTAGGATTAAAGTTAATGTTAGGGTTAGGGTTAAGGTTTGTTTAAGGATTAAGGTTAGGGTTATGTCACAATTAGGATTAGTTTAGGGTTAGGGTTAGGGTTACAGAAGGGTTAGGTTTAGGGTTAGGGTTAGGGTTACAGAAGGGTTAGGGTTAGGGTTAGGGTTAGGGTTATTGATAGGGCTAGGTTAAGGATTAGGTTTAGGGCTAGTGTTAGGGTTAGGGTTAGTGTGAAGGTTAGTGATAAGGTTAGGGTTAGGGTTCGTGTAAGGTTTAGTGTTAGAATTAGTGTTAGAATTAGGGTTAGGGTAAGGGTTAGGTTGTGTTTAGGGTTAGAGTTTGGTTTAGGATTTGTGTTAGGGTTAGTGTTAGGGTTAGTGTTAGGGTTAGGGTTATATTTAGGGTTTGGTTTTGTGTAAGGGTTAGGGTTAGGTTTAGAATTAGTGTTAGTGTTAGGTTTAGGGTTAGTGTTAGGGTTAGGGTTAAGTTAGGGTTAGTGTTAGGGTTAGGTTTATGATTTGTGATAGGGTTAGGGTTAAGGCTAGGTTTAGGGTTATGGTTAGTGTTAGGGTTTGTGTTAGCTTTAGTGTTAGAGTTAGGGTTAGGCTATGTGTTAGGGTTCTGTTTAGGGTTAAGTTTAATGTTAGTGTTACGGTTACGAATAGGGTTTGTTTTAGGGTTGGGGTTTGGGTTAGTATAGAATTAGGGTTAGGGTTAGGGTTAGGTTAGGTTTAGGGTTACGGTTTGGGTTAGGGTTTGTGTTAGGTTTAGGGTTATGGTTAGGGTTATGGTGAGTGTTAATGTTAGTGTTAAAGTTAGTGTTAGGTTTAGTGTTAAGGTTACTGTTAGTGTTAGGATTATCTTTAGTATTAGATTTAGGGATAGGTTTAGTGTTAGTATTGGGTTTATCATTAGGGTTAGGGTTAGTGCTATGGTTAGGGTTACAGTTAGGTTTAGTGTTATGTTTAAGGTTAGGGTTAGGGTTATGATTTGTGGTATGGTTAGGTTAAGGTTAGCGTTAGGGTTAGGGTTAGTGTTAGGGTTAGGGTTTTTGTTAGTGTTAGGGTTAGGGTTAGGCTATGTGTTAGGGTTCTGGTTACGGTTAGATTTACTGTTAGGGTTAGGTTAGTGTAAGGTTTAGGGTTAGGTTTAGGTTTAGGGTTAGTGTTAGGTTTAGAGTTAGGGTTTCTGTGAGGTTAAGGTTTTGGTTTAGGGTTAAGTTTAGGTTTACATTTAGGATTAGGGTAGGGGTTAGATTTGGGGTTTGGTTAGTGTTAGGGTTAGGGATAGGGTTTAAGTTAGTGTTAGGGTTAGGTTTAGGGTTTGTGTTAGGGCTAGAGTTAAGGTTAGGGTTTGGGCTAGGGTTAGTTTTGGGGTTAGGGTTAGGGTTAGTGTTAGGTTAAGGGTTAGGTTTAGAGTAAGTGTTAGAGTTAGGGTTATGGTTAGTGTAAGTGTTAGGTTTAGTTTAAGGTTACGGTTAGATTTAGTGTTAGTGTTAGTGTTAGGCTTAGGGTTAGTGTAAGGGTTTGGTTTAGGTTTAGGTGAGGTTAGTTTTAGGTTTAGGGTTAGGGTTTGTTTTAGGGTCACTATTAGAATTAGTGTTAGGTTTAGTGTTAGTGTAATGATTAGGTTTAGGGTTAATGTTAGTGTTAGTGTTAGGGTTTGTGTTAGGGCTAGGTTTCGGTTTAGATTTAGGGTTAGTGTTAGGGTTAGGGTTAAGCATAGTGTTAGGGTTAGGGTTAGTGTTCATGTTAGGTTTAGGGTTATGGTTAGTATTAGAATTAGGGTTTGGGTTATGTTAGGTTTAAGGTTACGGTTTTTATTAGGATTTGTGTTAGGGTTGGGGAAAGGGTTAGGGTTAGGGTTACGGTTAGGTTTAGGGTTAGTGTCAGGGTTGGTGTTAGGGTTAGTATTAGGGTTAAGGTTAGGTTTAGTGTTAGGGTTAGAATTAGGTTTAGAATTAGTGTTGGGTTTAGGGTTATGGTTAGTATTAGTGTTAGAGTTAGGTTTAGGCTTAGTGTTAGGTTTAGGGTTAGGGTTAGGTATAGTGTTAGGGTTAGGGTTAGGGTTAGGGTAAGTGTTAGGTTTAGGGTTATTATTAGGGTTAGGGTTATGGTTAGGCTTAGTTTTAGGGTTAGTGTTAGTGTTAGGGTTTGGGTTATTATTAATTTCAGGGTTAGGTTTAGGGTTTGTGTTAGGGTTAGGGCTGGATTAAGGTTATGTTAAGGGTTTCTGTTAGGATTAGCATTAGGGTTTGGATTGGGGTTTGGTTTAGTGTTAGGGTTAGGGTTATGGTTAGGGTTAGTGTTTGGTTATGGTTAGATTTAGGGTTTGTGATAGGGTTAGGGTTAGGTTTAGGGTTAGTGTTAGAGTTAGAGTTAAGGTTAGTTTAGGGATAGTGTTAGGGTTAGTGTTAGGGTAAGGGTTAGGTTTAGTGTTAGGGTTAGGTTTAGGGTAAGTGTTAGGGTTAGGGTTAGGGTTAGATTTAGGGTAAGTGTAAGGGTTAAAGTTAGGGTAAGGTTAAGTGTTAGTGTTAGGATTAGGGTTATGATTAGAATTAGTGTTCGTGTTAGGGTTAGGGTTAGTGTAAGTGTTAGTGTTAGGGTTTGTATTAAGTTTAGGGTTAGGTTTAATGTTAGTTTTAGGGTAAGGGTCAGAGTTAGTGTTAGTGTTAAGGTTAGGTTTAATGTTAGGGTTAGGTTTGGATTATTGTTAGTTTTAGAGTTTGGGTTAGTGTTAGGGTTAGTGTTAGGGTTAGGGTTATTGTTTGTGTTATGTTTAGGGTTAGTGTTAGGTTTTTTGTGTTAGGGATAGGTTTAGGGTTAGTGTTAGGGTTTCAATAGGATTAGGGTTATAGTTAGGGTTAAGGTTATTGTTAGTCATACTGTTAAGGTTAGGGTTAGATTTAGGCTAAGTATTAGGTTTAGTGTTACGGTTAGGTTTAGGGTAGGGTTAATGTTAGGTTTAGGTTTAGGGTTTGGGTTAGGATAAGTGATAGGATTAGGGTTGGGTTTAGTGTTAGATTTAGGGTTAGGTTAGGGTTAGTGTTAGAGTTAGTGTTAGTGTTAGTGTTATGGATAGTTTTAGGGTTAGGTAAGGATTAAAATTAGGTTTAAGTTAGGTTTAGTGTTAGAGTTTGGGTAACGGTTTGTGTTAGGGTTAGGCTTAGTGTTAGGGTTAGTTGTAGGGTTAGGATTAGGGTTAACGTTAATGTTAGGGTTAGGGTTAGTTGTAGGGTTAGGATTAGGGTTAACGTTAATGTTAGGGTTAGGGTTAGTTATAGGGTTAGGGTTCGGGTTAGGGTTAGTGTTAGGTTTAGGTTAGAGTAGTTTCAGGATTAGTGTTAATGTTAGGATTTGGGTTAGGTTTTGTATTAGGTTCAGGCTTAGGGTTAGGCTTGGGGTTATGGTTACGGTTAGGATTTGGTTTAGGTTTACAGTTAGTGTTAGGTTTAGATTAGGTTCAGGGTTAGCATTAGGGTTTCTGTAAGGGTTAGATTTTGGGTAAGTATTAGGGTTAGGGTTAGTGTTAGGGTTAGGGTAAAGGTTAGTTTCACAGTTAGGGTTAGGTTATGGTTAAGGTTAGGTTTAGGTTTAGGTTTTATTTTAGGGTTAGATTTAGGTTAGGGTTAGGGTTTGTGTTAGCATTAGGGTTAGGGTTAGGTTTACAGTTACTGTCAGGATTAGGTTTAGAGTTAGGGTTAGGGTTAGGTTTAGGGTTAGTGTTGGGATTATGGTTAGGGTTAGGGTTAGTGTTAAGTTTAGGGTTAGGGTTAGTGTTAAGTTTAGGGTTAGGGTTATTGTTAGGGTTAGGCTTAGAGTTAGTGTTAGGGTTATTTTTAGGGTTAGGGTTAGGGTTAAGCATAGTTTTAGGATTAGTGTTAGGGTTAGGATTTGGGTTAGGGTTTGCATTAGAGTTAGTGTTAGGGTTAGGGTTAAGGTTGGGGTTACTATTAAAAATAGCATTAGGGTTAGATTTGGGATTTGGCTTAGTGTTAGTGTTAGGTTTAGGGTTAGGGTTAGTGTTGGGGTTAGGGTTAGGTTTAGGGTTTGTGATAGGGTTAGGGTTAGTGTTAGGATTAGGGTTAGGTTTAGGTTGTTAGGGCTAGGCTTAGGGTTAGGGTAAGGGTTAGGGTTAGGATTGGGTTTACATTTAGAGATACTATTACGGTTAGGGTTAGGGTTAGGTTAGTGTTAGTGTAAGGGTTATGGTCAGGGTTTGTATTAGGTTTAGTGTTAGGTTTAAGGTTAGTTTTAGGATAAAAGTTAGGTTTAGGGTTAGGGTTAGGGTTAATGTTAGGGTTAGGGTTATGGTTAGGGTTAGGAACAGGGTTAGTTTTAGAGTTAGGTTTAGAGTTAGGGTTAAGGTAAGTGTTAGGGTTAGGGTTAAGGTTAGGGTTACTATTAGGAATAGCGTTAGGGTTAGGGTTGGGATTTGGCTTAGTGTTAGTGTTAGGGCTAGGGTTAGCATTAGTGTTAGGGTTAGGGTTAGGTTTAGGGTTTGTGATAGGGTTAGGTTTAGGGTTACGGTTAGGGTTATGGTTAGGGTTAGAGTTATAGTTAGGGTTAGTGTTAGGGATAGGGTTAGGGTTAGTGTTAGGGTTAGGGTTACTGTTAGCGATAGGTTTAGGGTTAGGGTAAGTGTTAGGGTCATGGTTAGGATTAGGGTTTGGGTTAGGATTAGTGTTAGCGTTAGGGTTAGGGTTAGAGTTAGGGTTTGTTTTAGGATTAAAGTTAGTGTTTGGGTTAGGGTTTGTTTTAGGATTAGGTTTAGGTTCAGCGTAGGGTTAGGGTTATGGTTAGGATTAGTGTTAGGGTAGGGTTTTTTTGGGTTTAGTGTTATTGTTAGGGTTATGGTTAGGGTGACTGTTAATGTTAGGGTTAGGTTTAGGGTAGGTCTAAGTGTTAGGGTTCGGTTTAGAGGTAGGGTTATGGTTATGGTTAGGCCATAGTGTAAGGGTTAAGTTTAGGGTAAGGGTTAGGGCTAGGTTTAAGGTTAGGTTTAGGGTTATTTTTACAGTTAGATTTAGGGTTAATATTAGTGTTAGGGTTATGAATAGGGTTCCTGTTAACATTAGGGTTAGGGTTAGTTTTAGAATTACATTTAGGGTTAGGGTTATGTTAGTTTAGAGTTACGGTTTGGGTTAGGGTTGTTTTAGGGTTAAGGATAGGGTTAGGGTTAGGCTTAGGCTTAGGGTTATGGTTAGAATTAGGTTTAGTGTTAGGGTTAGGGTTAGAGTTAGTGTTAGGTTTAGCATTAGGGTTAGGGTTAATGTTAGGGTTAGGGTTAGTGTTAGAGTTAGTTTTAGGGTAAGGGTTATGGTTAGGGATAGGGTTATGGTTAGGATTAGGGTTAGGGTAATGATATGAGTTAGGGTTAGGTTAAGGTTAGCGTTAGGGTTAGAGTTAGTTTTAGGGTTAGGGTTAGGTTTAGTGTTAGGTATTAGAGTTAGGTTTAGCCTTACCCTATGTGTTAGGGTTCTGTTTAGAGTTAGTTTAGGGTTAGGGTTAGTGTTAGTGTGAGGGTTAGGGTTAGGATTAGGTTTAGTGTTAGGTTTACGATTACGATTTGTATTAGGTTTAGGGTTAGGGTTAATTTTAGGGTTAGGGTTAGGTTTAGTGTTAGGGAAGAGGTTACGGTTAGGGTTAAAGCTAGTTTGGGATTAGGTTTAGGGTTAGTCTTAGAATTAAGGTCAGGGTTAGGGTTAGGTTAGGTTTAGGTTCACGGCTTTGGTTAGAATTTTGTTAGGGTTAGTGTTAGTGTTAGGTTTAGGGTTACAGTTAATGTTAGGGTAAGCGTTAAAGTTAGTAAAAGGTTAGTGTTAGGGTTACTGTTAGGGTTAGGGTTAGGATAAGTGTTAGGGTTAGGGTTAAGTTTATGGTTAGTTTTAGTGCTAGGTTAGGGTTAGGGTTAGAGTTAGTGTAAGGGTTAGGTTTAGGGTTAGGTTTAGTGTTAGAGGTAGGGTTAGGGTTTTTTATAGGGTCACGGTTAAGGTTAGGGTTAGAATTAGTGTTAGGTTTAGGGTTAATATAAGGGTTAGAGTTAGGTTAGGTTCAGGGTTACGGTTAGGGTTGGTGTTAGGGTTAGATTTAAAGTTAGGGCTAGGTTTAGGTTTAGTGTTAGGGTTAAGGTTAGAGTTTGGGTTAGGGTTAGTGTTAGGGTAAGGATTAGAGTTCATGTTACATTTAGGGATAGGGTTAGATTTAGGGTTAAGATTAGGTTTAGTGTTAGGAGTAGGGTTAGAATTATGGTTAGGCTTAGGGATAGTGTTAGGGTTAAAGATAGGTTTAGGGTTAGTTTTAGGGTTACGAATAGGATAAGGTTTAGAGTTAGGGTTAGGGTTAGCATTAGGGTTAGTGTTACACTTAGGGTTAGGGTTAGGGTTAGGCTTAGTGTTAGGGTTAGTGTTAAGGATAGGATTAGGGTTACTGTTAAAATTTGGTTAGGTTTAGAGTTAGGTATAAGTTTAGTTTTAGTGATAGGTTTAGGGTTTGGGTTATGTTTAGTGTTAGGGTTAGGTTAGGGTTAGTGTTAGGGATAGTTTTACTGTTAGGTTTAGGTTTAGTGTTAAAGTTAGGTAAGGGATAGGGTTAGGGTTAGGTTAGTGTTTAGATTAGGGTTAGGGTTTGTGTTAGGGTTGGATTTAGGTTTTTGTTTATGGTTAATGTTAGAGTTAGGGTTAGGATTAGCGTTAGGGTTAAGGTTAGTTTCAATGTTAGGGTTAGGTTTAGTGTTAGAATTAGGTTAGGGTTAGGGTTAGTGTTAGGTTGGTGTTACTATCATAGTTAGTGTTAGGTTTTGTGTTAAAGTTAAGGTTAGGGCTGGGGATGTGGCTCAAATGGTAGTGCGCTCGCCTGGCGTGCGTGCGGCCCGGGTTCGATCCTCAGCACCACATACAGACAGGGATGTTGTGTCCGCCGAGAACTAAGAAAAAATAAATAAATATTAAAAAAAATTATCTCTCTCTCTCTGTCCCCCTCTCTCTCACTCTCTATTTAAAAAAAAAAAGTTAAGGTTAGTGTTAGGGTTAGGGTTAGTGTTAGAGTTAAGTTTAGTTTTATGGTTAGGTTTAGGGTTAGTGTTAGGGTTAGGTTTAGTGTTAGTATTAGGGTTAGTTTTAGGGTTAGGGATAGTATTATTGTTAGGGTTAGGGTTAAGTTTGGAGTTAGGGTTATGGTTAGGTTTAGGGTTAGTGTTAGGGTTAGGGTTAATATTAGGTTTAGGGTTAGGGTTTGTGTTAGGGTTAGAGTTACGGTTAGGGTTAGGTTTAGTGTTAGTGATATGGTTAGTGTTGGGTTACATTTGTGTTAGGGTTAGGCTAGTGTTAGTGTTAGGGTTAGTGTTAGTGTTAGAGTTAGGGATAGGGTTAGAGATAGGGAAAGGTTAGGGTTAGAGTTAGGTTAGGTTAAGGGTTGGGGTTAGGCTTAGTGTTAAAATTAAGTTTAGAGTTAGTGTTAGGGTTAGTGTTATCGTTTGGGTTTGTGCTAGAGTTAGGGTTAGGGTTAAGTTTAGGGTTACAGAAAGGATTAGCTTTAGGAATAGTTTTGGGGTTTGGGTTAGTGTTAGGGTTAGGGTTAGGGTTAGGGTTAAGGTTAGAGTTAGTAAGTAATATGTTTAGGATTAGGATTATGATTAGAGTTAGTGGTATCGTTAAGGTTAGTGTTAGGGTTAGTGTAAGGTTTAGGGTTATGTTTGGTTTTAGAGTTAGTTTTAGGGTTAGGGTTAGGTTTTTTGTTAATGTTAGGATTAGGGTTAGTGTTCAGGTGATGGTTACGGTTAGGTTTAGGGTTAGGGTTAGGGATAGAGTTAGAGTTAGTTTAGGGTTAGAGTTAGGGTTTGTGTTAGGGTTAGATTTAGGGTTAGGTTTAGGGTTTGGGTTAGGGTTATGGTTAGGGTTTGGGTTAAGGTTAGTTTTACAGTTAGGGATAAGTTAAATTTAGATTTAGCGTTAGGTTAGGGTTATGGTTAAAGTTAGGTTAGGGTTAATTTTATTGATAGGGTAAGGGCTTTTGTTAGGGTTTGGATTAGGGTTATGTTTAGGGTTAGTTTTAGTATTAAGGTTAGGGTTAGGGTTAGGGTAACTGTTATGGTTAGGATTAGGGTTAGAGTTAGGGTTAGAGTTAGGGTTAGGGATAGTGTTAGGGTAAGAATTAGGCTTACTGTTAGAATTAGTGTTAGTGTTAGGGTTAGGGTTAAGTTAGTGTTATGGTTAGGGTTAGGGTCAGAGTTCTTGTGTTATGGTGGGGTTAGTGTTTGTGTTATAGTTAGAATTAGGGTTGAGTTAGGGTTATGGTTATGGTTAGTATTTGGGTTAGGGTTAGGTTTAGGGTTAATGTTAGTGTTAGTGTTTGGGTTACGGTTAGGTTTAGTGTTAGGGTGTTAGGTTTAAGGTTTGTGTTGGGATTAAAGTTAGGGTTAGGATTAGTGTTAGGTTTAGGGTAACGGTTAGGGTTAGTGTTAGGGTTAGGATTATGGTTAGGGTTAGGATTAGTGTTAGAGTTAGGGTTAGTGTTAGTGTTAGGGTAGAGTTAGTGTTAGGGTTAGGGTTAGGGAATGTTTTAGGGTTAGGGTTAGGTTTAAGGTAAGATTTAGGGTTATGTTAGGTTTAGGTATAGGGTTAGGGTAAGGTTATAGTTAGGGTTAGGTTTAGGTGAGGGTTAGTATTATGGTTAGGGTTAGGGTTTGTGTTAGGGTTACGGTTAGTGTTAGTGTTAGGATTAGAGTTAGGGTTAAGGTTAGGGTTACATTTAGGATTAGTGTTAGGTTTAGGGTAGAGGTTAGGTTTAGTGTTAGGCTTAGGGTTAGGGTTAGTATTAGGGTTAGCTTTATGGTTTGTGTTAGGCTTAAGGTTATGGTTATGGTTAGGGTTAGGGTTAGGATTAGAGTTGTGATTAGAGTTAGGGTTAGATTTATGGTTAGTGTTAGGGTTAAAATTAGCGTTAGTATAAGTGTAAAGTTTAGGTTTAGGGTTAGGGTAAGTGTTAGGTTTAGGGTTAGGTTTTGGGTTAGGGTTAGGGTTAGGAATAGCATTACAGTTACGTTTAGCATTAGATTTAGGGTTTGTGTTTGGGTTAGGGTTAGGGTTAGTGTTAGGGTTAATGTTAGGGTTAGGGTTAGTTTTAGGTAAGGTTTAGTGTTAGGGTTATGGTTAGGGCTAGGATAATATTTAAGATTAGGGTTAGTTTTAGATTTAGTGTTAGGGTTAGTCGTAGGTTTAGTGTTAGTGTTAATGTTAAAGTTAGAGTTTGTGTTAGTGTTAGGGTTACTGTTAGGGTTTGTGTTAGGGTTAGGGTTAGGGTTGTGGATAGGATTGGTGTTAGAGTTACGGGTAAGTTTAGGGTTAGGTTTAGTGCTAGGGGTACAGTTAGGGTTAGGTTTAGGGTTAGTGTTAGGGTTAGGGTTAGTTTTTGTGTTAGGTTTAATTTTAGGGTTAGGGTTAGTGTTAGGGTTACAGTTACGGTTAGGATATGGGTTAGGGTTATGGTAAGGGTTAGATTTAAAATTAGGTTAGGTTTAGGGTTAGGGTTAGGGTTTGTGTTATGGTGAGACTTAAGATAAGGGTTAGGGTTAGAATTATGGTTAATGTTAAAGTTAGGGTTAGGGTTTTGGTTAAGACTAGTTTTAGTGTTAGGTTTTGGGTTAGGTTAGGGTTAGGCTTAGGGTTAGAGTTAGTGTTATGGTTAGTGTTAGGGTTTGTGTTAGGATTAACGTTAGTGGTAGGGTTAGGGTTTGGGTTAGGATTCGTAGTGTTAGGGTTAGGGTTAGGGTTAGGATTAGGGTTTGTGTTACAGTGAGACTTAAGATAAGGGTTAGGGTTAGAATATGGTTAGTGTTAAAGTTAGGGTTAGGGTTTTGGTTAAGACTAGTTTTAGTGTTAGGTTTTGGGTTAGGTTAGGGTTAGGCTTAGGGTTAGATTTAGTGTTATGGTTAGTGTTAGGGTTTGTGTTAGGATTAACGTTAGTGGTAGGGTTAGGGTTTGGGTTAGGATTCGTAGTGTTAGGGTTAGGGTTAGGGTTAGGATTAGGGTTTGTGTTATGGTGAGACTTAAGATAAGGGTTAGGGTTAGAATTATGGTTAGTGTTAAAGTTAGGGTTAGGGTTTCGGTTAAGACTAGTTTTAGTGTTAGGTTTTGGGTTAGGTTAGGGTTAGGCCTAGGGTTAGAGTAAGTGTTATGGTTAGTGTTAGGGTTTGTGTTATGATTAACGTTAGTGGTAGGGTTAGGGTTTGGGTTAGGATTCGTAGTGTTAGGGTTAGGGTTAGGGTTAGGATTAGGGTTTGTGTTAGGGTTATGGTTAGGGTTAGGGTTTGTGTTAGGGTTAGATTTAGCATTGTGTTAGGGTTCATGTTAATGTTAGGGTTAGGTTTAGTGTTAGGATAGGGTTAGGTTTGGGGTTAGGTTTAGTGTTAGGTTTATGGCTAGGTTTAGTGTTAGGGTTAAGGATAGTGTTAGGTTTAGGGATAGTTTTAGGGTTAGATGTAGTGTTAGGGTTGTGGTTAGTGTTATGTAAGGGTTAGGGTTGGTGTTAGGGTTAGTGTTAGGGTTAGGGTCAGGGTTAGGTTTAGGCTTAGGCTTAGGCTTAGGGTTATGGTTAGCTTTTGGGTTAAGGTTAAGTATAGTGTTAGGTTTACAGATAGGTTAGGGTTAGTGTTAGAGTTATGGTTAAGGTTAGATGTAGTATTAGGGTTAGGGTTAGTGTTAGGTTTAGAGTTAGTTTTAATGTTAGGGTTAGGGTTAGGGTAAGTGTTAGGGTTAGGGTTAGGTTTAGCGTTAGGGTTAGGATTTGGGTTTGGGTTAGTGTTAGGGTTAGGGTTATGGTTAATGTTAGGGTTAGGGTTAGTTTTAGTGTTAGGTAAGGGTTAGGGGTAGTGTTAGGGTAAGTGTTAGCATTAGGGTTAGGGTTACATTTAGAGTTAGGGTTAGCTTTAGTTTAGGGTTAGGGTTAGAGTTTGGTTAGAATTAATTTTATGGTTAGGGTTAGGGTTTGTCTTAGGGTTAGGGTTAGTGTTAGTGTTAGGGTTATGGTTAGGGTTACAGTTAGGGTTAGTGTTTGGGTTAAGGTTAGGTTTAGGGTTAGGTTTTGTGTTAGGGTTAGGGTTAGTGTTTGTTTTAAGTTTAGGTTAGGTTTAAGTTTAGGTTTACATTTACGGTTAGGATTAGGGTTAGTTTTAGGGTTGGGGTTTTTGTTAGTGGTGGGTTGGGTTCATATTAGGGTTCTTGTTAGGTTTTGTGTAAGGGTTAGGGCTAGGGTTTGGGTTAAGGTTACGGTTAGGCTTAGGGTTAGGTGAGTGTTAGGGTTAAGGTGAGTGTTAGGGTTAGGGTTAGATTTTGTGTTAGGTTATGGTGAGGGTTAGAGTTAGAATTAAGGTTTGGGTTAGTGTTAGGTGAGTTTTAAGGTTATGATTTGGGTTAGGGTTTATGTTCGGGATAGGGATAGGGAAAAGTTTAGTGTTATGGTAATGGTTAGGGTTAGTGTTAGGTTTAGAGAAAGGGTTAGGGTTAGGTTCAATATTAGTGTTAGGGTTAGTTTTAAGGTTTGTGTTAGGGTTAGGCTAAGGGTTAGTGTTAAGTTTTGGGTTACGGTTAGGGTTAGTGTTAGGTTTAGGGTTAGTGTAAGGGTTAGGGTTGGGATTAGGATTAGAGTTGGTATTAGTTTAGGGTTAGGGTAAGTGTTAGGGTTAGGGTTAGGGTTATGATTAGAATTAGTGTTAGGGTTAGGGTAAGGATTAGGTTTAGGTTTAGGGTTAGGGTTAGGGTTAGGGATAAGGTTAGTTTTAGAGTTAGTGTTAGGTTTAGGGTTAGGGTTAGCATTAGTGTTAAGGTTAGAGTTAGTTTAAGGTTAATTTTATTTTTAGGGTTAGGGTTAGGGTTAAGGTTAGGGTTTGGGTTAGGATTAGGTTTAGTGTTAGTGTTAGGGTTATGGTTAGTGTTAGGGTTAGTGTTAGGGTTAGTGTTTGCTTTAGGGTTAGGTTATGTTTAGGGTTAGTGTTAGTGTTACTGTTAGAAATAACGTTAGGGTTAGGGTTGGGGTTTGGGTTAGGTTTACGGTTATGGTTAGTTTTAGTGTTAGGATTATGGTTAGGGTTAGATTTAGTGTTAGAGTTAGGGATAGTGTTAGTGTTAGGGATAGTTAGGGTTAGGGTTAGGGTTAGGGTTAGGTTCAAGGTTAGATTTAGGGTTATGTTTAGAGTTAGGTATAGTTTTATGGTTAGTTCATGTTTAGGGTTAGGTGAGGGTTAGCGTTAGGGTTAGTGTTAGAGTTTGTATTAGGGTTAGGGTTAGTGTTAGGGTTAGGGATAATGTTAGGGTTAAGGTTAGAGTTATGGTTATGATTAGCATAAGGGTTAGGGAAGAGGTTAGGCTTAGTGTTAGGTTTAGGGTTATGGTTAGTGTTAGAGTTAGGGTTAGGATCTGGGTTACAGTTAGGGTTAGGATTAGGGTTAGGTTAGAATTGGGATTAGTGTTAGGGTTAGATTTAGGGTTAGTGTTAGGGTTAGATTTAGGGTTAGTGTTAGGGTTAGGTTTAGGGTAAGTGTAAGCTTTAGGTCTAGGTTTAGGGTAAGTGTTAGAGTTGGGGTTAGGGTTAGGGTTAAGTTAGTGTTAGGGATAGGGTTAGTTATAAGGTTAGTGTAAGGGTTAGGTTATGTTTAGGTTTAGGGTTAGAGTTAGGTGTTTTGGGGTTAGGTTTACTGTTTGGTTTATAGTTAGTGTTAGGATTAATGTTAGCGTTAAGGTTAGTGTAAGTGTTATTGTTAGGGTTATATTTAGGGTTATTGTTAGGGTTAGGGTTAGGGTTTGTGTTAGGGTTTGTGTTAGGGTTAGGGTTATAGTTACAGTTAGGATTCGGGTTAGATTTAGGGTTAGCTTAGGGTTAGGGTTAGCGTTTGTGTTAGGTTTAGATTTCGGGTTAGGGTTAGGGTTAGCTTAATTGTTAGGATTTGGGTTAGGGTTCGTGTTAAGGTTAGGGTTAGGTTTAGTGTTAGGTTTAGGCTTATGTTTAGGGTTAGAGTTAGGTTTATTGTTAGCTTTAGGGTTAGGGTTAAGGATAGTGTTAGGTTTAGGGATAGGTTTAGGGTTAGTGTTAGGGTTAGGGTTAGATGTAGTGGTATTGTTAGGGTTAGGGTTAGGGTTAGGGTTAATTTTAGGGTCAGGGTTAGGTTTAGGGTTAATGTTAGGGTTAGGGTTTGGGTTTGTGTTAGGGTTAGGTTTAGGGTTAAGGTTAGGGTTAGGGATAACATTGCGGTTAATTTTGGTGTTAGGTTTAGGGTTTGGGTGCTAGGAGCCACAAGCAAATAATATGATGCATGGCACTTTCGGTTATAAGGTGACGCCAGCTAGCCACTGAGATGATATGATTATGTTAAGATTTACAATCATATGGAAATTGGACTCCTGCTGTTCACCTTGGCCTGCTACGGGACTCATGTTACGGGACTCCTAGAGAGTTCCCATTGGTTGGGGAAGGATAGTAGGAGGGAATTCCGGGGGAGGTCCGGGCCCCCCGGTTCCGGTAGGCGCGCGTGGGTTGACCGGTTTTGGCTTGCCGGCGCGTACGGAGGATTGGCGGCTTTTTCAAAAATAAAGTTTTGTTCCTGCTTGAGTGGCTCGTGATTCTGTGCCCAGCCAAGACATTGGCAATTGGTGGCCCGGACGGGGAACGCCTGAAACTTAGAGGTGAGTAAAATTGCTCGCCCCTGAGGGAAGGCAACAGAATGGGTGACCATTTCAAAAAACAATGTGTTCTTGTTTTGATTTATTTTGCTTTTATTTCAAGCTCCCTAGTCCTAGAATTTTCTCAGGCAAACTGGGAAAAATGGTTGGCTCAAGGTTTGAAGTTATTTGGCCCTGAGAAAGAGAAAATTGATACAACCATTCTCTACTCCGTTTTTGTTTCATTCTGCTTCGGCTTTGTTTTATCCTATCTTATTGGGTTACATTACCTTTATAGTAGATTAGAATCTAGTGAAAAACAAACCAAAAAACTGTTAAGTAAATTGTTAGAGGTCCAAACTATGTTAGAAAAAACGCTAGGTCAACCAAAAGAGAAGGTCTCTCAGGCTAGTCAGACAGAGGAAAATTTAAAGAAAGAAAGCTTAGAGGAAAAACAGCCATCAGGTGGAGAATTACAACAGGAGGTTGCTACTAACTCCGTTCTATCACCAGAGGGCGGAATTCAACCAACAGCTCCATCTACAGCTGAGCGGCCCTCAACTCCCATAGTTGATGGATGGAATTCTGAGGCAGGACCCCAAAGATTAGCATGCCCTGTACTTGAGCAGGCAGGAGGGCAACGAATTCACCGTGCTTTAGATTTCAAAACAGTAAAGCAATTAAAGGAGGCTGTAACAACCTATGGGCCGCAAGCTCCCTTCGCGGTAAGCATGGTCGAATCTGTTACCAACTTGGATATGACACCAGCAGATTGGGCTAACATGTGTCGATCTGTGCTAAATGGAGGACAATATTTGTTATGGAAGGTTGCCAATGAGGAATTTTGCATGGAGACAGCTAGGCGAAATGCAGAAGCCAGTTACCCTCAAAGAAACATAGATATGTTATTAGGAAAGGGACCTTATGAGGGTCAAAGACAGCAAATTGAATATGACCCTGGCGTATACACACAAATTGCTGTAAATGCAGTTAGGGCATGGAAAACTTTACAGGGGCATGGAGATTTACAAGGTCAATTATCTAAGGTAATACAAGGAACTAATGAACCTTACGCTGAATTTGTAGATAGGCTTATTCAGACAGCCTCTAGAATATTTGGAAATACAGAACAGGCAATGCCATTTATAAAACAACTGGCTTATGACCAAGCAAATCATTGCTACAGAGAGGTCATTAGACCATGGAGACATGAAGATTTAAACACATATATTAAATTATGTAGAGACATTAATGAACAAGGGCAAGTCTTAGCAGCAGTACAACAGGCTTTAGATGCCAGGCCAAAAACATGCTATAATTGTAATCAAACAGGACATTTTAAAAGGAGTTGCCCCATAAGAGGAGGGTTTAACAAAACTAGGTATCAAAGGAATAGAATACCGGGTATTTGCCCACGATGCCATAGAGGGAAACATTGGGCTAATGAATGCTTTTCTCAAACCACCATAGAGGGTATTGCGTTATCTAAAAATGGACAAGGACCAAGTGTTTACCCACGATATCGTGGAGAAAGGTATCAGGCTCCATTGCCAAAAAATGGACTAGAGGGCCCAATGCCCCGGGGCCCAAAACCACAAATATACGGGGCAATGGAGAAACCCAGCAGCACCATCAAGGTAGTGCCCAGTACGCATTATCCATTAAATCCCTCATCAGACAAACTAGAGGGAGCGCAGTGTTGGACATCTGCACCTCTGCCAGAGCAGTACTAACTCCAGAGATGGGAGTTCAAATCATTCCCACAGGAGTAAAAGGACCTCTTCCCCAGGAAACAGTAGGCTTATTATTGGGACGCAGTTCTTCTACACTAAAAGGACTTATGATAAGTCCTGGGGTAATCGATCCCCATTATGAGGGTGAAATAAAAATTATAGCTAGTTCTCCAAGAGGTATATCAGTAATTTCACCAGGAGATAGAATAGCACAGTTATTAATAATACCCAGCCTGCATGATAAATTTTCCAGTTGTAATGTAGAAAGAGGTTCCAAGGGATTAGGCTCCACAGGTGTAGATTGGGCTATGCTGTCTTTAAATTTAGATTCTCGCCCAATGCTAAAATTAAATATTGAAGGACATGACTTTAATGGGCTGCTGGACAAAGGTGCTGACCTCAGCATCATATCTCATCAAGAATGGCCAAAACATTGGCCATTACAACAAGCCACTCAAACGCTTCGAGGCCTAGGAGTGGCAACAAATCCCCATAGAAGTGCTATGGTATTAGATTGGAGGAATCCTGAGGGATGTGAAGGAACTATACAGCCCTATGTATTGGATCATCTTCCCATAAATTTATGGGGACAAGATGTCCTAGATCAATTAGGATTGACATTAACAAATAACATCAATCCTAACGCGCCCACTACTAGGGCTAAACAAGGCTTTAGGAAAGAAAAAAGATTAAGAGAACAAGAACAATGTATGACAGCACCTATTCAAATAGATCAAGAAATAAATAGACATGGATTGGATTTTCAGAAAGGGCCACTGAGACAATCAAAATTACTTGGAAATCAGAAAGACCAGTGTGGGTTCCTCAGTGGCCCCTGACTAAAGAAAAGATAAAAGTAGCCCATGACTTGGTCAGACAACAATTAGCGGAAGGACATATACAACCTTCCATATCCCCCCATAATACTCCCATTTTTGTCATTAAAAAGAAATCTGGTAAATGGAGATTATTACAAGATTTAAGAGCCATTAATAATGAGATGGTTATTATGGGACCTGCTCAATCAGGGATTCCCCAATTGTCTGCTTTACCAAAAACCTGGCATGTTTTAGCTATAGATATTAAAGATTGTTTCTTTTCAATTCCAATTCATCCCGAGGATAGTCCACATTTTGCATTTACTATCCCTGCACTGAATCATGAAGGTCCTGATCAGAGATATGAATGGAAAGTACTCCCTCAAGGGATGGCTAACAGCCCAACTGTGTGTCAAATTTATGTTAATAAAGCAATCCAGCCACTTAGAAATCAAAATCCTGAACTACAAATATTTCACTATATGGATGATGTGTTATTGGCACATAAAGATAAAAACACATTGCTAGAATGTTATGCCACACTTACAAACTTATTGAAAAATTATAATCTAGAGATAGCAATAGATAAAGTACAATTAAATCTTTCAATTAATTATTTAGGAGTTCTATTATCCTCAACCATGGTCCGTCCACCAAAAATTCAAATACGAGTAGATCAACTCAAATCACTTAATGACTTTCAAAAGTTATTGGGAGACATAAATTGGATAAGGCCTTATCTAGGCATACCAACAGGAGAGTTGGGACCTTTATTTGATATTCTAAAAGGTCCATCAGATCCAAATTCACCCCGAATGTTAACGCCTGAAGCAAGGAAAGCATTAAAAATCATTGAAACATATATGGAAAATATGCATTTGGATAGAATTGATATAAGTTTGCCTTTATTATTTATTGTACTACCAACAAAAAATATTCCTACAGGAGTATTTTGGCAAGAAGGTCCATTATTGTGGATACATTTATCTTATTCTCCTAACACTATTCTTACTAGATATCCTGAGGCTGTAGGACAATTAATACTCAAAGGAATAAAAGCAGCAAAGGGAGTGTTTGGGATTTCTCCCAATAAAATTATTACTCCATATACTATCGATCAAATTGATGAGTTAGCTAATGAGTTAAATACTTGGGCAATAATCATGTGTAAAACTAGTGTTTCATTTGATAACCACTTACCATCGAATCCTTTGTTGTCTTTTTGGTCTAAGCATCCTGTAGTTTTTCCAAAAATGACAAGAAAAACCCCTATCATAAATGCTCCAAATATATTCACTGATGGATCAAACAATGGTACAGCAGCAGTAGTTACTCCTGATCAAACTTTTACATTTTTAGTACCCAAACAATCAGCTCAAAAGGTAGAGCTTAATGCAGTATTACAAGCGTTTATGATGTTTAAAGATTTTGTATTTAATTTATTTTCTGATAGTCAGTATGTAGTTAATGCTATAGTATCCCTTGAAGATGCTGGTAGGATTTCACCTTCTTCTACTGTTTTCTCTTTGTTTTCCGCTATACAAAGTCTAATCTGGGACCAAAAAAATCCATTCTTTATAGGACATATCAGGGCACATACAGGATTGCCTGGAGCCCTTAGTATGGGCAATGAACTAGCAGATAAATCTACACATGACATACATATTTTCTCCACAATAGAAGAAGCTATAAATTTTCATAAAAGGTTCCATGTCAATGCTAATACTTTACAAAAGCATTTTAAAATAACTAAAGAACAAGCCAGACATATAATAAAACAATGTCAAAAATGTGTGACATTTTTACCACAAGTTAATCTTGGAGTCAATCCTAGAGGACTGATACCTAACCATATTTGGCAGATGGACGTCACACACTTGCCGGAATTTGGAAAATTAAAATATTTACATGTTACAGTTGATACTTCTTCTGGATTTTTGATGGGCTCCCTTCATGCCGGAGAAAAAACTAAAGATGTTATAGCTCATTGCTTACAAAATTTTGCCACTGTGGGCGTTCCAAAACAGTTAAAAACGGACAATGGTCCTCGTTATACTTCCACCTCTTTTAAACAATTTTGCTCATCATTTGGCATTACTCACATAACAGGAATTCCATACAATCCACAAGAACAAGGCATAGTTGAAAGAGCTCATCAAACTATTAAAATGTACTTATTAAAACAAAAGGAGGGAATTGGAAAGGGGTATATATCCCCCAAAGATAAACTTAAAATAACCCTTTTTACTCTAAACTTTTTAAATTTGGATTCATCGGGACTTAGTGCTGCGGAAAGACATTTGTATCCAAAAAATGTACATAAGCCTAAGGTACTTTGGAAAGATATTCTAACAGGACAATGGAAAGGTCCGGATCCAGTGATAGTCTGGAGTCGGGGCTCTGTCTGTGTTTTTCCACAGGAGGAACAGCAGCCGATTTGGATTCCAGAGAGATTAACCAAAATAATTTCTACAGAAAAAGAAGATGATTTGACTCAAGTCCATAACAGCTGATATCCAGAACTCCAGCTTGGCTATTCTTACATCTGTGACAGTGATTAACCAAGGTGTTTTTTTTTCAATATCTATTTTATTATTGCATTTTTCCCACATCATAAAGTTCTATTTTATTTTTGAGCTCATACAAACCTAGGTTAATGTTTTTCTGATCAGTTTTATTTTTTGACTGTGTTTTATTTTTAGACTGTGGAGTTTTTAAACATTGCAATGGAGATTTCACCTAGGTATAGCTACAAGGCCTTTATTTACTATTGTCTTATGTGTTGTATGTTGTGTGCACACTTCTGTTTTGTGTTGTATATCTGTATGTGTGTATGTCCATATTTCTTATATGAGGAGTGCTCATGAAAAAATGGATCCGAATTTTTTTTTATTTTATTCACGTGATTTATATGGTTTAATTTAAATTAGGTGAACAGCTGTTAATGATTGTTTTTAAAGGTGGTTAACAGATCTGTTTGTTTACTAATTTAAATTAGGTAAAAAGCTGTTAAGGATTGTTTTTAAAGGAGTTTAACAGATCTGTTTGTTTACTTTCACCTTTCCTTTTCATTATATTTAATAATTCTGTTCAGGATAATGTCTCTTTAGCATCATTGCCAAAATTTCCATCTCCATCCCAGTTCCGGTGAAGACTAAGATAAAACCAAACTACAGCTTCTATGATAGCTATCACAGTAAACTGTATAAACTGATACATCAATGAATATAACTCAACAAGTAATGCTCAATCAAGAACTTGATTTACTTTGGGAGGAAATGGACATATTGATAGACTCCTCCGATTTGAACTGCCTGAAGAACTTGCCTGGACTATATATCAGTTACATGCATTGTGAAATATCGTCTGGTGCAGCGAATTGTGGTACTGCTGGCATATCTTTGCTGATGGTGTCACCAGTGATGCAATTTCCTTCCCAGCTCACCCCATGTTAATTGTGGTAATGCTGGCATATCTTTGCTGATGGTGTCACCAGTGACGCAATTTTTCCCAAGGAGCCATCAATTGGCTTGGTGTCGTGGCATTTCTGTATCCTCCTTCCTTCTACTAGTGATGGTCTAAAATTTGGGGGCCAACAGAGGTGAGGCAAAGAACCTCACCCCCCCACTAGCACCAAGGCTAAATTTGGGGGCCAACAGAGGTGAGGCAAGAACCTCACCCCCCCACTGGTGCATAGGCCTATCCACAAGCATGGCTGAATGCTGGACCGGTAGTCAGTGACGGGTTGATCTGATTGCAGTGGATTCAACCTAAGACAGGAAGCTGACGCCTAAAGGTCAGTTCTCCCATGACGGGTAAGAACCATATGTTGAATTGGACAACCTACCAGGCACGGTCCCTAGCCACATTGCCTGTTGCTTAATTAAACAGAAGGGGGCAGATCCTAGGAGCCACAAGCAAATAATATGATGCATGGCACTTTCGGTTGTAAGGTGACGCCAGCTAGCCACTGAGATGATATGATTATGTTAAGATTTACATTCATATGGAAATTGGACTCCTGCTGTTCACCTTGGCCTGCTACGGGACTCATGTTACGGGACTCCTGAAGAGTTCCCATTGGTTGGGGAAGGATAGTAGGAGGGAATTCCGGGGGAGGTCCGGGCCCCCCGGTTCCGGTAGGTGCGCGTGGGTGGACCAGTTTTGGCTTGACGGCGCGAACGGAGGATTGGCGGCTTTTTCAAAAATAAAGTTTTGTTCCTGCTTGAGTGGCTCATGATTCTGTGCCCAGCCAAGACATTGGCATTTGGGTTTGGGTTTGGGTTAGTGTTAGGGTTAGGCTTAGGGTTAATGTTAGATTGGGGTTAGAATTAGTGTTAGGTAAAAGTTAGGGTTAGTGTTATGGTTGGTGTTTGGGTTACAGTAAGGGTTAGGGTTAAGGTTAGATTTAGATTTAGTGTTAGGGTTACTGTTAGGGTAAGTGTTAGTGTTAGGGTTAGATTTTGTGTTAGTGTAACGGTTATGATTAGGGTTTTTGTTAGGGTTAGGGTTAGGGTTAGGGTTACGTATAGGATTAGGGTTAGAGTTATAGTTAAAGTTAGGGTTAGGTTTAATGTTAGGGTTACGTTTAGGGTTAGGTTTAGGGTTAGCGTTAGGGTTAGGGTTAGGGTTTGGGCTACGGTTACAGTTAATATTCTGGTTAGGATTATGTAAGGATTAGGTTTAAAATTAGGTTAGGGTTAGGGTTAGGGTTAGGGTTTGTGCTAGGGTTAGATTTAGCATTAGGGTTATGGTTAGTTTTAGTGTTAGGGTTAGTGTTAGGGTTCGTTAGTTTTAGGTTTAGGGTTAGGCTTAGTGTTAGTTTTATGGTTAGGTTTAGGGTTAGGGTTAAGGATATTGTTAGGTTTAGTGAAAGGTTTAGGGTTAGATCTAGTGTTAGGGTTAGCGTTAGGGTTAAGGTTAGTGTTAGTATTATGTAAGGGTTAGGGTTATGGTTAGTGTTAGGGTTAGGTTTAGGGTTATGGTTAGTGTTAGGAATAGGGTTAGTTTTAGGGTTAGTGTCAGGGTTGGGTTAGGTATAGGGTTAGAGTTAGTTTTAGGGTAAGGGTTAGGGTAGGGGTTCGGGTTAGGGTTAATGTTAGGGTTAGGGTTATGATTAGGCTTAGTGTTAGGGTTAGTTTTAGGGTTAGGGTTAGGTTTTGTGTTACAGTTAGGGTTAGACTTAGGGCTTCTGTTAAGGTTATCATTAGTGTTAGGTTTAGGGTTACAGTTAGGATTAGGTTTAGAGTTAGTGTTAGGGTTAGGATAAGGGTTAGTTTTAGGTTTACTGTTTAGGTTAGGGTTAGGGTTAATGTTAGAGTTAGTGTTACTGTTATTGTTAGGGTTAGGGTTAGTGTTAGTTTTAGGTTAATGGTTAGCTTTAGTGTTAGTGATAGGGTTAGGGTTGGGGATAGGGTTTGTGTTAGGGTTAGTGTAAAGGTTAGGTTAGTGTTAAAGTTAGGGATAGGATTAGGGTTATTTAAGAGTTAAGGTTAGGGTTAGGATAGGTTTAGGGTTAGGGTTAGGGTTAGTGTTAGTATTAGGTTTAGAGTATTGTTAAGGTTAGGGTTATCGTTAGGGTTTGTGTTGTAGTTAAGGTTAGTGTTAAGTTTAGGGATACGGTTAGGATTAGCTTTAGGGATAGGTTTGGGTTTTGGGTTAGTGTTAGGGTTAGGGTTAGGTTTAGGTTTAAGGTTAGGGCTAGGGTTAGTGTTAGGTTTAGGGTTTGGTTTATGATTAGAGTTAGTGTTAGGGTTAGGGTTAGAGGGGGGTTAGTGTAAAGTTTACGATTATGGTTACGTTTAGGGTTAGTGTTAGGGTTAGGGTTAGGGTTAGCATTAGGTTTTGTATTGTGGTTAGGGTTAGGGTTAGGGTTTGTTTTAGTGTTAGGTTAGGTTTAGGTTTAGGGTTAGGGTTATGGTTAGTATTAGTGTTAGGTTTAGGGTTGGGATTTTTGTTAGTGTTAAGGTTAGGGTTAATGTTAGGGTTTGGGTTAGGTTTTGTGTAAAGGTTAGGGTTAGGGTGAGGGTTAGGGTTACAGTTAGGGTTAGGGTTATGGTTAGGGTTACTGTGAGTGTTAGGGTTAGGGTTAGATTTCGTGATAGGTTTATGGTTAGGGTTAGTGTTAGAATTAAGTTTAGGGTTAGTGTTAGGTTAGGTTTATGGTTATGGTTTGGGTTAGGGTTTGTGTTAGGGTTAGGGTTAGGGAAAGGGTTAGTGTTATGGTAATTGTTAGGGTTAGTGTTAGGGTTAATGTTATGAATGGAGTTAGGTTTAATGTTAGGGTTAGGGTTATGTTTAAGGTTTGTGTTTGCGTTAGGGTTAGTGTTAAGTTTAGGGTTATGGTTAGGTTTAGTGTTAGAATTATGGTTAGTGAAAGGGTTAGGGTGAGGGTTAGGTTTAGGGTTAGTGTTAGGGCTAGGTTAAGGTAAGTGTTATAGTTAGGGTTAGGGTTAAGATTAGAGTTAGTGTTAGTGTTAGGGTTAGTGTTAGTGTAAATGTTAGAGTTAGGGTTAGGGTTAGGGTTTGGGTTGAGGTTAGTTTTAGAGTTAGGGTTAGGTTTAGGGTTAGAATTAGGGTTAGGGATAATGTTACGGTTAGGTTTAGTGTTAGATTTTGGGTTTGGGTTTCGGTTAGTTTTAGGGTTACAGTTAGGGTTAAGGTTAATGTTAGGTTTAGAGTTAGAATTAGTGTTAGGTAAAATTTAGGGTTATTGTTTGGGTTAGTGTTTGGGATAGGGTAAGGGTTAGTGTTAGGGTTAGTTTTAGATTTATTGTTAGGTGTAGTGTTAGTGTTAGTATTAATGTTAGTGTTAGGGTTAGGGTTAGAGTTTATGTTAGTGTAAGGGTTAAGTTTAGGGTTAGGGTTAGGGTTAGGGTTACAGTTACAGTTAGGATTTGGGTCATGGTTATGATGAGGGTTATGTTTAAAATTAGTTTAGGGTTAGAGTTAGGGTTTGTGTTAGGGTTAGATATATGATAAATGTTAGGGTTAGGGTTAGTGTTAGGGTTAGGGTTTGGGTTAAGGTTAGTTTTGGGGTTAGTGTTATGGCTAAGGTTAGGGTTTGTTTTAGGGTTAGGGTTAAGGTTATGTTTAGGGTTAGGGTTAGGATTGGTAGTGTTAGGTTTATGGTTAGAGTTAGGATTAGGATTTGTGTTAGGGTTAGGGTTTATATTAGGGGTAGATTTATCATTACGGTTTGGGTTAGTTTCAGTGTTAGAGTTAGGTTTAGGATTGGTAGTGTTAGGTTTATGGTTAGGGTTAGGATTAGGATTTGTGTTAGGGTTAGGGTTAGGGTTTGTGTTAGGGGTAGATTTATCATTACGGTTTGGGTTAGTTTCTGTGTTAGGGTTAGGTTTAGGTTTCGTGTTAATGTTAGGGTTAGGGTTAGTGTAAGGATTAGGATTAGGTTTAGGTTTATTGTTAGGTTTATGGTTAGGTTTAGTGTTAGGGTTAAGGATAGTTAGGTTTAGGGATAGGTTTAGGGTTAGATGTAGTGTTAGGTTTAGGGTTAGGTTTAGGGTTAGTGTTACGGTTAGGTTTAGGGTTAGTTTTAGTGTTAGGGTTTGTTGAGAGCCACAGCCAAAGGGGCCCCAGCAAACTTCCAGCTGCCAGCAAACTTCCAGCTGCCGGCTGATGATTGGCTCACAGCGGCCCCAGCAACATCTAGCTGATTGGCTCCTCTGCGGTGATGCTCATTGGGCTGTTTCCCTGCCCTTTCAGACCACGGAGCTGCTCATTGGGGGACTTCTTTGGCTCCGCCCACGTGACCCAGCCAATCGGCCTCAAGAGCAGGAGGATTGGGGAAGGTGGAGAGGCTTGTGGGAAGCCGGTGGTGGCAGTTGGGCTCTGAGGGTTTTTCTTGAGGAGCTGTTTTGTTTGGTGTGTGTGGTTCTAAAAATAAAGTTAGTTTCTTTTGACAAGTGGCTCCTGAATTGTGCCCAGCCAGACTGTGGCAAGGGTTAGGGTTAGTTGTAGTATTAGGGTGAGGGTTAGTGTTAGGTTTAGAGTTAGGGTTAATGTTAGTGTTCGTGTTAGGGTTAGGGTTTGTGTTAGGGTAAGGGTTAGTATTAGGTTTAGGTTTAGGGATAGTGTTATTGTTAGGTTTAGCGTTAGGGTTAGGGTTTGGGCTTGAGTTAGGTTTAGGGTTAGTGTTAGTGTTAGGGTTAGGGTTAGGCTTATGGATAGGATTAGGGTTAGAGTTGTGGTTAAGGTTAGTGTTAGGGTTAGGTTTAGGTTTAGGTTTAGGTTTAGGGTTAGGATTACGGTTAAGGTTAGGGTTAGGGTTAGAGTTAGGGTTACTGTTAGGGTTGGGTTTAGGGTTAGTGTTAGGGTTAGTGTTAGGTTTGCATTAGGATTATGATAAGTTTAGGTTTAAAATTAGGTTAGGGTTAGGGTTAGGATTTGTATTAGGAATTTATTTAATATAAGTGTTAGGGTTAGGGTTAGTGTTACTGTTAGGGTTAGGGTTAGGGTTTGGGTTAAGGTTAGTTTTAGGTTTAGGGTTAGGTTAGGGTAAGGGTTAGGGTTAGATTATGTTTAGTGTTTTGGTTAGGGTTAGGGTTTGTGTTAGTGTTAGGGTTAGGTTTAGGATTGGTAGTGTTAGGGTTATGGTATGGGTTAGGATTAGGGTTCAGATTAGGGTTAGGGTTTATGTTAGAGTTAGATTTAGCATTAGTGTTAGGGTTAGTTTTAGTGTTAAAGTTAGGGTTGGGGTTTGTGTTAATGTTAGGGTTAGGGTTAGTGTTAGTATTAGGGTTAGGGTTAGGGTTAGGTTCAGTGTTAGGTTTATAGTTAGGTTTATGGTTAGAGTTAAGGAAAGTGTTAGGTGTAGGGATAGGTTTAGGGTTAGATGTAGTGTTAGTGTTAGTGTTAGGTTTAGGGTTAGGGTTAGTGTTATGTAAGTGTTGAGGTTAGTTTTAGGGTTAGGGTTAGGGTTAGGGTCACGGATTGGATTAGGGTTAGTTTAAGATTTAGGGTTAGGGTTAGGGTTAGGTTAGAGTTCTGGTAAGAGTTATGTTTAAAATTAGGTTAGGGTTGGGGTTAGTTTAGGTTTTGGTAGTGTTAGGTTATGTTTAGGGTTAGTATTAGGGTTAGATTTAAGATATGGGTTAGTTTTATGGTTAGGGTTAGTGTTAGGGTTAGGTTAGGGTTAAGGTTAGTTTTAGGGTTAGGGTTAGGTGTAGTATTAGGTTAGGGTTAGAGTTAGGGTTAGTTATGGTTAGTGTTATGGTTAGGGTTAGGGTTTGTGTTAGGGTTATGTTTAGGTGTAGGATTAGGGTTTGTGTTAGTGTTAGGTTTATTGTTAGGTTTAGGGTTTGTTTTAGGGTTAGGGTTAGGGTTAGGGTTACTTTTACAGTTAGGACTAGGGTTGGAGTTAGGGTTAGGGTTAGGGTTAGTGCTATACTTAGGGTTAGGGTTAGTTTTATACTTAGGGTTAGGTTTAGGGTGAGGTTTAGGTTTAATGTTAGGTTTAGGGTAATTATTAGGGTTACGCTTAGGGTTAGGGTTAGGCTTAGGGTTAGGCTTAGGTTTAGTGTTAGGGTTAATGTTAGGTTTATGGTAAGAGGTAGGGTTAGTGTTAGTGTTAGGGTTAGGGTTAGGGTTAGGGATAGGGTTACAGTTAGGATTAGCATTAGGTTTAGGTTTTGAGTTTGGGTTATGTTAGGATAACTGTTATGATTTGTGTTAGTGTTAGGATTAGTGTTAGGTTTAGGATTTCCATTAGGATTAGGGTTAGGTTTAGGGTTAGGGGTAGGGGTAGGGTTCGTGTTAGGGTTAGGATAGGGTTAGTGTTAGGTTTAGGTATAGGGTTAGTGTTTGGGTTACTGTTATTGTTAGGGTTAGTGTTAGGATTAGTGTGTTAAGATTAGGGTTAGTGTATGTGTAAAGGTTAGGGTTAGTGTTAAAGTTAGTGTTTGAGTTAGGTTTAGGATTAGCGTAAGGGTTAGGATTAGGGTAAATATTATGGTTAGGTTTAGGTTTATGTTTAGTGTTAGTTTTAAGGTTAGGTTTATGGTTAGGGTTAGTGTTAGCCTTTGGGTTAGGGTTAGGTTTAGGGTTAGTGTTAGGGTTAGGTTTAGGGTTAGGGTTAGTGTTAGGGTTAGGGTTAAAGTTAGGGTTAGGTAAGGGTTAGGGTTAGTGTTAGGGTTAGTGTTAGAGTCAGGGTAAGGTTTAGGGATAGGGTTAGTTTTAGATTTAGTGTTAGGGTATTGTTAGGGTTAGTGTAGGTGTTAGTTTTAGGTTTATGGTAAGAGTTTGTGTTAGTGTTAGGGTTATAGTTAGGGTTTTTGTTAGGGTTATGGCTAGGGTTAGGGTTATGCATAGGATTAGGGTTAGAATTACTGTTAAGGTAAGGGTTAGGGTTAGTGTTAGGTTTATGGTTAGGGTTAGGTTTCGGGTTCATGTTAGGGTTAGGATTATGGTTAGGATTAGGGCTAGGGTTACGGTTATAATTACGGTTAGGAATTGGGTTAGGGTTATTTAAGGATTAGGTTTAAAATTAGGTTAGGGTTATGGTTAGGGTTAGTGTTAGGGTTAGGGTTAGTGTTAGAATTAGGTTTATGGTTAGTTTTAGGGTTAGGTTCAGGGTTACTTTTAGGGTTTGGGTTAGATGTAGTGTTAGGGTTAGTGATAGGATTATGTTTAGGGTTAGGTTTAATGTTAGGGTTAGGTTTAGGATAAGGTTTTTGTTAGAGTTAGGCTTTAGGTTAGGTCAGGGTTTGGGATAGTGTTGCTGTTAGTTTTAGCATTAGGGTTAGGTTTTGGGTTAGGGTTAGGGTTAGGTTAGTGTTAGGCTTAGAGTTACACTTAATTAGGGTTAATGTTAGGGTTAGGGTTATGGTTAGTGTTAGCTAAGGGTTAGGGTTAGTGTTAGGGTTAGTTTAAGGCTTAGGGTTAATGTTAGTTTTAGATTTAATGTTAAGGTTAGTGTTTGGGTTAGTGGTATGGTTAGTGTTAGAATTAGGGTTAGAGTTTGTGTTAGAGTTAGGGTTACAGTTAGGGTTTTTGACAGGGTTAGGGTTAGGGTTATGGATAGGATTAGGGTTAGAGTTACAGTTAAGGTTAGGGTTAGTTTTAGGGTTTGTGTTAGGGTTAGCATTAGGGTTAGGGTTAGGATTAGGGTAGGGTTAGGTTTAAGTTTAGAGTTAGGGTTAGGTTTAGGGTTAGTGTTAGGGTTGGGTTCAGGTTTGTGTTAGGCTTAGGGTTAGGGTTACAGTTAGGGCTACAATGATTGTTAGGATTTGGTTAGGGTTAGGGTTAGGGTTAGGGTTATGGTTAATTTAGGGTTGTGTTTAGAATTAGGGTTTGTGTCAGGATTAGCTACAGGATTAGGGTTAGGGTTAAGGTTAGTGTTAGGGTTAGGGTGAGGTTTAGATGAGGGTTATTATTAGGGTTAGGTTTAGGGCTTGTTTTGGGTTAAGGTTTGTGTTAGGGTTAGGGTTCGGCTTAGTGTTAATATTAGGTTTAAAATTAGGGTTAGGGTTAGGTTTAGTTATAGGGTTAATGTTAGGGTGTGTGTTAGGGTTAGGGTTAGTGTTAGGGTTAGGGTTACAGTTAGGATTAGGGTTAGGATTTTAGTTAGGGTTAGGGTTAGAATTAGGTTAGGGTTAGGGTTTGTTTTAGGTTTAGATTAGGGTAAGGGTTAGGATTAGGGTTTGGGTTAGGGTTACGGTTAGTGTTTGTGTTAGTTTTATAGTTAGTGTTAGGGTTAGTATTTGTTTTAGGGTTAGGTTTAGGGTAAGGTTTAGTGTTAGGTTTAGGGTTAATGTTAGGGTAGTGTTATGGTTAGGGTTTTTGTTAGGTTTAGGGTTAGGTATTGTGATACTGTTAGGTCTAGGTTTAGGATTAGGGTTTGAGTTAGGATAATGGTTAAGTTTAGGTTAGGGTTAGGGTTAGGGATAGGGTTTGTGTTAGCATTAGATTTCGGGTTAGGGTCAGGTTTAGTGTTAGGTTTTGTCTTAGGGTTGGGAATAGAGTTTTTGTTAGGGTTAGGGTTAGGGTTAGTGCTGGGTTTATGTTTAGGGTTAGGTTTAATGTTAGGGGTAGGGATAGGGTTAGGGTTAGTGTTCGAGTTAGGGTTAGGGTTAGAATTAGTTTTAGGGTTAGGGTTAGAGTTAGAGTTAGGGTTAGTGTTAGTGTTAGGGTTAGGGTTAGGGTTATTGTTAGGATTAGGTTTAGGGTTAGGGTTAGGGTTACTTTAGGGTTAATATTTGGGTTTTTTGTGTTAGGGTTAGGGTTAGCGTTAGGGTTACAGTTAAAATTGTTTATTGTTAGGGTTAGGTTTAGCGTTAATGTTAATATTAGGGTTAGGCTTAGCTTTCATGTTAGTGTTAGGTTTAAGGTAAGGGACAGGGTTAGTTTTAGAGTTTGGTTTAAGGTTAGGAGTAGGGTTATTTTTAGGGTTAGTGTTAGGGTTAGGGTTAGGGTTTCTGTTTGGGTTAGGTTTAGGGTTAGGTTTAGCGTTTGTGTTGGGGTTAGGTTTAGGGTTACAGATTAGAATTAGGGTTATATTTTGGCTCAGATTTAGGGTATTGTTAGTGTTAGTGTTAGAGTTAGGGTTAGGTTTAGGTTTAGGGTAAGGGTTAGGGTTAGGTTTAGGTTTAGGGTTAGGGTTATGGTTAGTGTTAGTGTTAGGGTTACAGTTAGGATAAGGATTAGTGTTAGGCTTACTTTAGGGTTAGGGTTAGGGTTAGGTTTATGTTTAGGGTTAGGTTTAATGTTAGGGTTAGGGATAGGGTTAGGGTTAGTGTTCAAGTTAGGGTTAGGGTTAGAATTAGTTTTAGGGTTAGGTTTAGTGTTAGTGTTAGGTTTAGAGTTAGTGTTATTGTTGGGGTTATGGTTCATCTTAGGGTTAGGTTTAGGGTTAGTGGGATGTTAAGGTTAGAGTTACGGATAGTGTTAGGTTTAGGGATAGGTTTTGCGTTAGTGTTAGTGATAGGGTTTGGGTTAGGGTTAGTGATAGGGTTAGGGTTAGTTTTAGGGTTTGTGTTAGGTAAGGTTTAGGGTTAGGGTTAGGGTTAGTTTTAGAGTTAAGGTTAGGTTTAGAGTTAGGGTTAGTATTAGGTTTAGTGTTAGGTTTAGGGTTAGGGTTTGTGTTAGGTTTAGTGTTAGGGTTAGGGTTTGTGTTAGGGCTAGGGCAATGATTAGGGTTATGGATAGGATGAGAGTTAAGGTTTGGGTTAGGATTAAGTTTAGGGTTAGTGTTAGGGATACGGTTAGGTTTAGGATTAGGGTTAGTGTTAGGTTTAGGGTTAGAGTTAGGTTTAGGGTTTGTGATAGTGTTAGGGTTAGGGATAGGTTTAGGGTCAGTGATAGGGTTAAGTTTAGAATTACAGTTAGTGTTAGTTTTAGGTTTAGTGTTAGAGTTAGTTTTAGGCAAATGGTTAGGTTTAGTGTTAGATTTAGTGTTATTTTAGTGTTAGGGTTATGGCTAGGGTTTGGGTTAGGGTTAAGTTTAGGTTTAGGGTTAGTGTTAGGTTTAGGGTTAGGGTTGGGGTTATGTTTTGGGTACAGTTACAGTTAGTATCAGGTTAGGGTGGGGTTTAGGGTTAGGTGAGGGTTAGGGTTAGTTTTAGGATTTGTGTTAGTTTTAGATTTAGGTTTAGGGTTAGTGTTAGAGTTAGTGTTAGGGTTAGGGTTAGGGTAACTCTTAGGGTTTGGTTTAGCTTTAGAGTTTATGGTAGATTTTGGGTTAGGTTTTGTGTTATGGTTAGTGTTAGGGTTACTGTTAGGTTTAGGGTTAGGTTTAGGGTTAGGATTAGTGTTAGGTTTAGGGTTAGGATTAGTGTTAGGTTTAGGGTTAGGGTTTGTGATATGGATAGGTATAGGGGTAGGGTTTGACTTAGGGTTAGCTTAAAGTTCAGTTAGGGTTAGGGTTAGGGTTTGTGTTAGCATTAGATTTAGGGTTAGGGTTAGGTTTAGGGTGTGTCTTAGGCTTAGGGATAGAATTTCTGTGAGGGTTAGGGTTAGGTTCAGTGTTAGGGTTAATGTTAGGGTTAGGGATTGAGTTAGGGTTTGTTTTCAAGTTAGGGTTAGACTTAGGGTAAGGTTTAGGGTTAGAGTTAGGGTTAGGTTTAATGTGAGGGTTCGGGTTAGTTTTGTGTTAGGGTTAGGATTAGTGTTAGGTTTAGGCTTAGGTTAGTGTTAGTGTTAGGGTTAAATTTAGGATTATTGTTAGGGTTAGGATTATGGTTAGGGTTAGTGTTAGGGTAAGGGATAGGGTTAGAATTAGGATTCTTGTTAGGAGTAGCTTTAGGGTTAGGTTTAGGATTCGTGTTAGTGTTAGGGTAAGGGTGATATTTAGGATTAGTGTTAGGGTTAGAGTTAGGATTAGGGTTAAGGTTACAGTTAGGATTCAGGTTAGAGTTAGGATTAGGCTTAGGTTAGGGTTAGGGTTAGGGTTAGGGTTAGGGTGAGAGTTTGTGTTAGATTATATTAAGGGTTAGTATTAGAATTAGGGTTAGTGTTAGGGTTAGGTTTTGGTTTAGGGTTATGCTTAGGGATAGGGTTAGGATTAGAGATAGGTTTAGGTTAGTGTTAGGGTTAATGTTAGGGTTAGGGTTAGTGTTAGGGTTAGGGTTAGGTTTGTGGTTAGTGTTAGGTAACAGTTACGGTTAGGGTCAGATTTAATATTAGGGTTAGGGTTAGGGTTAGGATTAGGGTTAGGATTAGGGTTATGGTTAAAGTTAGGGTAAGGGTTAGTGTTAGGGTTAGTGTTAGGTTTAGGGTTTGTGTTAGGGTTATGATTAGGGTTAGGTTTCAATTTTGTGTTAGGGTTACAGTTAAGGTTAGGGTTTGGGTGAGGGTGTTAGTGTTAGGGTTAGGGTTATGGTTAGAGTTAGTGTTAGGGTTATGGTTAGAGTTAGTGTTAGGGTTAGAGTTTGTTTAGGGTTAGATTTAGGATAAGGTTTAGGGTTAGGGTTTGGGTTAGTGTTAGGGTTTGTGTTAGGGGTAGTGTTAGGGTTAGGGTTATGTTTACATTTTGAATTAGGTTTAGAGTTAGGATTATCATTAGGTTTAGGGTTAGTGTTAGGGTTAGGGTTAGGGTTAGGGTTAGTGTTAGGTTTAGAGTTAGTTTTAGAGTTAGGGTTAGAGTTAGTGTTAAGGTTAGTATTAGGGTTAGTGTTAGGTTTAGGGTTAGGGTTTGTGTTAGGTTAAGTGTTAGGGTTAGGGTTTGTGTTAGGGTTAGGTTTATGTTTATGGATAGGATTAGGGTTTTAGTTATGGTTAGCGTTAAAATTTGGTTTAGGTTAAGTGTTAGGGTTAGGGTTAGACTTACAGTTAGACTTAGTGTTAGAGTTAAGGTTAGAGTTAGGGTTAGTGTTAGGGTTAGTATTAGAGTTAGGTTTATGGTTAGTTTTAGGGTAACGTTAGGGTTTGTGTTAGTTTTAGGGTTAGGTTTAGGGTTATGGTTACAGTGAGTATTCGGGTTAGGTTTAGGGTTAGTTTTAGGGATAGGTTAGGGTTCGGGTTAGGGTTTGTGTTAGCGTTAGATTTAGGTTAAGGTTTAGTGTTTGGGTTTGGATTGTGTTAGGGTTAGGATTAGGGTTAGTGTTAAGGTTAGTTTTAGGATTGGGTTTAGAATTAGTGTTCGGGTTATTTTAGGGTTAGGCTTAGGGTTAGGCTTAGGGTTAGGTAAGGTTTGTGTTATGGTTAGGCTTATGGTTTGTGTTAGGATTAGAGTTTGTGTTGGGTTAGGGTTAGGGTTAGGTTTAGGTTAGTTTTAGGGTTAGGGTTAGGGTTGGGTTTTTTGTTAGTTTTAGTGTTAGGGTTAGGGATTTTTAGGGTTAGGGTTAGGATTAATCTTACGTTTTGATTAGGGTTAGAGTTAGGGTTAGGGTTAGGGTTAGTTTTTTGGTTACGGTTAGGGTTAGGGTTAGTTTTATGGTTTG
Organism: Spermophilus citellus; assembly: GCF_964194105.1. Classification (NCBI taxonomy): domain Eukaryota; kingdom Metazoa; phylum Chordata; class Mammalia; order Rodentia; family Sciuridae; genus Spermophilus; species Spermophilus citellus. Next base: position 77,413,992 of record NC_138190.1, read on the forward strand.
GATTCAAGTTAGGGTTAGTGTTAGGATTAAGTCAAGTGTTAGGGTTAGGGTTCATGTTAAGGTTGGGTTAAAGATAGGGTTAGGGTTAGGGTTAGGGTATATGTTAGTGTTAGCATTAGGGTTACCGTCAGAGTTAGTGTTAGGGTTAGGGTTAGGCGTAGGGTTAGATATAGTGTTAGGGTTATGGTTAGGGTTAGAGTTAGGATTTGTTTGGGGGTTAGGCTTAGTGTTAGGCTTACTGTTAAAGTTAGGATTAGGGTTGGAGTTAGGTTTAGGTTTAGGTTTAGGGTTAGGATTAGTGTTAGTGTTAGGGTTAGGGTTAGTGTTAGATTTAGGGTTAGGGTTAGGGTGAGTGTTAGGGTTAGTGTTAGGGTTAGGATTATTGTTAGGGTTAGGGTTAGAATTAGGTTTAGTGTTAAGTTTAGTGTTAGGTTTTAGGGTTAGTGTTAGGGTTTGTGTTAGTGTTAGGTTTAGGGTTAGGGTTAATGTTGTGTTAGGGTTAGGTTTTGGGTTATTGTTAGGGTTAGGGATAGGGTTCATGATAGTGTTATGATTAGGGTTAGTGTTAGGGTTAGGGTTAGGGTTACGGATAGTGTTAGGTTTAGGGATAGGTTTAGGGTTAGTGTTAGGGTTAGGGTTAGATGTAGTGGTATTATTAGGGTTAGGGTTAGGGTTAGGGTTTGGGTTAGGTTTAGATTTAAGATAAATGTTAGGGTTAGGGTTAGGGTTACGGTTAGTGTTAGGTTTCAGTTAGGGTTAAGGTTAGTTTTAGGGTTAGGGTTAGGGTTAGGGTTAGAGTTAGTGTTAGGGTTAGGTTTAGGGTTTGTGTTAGGGTTAGGTTTAGGGTTAGGGTTTGTGTTAGGTTTAGGGTTATGATTTGGGTTAGTGTAGGGTTAGGATTATGGTTAGGGTTTGGGTTAAGATTAGGGTTAGGGTTTGTGTTAGAGATAAGGTTAGGGTTAGGGTTATGGTTTTGTTTTAGGGTTAGGGTTAGTGTTAGGGTTACTGTGATGGTTAGAATTAGGGTTGAAGTTAGGGATAGGTTTCAGGTTAGGGTTATTTTTAGTGTTACTCTGAGGGTAAGTGTTACATTTAGTGTTATGGTTAGGGTGAGTGTTCGGTTAAGGTTAGGGTCAGGGTTATTGTGAGGGTTCGGGTTAGTGTTAGGGTTTGTGTTATTGTTAGTGTTAGTGTTAGGGATAGGTTTAAGATTAGGGTTAGGGTTAGGGTTGTGTTAGGATTAGGGTTAGGGTTAAGGTTAGTTTTAGGGTTAGGGATAGTATTAAGGTTAGGATTAGTGTTAGGATTAGGGTTTGGGTTTGGGTTACTGTTAGGTTTTGTGTTAGGGTTAGGGTTAGTGTTAGGGTTAGGGTTACAGTTAGGATTAGGTTTAGGTTTAGGGTTAGGTTTAGGTTTAGGGTTAATGTTGTGTTAGTGTTAGGGTTAGGTTTAGGATTATAATTATAATATAATTATATATATATATATATATTATATATAATTATAATATAATTATAATTAGGTTTAGGGATAGGTTTGGGGTTAATGTTAGGGTTAGTGTTAGGGTTAGTGATAGGGTTAGGGTTAGGGTTAGGATTTGTGTTAGGGTTAGGGTTAGGGTTAGTGTTAGGGTTAGGATTAGGATTAGGGTTACTGTTAGGGTAAGGTTTAGCATTAGGTGTAGGGATAGGGTTAATGTTAGTGTTAGGGTTAGGGTTAGTTTTAGAGTTATGGTTATGGTTATGGTTAGGGTTAGGGTTAATGTTAGGGTTACTGTTAGGGTTAGGATTTGTGTTAGGTTTAGGCATACGATTTGTGTTATGTTTTAGTATAAGTTTAGTGTTAGTGTTAGGTTTAGGGTTAGGGTTAGGGTTAGTGTTAGGGTTAGTGATAGGGTTAGCATTAGGGTTTGTGTTAGGGTTAGGGTTAGGGTTAGGTTTAGGGTTAGTGTTAGGGTTAGGTTTAGGTTCAGTGTAAGGATTAGGGTTAGGGTTTGGGTTCGTGTTAGGGATAGTGTTAGGTTTAGGGTTAAGTTTAGGGTGTTAAGTTTATAGAGTTAGGGTTATGGTTTGAGATAGTGTTTGTGTTATGTTTAGGGTTAAGTTTAGGGTTAGCATTAGTTGTTAGGCTTAGGGTTTCAGTTATGGTTGGGGTTAGGGTTAGGGTTAGGGTTAGGGTTTGTGTTAGGATTGGGGTTAGGTTTAGGGTTTGTGTTAGGGTTAGGTTTAGAGTTATGTTTAGGTTTAGGATTAAGGTTAGGGTTTGTGTTAGTGTTAGGTTTAGGGTTAGTGTTAGATTATGGTTAGTGTTAGGGTGAGTGTTAGGCTTAGGGTTAAGGTTAGGGTTACTGTTAGGGTTGCAGGTAGTGTTAGGTTTAGGTTTAGGTAAGGGTTAGGTTTAGGGTTAGTTTTGGGGTTATTGTTATGGTTAGTCTTAGGGTAGAGTTAGAGTTAGTTTTAGTTATAGGGTTAGGGTTAGCATTAGATATAGGGTTCGTGTTAGAGTTAGGGTTAGGTTTAGGGTTAGGGTTAGGTTTTGGGTTAGTGTTAGTGATAGGGTTTGGATTAGGGTAAGTGTTAGGGTAGCATTAGGGTTATGGTCAGAGTTAATGTTAGGGTTAGATTTGGGTTAGGGTTATAGTTATGTTTAGGCATAGGGTTAGATATAGTGTTAGGGTTATTGTTAGGGTTTTAGGGTTAGGCTTAGTGTTAGGATTACTGTTAACGTTAGGATTAGGGTTGAAGTTAGGTTTAGGTTTAGGGTTAGTGTTAGGGTTAGGTTTAGGATTAGTGTTAGATTTAGGGTGAGGATTAGGGTGAGGGTTAGGGTTAGGGTTATGGTTATTGTTAGGGTTAGGGTTAGGATTAGGTTTAGTGTTAAGTTTAGTGTTAGGGTTAGGGTTAGTTTTAGGGTTATAGTTAGTGTTAGGGTTTCTGTTAGGATTAGGGTTAGTGTTAGGGTTAGAGTTAGGTTTAGGATTAGGGGTAGGGTTACATTAGGATTAGTGGTACGGTTAGGTTTTTGGTTTGTGTTAGGGTTAGTGTTAGGGTTTGTGTTAGGTTTAGGGTTAGTGTTAGGGTTACAGTTACAGTTAGGATTAGGGTTAGGTTTAGGGTTAGGTTTATGGTTAGGGTTAGTGTTGTGTTAGGGTTAGGTTTGGGTTATTGTCAGTATTAGTGTTAGGATTCCTGATAGGGTTAGGGTTAGTGTTACGGTTAGGGTTAGTGTAGGATTAGGATTGTGGTTAGGGTTAGGGTTAGTATTAGGGTTAGGTTTTGTGTTAGGGATAAGATTAGGGTTAGGGTTAGGGTTAGGGTTTGTGTTAGGGTTAGGGTGAATGTTAGAGTTACTGTGAAGTTTAGGATTAGTTTGGAGTTAGGGATTAGTTTCTGGTTAGGGTTCTTGCTAGTGTTAGAGTTAGGCTTAATGTTAGATTTAGGGTTATGGTTAGGGTGAGGGTTAGGTTTAGGGTTAGTTTTAAGATTAAGGTTAGTGTTAGGGCTTGTGTTTAGGTTAGGGTTAGGGTTAGGGTTAGTGTTAAATTTAGGGTTATGGTTAGGGTGAGGGTGAGGGTTAGCGTTAGGTTTAGGGTTAGTTTTAAGATTAAGGTTAGAGTTACGGTTTGTGTTAAGGTTAGGGTTAGGGTTAAGGTTATTTTTAGGGTTAGGGATAATATTAAGGTTAGAATTAGCATTCAGGTTAGGGTTTGGGTTTGGATTAGTGTTAGGATTTGTGTTAGGGTTAGGGTGAGTGTTAGGGTTAGGGTTACAGTTAGGATTAGGTTTAGGTTTAGGGTTAGGTTTAGGTTTAGGATTAATGTTGTGTTAGTGTTAGTGTTAGGTTTAGGGTTATTCTTAGGGTTAGGGATAGGGTTAGGGTTAGGGTTAGGGTTACGGTAAGGTTTAGGGATAGTGTTAGGATTAGGGATAGGTTTAGGGTTAGGGGTAGGGTTAGGTTTAGTGTTAGGTTTAGGATTAGGGTTAGGGTTAGGGTTAGTGTTAGGGTAAGGTTTAGGGTTAGGTGTAAGGTTAGGGTTTATGTTAGTGTTAGTGTTAGGGTTAGGGTTAGTTTTAGAGTTAGAGTTAGGGTTAGGGTTAGGTTTAGTGTTAGGGTTACTGTTAGGATTAGGTTTAGGGTTTGTGTTAGGGTTAGGTTTAGGCTCACGGTTTCTGTTAGTGTTAATGATAGGTTTAGGATTAGTGTTAGATTTAGGGTTAGGGTTAGGATTAGTGTTAGGGTTAGGATTAGAGTTAGGGTTAGTGTTAGGATAAAGGCTAGGGTTAGGTTTAGGGTTAGGATTAATGTTAGTTTTAGGGTTAGGGTTAGTTTTAGAGTTAGGGTTAGTGTTAGTGTTAGGGTTAGTGTAGGGTTAGGGTTAGAGTTATGGATAAAATTAGGGTTATAGTTATGGTTAGTGTTAGGGTTAGGGTTAGTATTAGGGTTACAGTTAGAGTTAGGGTTAGGGTTAGATTTAGGATTACGGTTAGAGTTAATTTTAGTGTTAGGATTTGGTCTAAGGTTAGGCTTAGGGTTCGTGTTAGGGTTAGGGTTCATGTTAGTGTTAGGTTTAGGTTTTGTGTTAATATTAGTGTTAGGGTTAGGGTTATTTTTTGCATTAGGTTAGGGTTTGTCTTATGGTTAGAGTTAGGGTTACTCACGTTTTGATTAGGTTTAGAGTTAGTGTTTGGGTTACAGTTAGGGTTAGGTTTAATTTTACAGTCCGGGTTAGAGTTAGCGTTAATGTTAAGATTAAGTCAAGTGTTAGGGTTAGGGTTCATGTGAGGGTTGGGTTAAAGTTAGGGTTAGGATTAGGGTTAGGGTTACGGATAAAATTAAGGTTAGATTTAGGGTTAGTGTTAGGGTTAGGGTTAGTGTTAGGGTTAGATTTAGGATTACAGTTAGAGTTAATTTTAGTGTTAGTATTAGGTCTAGGGTTAGGATTAGGGTTTGAGTTAAGGTTAAGGTTAGGTTTAAGATTAGGGTAAGTGTTAAGGTTGGTGTTATGCTTAAGGTTAGAGTTAGTTTTAGGGTTATGGTTAATGTTGTGTTAGGGTTAGGTTTAGATGTAGTGTTAGGATTAGGATTAGTTTTAGGGTTAGTGTTAGGTAAGGGTTAGGTTTAGGGTTAGTGTTAGTGTTAGGGTAAGGTTTACAGTTAGGATTAGGGTTAGTTTTAGGGTTAAGTTTAGGGTTATGGTTAGTGTTGTGTTAGAGTTAGAGTTAAGTTTAGTGTTAGGGTTAGGGTTAGGGTTAGTGTTAGGGTTAGGGTTAGTGTTAGGGTTAGGGTTAGTGTTAGGATTAGGGTTGGGGTTAGGGTTTGGTTTAGTGTTATTGTTAGGTTTAGGGTTAGGATTAGGGATAATGTTAGGGTTAGGGATAGCTTTAAGTTTAGTCTTATGTTTAGGCTTAGGATTAGGGATAGTGTAAGGTTTAGGGTTAAATTTAGGTTTCAGGTTAGTGTTATTGTTAGGGTTAGGTTTAGAATTAGGGTTAATGTTAGGGTTAGGGTTATATTTGGGGTTCAGGTTAGTTTTAGAGTTAGGATTAGGGTTAGGGCTATGGTTAGGGTTAGGGTTCGTGTTAGGATTAGGGTTAGGTTTAGGGTTAGGGTAAGTGTTAAGGTTAGCATTAGAGTTATGGTTAGAGTTAGTTTTCGAGTTAGTTTTAGGGTTAGGATTAGTGTTAGTGTTAGGGTTAGGGTTAGATGTAGTGTTAGGATTAGGATTAGATTTAGGTTTAGTGTTAGGTAAGGATTAGTGTTAGAGTTAGGGTTAGGGTTACATTTAGGATTAGGGTTAGGTTTAGGGTTAAGTTTAAGTTTATGGTTAGTATTGTGTTAGGGTTAGCGTTAGGTTTAGTGTTATTGTTAGTGTTAGGGTTAGGGTTCTTGTTCGTGTTCATGTTAGTGTTAGGGTTATGGTTCAGGTTAGTGTTATTGTTAGGGTTAGGGTTAGGATTAGGGATAATGGTAGGATTGGGGATAGCTTTAAGGTTAGTCTTAGGGTTAGGGTTAGAGTTAGGGTTATTGTTATGGTTATGATTAGGGTTAGGGTAAGGCTAAGGGTTATGGTTAGGTTTAGGGTTAGGGTTAAGATTAGTGTTAGGGTTAGTGTTCAGTTTATGGTTATGGTTTGTGTTAGGGTTAGGGTTAGTGTTAGGTTTAGGGTTAGATTTAGGTTTAGGTTTAGGGTTAGGGTTAGGGTTAGTGTTAGTGTTAGGGTTAGGGTTAGGTTTAAGGTTTGTTTTAGGGTTAGGGTTAGGATTAGGGTTATGGTTAGGGTTAGTGTTTTTGTTAGGGTTAGGGTTAGTGTTACGGTTAGGTTTAGTGTTAAGGTTCCATTACGGTTAGGATTAGCATTAGGATTAGTGTTGGGGTTGGGGTTTGGGTTACTGTTATGGTTATTGTTAGGGTTAGGGTTAGTGTTAGGTTAGGGTTAGGGTTTGTGTTAGGGTTATGGTTAGGGTTAGTGTTAGTGTTAGAGTTAGGGTTAGGATAAGTGTTAGGGTTAGGTATAGGGATAGGGTGAGTGTTAGGGTTAGGGTTAGGGTTGGAGTTAGTGTTAGTGTTAGGGTTTGGGTTAGTGTAAGTGTTAGGGTTAAACTTAGAGTTAGGGTTAGTGTTAGGGTTAGGGTTAGGGTTTTGTATGGTTAGAGTATGGTTAGGGTTATGGTTAGGTTTAGAGTTAGTGTTAGGGTTCCAGTTAAGTTTAGTTGTTAGTGTTAGGGATAGGTTTAGGGTTAGTGTTACTGTTAGGGTTATGGTTAGGGTTAGTGTCAGGTAAGTATAAGGGTTAGGGTTAGTGTTAGTGTTAGGGTTAGTGTTAGGGTTAGGGTTAGAGTTATTTTTAGGGTTAGTTTTAGATTTAGGTTTAGGGTTAGGGTTTGTGTTAGGGATAGGTTAGGGTTAGGGTTAGGGTTAGTGTTAGGATTACGGTTAGGGTTAGGGTTAGTGTTACTGTTAGGGTTAGGGTTAGGGTTAGTGTTAGGGTTCGGGTTAGATTTAAGTTTCGTGTTAGGGATAGGGTTAGTTTTATGGTTAGGGTTAGGGTATGTTTTAAGTTTACGGTTAGGGTTATGGTTAGATTTAGTGTTAGTTTTAGGGTTAGGTTTTGTGTTACATTTAGGGTAGGAGTTAAGATTAGTTTTAGGGTTAGGGATAGTATTAAAGTTAGGATTAGCATTAAGGTTAAGGTTTGTGTTTGGGTTATTGTTAGAGTTTGTATTTGGGTTAGGATTAGTGTTAGGGTTAGAGTTAGGATTAGTTTTAGATTTAGGGTTCGGTTTAGGATTAGGTTTAATGTTGTGTTAGTGTTAGGGTTAGGTTTAGGGTTATTTTTAGGGTTAGGGATAGGGTTCGTGTTAGGGTTAGGGTTAGAGTTAGGTTTAGGGTTAGGGTTAGGGTTAGGTTTAAGTTTAGGGTTAGTTTTAGGATTAGGGTTAGCGTTAGGTTTAGGGTTTGTGTTAGAGTTAGGTTTGTGTTAGTTTTAGGGTTAGAGTTAGGGTTAGTGCTTCAGATAGGATTAGAGTTACAGTTGGTGTTAGGTTGGGGTTTGGAATAGTGTTAGGTTTACGGTTAGGGTTAGGGTTAGGGTTAGTTTTAGGGTTAGGGATAGTATTAATGTTAGGATTAGCTTTAGGATTAGGGTTTGTGTTTGGGTTATTGTTAGGGTTTGTGTTTGGGTTAGGATTAGTGTTAGGGTTAGGGTTAGAGTTAGAATTAGTTTTAGGTAGGGTTAGGTTTAGAATTATGTTTAATGTTGTGTTAGTGTTAGGGTTAGGTTTAAGGTTATTTTTAGGATTTGGGATAGGGTTAGTGTTAGTGTTAGGGTTAGGGTTAGCGTTAGTGTTAGTGTTAGGCTTAAGTTTAGGGTTAGTTTTAGGGTTAGGGTAAGCGTTAGGGTTAGGGTTTGTGTTAGCGTTAGGCTTAGGGTTAGGTTTGTGTTAGTTTTAGGGTTAGAGTTAGGGTTAGTGTTTCAGATAGGATTACGGTTAGTGTTGGTGTTAGGGTTAGGGTTAGGAATAGTGTTAGGTTTACGGTTAGTGTTAGGGTTAGGGTTCGTTTTAGGGTTAGGGTTAGAGTTAGGGTTAATGTTAGAATTACAGATATGGTTGAATTTAGGGTTCGTGTTAGTGTTAGGGTTAGGGTTAGGGTAAGTGTTAGCATTACCGTTAGTGTTATGGTTAGAGTTAGTGTTAGGGTTAGGGTTAGGGTTAAAGTTAGTGTAAGTGTTAGGGTTAGGGTTTGGTTTAGGGTTAGTATTAGGGTTAGGGTATGTTTTAGGGTTAGGTTAGTGCTATGATAGAATTAGTGTTAGGTTTAGGGTTAGTGTAAGCTTATGGTTAGGGTTAGTGTTAGGGTTAGGATTAGGGTTTTTGTTAGGGTTAGGGTTAGGGTTTGTGTTATGGTTAGGTTTTGGTTTAGGTTTAGGGTTAGAGTTAGGGTTAGGGTTAGGATTCAAGATAGTGTTATTGTTAGGGTTCGGTTTAGAGTTAGGTTTAGGGATAGTGTTAGAGATAGGTTTAGTGTTAGTGTTAAGGTTAAGAATAGGATTAAGGTTAGTGTTAGGGTAAGGGTTAGGGTTAAAGGTAGTGTTAGGTTTAGGGTTAGGGTTATTTTCAGATTTAGGGTTAGAGTTAGGTTTATGGTTAGTGTTATGTTTAGGGTTAGTGTTTGTGTTAGGGTTATGGTTAGGGTTAGGGTTAGGTTTAGGTTTAGTGTTAGTGTTAGGGTTGGGTTTATGGTTACTGTTAGGGTTAGATTTAGGGTTAGTGTTAGTGTTAGGGTTAGGGTTAGGTTTAGTGTCAGGGTTAAGGTTAGGTTTAGGGTTAGTGTAAGGATTAGAGTAGGGTTAGGGTTAGGTTTAGGGGTGGTTTTAGGGTTAGTGTTAGGGATAGGGTTAGGGTTAGAGTTATGGTTAGGTTTTGTGTTAGTGTTAGGTTTGGGGTTACTTTTAGGGTAGGGTAGGGTAGGTGTTAGTGTTAGGGTTAGGTTTAAGTTAGGGTTAGTGTTAATGTTAGGGTTATGGTTTGTGTTAGGGTTAATGTTGATGTTAGAGTTAGGGTTAGGGTTAGGATTAGGTTATTGTTAGGGTTAGGGTTACAGGACAGGTTTTGTGTTAGTGTTAGGGTTAGCGTTAGGGTGTTTGTTGGGCTTAGGTGTAGGGTTAGGGTTAATTTAGGGTTAGTGTTTGGGTTAGCGTTAGGCTTATGGTTAAAGTTAGTGTTAAGGTTAGGGTTAGGGTTTATGTTATGGTTGGGGTTAAGTTTAGAGTTAGTGTTAGGGTTAGTTTTAGGGTTAGGGTTAGGGTTAGTTTTCAGTTAGGTCAGTGTTAGGTTTAGGGTTAGGGTTAGGGTTAGTGTTGGAGTTAGTGTTAGGGTTAGGATTATGGTTAGGTTTTGGTTAGGTCAGTGTTAGGGTTAGGGTTAGGGTAGTGTTAGGGTTATGGTTAGGGTTAGAATTAGGGTTATTGTTAGGTTTAGTGTTAGGTTTAGGATTATGGTTAGGGTTAGTTTTACGGTTAGGGTTAGGTTTAGGTTTAGGTTTAGTGTTAGTGTTAGGGTTGGGTTTACGGTTAATGTTAGGGTTAGATTTAGGATTAGTGTTAGTGTTAGGGTTAGGGCTAGGTTTAGTGTCAGGGTTAAGGTTAGGTTTAGGGTTAATGTAAGGTTTAGAGTAGGGTTAGGGTTAGGGTTAGGGGTAGTGTTAGGGTTAGTGTAAGGGATAGGGTTAGGTTTAGAGTTAAGGTTAAGTTTTGTGTTAGTGTTAGGTTTGGGGTTACGTTTAGGGTTAGGGTAGGGTAGGTGTTAGGCTTAGGGTTAGGGTTAGGGTTATGTTTAGTGTTAGACTTAGTTTTAGGGTTAGGTTTAGGGTTAGGGTTATGTTTAGTTTTTATTTACGGTTAGAGTTAGGGCAAGGGTTTGTGTTAGTGTTAAAGTTAGGCTTAGGCTAATGTTAGGGATAGGGTTAGGGGTTTTTTAAGGGTTAGGTGTAGGGTTAGGGTTGGGTTTAGGGTTAGTGTTAGGGTTAGGATTAGTGTTAGGTTTAAGGTTAGTGTCAGATTTACGGTTACAATTACTCTTAGTGATATGTTTAGGGTTAGAGGTAGGGTTAGTGTTAGGGTTAGGATTAGGGTTAAGGTTAGTGTTAGGGTTAGGTTAGGGTTAGGATTAGTTTTAGAGTTCGGATTATTGTTAGGGTTAAAGTTAGGGTTAGTGTTAGGGTGAAGTTAGGGTTAGGGTTAGTGTTTTGGTTAGGATTAGTGTTAGTGTTAGGGTTAGTGTTGGTATTAGGGATAGGGTTAGTGTTAGTGTTAGGTTAGAGTTAGGTTAAGGGTTAGTGTCAGGGTTAGGTTTTGTATTAGGGTTATGGTTAAGTTTAGGTTTAGGGTTAGGGTTACGGTTAGGGTTAGGGTTAAGTTTAGGTTCAGGGTTAGTATTAGGGTTAAGATTAGTTTAGTGTTAGGGTTAGGGTTAGAGTTTGTGTTAGGTTTACATTTAGGGTTAGGGTTAGGGTTCATGTTAGGGTTATGATTAGGGTTACAGTTATGTTTAGGATTATAGTTAGAGTTAGGATTAGGATTAGGGTTAGGGTTAGATTTAAGGTTAGGGTTAGGGTGAGGTTTAGGTTTTGGGTTAAGTTTAGGGTTACTGTTAGGGTTAGGGTTAGTGTTAGGGTTAGTTTAGGGTTAAGGTTAGGGTTAGGGTTAGGGTAAGTTTTGGGTTAGCGTTAGGTTTAGGGTTATGGTTACGGTTCGCGTTCGTGTTAGGGTTAGGGTTAGGGTTATGTTTGGGGTAAGTATTAGGGTTAGGGTGAGGGTTACAGTTAGAGTTACTGTTAGGGTTAGTGTTATGGTTAGAATAGTGTAAAAGTTAGGTTTAGGGTTAGGGTTAGGGTTACGGTTAGGTTTAGTGTCAGGGTTAAGGTTAGGTTTATGGTTGGTGTTAGGGTTAGAGTAGGGTTAGGGTTAGTGTTAGGGTTAAGGGTAGTGTTAGGATTAGTGTTAGAGATAGGGTTAAGGTTAGGGTTAGTTTTAGGGTTTGAGTTCAGTTTAGGGTTTATGTTAGGGTTAGTGTTAGTGTTAGGGTTAGGGTTAGGGTAAGGGTTACTTTTAGGGATAGGGCTAGGGTTATGTGTTGGGTTAGGGTTACTGTTAGAGTTATTCTTAGGTTTAGGTTTAGTATTAGGTTTAGTGTTAGGGTTAGGGTTAGAATTAGGGTACAGTTAGGTTTTGTTTTAGTGCTAGGGTTGGGGTTACCATTAGGTTTAGGTTAGGGTAGGTGTTAGGGTTAGGGTTACCGTTAGGGTTAGGGTAGGGTAGGTGTTAGGGTTAGGGTTAGGCTTAAGGTTATGTTTAGTGTTAGCCTTAGTTTTAGGGATAGGTTTAGGGTTAGGGTTATGTTTAGTTTTTGGTTAGGTTTAGAGTTAGAGTTAGGGTTAGTGTTTCAGTTAGGATTAGGGTTACTGTTGGGTTTAGGGATAGGACTAGGGTTAGGGTTAGGTAGGGTTAGGTTGAGGTTTAGTGTTAGTGTTAGTTTTTGTGTTAGGGTTAGGGTTAGGGTTAGGTTTAGGATTAGGGTTATGGTTATGGTTAGGGTTAAGTTTAGGTTTAGGGTTAGTGTTAGGGTTAGGGTTATTGTTAGGTTTAGTGTTAGGTTTAGGGATAGAGTTAGGGTTAGTGTTAGAGTTAGGGTTAGGATTAGGGTTAAGATTACTGTTAGGGTTACGGTTAGGTTTAGGTTTAGTGTTAGAGTTTAGGTTAGGGTTAAGTTTAGAGGTAGTGTTAGTGTTAGGGTTAGGGTTAGGTTAATGTTAGAGTTAGGGTTAGGGTTAGGTTTAGGGTTAGGGTTAGTGTTAGGGTAAGGGTTAGGCTTTGGGTAAAAATTAGTTTTAGGTTTAAGGTTAGGGTTACAGTTAGGGTTAGGGTTAGTTTTAGAGTTAAGGTTAGGATTAGGGTTAGGTTTAGTGTTAGGGAAAGTGTTAGGGTTAGGGTTTATGTTAGTGTTGGGCTTAGGGTTAGGTTTTGTGTTAGGGTTAAGTTTAGGGTTATCTTTAGGTTTGTAGATATGATTAGGGCGAAAGTTAGTGTTTGGGTTAGGGTTAGGATTAGTGTTTAATATTATGGTTATGATTAGGGTAAGTGTTAGTGTTAGGTTTAGGTTTAGGGTAAGTGTTAGGATGAGTGTGAGGATTACATTTATTGTTAGGGTTAATGTTAGGGTTATTGTTAGTGGAAGTGTTAGATTTAGGTTTAGGTTTAGGCTTAGTGTTAGATTTAGGGTTAGAGTTTTTTTAGGGTTAGGTTTAGGTTTATTGTTAGAATTAGTGTTAGGGTTAGAGTTAGGGTTAGGGTTAGTGTAAGGGTTAGGTTTAGGGTTAGGATTAAGGTTAATGTTAGGGTTAGGGTTAGGGTCTGTGTGAGGGTTAGGGTTAGGGTTAGGGTCTGTGTGAAGGTTAGGTTTAGGGTTAGGGTTAGGGTTACAGATAGGATTAGGGTTAGAGTTAGGGTTAGGGTTAGTGTTAGTGTTAGGGTTTGGGTTATTTTAGGGTTAGGGTTAGGGTTTGTGTTAGGTTTAGGTTTATGGTTAGGGTTATGTTTCATGTTAGGATTAGGGTTACGGTTATGGTTAGGATTAGGGTTAGAGTTAGTTTTAGGGTTAGGATTAGTGTTAATGTTAGGGTTTGGATTAGGGTTTGTGTTAGTGTTAGGTTTAGACTTATGGTTAGGCTTAGTGTTAGGCTTAGGGTTACTGTTAGGGTTAGGTTTAGGATTAGTGTTAGTATAAGGGTTAGGTTTAGTTTTAGATTTAGGGTTAGAGTTTGTTTTAGGGTTGTTGTTAGGTTTAGTGTTAGAGTTAGGTTTAGGGTTAGTGTTAGGGTTAGGATTAGGGTTAGGGTTAGGTTTTGTGATAGGGTTAGTGTTAGAGTTAGGGTTACTGTTATGGTTACGGTTAGGATTCGGCTTAGGGTTAGGGTTAGGGTTAGGTTAACTTTAAGGTTATGGTTAGGGTTTGGGTTAGAGATAGATTTAGGGTGAGGGTTAAAGATAGGTTTAGGGTTAGTGGGAGGTTTAGGGTTCGGGTTAAGGTTAGTTTTGAGTTTAGTCTTAAGTTTAGGATTAAGGTTAGGATGGGCTTAGGGTTAGGGTTATGTTAGGGTTAGTGTTATGGTTAGGGTTAGTGTTTGTTTTAGAGTTAGTGTTAATGTTAGGCTTATGGTGAGGGTTAGGGTTAGGTTAGTGTTAGGGTTAGGGTTGAGGTTTGTTTTAGGTTTAGAGTTTGTGTTCCAGTTAGGGTTAGAGTTACGGTTACTGTTACAGTTAGGACTAGGTTTAGAGTTAGGTTTAGGTTTAAGTTTAGGGTTAGGGTTAGGGTTAGTGTTAGATTTAGGGTTAGGGTAAGGGTGAGGGTTAGGCTTAGGGTTAGGGTTAGTGTTAATGTTTGTGTTAGGGTTAGAGTTAGAGTTAGTGTTATGTTAGTGTTATGGTTAGGGTTAGGGTTAGGGTTTATGTTAGGGTTAGGGCTAGGGTTTGGGATAGGGTTAGGGTTAGGTTTAGGGGTAAGGTTACAGATAGGATTAGCCTTAGGGTTAGAGTTTGGTTTTGGGTTACTGTTAGAGTTGGTGTTAGGGTTTGTTTTAGCGTCAGGGTTAGTGTTAGGGTTAGGGTTACAGTGAGGATTAAGGTTAGGTTTAAGATTAGCATTAGGGTTAGGGTTACTGTTAGTTTTAGAGTTAGGGTTAGGGTTAGGTTTAGGGTTATTGTTAGGTTTAACATTAGGGTTCATGTTAGGATTAGGGTTATTCTTAGGGTTAGGTTTAGTGTTATTTTTAGGGTTATGGTTAGGATTAGGGTTAGGGGTAGTGGAAGGGTGAGGGATAGGTTTACAGTTAGTGTTAGGGTCACGGTTTGGGTTAGGGTTATTCTTAGGGTTAGGGTTAGGATTAGGTTTAGTGTTAGGGTAAGGTTTAGGTTTAGGGTTCAGTTTAGGGTTAAGTTTAATGTTTGGGTTAGGGTTAGGTTTAGGTTAGGGTTAATATTAGAGTTAGGTTTAGGTTTAGGGTTATTGTTAGGGTTACTGTTAGCCTTAGGGATAGGGTTTGTTTTATTGTTAGGCTTAGTTTTAGGGTTTGTATTAGGGTTAGGTTTAGGGTTAGTGTAAGGGTTACAAATAGGATTAGGGTTAGACTTAGGGTCAGGGTTAGGTTTAGGGTTAGTCTTAGGGTTAGGATTAGGGTTAGGTTAGTGCTAGGGTTAGGTTTATGGTTAGAGTTTGTGTTAGGTTTAGATTTAGGGTTAGGGTTAGGTTTTGTGTTAGGGTTAGGTTTAGGGTTACGATTATGGTTAGGATTAGGTTTAGAGTTAGGGTTTGGGTTAGGGTTAGGGTTACTGTTAGTGTTAGGGTTAGGGTAAGTGTTAGATTTAGGTTTAGGGTGAGGATTAGGTTTAGGTTAGGTTTAGGTTTAGGGTGAGGATTAGGGTTAGGTTTAAGTTTAGGGTTACTCTTCGGGTTAGATTAGGTTTAGGTTTAGGGTTAGGGTTGGGGTTAGTGTTACTTTTAGGGTTAGGGTTTGTGTTTGGCTTAGGGTTATGGTTATGGTTAGGGTAAGTGTTAGGGTTAGGGTGAGGGTAACAGAGTTAGTGTTAGGGTTAGTGTTAGGGTTAGAGTTAGTGTAAGGGTTAGTGTTAGGGTTTGGTTTAGGTTTAGTGTTTTTGTTACGGTTAGGGTTAGATTTGGGGTTATTGTTAGGGTTAACATTAGGGTTCGTGTTAGGGTTAGAATTAGGGTTAGTGTTAGGGTTAAGGTTAGGGATAGTGTTAGGGTGAGGGATAGGTTTACAGTTAGTGTTAGGGTTTGGGTTAGAGTTGGGGTTATTCTTAGTGTTAGGATTAGGATTAGGTTTAGTATTAGGGTAAGGGTTAGGGTTAGGTTTAGTGTTAATGTTAGGGTTAGGGTTAGGTTGAGGGTTAGTTTAGAGTTAGGTTTCGGGTTAGGTTTAGGGTTACTGTCACGGTTAGGGATAGGGTTTGTTTTATGGTTAGGCTTAATTTTAGGCTTTGTATTAGGGTTAGTGTTAGGTTTAGGGTATGGATAGGTTTAGGGTTAGAATTAGGGTAAGCATTAGGGTTACTCTTAGGATTGGAATTAGGGTTAGGGTTAGGGTTAGATTAGAGTTAGGGTTACAATTAGGATTAGAGTTTGAGTTAGATTTAGATTTACAGTTAGGTTTAGGGTTTGTATTAGGGTTAGGATTAGGGTTAGGGTTAGGGTTAGGGTTATGGTTAGGATTAGGGTTAGAGTTTGGGTTAGGGTTAGGGTTACTGTTCATGTTAGGATTAGTGTTAGTGTTAGATTTAGGGTTAGGTTTTCAGTGAGGGTTAGGTTTAAGTTTAAGGTTAGGGTTACTGTTAGGGTTAGGGTTAGGATTAGGGTTAGTGTTAGGATTAGGTTAGGGTTAGGGTTAGGGTTAGGGTTGGGTTTAGTGTTAGAGTTAGGGTTAGGGTTCATGTTATGGTTAGGGTTAGGATTAAAATTAGGGTTAGGGTAAGTGTTAGGGTTAGCATGAGATTTACAGTTAGAGTTAGTGTTATGTTTATTGTTAGGGTTAGAATTAGTGTAAGGGTTAGGTTTAGGGTTAGTGTTAGGATTAGGGTTAGAGTTTTTAGGGTTAGTGTGAGGGTTAGGGTTAGTTTTAGGGTTAGAGTTAGGGTTAGGGTTAGTGTAACAGTTAGGTTTAGTGTTAGGATTAGGGTTAGTGTTTTGGTTAGGGTTAGGGTCTGTGTGAGAATTAGGTTAGGGTTAGGGTTAGGGTTAGGATTTGATTTAGGGTTAGGGTTAGGGTTAGGTTAGGGTCAAGGTTAGGGTTAGGTTTAGGGATAAGCTTATGGTTAGGATTAGCGTTTGGTTTAGTGTTTGGGTTTGGGTTACTGTTAGGATTGGTGTTAGGGTTAGGGTTAGGGTTAGTGTTAGGGTTAGGGTTACAGTTAGGATTAGGGTTAGGGTTAGGATTAGGGTTTGGGTTAGGGTTAGTGTTAGGGTTAGGGTTAGGTTTTGGGTTATTTTTAGGCTTAACGTTAGGGTTTGTGTTAGGGTTAGTATTAGGGTTAGTGTTAGGCTTAGGGTTAGGGTTACGGTTAGTGTTATTGTTAGGGTTAAGGTTCGAATTAGGGTTAGGGATATTGTTAGCGTGAAGGATAGGTTTACTATTAGTGTTAGTGTTAGGGTTAGCTTTAAGGTTAGTTTTAGGTTTAGGGTTAGTATTAGGGTAAGGGTTCGGGATAGGGTTAAGTTTAAGGTTAGGATTATGGTTAGGATTAGTTTTAGGTTTAGGGTTGGGGTTTGGTTTAGTGTTATGATTATGGTTAAGGTTAGGGTTAATGTTAGATTTAGGATTTGGTTTATGTTTGCGGTAGGTTTAGAGTTAGGTTTAGTGTTAGGATTATGGTTATGATTAGTGTTAGGTTTAGGGTTAGGCTTAGTGTTAGGGTTAGTTTAGGGTTAGGTTTAGAGTTAGGGTTAATGTTACGGTTAGGGTTAAGTTTAGGTTCAGGGTTAGTGTTAGGGATAGGGTTAGGGTTACAGTTAGTTTTAGGGTTATTTTTAGGCTTCGTGATGGTGTTAGAGTTAGGGTTAGTGTATGGTTTAGGGTTAGGTTTAGTGTTAGTTTAGTGTTAGGTTTAGGGTTAGGGTGAGTGTTCGGTTCAGGAAGACGTTTAGTGTTAGTGTTAGTGTTAGGGTTATGGTTAGGGTCAGTGTTCGAGTTAGGTTTAGTGTTAAGGTTAGTTTTAAGGTTAGGGTTAGTGTTAGGGTTAGGGTTAAGGTTACATTTATGGTAAGGTTTAGGGTTACAGTTAGGTTTTGGGTCAGTGTTAGGGTTAGTGTTTGGGTTAGGGTTAGGGTTAGGGACAGTGTTAGTTTTAGGGTTAGTGTTAGATTTAGGGTTAGGGTCAGTGTTAGTTTTAGGGTTAGTGTTAGATTTAGGGTTAGTTTTAGAGTTAGTGTTAGGATTAGTGTTAGGTTTAGGGTTAGTGTTAGTGTTAGGGTTAGGTTTAGGGTTAGTATTAGTGTTAGTGTTAGGGTTAGGTTTAGGGTTAGGTTTAGGTTAGGTCAGTGTTAGGGTTAAGGTTAGGGTTAAGGTTAAGTTTAGGGTTACTGTTAGGGTTAGGGTTAGGGTTAGGTTTAGTATTAGGTTTAGTGTTATGGTTAGGGTTAGTTATACAGTTAGGGTTAGGGTTATCTTTCGAGTTAGGTATAGTGTTAGAGTTATGCTTAGGTTAATGTTAGGGTTAAGGTTACGTTTAGGGTTAGTGATTGGGTTTGGGTTAGGGTTAGGTTTAGTGTCAGGGTTAGGATTAGGTTTAGGGTTTCTGTTAGGGTTAGTGTAGAGTTACGGTTAAGGGTATAATTATGGGTAGTGTTAGGGATAGAGTTAGGGAGAGGGTTAGGGTTAGTTTTAGAGTTAGGGTTATTGTTAGTGTTAGGGTTAGGGTTAGGTTTAGGATTTGGTTAGGGATAGTGTTTGGGTTAGGGTTACGTTTAGCATTAGGGTTATGTTTAGTGTTAGGGTTATGGTTGCAGTTATAATTAGGGTTAGGTTTAGGATTAGTGTTAGGGTTAGGGTTAGGGTTTGTGTTAGGGTTAGGGTAAGGTTTAAGGTTATTGTTATGGTTAGAATTAGGGTTAGAGATCGGGAAGGATTAGGGTTAAGTTTAGGGTTGGGTTTACTGTTAAGGTTAGGGTTAGGGTTAGTTTAGGGTTAGGGTTAGGGTTATGGTTTGTGTTAGGCTTAGGGTAAAGGTTAGGATTGAGTTAGGGTACTCAGAACTAATTGAGTGAGTCAAGTTTCAAGTAGCTACCACAAATCATGTTTGATTTAGACTTCCAAATGCATGTATCCCTATAGCATCTAGCACAAACTGTGTTTGATTTACAGTTCCAAAAGCATGTATCCCTATCAGGGAAAATGAAGTGAAACCTAAATATTCAAAGTCTTCCTAGAAATGAACACTTCAACCTAGAATAACGAAATTGGGGGGACCAAGTGCAAATGGAGTACCAATCATTCCCTCCCAATATCAACAAGATCGGGTTTAAAAAAATCTTTGCTGAGATTCCAGTAACCTCCGAGTTCTGTGGAAGCTCTGCAAATGCTTTCAAATGAAAATGTATTTTCCTTCCCTCTGCTTAGGGCTACTTCAACAAGGAACAAAGCAGAGAGTGCACTGACAACTAATTGAGTAAGTCTAGTTTCAAGCAACTAGCACAAAACATGTTTGATTTAGAGTTCCAAAAGCATGCATCCCTATCAAGGAAAAGGAGGAGAAACCTAAAAATTCAAAGTGTTTCTGCAAATGAATGCTTAAACCTAGAATAACAAATGTGGGGGACCAAGTGTGATTGGAGTACCTATCATTTCCTCCAAGTATCAACAAGATCCAGTGAAAAACTCTTTGCTGAGATTCCAGTAAACTCAGAGTTCTGTTGAACCATTGCAAAAGCTTTCAAATTTAAGTGTATGTTTCCCGCCTCTGCTTAAGGCTACTTCCACAGGGGAAAAAGCAGAGATAGCACACTGAGAACTAATTGAGTCAATTTTCAAGGAGCTAACACAAACCTTGCTTTATTTAGAGTTCCAAAAGCATGAATCCCTATCCAGGAAAATGAAGTGAAACCTAAAAATTCAAAGTGTTCCTGCAAAGGAAAGCTTCAACCTAGAAGAAAGAAATTGGCTGGGCCAAGTGTGACTGGAGTCCTGATCATTAGCGCCAAGTATCAAAACGATCGGGTGAGAGTTCTGTGGAAACTTGGCAAAGGATTTCAAATGAAATTGTTTTTTTCCCTGCCTCTCCTTCGGGCTACCTCAAGAGAGAACAAAGCATAGAGATCGCACTGAGAACTAATTGAGTGTGTCAAGTTTCAAGAAGCTAGCACAAATCTTGTTTGATTTAGAGTTCCAACTGGGAGTATACCTGTAGGGGAAAACGAGGTGAAACCTAAAAATTCAAAGTATTCCTACAAATGAACGCTTCAACGTAGAAAAACGAAATTTAAGGGGCCAAGTATGACTGGACTACTGATCATTACTGCCAAGTATCAAAAAGATCTAGTGAAAAAATATTTTCTGGGATTTCAGTAAACTCAGAGTTCTGTGGAAGCCTGGCAAAGGCTTTCAAATGAAAGTGTTTTTTCCTTGCCTCTGTGGAAGCTTGGCAAACACTTTCAAATGAAAGTGATTTTTTTCTTCACTGACAAGTGCGGATTATACCTGTAGAGGAAAACGAAGTGAAACCTAAAATTTCAAAGTGTTCCTGCAAACGAACACTTCAACCTAGAAGAATGAAATTTGGGGGCCAAGTGCGACTGGTATACTGTGTTATGCTCAAATTCGGGACCCCCAAAAGACCACCAGAGACCAAGATCAATGTAAACAGCAAAGAGGTGTTTATTGTGAGCTAGCTCGGTTCTCCTTGCACACACAGCAACTGGTGATGCTGAGAGGCCCAGAACCCAGGGTTTGCAGCAGTTTTATACAATCATTGGAGAAGGCAGGGACCCCCACATACATCATAGCATCTCTTAGCAAATCATCCCATGTTGAGAGCCACAGCCGAGTCAGAATGAAGCCTGGCATATTGCCAGAGGGAATGGTTGAAAGGTGATGCCAGTGAACCATTGAGATGATGATTTGAGTTAAGCTGTATATAATTGCTGTGATGCTGGATTGATTGAGTTGTATATGGACCCTGTTCTGGGAATAGGGCGGCTCTGAGAATCTGCCTTAGGCACCCACCCGCTACTTTGGAGTTCCCCTGGAGTTCTCATGGGGGGTTCGGAAGATTGGGTGCACCGGAGCCCGGTGGAAGGAGTGTGTTCCCAAGTAGTGTGTGTGCAGTGCCAGTGAGAGTTGGGGAATAAAGAGTTTCTGTTTGAACCTATAAGGCTTTGTGGTGGCTCGGTTATTTGTGCCCAGCCAGACTGCGGCATTTGGTGGCCTGTGCAGGGAACGGCTGAAGCTTGGAGGTAAGTGAAATTGCTCGCCCCTGAGTAAGAGCGAGAAAATGGGTGACCACTTCAAAAAAAATGTGTTTTTGTTTTGATTTATTTTGTTTTTATTTCAAGTTGCCTGTCCCTAGAACTTTCTCAGGCAAACTGGGGAAAATGGTTGGCTCAAGGTTTGAAGTTTTTCACCCCTGAGATAGAGATAGAAATAGACCACAGATATACACTTCAAGAAAATAGGAAATTTGATACAATGCATTTTTGTTCTGTTTTGGTTACATTTTGTTTCAGTTTTGTTTTGTGTTATCATTATAGTAGAAATATGGGATCAGACATTAGTAAAAAACAAACCAAAAAAGTGTTAAGTAAATTGTTAGAGATTCAGACTATGATAGAAAACATGTTAGATCAAGCAAAAGAGAAGGTCTCTCAAACTAGTCAGACAGAGGAAGAAAATTTAAAGGAAGAAAACTTAGAGGAGAAACAGGTATCAGGGGGGAAGCTACAACAGGAGGCTGCTACTAACACCATTCTATCACCAGAGGGCGGAATTCAACCAACAGCTCCATCTATGGAGATAGCTGAGAAGCCCTCAACCCTGTAGTTGATGGGATACTGAGACAGGACCTCAAAGATTAGCATGCCCTGTACTTGAGCAGGCAGGAGGGCAGTGAATTCACCGTGCTCTAGATTTCAAAACAGTGAAGCAGTTAAAGGAGGCTGTAACAACCTATGGCCCTCAAGCACCCTTCACGGTAAGCATGGTCGAATCCATTACCAACTTGGACATGACGCCAGCAGATTGGGCTAGTATGTGTAAACCTGTGATAAATTGAGGGTAATATTTGTTATGGAAGGTTGCCAATGAGGAATTTTGCACAGAGACAGCTAGGCGAAATGTAGCAGCTGGTTATCCTCAGAGAAATCTAGATATGTTGTTAGGAAAAGGAACTTATGAGGGTCAGCTGCAACAAATTACATATGATACTGCCATATATTCACAAATAGCTGCAGATGCAGTTAGGGCATGGAAGACTTTACAAGGACATGGAGATTTACAAGGTCAATTATCTAAGGTAATACAAGGAGCTAATGAACCTTATGCTGAATTTGTAGATAGGCTTATTCAAACAGCTACCAGAGTTTTTGGGGATACAGAACAAGCAATGCCATTAATAAAACAACTGGCTTATGAGCAAGCAAATCGTTTCTGCAAGCAGGCCATTAGAACATGGAAACATGAAGATTTAAACACATATATTAAATTATGTAGAGACATTAATGAACAAGGGCAAGTCTTGGCAGCTGCAGTACAACAGGCTTTAGATGCCAGGCCAAAAACATGCTACAATTGTGAACAGGACATTTTAAAAGGAGTTGCCCCATAGGAGGAGGGTTTAACAAAGCTAGGTATCAAAGGAGTAGAATACCGGGTATTTGCCCACAATGCCTTAGAGGGAGACATTGGGCTGATGAATGCCATTCTCAAACCACCATAGAGGGTACTCCATTATCAAAAAAGGAACAAGGACCAGGTGTTTACCCACAATATCATGGAGAAAAGCATCGGGCTCCATTGCCAAAAAAAAACAGACAGGGGGGCCCAATGCTCCGGGACCCACAACCACAAATATACGGGGCACTGGAGGAACCCAGCGACATCATCAGGGTAGTGCCCAGGACACATTGTCCATTAGATCTCTCATCAGACAAACCAGAGGGAGTGCAGAGTTGGACATCTGCGCCTCCGCCAGATCAGTACTAACTCCAGAGATGTGAGTTCAAATCATTCCCACAGGGATAAAAGGACCTCTTCCCAAAGGAACAGTAGGCTTATTATTGGGAGGCAGTTCTTCTACACTAAAAGGACTTATGATAAGTCCTGGGGTAATTGATCCCGATTATGAAGGTGAAATAAAAATTATAGCTAGTTTTCCAAGAGGTATATTGGTAATTTAACCAGGAGATAGAAGAGCACAGTTATTAATAATACCCAGCCTGCATGATAAATTTTCCAGTATTACTATAGAAAGAGGTTCCAGGGGATTAGACTCCACAGGTGTAGATTGGGCTATGCTGTCTTTAAATTTAGATTCTAACCCCATGCTAAAACTAAATATTCAAAGATATGAATTTAATGGGCTACTGGAGACAGTTGCAGACCTTAGCATCATCTCTCGTCAAAAATGGCCGAAACATTGGCCATTACAACAAGCCACTCAAACGCTTCGAGGCCTAGGAGTGGAGACTAATCCCCATAGAAGTGCAATTGTATTAGATTGGGAGGATCCTGAAGGATGTGAAGGAACTATACAGCCATATGTATTGGATCATCTTCCTATAAATTAATGGGGTCGAGCTGTCCTAGATCAATTAGGTTTGACATTAACAAATAACTTCAATCCAAATGCGCCCACTATTAAGGCTAGACAAGGTTTTAGGAAAGATAAAAGATTAGGAGAACAAGAACAAGGTATAGCAGCACCAATTCAAATAGATCAAGGAATAGATAGACATGGATTGGGTTTTCAGAAGGGGTCACTGAGACAATAAAAATTACATGGAAATCAGAAAGACCAGTATGGGTTCCACAGTGGCCCCTGACTTAAAAAAAGATACAAGCAGCCCATGACCTGGTCAAACAACAATTAGCGGAGGGACATATACAACCTTCCGTATCTCCCCATAATACTCCCATTTTTGTCATTAAAAAGAAATCTGGTAAATGGAGATTATTGCAAGATTTAAGAGCCATTATATTGCAAGATTTAAGAGCCATTAATAATGAGATGGTTATTATGGAACCTGCTCAATCAGGGATTACTCAATTGTCTGCTTTGCCAAAAAAAAAAAAAAAAACAAAAACTGGCATGTTTTAGCTATAGATATTAAAGATTGTTTTTTTTTTTCAATTCCAATTCATCCTGAGGATAGTCCACATTTTGCATTTACTATCCCTGCACTGAATCATGAAGGTCCTGATCAGAGATATGAATGGAAAGTACTCTCTCAAGGGATGGCTAACAGCCCAACTATGTGTAAAATTTATGTTAACAAAGCAATCCAGCCACTTAGAAATCAAAATCCTGAACTACAAATATTTCACTATATGGATGATGTATTATTAGCACACAAAGCTAAAAACACATTGCTAGAATGTTATGCCACACTTACAAACTTATTAAAAAATTATAATCTAGAGATAGCAATAGATAAAGTACAATTAAATTTTCCAATTAATTATTTAGGAGTTCTATTATCCTCAACCATGGTCCGTCCACCAAAAATTCAAATATGAGTAGATCAACTCAAATCACTTAAGGACTTTCAAAAGTTATTAGGAGACATAAATTGGATAAGGCCTTATCTAGGCATACCAACAGGAGAGTTGGGACGTTTATTTGATATCCTAAAAGGTCCATCAGATCCAAATTCACCCCGTATGTTAACGCCTGAAGCAAGAAAGGCATTAAAAATCATTGAAACATATATGAAAAATATGCATTTGGATAGAAATGATATAAGTTTGCCTTTATTATTTATTGTACTACCAACAAAAAAATATTCCTACAGGAGTATTTTGGCAAGAAGGTCCATTATTGTGGATACATTTATCTTATTCTCCTAACACTATTCTTACTAGGTATCCTGAGGCTGTAGGACAATTAATACTCAAAGGAATAAAAGCAGCAAAGGGAGTGTTTGGAATTTCTCCCAATAAAATTATTACTCCATATACTATGGATCAAATTGATGAGTTAGCTAATGAGTTAAAAACTTGGGCAATAATCATGTGTAAATCTAATGTTTCATTTGATAACCACTTACCATCTAATCCTTTATTGTCTTTTTGGTCTTCACATCCTGTAGTTTTTTCCAAAATTAACAAGAAAAACACCTATCATGAATCCTCCAAATATATTCACTGATGGGTCAAATAATAGTACAGAAGCAGTAGTTACCCTTGATCAAACTTTTACATTTTTAGTACCCAAACAATCAGCTCAAAAGGTTGAGCTTAATGCAGTATTACAAGCTTTTGTGATGTTTAAAGATTCTGTATTTAATTTATTTTCTGATAATCAGTATATAGTTAATGCTATAGTATCCCTTGAAGATGCTGGTAGGATTTCTCCTTCCTCTACTATTTTCTCTTTGTTTTCCACTATACAAAGTCTAATCTGGGACAGAAAAGATCTATTCTTTATAGGACATATCAGGGCACATACAAGATTGCCTGGAGCCCTTAGTTTGGGCAATGATTTAGCAGATAAAACCACACATGTCATACATATTTTCTCTACACTAGAATAAGCTATAAATTTTCATAAAAGGTTCCTTGTCAATGCTAATACTTTACAAAAGCGTTTTAAAATAACTAAGGAACAAGCTAGACAAATAATAAAACAATGTCAAAATTGTGTGATCTTTTTGCCACAAGTTAATCTTGGAGTCAATCCTAGAGGACTGATACCTAATCATAGTTGGCATATGGATGTCACACACTTTCCAGAACTTGGAAAATTAAAATGTTTTCATGTTACAGTTGATACTTCTTCTGGATTTTTAATGGGCTCCTTTCATGCCGGAGAACAAACTAAAAATATTATAGCTCATTGCTTACAAAATTTTGCCACTGTGGGCATTCCAAAACAATTAAAAACAGATAATGCCCCTGGCTATAACTCTACCTCTTTTAAACAATTTTGCTCATCATTTGGCATTACTCATATAACAGGAATCCCATATAATCCACAGGGACAAGGGATAGTTGAAAGAGCTCATCAAACTATTAAAATGTACTTATTAAAGCAAAAAGAGGGAATTGGAAAGGGTATATATCCCCCAAAGATAAACTTAAAATAACCCTTTTTACTCTAAACTTTTAAAATTTGGATTCATCAGGGCTTAGTGCTGTGGAAAGGCATATGTGTCCAATAAATGTACATAAGCCCAAGGTACTTTGGAAGGATATTTTAACAGGACAATGGAAAGGTCCTGACCCAGTGATTGTCTGGAGTTGGGGGGTCTGTTTATGTGTTTCCACAGGGAGAATAGCAGCCAATTTGGATTCCAGAGAGACTAACCAAAGCGATTTCTACAGACCAAAAAGAAGATAATTTGACTCAAATCAATAACAGCTGATATCCAGAACTCCAGCTTGACTATTCTAACATCTGCAACAGTGATTCTCCCACACTTGGAGGCTAATGAATAATGAACACCATTAGGGCCTATTTCAAATGTAAAAAACCTTGGGGCTTCCTTGTGAGATTACCTTCAGACTCATATGCAAGTTACAGGAAGAAGATGGGATATCAAAAAAGAAGAAAAATCAAACCCAGGTGGTAACCAGGATGTTTTATTTCAATATCTATTTTATTATTGCCTTTTCCCACATCATAAAGTTTTGTTTTTTGAGCTCATATAGACCTAGGTTAATGTTTTTCTGATCAGTTCTATTTTTTGACTGTGGAGTTTTAAACATTGCAATGGAGATTTCACCTGTGTAAAGCTACAAGGCCTTTACTATTGTCTTATGTGTTGTATGTTATGTGTGCACACTTCTGTTTTGTGTTTTATGTCTGTATGTGTGCATGTCCATATATCATATATGAGGAGCACTCATGAAAAAATGGATCCAAATATTTTTTTCTCTTCACGTGATTTAAATGGTTTAGTTTAAATTGGGTAAACAGATGTTGAGGATTGTTTTTAAAGGTGGTTAACAGATCTGTTTGTTTACTTTCACCTTTCCTTTTCATTATATTTAATAATTCTGTTCAGGATAATGTAAATTGTTCAGAAAATTGTTTTCTTAGTGCCTGCTGGAATTTTACATAATTTCTTTTTAGCCATCATTGCCAGAATTCCTATCTTCATCCCAGTGCCGGTGAAGACAAAGATAAAACCAAACTACAGCTTCTTTGAAAGCTATCACAGTAAACTGTATAAACTGATGCATCAATGAATAATAACTCAACAAGTGATGCTCAATCAAGGAGTCGATTAACTTTGGGAGGAAATGGACATATTAGTGGATTCCTCTGCTTTGAACTGCCTGCAGAACTTGCCTGGACTATGTATCACTTGTATGCATTGTGAACTATCTGTTGGTGCAGTGAATTGTGGTAGTGCTGGGGCATCTTTGCTGATGGTGTCATCAGTGGTACAATTTTTCCAAAAAGAACCATCATTTGGCTTGGTGTCATGGCATTTTGCATCCTCCTCCCTTCTGCTTGTGATGGTCTAATATTTGAGGGCCAACAGAAGTGAGGCAAAGAACCTCACCCCCCCACTGGCACCAAGGCCAAATGGGGGGGGGCAACAATGGTGAGGAAAAGAACCTCACCCCCCACACACACTGGTGCAAAGGCCAAATTTGGGAGCCAACAGAGGTGAGGCAAAGAACCTCACACCCCCCCCACTGGTGCAAAGGCCTATCCACAAGTATGGCTGTATGCTGGACCGGTAGTCAATGATGGGCAAGATACAATTGCAATGGTACCAACCTAAGACAGGAGGCTGACGCCTTGAGGTCAGCTCATGCGATGACAGGTAAGAACCATATGTAGATTTGAACAACCTAAGACAGGCACAGTCCCTAAGCCACATGCTCCATTGTTTAATTAAACAGAAGGGGGGAGATGTTGAGAGCCACAGCCAGTCAGAATGATGCCTGGCATATTACCAGAGGGAATGGTTGAAAGGTGATGCCAGCGAACCATTGGGATGATGATATGAGTTAAGCTGTATATAATTGCTGTGATGCTGGATTGATTGAGTTGTATATGGACCCTGCTCTGGGAATAGGGCGGCTCCGGGAATCTGCCTTGGGCACCTGCTACTTTGGAGTTCCCCTGGAATTCTCCTGGGGGGTTCGAGAGATTGGGTGCACGGAGCCGGTGGAAGGAGTGTGTTCCCGAGTAGTGTGTGTGCAGTGCCAGTGAGAGTTGGGGAATAAAGAGTTGCTGTTTGAACCTACAAGGCTCTGTGGCAGCTCGGTTATTTGTGCCCAGCCACACTGCGGCAATCACACACCACAGGAAAATCAAATAACAACTCTAAAACATGATTAGCACATTCACTGGTGGGAACAAGTTGGGTAAGGGTGATTGGTTACTACAAGAGAGGGTTTCATTTGAACTGATTGGTTTAAGCCAAGAGGGGTGTTCTTGCTGAACTACATGGTTTCCCAACATGTTATCAACTACCATAAACTACTGGGAGGGTCATCTGGCATCCCAGGTATTTCCCTGTCTCATGCTGATTGGTGGCTGCTAGGGGGTTGCATGGAAGCTTGGCAAACACTTTCAAATGAAAGTGCTTTTTCCTTGCCTCTCCTTAGGGCTATTTCAACAGGGAACAAAGGTAGAGAGCATACTGAGAACTAATTCAGTGTGTCAAATTTCAAGCTGATAGCAGAAACCATGTTTGATTTGGAGTTCCAAATGCATCTATCCCTACAGGGGAAAACGAAGTGAAACCTAAAATTTCAAAGTGTTCCTTCAAACGAACACTTCAACCTAGAAGAACAAAATTTGGAGGGCCAAGTGAGACTGGAGAACTTATCATTACCTCCAAGTATCAAAAAGATTGGGTGAAAAAATATTTGCTGGGAATTCAGTAAACTCGGAGTACTGTGGAAGCTTGGCAAATGCTTTCAAATGAAAGTGAATTTTCCTCGACTGACTAGTGCCTCTGCTTAGGGCTTCTTCAAGAGGGAACAAAGCATAGAAATGGCACTGAGAACTAATTCAGTGTGTCAAATTTCATGCAGATAGCAGAAACCAGGTGTGATTTGGAGTTCCAACTGCATCTATCCCTATAGGAGAAAACGAAGTGAAACCTAAAAATTCAAAGTGTTCCTAAAAACGAATGTTTTAACCTAGAAGAATGAAATTTGGGGGGCCAAGTGCGACTAGAGTACTGGTCATTACCGCCAAGTATCAAAAGATCGGGTGAAAAAAATATTTGCTGAGATTTCAGTAAACTCGGAGTAGCTTGGAAGCTCGGCACACACTTGCAAATGAAAGTGCTTTTTCCTTGCCTCTGCTTAGGGCTACTGCAAGAGGGAACAAAGCATAGAGAGCACACTGAGAACTAATTTAGTGTGTCTAATTTCAAGCAGCTAGCACAAACCGTGTTTGATTTAGAGTTTCAACTGGGAGTACACCTATAGGGGAAAACAAAGTGAAACCTAAAAATTCAAAGTGTTCCTGCAAATGAATGCTTTGTCCTAGAAGTATGAAATTTGGGGAGCCATGTGCAGCTGGAGTACTGATGATTCCTGCAACGTATCAAAAAGTTTGGGTGAAAAAGTATTTGCTGAGATTTCAGTAAACTTGGAGTTCTGTGGAAGCTTGGCAAACACTTTCAAATGTAAGTTCTTTTTCCTTGCCTCTACTTAGGGCTACTGCAAGAGGGAGCAAGGCATAAAGAGTGCACTGAGAACTAATACACTGTGTCAAAATTCAAGCAGCTAGCAGAAACCGTGTTTGATTTAGAGTTCCAACTGCATCTATCTCTATAGGGGAAAATGAAGTGAAACCTAAAATTTCAAAGTCTTCCTGCAAACGAACGCTTCAACCAGGAAGAACGAAATTTGGGGGTCCAAGTGTGACTGGAGTACTGATCTTTACCACCAAGTACCAAAAGATCAGGTGAAAAAATATTTGCTGGGATTTCAGTAAACTCAGAGTTCTGTGGAAGCTTGGTAAATGCTTTCAAATGTGATTTTTCCTTGACTCACAAGTGCCTCTGCTTAGGGCTACTACAAGAGGGAACAAAGCATAGAAAGCACACTGAGAACTAATTGAGTGTGTCAAGTTTTAAGCAGCTAGCATAAACCGTGTTTGATTTAGAGTTCCAACTGGGAGTATACCTATAGGGGAAAGTGAAGTGAAACCTAAATATTCAAAGTGTTCCTGCAAAGGAATGCTTCAACATAGAAGAATGAATTTTGGAGGGCCAAGTGCTGCTGGAGTACAGATAATTTCTGCCAAGTATCAACAAGATCGGGTGAAAAAATATTTGCTGAGGTTTCAGTAAACTTGGAGTACTGTGGAAGCTGGGCAAAGGATTTCAAATGAAAGTGAATTTTCCTCGACTGACAAGTGCCTCTGCTTAGGGCTTCTTCAAGAGGGAACAAAGCATAGAAATCGCACTGAGAACTAAGTCAGTGTGTCAAATTTCAAGCAGATAGCAGAAACCATGTTTGATTTGGAGTTCCAACTGCCTCTATCCCTATAGGGGAAAACGAAGCGAAACCTAAAATTTCAAAGTGTTTCTGCAAAGGAATGCTTGTACCTAGAAGAACGAAATTTGGGGGGCCAAGTGCAACTGGAGTACCAATCTTTCCCGCCAAGTATCAAAAGATCGGGTGGAAAAAATATTTGCCGGGATTTCAGTAAACTCGGAGTTCTGTGGAAGCTTGGTAAATGCTTTCAAATGTGATTTTTCCTTGACTCACAAGTGCCTCTGCTTAGGGCTACTACAAGAGGGAACAAAGCATAGAAAGCACACTGAGAACTAATTGAGTGTGTCAAGTTTTAAGCAGCTAGCATAAACCGTGTTTGATTTAGAGTTCCAACTGGGAGTATACCTATAGGGGAAAGTGAAGTGAAACCTAAATATTCAAAGTGTTCCTGCAAAGGAATGCTTCAACATAGAAGAATGAATTTTGGAGGGCCAAGTGCTGCTGGAGTACAGATAATTTCTGCCAAGTATCAACAAGATCGGGTGAAAAAATATTTGCTGAGGTTTCAATAAACTCGGAGTTCTGTGGAAGCTTGGCAAAAGCTTTCAAATGAAAGTGCTTTTTCCTTGCCTCTGCTTAATTCTACTGCAAGAGGGAACAAAGATAGAGAGCACACTGAGAACTAATTCAGTGTGTCAAATTTCAAGCAGCTAGCAGAAATCCTGTTTGATTTAGAGTTCCAAATGCATCTATCCCTATAGGGGAAAACGAAGTGAAACCTAAAATTTCAAAGTGTTCCTGCAAAGGAACGCTTGAACCTAGAAGAAGGAAATTTGGCGGGCCAAGTGCGACTTGAGTACCGATCATTACCACCAAGTATCAAAAAGATCCGGTGAAAAAAAATATTTTCTGGGATTTCAGGAACCTCGTAGTTCTGTGAAAGCTTGGCAAAGGCTTTCAAATGTGATTTTTTTCTTGACTGAAAAGTGCCAGTGCTTAGGGCTACTTCAAGAGGGAACAAAGCAGAGAGTGCAATGAGAACTAATTGAGTGTGTCAAGTTTCAAGTAGCTAGCACAAACCATGTTTGATTTAGAGGCCAACTGGAAGTATACCTAAAGGGGAAAGGGAAGTGAAACCTAAAAATTCAAAGTGTTCTTGCAAATGAACGGTTTAACCTAGAAGTACGAAATTTGGGGAGCCAAGTGCGGCTGGAGTACTGATGATTCTTGCAAAATATCAACAAGTTCGGGTGAAAAAAATATTTGCTGAGATTTCAGTAAACTAGGAATCCTGTTGAAGCTTGGCAAACGCTTTCAAATGAAAGTTCTTTTTCCTTTCCTCTACTTAGGGCTCCTGCAAGAGGGGTCAAGGCATAGAGAGTGCACTGAGAACTAATTCACTGTGGCAAATTTCAAGCAGCTAGCAGAAATCCTGTTTGATTTAGAGTTCCAAATGCATCTATCCCTATAGGGGAAAATGAAGTGAAACCTAAAATTTCAAAGTGTTCCTGAAAACGAACGCTTCAACCTAGAAGAACAAAATTTGGGGAGCCAAGTGCGACTAGAGTATGGATCATTACCGCCATGTATCAAAAAGATCGGGTGGAAAAAAATATTTGCTGGGATTCCAGTAACCTCGGAGTTCTGTGGAAGCTTGGTAAATGCTTTCAAATGTGATTTTTCCTTGACTGACAAGTGCCTCTACTTATGGCTACATCAAGAGGGAACAAAGTATAGAGAGTGCACTGGGAACTAATTGAGTGAGTCTAGTTTCAAGGAGCTAGCACAAACCCTGTTTGATTTAGTGTTCCACCTGGGAGTATACCTATAGGGGAAAACGAAGTGAAACCTAAAAATTCAAAGTTTCGTTTTTCTTCAACAGAGAAAAACGAAACTTGGGGGGCCAAGTGTGACTGGAGTACCAATCATTTCTGCCAAGTATCAAGAAGATTGGGTGAAAAAAATATTTGCTGGGATTCCAGTAACATCGGAGTACTGTGGAAGCTTGGCAAAGGCTTGCAAATAAATGAAAGTGATTTTTCCTCAACTAACAAGTGCCTCTGCTTAGGGCTTCTTCAAGAGGGAACAAAGCATAGAGATTGCACTGAGAACTAATTGAGTGCTTCAAGTTTCAAGCAGCTAGCATAAACCATGTTTGATTTAGAGGCCAACTGCGAGTATACCTTCACCCAGGCTAGGGGGGCACGTCCTCATCTCGGGGGGAGGCCGCACTAACCTGGATGTCCTAGGGAGCTCTGATACCATCATGGCACCCAGGCTAGAGGGGCACCCACCCTCTCGGGGGTAGGCCTTTCTAACCTGGGTGTCAAGGGAGCTCCGATACCACCTCAGCACCCAGGTTAGAGGGGCATGCCCGCTTCTCTGTGGGGGAAGCTCCGATACCACCCTGGCTCCC
Organism: Spermophilus citellus; assembly: GCF_964194105.1. Classification (NCBI taxonomy): domain Eukaryota; kingdom Metazoa; phylum Chordata; class Mammalia; order Rodentia; family Sciuridae; genus Spermophilus; species Spermophilus citellus. Next base: position 77,445,601 of record NC_138190.1, read on the forward strand.
AGTCTAGGGGGCCACTCTCCTGTCTAGGGGGGTAGTCCCCTCTAACCTGGGTGTCGGGGGGGAGCTCCAATACCACCACGTCACCAGGGTAGGGGGCCACTCCCCCCTCTGGGGATAGGCCCCTCTAACCTGGGTGTTTGTGAGAGCTCCAATACCACCAAGGCACCCAGGCTACAGGGCCACTCCCCCCTCTCGCAGGAGGTCACTCTAAACTGGGTGTCAGGGGAGCTCTGACACCACCAGGGCACCTAGGCTACAGGTCCACTCCCCCCTCTCGGGGGGGAAGCCCCTCTAACCTGGGTGTTGGGGGGAGCTCCCATGGCACCCAGGATAGAGGGCCACTACCCCTCTCTGGGGGAGGCCCCTCTAACCTGGGTGTATGAGAGAGCTCCTATACCACCACAGCACCCAGGCTAGAGGGGCACATGCCCCCCTCTCGGTGGGAGGGCGCTCTAACCTGGGTGTCGTGGGGAGCTCCGATACCACCATGGCACCCAGGCTAGAGGCCTCTCTCACCTGGGTGTCAGGGGACCTCCCAGGGCTCCTAGGCTACAGGGCCACTCCTCCCTCTCGGGGGGGGAGACCCCTCTCACCTGGATGTGGACGGGAGCACCCACAGCACCCAGGCTAGAGGGTCACTCCCCCCTCTGGAGGAGAGGCCCCTCTAACCTGGGTGTTGGGGGGAGCTCCCCCGGCACCCAAGCTAAAGGACCACTCCCCCCTCTAGGGGGGAGAACCCTCTAACCTGGGTGTCCGGTGAGCTCCGATACCACCACGGCACCCAGTCTAGGGTGCCACTCCCCCCCTCTGGGGGGAGGCCCTTCTAACCAGGGTGTCGGGGGCGGGGGGAGCTCCGATACCACCTTGGCACCCAGGCTAGGGGGCCACTCCCCCCTCTCGGGGGGAGGCCCCTCTAACTTGGGGGTCAGGAGGAGCTCCCATACCACCACGGCTCCCATGCTAGGGGGCCACTACCCCCATCTAGGGGAGAGTCCCCTCTAATCTGGGTGTGGGGGTAGCTCCCATACCACCACAGGACCCAGGCTAGGGGGCCACTCCCCCGTCTAGGGGGGAGGCCCCTCTAACCTGGGTGTGGGGGGAGCTCCGATACCACCAGGGTACCCAGGCTAGGGGTCTACTCCCCCTTCTATGGGGGAGGCCCGTCTTACCTGGGTGTCGATTGAAGCTCAGATACCACCTCGGCACCCAGGCTAGGGAGCCACTCCCCCCTCTCGATGGGATGCCCCTCTAAACTGGGTGCCAGTTGGAGCTCCAATACCACAAGGGCACCCAGGCTAGGGGGTCACACCTACCTCTAGGGGGGAAGCCCCTCTAACTTGGGTGTTCGTTGGACCTCTGATACTACCAGGGCACCCAGGCTAGGGGGACAGCCCCCCTCTAGGGGGGAGGCCCCTCTAACCTGGGAGTCGAGGGGAGATGTGATTGATTCCACCACGGCACCCAGACTAGGGTGCCACTCCCCCTTATAGGGGGGAGGCATTTCTAACCTGGGTGTTTAGGGGAGCTCCGATACCACCATGGCACCCAGGCTAGACCGCTATTCTCTGGTCTCTGGGGGAGGACCCTGTAACCTGTCGAGGAGAGCTCTGATACCACCAAGGCACCCAGGCTAGAAGGGCACTCCCCCCTCTCGGGGGGAGGCCCGTCTAACCTGGGTTTTGAGGGGAGCTCCGATACCACCACAGCACCCAAGCTAGAGGGTCACTCACCCTTCTTGGGGGGAGGCCCCTCTAACCTGGGTGTCTGGGTTAGCTCCCCTGTAACCCAGGTTAGAGGGCCACTACCCCTTCTCGGGGGGAGGCCTTTCTAACCTGGTTGTCTAGGGGAGCTCCGATACCACCACAGCATCCAGGCTAGGGTGCCAAACCCCCCTCTCTGGGGGAGGCCCCTCTAAACTGGGTGTCAGCACTAGTTCAGATACCACCAAGGCACCCAGGCTAGAGGGCCACTCCCTCCTCTCAAGGGGGGCCCCTCTAACTTGGGTATCCGGGGGAGCTCCCAAACCACCACGGCACTCATGTTAGGGGGCCACTCCTACCGTCTAGGGGGGAGGCCCCTCTAACCAGGATGTCAGGGGGAGCTCCGACACACCCTCGGGACCCAGGCTAGAGGGCCAATTCCCCCTCTCAGGGGGAGACCCCTCTTACCTGGGTGTCTGGGGGAGCTCCCATGGCACACAGGCTAGAGGGCCACTCACCCCTCTCGGGAGGAGGCCCCTCTAACCTGGGTGTCGAGGGGAGTTCCCATACCACCACAGCATCAAGGCTAGGGGGCCACTCCCCTCCTCTCGGAGGGAGGCCCCTCTAACCTGGGTGTCTGGTGGAGCTCCGACACCACCGCGGGACCCAGGCAAGGGGGCCACTCCCCCGTCTAGGGAGGAGGCCCCTCTAACCTGGGTGTGGGGGGAGCTCCAATACCACCAGGGCACTCAGGCTAGGGGGCTACTCCCCCTTCTAGGGGGGAGGCCCCTCTTACCTGGGAATTGGGGGGAGCTGGGATTCCACCACAACACCCAGGCTAGGGTGGCACTCCCCCCTAGGGGGGAGGCCCTTCTAACCTGTGTGTTGGGGGGAGCTCCGATACCACCTCGGCACCCAGGCTAGGGGGCCAATCCCCCCTCTCAGGGGGATACCCCTCTAATCTGCATTTTGAGCGGAGCTCCAATACCACCACAGCATCCAGGCTAGGGGGCCACTCCCCCCTCTCGGGGGGAGGCTCCTCTAACCTGGGTGTGGGGGGTAGCTCCCATACCACTATGGCACCCAGGCTAGGGGGCCACTCCCCCCTTTTCAGGGGGAGGCCTCTATAACCTGGGTATCAATTGGAGCTCCGATACCACCATGGGACACAGGCTAGGGGGCCATTCCCCCCTTAAGCAGGGAGGCCCCACTAACCTGGGTGTCAGGGGAGCTCTGACACCACCATGGCACCCAGGCTAAGGGGCCACTCCCCCTTCTAGGGGGGAGGCCCCTCTAACCAGGGTGTCCGTGGGAGCTGAGATGCCACCACAGCACCCAGGCTAGGGGCCACTCCCCACTCTGGGGGGGGGGGCCAGTAACCTGGGTGTCAGTTGGAGCTTGGATACAACCAGGGTACCCAGGCTAGGGGGCCACCCCAACCTCTATTGGAGAAGCCCCTCTAACCTGGGTGTTCATTGGACCTCCGATACCACCAGGGCACCCAGGCTAGGGGGACACTCCCCCCTCTACGGGGTAGGCCCCTCTATCCTGAGAATCGGGGGGAGCTGGGATTCCACTATGGCACCCAGGCTAAGGTGCCACTCCCCCCCCTAGTGGGGAGGCCCTTCTAACCTGGGTGTCGGGGGGAGCTCCAATACCACCTTGGCACCCAGGCTAGGGGGCCACTCCCCCCTCTAGGGGGGAGAGCCCTCTAACCTGGGTGTTGGTGGGAGCTCCAATACTACCTGGGTACCCAGGCAGGGGGACACTCCCACCTCTAAGGGGGAGGCCCCTCTAATTGGCTGTTTGTTGGACCTCCGATACCACAAGGGCACCCAGGCTAAGGGGACACTCCACCCTCTAGAGGGGAGGCCCCTCTATCCTGGGTTTCGAGGGGAGATGGTATTCCACCAGGGAAACCAAGCTAGGTGGCCACTTGCCCCTGTAGGGAGGAGGCCCCTCTAACCTGGGTGTTGGGGAGAGCTCCGATACCATCTCATGAACTAGTCTAGGGGGCCACTCCCACCACTGGGGGGAGGCCTCTCTAACCTGGGTGTCATGGGGAGCTCTGATACCACCAGGGCACCCAGGCTAGGGGGCTACTGCCCCCTCTCAGGGGAGGCCCCTCTAACCTGGGTGTCGGGGAGAGCTCCCCACAGCACCCAAGCTAGTGGGTCACCCTCCCCTGTTTGGGGGAGTCCCCTCTAACCTGGGAGTTGGGGGGAGCTCTGATACCACCATGGCACACAGGCTAGGGAGCCACTCCCCCCTCTCAGGGGGAGGCCCCTTTAACCTGGGTGTCAGGGGGAGCTCCAAGACCACCATGGCACCCAGACTAGAGGGCCACTCCCACCTCTCTGGGGGAGGCCCCTCTAACCTAGGTGTCAGGAGGGAACTCTGATACCACCACAGCATCTAGGTTATAAGGGCCAATCCCTCACTCGGGGGGGAGGCCCCTCTAACCTGGGTGTTGGGGGGAGCTCCCCATGGCACCCCGGCTAGAGGGCAACTCCCCACTCTGAGGGGGAGGCCCCTCTAACCTGGGTGTTGGGAGGAGCTCCACACAGCATCCCAGGCTAGAAGGCCACTCCCCCTCTCTGGGGGAGTCCCCTCTAACCTGGGTGTCCAGTAGAGTTCCCATACCACCACGCCATCCAGGCTCCCTCCTCTAGGAGGGAGGACCTTCTAACCTGGGTGTCAGGGGGAACTCCAATAACACAACGGCACCAGGCTAGGGGGCCACTCCCCCCTCTAGCAGGGAGGCCCCTGTAGCCTTGGTGTCAGGGGGAGCTCCAATACCACCAATGCACCCAGACTAGAGGGCCACTCCCCTCTCTCCAGGGGAGACCCCTCTAGCCTGGGTGTCGGGGGACCTCCGATACCACCACGGCACCCAAGCTAGGGGGCCACTCCCCCCTCTCGGGGTGAGGCCCCACCAACCTGGGTGTCCGGGGGAGCTCTGATATCACCACGGCACCCAGGCTATGGGGCCACTCACCCCTCTAGGGGGAAGGCCCCTATAACCTGGATGTCAGTGGGAGCTCAGATACTACCTCGGCACCCAGACAAGGGGGCCACTTCCACCTCTAGTGGGGAAGCCTCTCTAACCTAGGTGTCGTGTCGGTGGGTGCTCCGATACCACCAGGGCACCCAGGCTAATGGGCCACTTCTGCCTCTAGAAGGAGGCCCTTCTAACCTGGGTGTTGGGGGAGCTCCGATATCAACACTGCACCCAGGCTAGAGGGACACTCCCACCTCTCAGGGTGAGGCCCTTCTAACCTGGGTGTCCGGGAGCTCCACAAGGCTCCCAGGCTATAGGGGGCACCCCCTTCTCAGGGAGAGGCCCCTCTAACCTGTGAGTCGGGGGAGCTACCACAGTACCCAGGATAGAGAGCCACTACCACCTTTCGGGGGAGGCCCCTCTTACCTGGGTGTGGGGGTGGGAGCTCCTATACCACCAGGCACCCAGGCTAGGGGGCCACTCTCCCCCTCTAAGGGGGAGTCCCCTCTAACCAGGGTGTGGAGGGGAGCTCCGATACCACCACTGCATCCAGGCAAATGGGCCACACCCCCTCTCGGGGGAAGGCCCCTCTAACCTGGGTATCAGGGGGAGTTCAGATATCACTAAGGCACCCAGGCTAGAAGGCCACTTCCCCGTCTCGCAGGGAGGCCCCTCTAACCTGGGTTTCTAGGGAGCTCCCCAGGCACCCAGCTACAGGGCCACTCCCCCCTCTCTGGGGGAGGCCCCTCTATCCTGGGTGTGTGGGGGGGGGTGCTCTGATACCACCACGGCACCCAGGCTAGAGGGTCACTACCCCCTCTGGAGGATGGCCCCAGTAACCTGGGTGTCGGGGGGATCTCTGATACCACCAAGGCACCCGGCTAAGGGGCCACTTCCCCCTCTAGGGGGGAGGCCCCTCTAACCTTGGTGTCGGTGTGTGCTCCGATTCCACCCCGGCACCCAGGCTAGTGGGCCACTCCCGCCTCTAGGATGGAGGCCACTCTAACCCAGGTGTCGGGGGACCTGGGATACCACCACAGCACCCAGGCTAGGAGGCCACTCCCCCCTCTACAGGGGAAGCCCCTCAAACCTGGGTGTAGGGGGAGCTCCGATACCACCACGGCACCCAGGCTCCACCCTCTAGGTGGAAGGCCCCCCTAACCTGGGTGTCGGGGGTTGCTCCCAATGGCACCCAGGCTAGAGGGCCACCCCCGGTCTCGGGAGGAGGCCCCATAACCTGGGTTTCGGGGGAAGCTCCCCACGGCACCCAACCAGAGGGCCACTCCCCCCTCTAGCGGGGAGGCCCCTCTAACCTCGGTGTCGAGGGGAGCACCGATACCACAAGGGCACCCATGCTAGAGGGCCACTACCCGCTCTCGGGGAGAGGCCCCTCTAACCTGGGTGTCCGGGGGAGCTCCAATACATCCAAGGCACCCAGGTTACAAGGCACCAAGTTACAAGGGCCACTCCCCCCACTCGGGGGGAGGCCCCTCTAACCTGGGTGTCGGTTGGAGCTCAGATACCACCACGGCACACAGGCTAGGGGGCCATTCCCCCCCTAGGGGGGAGGCCCCCCAACCTAGGTGTCAGGGGGAGCTCCGATATCACCATCTCACTCAGGCTAGGGGGCCACTCCCCCTTCTGGGGGGGGAAGCCCCTCTAACCTGGGTGTTCGTGGGAGCTCAGATACCACCACAGCGCCCAGGCTAGAGGGCCACTAGGGAAGGCCCCTCTATCCTCAGTGTCAGGGGAGAGCTCCTATACCACCACCTCACCCGGGCTAGGGGGCCACTACCCCCTCTCAGGGGGAGGCCCCTCTAACCTGGGTGTCCACAGGAGCTCAGACACCACCACGGCACCCAGACTAGGGGGCCACTACCCCTCAATGGGTAGGCCCCTCTAACCTTGGTATCGGTGGGTGCTCTGATGTCACCACGGCACCCAGGCTAGTGGGCCACTCCCGCTTCTAGGGGGAAGGCCCCTCTAATCTGGGTGTCGGGAGGAGCTGGGATACCACCATGGCACCCAGGTTATAGGGGGGAGGCTCCTCTATCCTGGGTGTCGGGGGGAGTTCAGGTACCACACTGGCACCCAGGCTAGGGGGCCACTCCCTCCTCCTTGAAGAAGGCCTCTCTAACCTGGGTGTCTCCAGGAGGTGGAATACCACCAGGGCACCCAGGCTAGGGAGCTACTCCCCCCTCTAGAGGGAAGGCCCCTCTAACCTGGGTGTCGGGGGGAGCTCCGATACCACCACAGGCACCCAACCTAGGGGGCCACTCCCCCCTCAAGGGGGGAGGAACCTCTAACCTGGGTTTCTGTGGGAGCTCCCCACACAACCCAGGCTAGAGGTCCACTCCTCCCCTCCAAGGGCAGCCCCTCTAATGTGGGTGCGGGGGGAGCTCTGACACCACCATGGCACCCTGGCTATCAGGCCATTCCCCCTGTCGGGGGAGGCCCCTCTAACCTGGGTGTCGGGGGGAGCTCTGATACCACGACAGCACCCAGGCTAGGGGGCCACTCCCCTCTCTAGGGGGGAGGCCCCAGTAACCTGGGTGTCTGGGGGAGCTCTGATACCACGACGCACCCAGGTTAAGGGGCCACTTCCCCCTCTAGGGGGAGGCCCCTATTACCTGGGTGTTGGTGGGAGCTCAGATACCAACCCGGCACCCAGACTAGGGGGCCACTCCCGCCTCTTGGGGGGAGGCCACTCTAACCTGGGTGTCGGTGGGAGCTGGGATACCACCATAGCACCCAGGCTAGGGGGCCACTCCCCCCTCTCAGGGGGAGGCACCTCTAACCTGGGTGTCCAGGGGAGCTCCGATACCACCACACCACCCAGTCTCCCCCCTCTAGGGGGGGCCCTTGTAACCTGGGTGTCCAGGGGAACTCCGATACCACAATGGCACCCAGGCTAGGGGTCCACTCCCCCCTCTAGGGGGGAGGCTCCTGTAGCCTTGGTGTCGGGGGAGCTCCAAAACCACCAGTGCACCCAGGCTAGGGGGCCACTCCCCCCTCTTGGGGGTGGCCCCTATAACTTGGGTCTCGGGGTGAGCTCCCCATGGCACCCAGGCTAGAGGGCCACTCTCCCCTCTCGGTGGGAGGCCCGTCTAACCTGGGTGTGGGGGAGGAGCCCAGATACCACCTTGGCACCCAGGCTAGCGGGCGACTCCCCCCTCTAGTGGGTAGGCCCCTCTAACTCAGGTGTCAGGGGAGCTCCGATAACACCATAGCACCCGGGCTAGAGGGCACTGAACTCTCTAGGGGGGAGCCCTCTAATCTGGATGTCGGGGAGCTCAGATACCATCAAGGCACTGGGGCTAGAGGTGACTGCCCCCTCTAGGGGGGAGGCCCCTCTTACCTGGGTATCAGGGGGATCTCCCATGGCACCCAGGATAGAGGGAATTGCCCTCTCCTGGGGGTAGGCCCCTCTAACCCAGGTGTCAGGGGGAGCTCTGATACCACCACCACGGCACCCCGGCTAGAAGGCACTGCAGCACTCTAGGGGGAGGCCTCTCTAACCCGAGTGATAGGAGGCACTCCGATACCACCATGGCACCCGGGCTAGAGGGCACTGACCCCTCTACGGGGGAGGCACCTCTTACCCAGGTGTTCTAGGAGCTCCAATGCCTACACCGCACCCAGGCTAGACAGCACTGCCCCCACTAGCGGAGAGGCCCCTCTAACCCCGGTGTAGGGGGGAAGTCCGATACCACCGTGGTACCCAGGCTCGAGGGCACTCCCCCCTCTAGTGGGGAGGCCCCTTTAACCTGGGTGTCGGAGGGAGCTCCCACGGCACCCAGGCTAGATGGCACTGCCCCTTCCAGGGGGAAGGCCCATCTAAACCGGGTGTCAGGGGGAGCTCCAATACCACCATGGCACCAGGCAAGAGGGTACTCCCCCCTTTTGGGAGGATGCCCCTCTAACCAGGGTGTCGATGGGGAGCTCCAGTACCATGAGGGAACCCTGGCTACAAGGCATTCCCCCTCTAGGGGGGAGGCCCCTCTAACCCGGGTGTATGGGGGATCTCCAAAACCACCACGGCATCCAGGCTAGTGGACACTCCCCCCTCTAAGGGGGAGGACCCTCTAACCCGCGTGTTGGGGGAGCTCCGAAACCACTGACGCACCTGGGCTAGTGGGCACCTCTAGGTGGGAGGTCCCTCTAACCCGGGTGATCTCCGAAAAGACCAAGGCACCTGGGCTAGAGGGCACTCCCTTCTCTAGAGGGGAGGCCCCTCTAACCCAGGTGTCGGGGGAGCTCCGATACCACCCCCACACCAGGGCTAGAGGGCACTCCCCCCTCTAAGGGGGACACCCCTCTAACCCGGGTGTCTGGGGAGCTCTGATACCACCATGGTACCCAGGCTAAAGCCACTCCCCCTTCTAGGGGGGAGGCCCCTCTAAGCAGTGTGTCGGGAGGAGCTCCGATACCATGATGGCACCCGAGCTAGAGGGCACTCCCCACCTCCATGGTGGAGGCCCCTGGGCCATGGATGTCAGGGGAAGCTTCCATACAACCATGGCTTCCAGGGTCGAGGGCACTCCCCACCTCCAGGGGAGAGACCCCTGGGCCCTGGGTCTCCGGGGTAGCTCCGACAGCACCATGGCTCCCAATGTAGAGGGCACTACCCCCCTCCAGGGGGGAGGCTCCTAGGCCCCTTAGCCCTGGGTGTGTGTGGGGTGGGGGGAGCTCCAATACCACCAAGTCTCCCAGGGTAGAGGGCACTCCCCATCTCCAGTGGGGAGGCCCTTCGGCCCTGGGTTTCAGGGAGGAGCTCCAATACCACCATGTCTCTCAGGATGCAGGGCACTCCTCCCCTCCTCCAAGGGGGAGGACCCTCGGCCCTGAGTGTCAATGGGAGCTCTGACACAACCAAGGCTCCCAGGGTAGCGGGCACTCCCCACCTCCAGTGGGGAGGCCCCTAGGCCCTGGGTGTCGGGTGGAGCTCTGATACCATCATGGCTCCCAGAGTAGAGGGCACTCCCCACCTCCAGCGGGGAGGCCCTTGGCCCTGGGTGTCTGGGGGGAGCTCCAATACCACCATGGCTCCCAGGTTACACAGCATTCCCCTCCTCCAGGGGGGAGGACCCTCGGCCTGGGTGTCAGGGGGAGCTCTGTTACCACTAAGCCTCCCTGGGTAGAGGGCACTCCGCAACTCCAGGAGGGAGGCCCCTCAGCTCTGGGGGTCAAGAGCGCTCCCATACCACCATGGTTCTTAGGGTACAGGGCACTCTCCACCTCCAGGGGGGAGGACCCTAGGCCCTGGGTGTCAGGGGGAGTTCCAATACCAGGAAGGCTCCCAGGGTAGAGGGCACTCCCCACCTTCAGTCGGGAGGCCCCTGGGCCCTGGGTGTAGGGGGAGCTCCAAAACCACCAAGGCTTCCAGGGTAGAGGGCACTCCCCACCTCCAAGGGAAGCCCCTCAGCCCCGGGTGTTGGGGGAGGGGAGCTATGATACAACCAGGAATCCCAGGGTAGAGGATAGAGGGCACTTCCTACCTCTAGTGGGGAGGCCTCTAGGCCCTGGGTGTCAGGGGGAGCTCATATATCACCAAGGCTCCCAGGGTAGAGGGCACACCCACCTCCAAGGGGGAGGCCCCTAGGCCCCTTGACCCTGGGTGTCCAATACCACAATGGCTCCCAGGGTAGCGGGCACTCCCCACCTCCAGTGGGGAGGCCCCTCAGCCCTGGGTGTCAGGGGGAGCTCCAATACCACCTTGGCTCCCAGGGTAGAGGGCACTCCCCTCCTCTAGGGGGGGAGGACCCTCGGTCCTGGGTGTCAGGGGGAGCTTGGTGCACCAAGCCTCCCAGGGTACAGGGCATTCCCAAACTCCCGGGGGGCTCCTCGTTCCTGGGTGTCGGGGAGCTCAGATACCATGAGGGCTCCCAGGGTAGAGGGCACTCCCTATCTCCAGGTGGGAGGCCCCTTGGTCCTGGGTGTCTGTGGAACTCCAATACCATCAGAGCTCCCAGGGTAGAAGGCACTCCTTACCTCCAGGGGGGAAGGCCCCTCTGCCTTGGGTGTTGGTGGGAGCTCCTATAACACCAAGGCTCCCAGGATAGAGGGCACTCCCCACCTCCAGGGGGGAGGCCCCTAGGGCCTGGGTGTCCAGAGGAGCTCCGATACCACCACCGCTCTCAGGGTAGAGGGCACTACCCACCTCCAGACAGGAGGCCCCTTGGCCCTTGGTGTTGGGGGTAGCTCAGATACCACCAAGTCTCCAAGGTTAGAGGGCACTCCCCACCTCCAGGGGGGAGGCCCCTTAGCACTGGGTGTCAAGGGAACTCCAATATCACCATTGTTCCCAGGGTAGAGGGCAATCCCCACCTCCAGTAGGGAAGCCCTTGGGCCATGGGTGTCAGGGGAAGCTCCAATACCACCAAGTCTCCCAGGGTAGGGGGCACTTTCCACCTCCAGGGGGGAGTCCCCTGGGCTCTGGGTGTCCTGGGGGAGCTTGGAAACCACCACTGTTCCCAGGGTAGAGGGCACTCCCCACCTCCTGGAGGGAGGCCCCTCCGCCCTGGATGTCAGGATGAGCTCCTATACCACCATGGCTCCCAGCGTAGTGGGAACTCCCCACCTCCAGGGGGGAGGCATCTGGGCCCTGGGTGTCGGGGGAGCTCTGATACTATCACTATTCCCAGGGTAGAGGGCAATCCCAACCTCCAGTATGGAGGCCCCTTGGCCTTGGGTGTCTGGGGGAGCTCCAATACCACCAAGTCTCCCAGGGTAGAGGGCACCCCCCACCTCCAGCAGGGAGGTCCCTTGGCCCTGGGTGTTGTAGGGAGGTCAGATACCACCACGACTCCCAGAGTACAGGGCAGTTACAACCTCCTGGGGGGAGGAACATTGGCGCTGGGTTTCAGGGGGAGCTCAGATACCACCACAGCTCCCAGGGTAGAGGGCACTCTCCACCTCCAGGAGGGAGGCCCCTTGGCCCTGGGTGTTGTGGGAAGGTCAGATACCACCGTGGCTCCCTGGGTACAAGTCACTCCCCACCTCCCAGGGGGAGGCCCCTTGGCACTGGGTGTCAAGGGGAGCTCCGATACCACCAGGGCTCCCAGGGTAGAGGGCACTCTCCCCCTCTCAGGGGGAGGCCCCTCTAACCTGTGTTTGGGGGGAGCTCCCAAGGCACCCAGGGTAGAGGGCACTCCCCCCCCTCTAGGGTGCAGGCCCCTCTATCCTGGGTGTCAAGGGGAGCTCCCTCCGCACCCAGGGTAGGGTGCACTCCCATCCTCTAGGGCACACTGCCCCTGGATGCCATGGGGAGCTCCCCCCTGACACTCTGGATGTGATGGTGTATAGAGCTCCCCCTGACACTGAGGTTACAGGGAGCTCACCCTGGAGGGGGGTCCCCTCTCCCCTAGGTGCGATGGCGTCTGGAGCTCCCCCATGCCAGGTTCAAGGGACCTCCCTCCCCTTGGAAGGGGCTTTCCCTCTCCCCTGGTTGGGGTGTCCTCCTGAGCTCCCCCCTATGACCAAGTTCGAGGGACTTTCTCCCTGCCCCTGGATGGGGCAGTCTCCTCTCCCCTGGGTGTGGTGGCATCCAGATCTCCCCCAGACGCCCAGGTTCAAGGGACCTCCCTCCCTCCTATAGGGGGCAGTTCCCTCTCCCCTGGGTGTGGTGGTGTGGGGAGCGCCCCCCAACACACAGGTGAGAGGGGACTCCCCCACTGGAGGGGGGCAAGGCCCCTCTTCCCTGAGTGCTGTGGTTTGGAAAGCGCCCCCTGACGCCCAGGTGAGAAGGACCTCCCCCCCTCTGGAGGGGATAGTCCCATTTCCCGTGGGTTCAGTAGTTTCCGGAGTGCCAACCCCACACCCAGGTGAGAGCGGACCTCCCCCTTGGAGGGGTGAGTCCCCTCTTCCCTGGGTGCTGTGGTGTGGGGAGCTCCTCTTGGCACCCAGGTGAGAGGGGACCTTCCCCATTGAGGGGGAGTCCCCTTTCCCCTGGGTGCAGTGATGTGGGCAGCTGCCCCCCAGCACTCAGGTGAGAGGGCACCTGCCCCCTGGAGGGGGGATTCTTCTCTACCATGGGTGCCAGTTTGTGTTGAGCTGCCCCTGGATACCCAGTTGAGAGGGCACCTGCCTCCTGGTGGGAGGAGTCCCCTCTACCGTGTGTGCGGTGGTGTGGGGAGCTGCACCGCAACACCCAGGTGAGAGTGCACCTGTCCCCTGGAGGGTGGAGTCCTCTCTACCCTTGGTGTGGTGGTGTACAGAGCTCAACTGGGACACCCAGTTGGGAGGGTACCTGTCCCCTGGAATGGTGAGTCCGCTCTACTGTGGTACGGAGAACTGCTCCCGGACACCCAGGTGAGATGGCAACTGCACCCTGGAGGGAAGAGTCCCCTCTACCCTGGAGGCGGTGGTGTTGGGAGCTTCCCCCTGACACCCAGGTAAGAGGTCACGGCCCCCTGGAGTGGGGAGTCCCCTCTACCCTGGGTGCGGTGGTGTGCCGAGCTGCCCTCCAAAACCCAGGTGAGAGGTGGGGACCACAACCCTGGAGCGGGGAGTCCTTCCATTGAACCTGGGAGGAGCTCCCCCCGACATCCAGGTGAGAGAGGGAGACTGCACTCCTGGAGGGGGGAGTCCCACCTCTAACGGGGGGGGGGGAGGGCAGTGGGATCTCCCCACTACACCCAGGTTTGATGGGGGACTGCAGCCCTGGACAGGGGAGTCCCCCCTCTACACTGGGGATGGCGGGGACCCCTGGACATCCAGGTGAGAGGGGGGATCGCACCCCTAGAGGGGAGAGTCCCCCCCTCTGCCCTGGCTGCGGTGGGGAGCTCCCCTCAACAACCAGGTTAGACAGGGGGACCGCACCCTGGATAGGGGAGTCCCCCCTTCTACCCTGGCTGTGGTGGGGAGTTCCCCCATCAATTAGGTTCGAGAGGGGGACCACACACCTTGAAGGTGGGAGTCGCCCCCCTACCCAGCCTTCGGTGGGGAGCTCCCCCTGAGGGCCAGGTTCAGTGGGGTAACTGCAACCCTGGAGTGAGGAGTCCCCCCCTCTACCCTGGCTGCAGTGGGGAGCTCCCCCTGACAACTAGGTTCTACAGGGGGGCCGACTGCATCCCTGGAGGGGAGAGTCTGCCCTCTACCTGGAGCTCTCTCCAACTACCAGGTTCCATAGGGGGACTGCACCCCTGAGGTTGTAGTCTCCCCTCTACCCTGGCTGTGGTGGTGAGTTCCCACATCAACCAGGTTCGAGTGGGGGACTGCACACCTGGAAGGTGTGAGTCCCCCGCTCTACACTGGCTGCAGTGGGGAGTGCCCTCCAAGAACCAGTTTTGACTGGGGACCACACCCCTGGAGGAGGGAGTCCCCCCTCTACCCTGGCTGCAGTGGAGAGTTCCCCCATCAACCAGGTTCGAGGGTGAGATCGTATCCCTGGAGGGGGGAGTCCCCACTTCTACCCTAGCTGTGTTTGGGAGCTCCTCCCGACAACCAGGTTTGACGGAGGGACCGCACCCCTGGAAGGGTTATCCCTACCTCTATCCTGACTGATGTGGGGAGCTCCCTCCGACAACCAGGTTCCAGTGGGGGACAGCACCTTTGGAGGGGGGAGTCCCCGACTCTACCCTGGCTGTGGTGAGAAGCTTCCCCAGAAAACCAGGTTCAAGGGGGGACTGCCCCCCTTGAAGTGGGAGTCCCCCCCACCCTGACTGCAGTGGGGTCCCCCCCTCTACCCTGGCTACTGTGGTGTATGGAGCTCCCCCCCCATACCCAGGTTAGAGGGGGGACCTCCCCCATCAGGGGCAAGTCCCTCCTTTATCCTGGGTGTGGTGGTGTACAAAGATCCTCCCAACCCCCAGGTTAGAGGGTGGGAGTACCCCCTCTACCCTGGGTACGGTTGTGTACAAAGCTCCCCCACACACCTAAGTTAGAGGTGGTAGTCCCCCCTCTCCCCTGGGTGCGGTGGTGTGTGGAGCTCTCCCCAACACCAGGTTAGAGGGTGGAGTCCCTCCTCTACCCTGGGTGGTGTGGTGTAAAAAGCTTGCCCGACACCCAGGTTAGAGGGGGGATTCCCCCCTTTCCCCTGGGTGTGGTGGTGTGTGGAGCTCTCCCCGACATCCAGGTTAGAGGGGGGACCTCTCCCTCTGGACGGTGGAGTCCTTCTCTCTCCCCTGGGTGTGGAGGGGCGCTCTCCCCCCCCCCCCCGTCCCAGGCAACCAGGTTAGTGGGGGGACCTTCCCCCAAGAGGGGGGAGTCCCCCTCTTTCCCCTGGGTGTGGTGGGGTGCTCCCCCCAGCACCCAGTTTAGAGGGGGCACCAGCCCCTGAAGGGGGAGTCCCACTCTCGCCCCTGGGTGCAGTGGGGCACTCCCCCCCTGCACCCAGGTTAGAGGGGTGACCTCCTCCTTGGGAAAAAGCACAAGGGGGATGGAGGTAGTTGCTGAGTGAGGACCAGGAGACAGAGGGAAGAGCAAGGGGCACCTAGGGAAGCCTCCTTGGGGCTCAAAGGGGCCCCCAGGTCAGACCCATCATGAAGAGACTCCATGCTATGCCAAGGGACATGAAAAGTACAGTCAGGAGCTCAGGTGAGTGCCCAGGCCTATAAACTGGAGCACAGAAAGTCAGGGTTAGGGAGGGCTGGATTGGGGAAGGGGCAGCATGCAAGGCCAGAAGGTAGGGGAGGGAAGGGAGGGGATCACTCAGGGTTGGGTTGGAGCAAATCCCATGTTAACTGCCTGGGCTCAAGGTTCAGGCACTGAAGGGGACTCAGGTGAATGGCAGGGCTGTGTTTCCCATAGGGAGCATTCAGGGTGCAGAGGCCAGCCAATTCCGCTCATTTGCCCCAGGTGAGTAGAAACTCAGACAGGGACCTGGACCAAAGGAGGGGCAAAAGAGGGTACTGTGAGGAGATACCTGGTGTGTGGCACTGGGGGGGGGGGGTCAGTGGGCTGCAGGACCCTTTTGAGGAGCCTAGGCTAGGGCTAAGCAGGGAGAGCGGAGGGTACGGGCAGTGCCAGGATACCACAGCAATAGGGGCCTGAAACCAAGGGACAGGGACAGGGTTCTTGAGAAGGGCAGCCAGGGGCTCAGGCAATGAGCCGGCCCCAGTAATGGAGGGCCAAGTGCTAGCACCTGGGCCTGAGTGAATGAAAAGGGACATGGATGGGGAGGGGCGGGAGGGGAGAAGGGGGAGCTGGTGGCATAGGGGGAGGAGGGCTCAAGTCCCAGGTCCACTGCAGGGTGTCAGGGTTCAGGAGCAGGGCCTGGGCTGAGGGAGGCCAAAGGGCCCAGGCAAGGGGCAGGGCTACGTTTTTTCAAAGGGAGCCTGCAGGGCCAAGAGGCCAGGTCAAGTCCCCTGGCCCAGGTGAGCATCCTGGGAAGTGAATCAGGAAAGCAGGCCTGGCAGAGACAGAACTATAGAAGGGCCGAAGGAGGGCAGAGCTTGAAGAGCCACAGGATGGGTGTGAGTGGGGTGGGGGCCAGGATCCCAGCAAGGAGCCTAAGTAAGGGACCTAGAGGAGGGCCCAGGCCAGGGGTAAGCAGGGAAGGCTGGGGCCGCGAAGGCGGGGCTGCACTGGGGTACTGCAGTACAGGGAAGCCAAAGGGAACAGGGAAGCAGCCCTAGTGAGGGGCCCTTAGACAATGCCTAGAAAAACACAGAGCAAGAAGGGCTATCAGAGGCTCAAGCAAGGAGTCAGGCCAGGGCACGGAGAGCCAAGGACCAGGGCTTGGGCAGGGGGCTTAGGAAAGTGGACAAGACTTGGGAGGAAAGGCAGGGGATCCAGCAGGGGGCAGTCAGGCTCCAGGCCCAGGGCCATCTGGAGGAATAAGGGTTCATGGTGCAGGACCAAGCACCCAGGGAGAGCAAGGGGCCCAGGCAAAGGGCTGGGCTGTTTCCCATAAGGCGCCCTGTCTCATATTTGAATCCAGGGTCAGGGAAAGGAGGCCAGACAATGGAAGAAGGCCAGGAGGAGGGTGATGTGAGGGCACGGCGGGGGGGTCATGGTGGGTGCGCTGAGGGGTGAGAGCCAGGATCCACAACAGGCTCCCAGCAAGGAACCCACCCTACTGATGGTGATGAGGGTCCCAAGGAGCAGGAGACCCATGGGTGCCAGGAAAAAGCACAAGGGGAAGGGAGATAGGGGCTCTCTGAGGACCAGGAGATAGAGGGAAGCACAAGGGGCACTTAGGGGAGCCCGCTGGGGGGCCAAGAAATGGGCCCCCAAGTCAGACACAAAGAGACTCCATGTTATGCCAAGGGATATGAGGAAAGTGGTCAGGGGCTCAGGGGAGCACCCAGGCCCAGAGACTGGAGCACAAAGAGTCAGGGTTGGGGAGGGCTGGGTTGGGGTAGGGGCAGCATGCAAGGCGAGAGGGCAGGGGAGGGAAGGGAGGGGATCACTCAGGGCTGAGTTGGAGGAAGTCCTATGTTAACTGCCAGGCCTCAAGGTTCAGGCGGTGAATGGGACACAGGCAAGTGGTAGGGCTGTGTTTCCCATAAGTAGCATTCAGGATGCAGAGGCCAGCCAAATACATTCCTCTTCTCCAGGTGACTAAATCCTCAGAAAGGGACCTGGACCAAAGGTGGAGCAAAAGATGGTACTGTGAGGGGATACTTGGCATGTGGAGGTTGGGGGGTCAGTGGTTTGCCAGGACCCATTTGAGGAGCCTAGGCTAGGGAGAAGCAGGGGTAGCGGAGGGTCCGGGCAGTGCCAGGATATAACAGCATGAGGTTAACAGAGGTGAGGGATAGGAGGGGGCTGGCAAAAGGGGCCTGAAACCAAGGGACAGGGACAGGTTTTCCAGAAGGGTGTCCAGGGGCTCAAGAAAGCAGCCGGGCCCAGTAATAGAGAGCCAAGTGCTAGCACCTGAAAAGAAACATGATGGGGAGGGGCAGGAAGGGAGAAAAGCAAGCAGGTGGCACAGGGGCAGTAGGGCTCAAGGCCCAAATCCACTGCAGGGTATGAGGGTTCTGGAGCAGGGCCCCAGCTGAGGGAGGCCAAAGGGCCCAGGCAAGGGGCATGGCTATGTTTTCCCAAAGGGAGCCCGCAGGGCCAAGAGGCCAGGTCAAGGCCCCTGGCCTGGGTGAGCATCCTGGGAATGGGATCAGGAAATCTGGCCTGGCAGAGACAGACACGACAGGAGGGCCAAAGGAGGGCACAGCTGAAGGGCCATAGGATGGTTGTGGGTGGTGTGGGGCCAGGACCCCAGCAAGGAGCCTAGACAAGGGACCTAGAGGAGGGCCCATGCCAGGGGAGAGTAGGAAGGGCAGGGCCAGGAAGGTGGGGCTGAACTAGGGTACTATAGTACAGGGAAGCCAAGGGGAGCAGGGAAGCGGCCCCAGTGATGGGCCCTCAGACAAAGCCCAGAAAATCAGAGCAAGAAGGGCCACCAGAGGCTCAAGGGATGAGCCAGGCCAGGGAACTGAGAGCTAAGGGGCAGGGCTTGGGCAGGGGGCTCAGGACAGTGGACAAGATTTTGGGAGTGAAGGCAGGGGATCCAGCAGGGGGCAGGCTCCAGTCCCAGGGTCACTAGGAGGTGTCAGGGTTCCTGGTGCAGGACCAAGCACCCAGGGAGAGCAAGGGGCCCAGGCAAGGGGCAGGGCATTGTTTCCCATAAGACACTCTGGCTCAGATGAGAATCCAGGGCCAGTGACCAGGCAAAGGAGGACATATATGTGGAGGGGGCTAGGAGGAGGGCTACGGGAGGGAACGGAGGAGGGTACGCCGAGGATCAAGAGCCAGAACCCTAGCCAGGCTCCCAGGCAAGGGACCCAACCTACTGATAGTGATGAGGGACCCAAGGAACAGAAGACCTGTGAGCGCCAGAAAAAGCACAAGGGACCAGGAAAAGCCAATGGGCACCTAGGGGAGCCCACTGTTGGGCCCAAGCAAAGGGACCCCAGGTGAGACCCAACACGAAGAGACTCCATGCTATGCCAAATGACATAAGAAACGTGGTCAGGAGCTCAGGCGAGTGCCCAGGCCTAGAGACTAGAGCTCAAAGGGTCATGGTTAGGGATGGCTGGGCTGCGATAGGGACAGCATGCAAGGCGAATGGGCAGGGCGGGGGAAGGGAGGGGATCTCTCAGGGCTGGGTTGGAGCAAGTCTCATGTTAACTGCCAGGCATCAAGGTTCAGACACTGAAGGGGACTCAGGCGAGTGGGCAGGGCTGTTTCCCATAGGGAAAATTCAGGGCACAGAGGCCAGCCAATTCTGCTCCTCTGCCCCAGGTGAGTAGATCCTCAGAGAGGGACATGGACCAAAGGAGGGGCCAAAGAGGGTACTGTGAGGGGATACCTGGTGTGCGGAGGTGGGGGGTCAGTGGGATGCCAGGACCCATTCAAGCAACATAGGGTAGGGAGAAGCAGAGAAAACGGAGGGTCTGGGCAGTGCCAGGCTACCACAGCATGAGGGGATCAGAGGGGAGGCACAGGATGGGGCTGGCAAAAGGGGCCTGAAACCAAGGGACAGGTTCAAGGTCCTTGAGAAGGGCAGCAAGGGGCTCAAGACATGTCTAATGGGGAGCCAATTGCTAGCACCTGGGCCTGGGTGAATGAAAAGAAACATGGATGAAGAGGGGCAGGAGGGGAGAAAGGGAAGCAGGTGGCACAGGGCGAGGAGGGCCCAAGGCCCTGATCCACTGCAGGGTGTCCACGTTTGGCAACAGGGCCTGGGCTCAGGGAGGCCAAAGGGCCCAGTCAAGCGGCCTGTCTGTTTTCCCAAAGGGAGCCCACAGGGCAAAGAGTCTAGGTCAAGTCCCTGGTACGGGTAAACATCCTGGGAAGGGGATCATGAAAACTGGCCTGACAGAAACAGAAACAACAGGAGGGCCCAAGGAGGGCACAGCCTGAAGGGCCACAGGATGGGTGTGAGTGGGGTGGGGGCCAGGACCTAAGCAAGGAGCCAAGGCAAGGGACCTAGAGGAGGGTCCAGGCCAGGGGTAAGCAGGGAAGGCTGGGGCTGGGAAGGTGGGGCTGCACTAGGGTACTGTAGTACAGAGAAGCCAAGGGGAGCAGGGAAGTGGCCCCAGTGAGGGGCCCTCAGACAATGCCCAGAAAAACATGGATCATAAAGGGCCATCAGAGGCTCAAGCGAGGAATCATGTCAGAGAATGGAGAGCCAAGGGCCAGGGCTTGGACAGGGGGCTCAGGATGGTGGACAAGACTTGGGAGGGAAGGCAGGGGATCCAGCAGGGGGCAGTCAGGTTCCATGCCCAGGGCCACTCCAGGTTTCAAGGTTCCTGGTGCAGGAGGAAGCACCAAGGGAGAGCAAGGGGCCCACGCAAGAGGCAGGGCTTTGTTTCCCATAAGGCGCCCTGGCTCAGATCAGAATTTAGGACCAGGGACCTGTGAAAGGAGGCCTGGCAAGGGAAGGGGTCCAGGAGGAGGGCAACAGGAGGGCACAGCAGGGTATCCAGGTGGTTGTGTGGAGAGGCAAGAGCCAGGACCCAAGCCAGGCACCCAGGCAAGGAAACCACCCGACAGATGGTGATGAGGTACCCAAGGAGAAGGAGATCCATGAATGCCAGGGGAAAGTGCTAGGGGAAGGGGAAGAAGGGGCTGTGTGATGACCAGGAGACAGAAGGAAGAGCAAGGGGCACTGAGGAGAGCTCGCTGGCGTACCCAAGCAAGGAGCCCCCAAGTCAGAACCAACACAAAGACACTCCATGCTATGCCAAAGAACATGAGGAACATGGTTCAGAGGCTCAGGTGAGCGCCCAGGCCCGGGTACTGGAGCACAAAGGGTCAGGGTTAGGGAGGACTTGGTTGGAGAAGGGGCAGCATGCAACACCAGAGGGCAGGGGAGGGAAGGGAGGGGATCACTCAGGGCTGGGTTGGAGCAAGTCCATGTTAACTGCCTGGGCTCAAGGTTCAGACGGTGAAGGGGACTCAGGCGAGAGGCAGGGCTGTGTTTCCCATAGGGAGCATTCAGGGTGCAGAGACCAGCCAATTCTGCTCCTCTGCCCCAGGTGAGTATATCCTCAGAGAGGGACCTGGACCAAAGGAGGGGCCAAAGAGGGTACTGTGAGGGGATACCTGGCATGTGGAGGTGTGGGGAGGGCGGTGTTGGTGGGCTGCCAGAACCCATTTGAGGAGCATAGGTTAGGGTGAAGCAGGGGAAGCGGAGGGTCCAGGCAGTGCCAGGATACCACAGCATGAGGGGAACAGAGGGGAGGCACAGGAGGGGACTCGCAATAGGGGCCTGAAACCTAGGGACAGGGACAGGGTCCTAGAGAAGGGCAGCCAGGGGCTCAAGCAAGGAGCTGGGCCCAGAAATGGAGAACCAAGTGGTAGCACCTGGGCCTGGGTGAATGAAAAGAAACATGGATAGGGAGGGGCGGGAGGCAAGAAAGGGGAGTGGGTGGCACGGGTGAGGAGGGCTAAAGGCCCAAGTCCACTGCAGGGTGTCAGGGTTTTGGAGCAGAGCCTTGGCTAAGGGAGGCAAAAGTGCCCAGGCAAGGGGCAGGGTTATGTTTTCATAAAGTGAGCCTGCAGGGCCAAGAGGCCAGGTCAAGTCCCCTAGCCCAGGTGAGCATCCTGGGAAGGGAATCAGGAAAGCAGGCCTGGCAGAGACAGGAATGGCAGGAGGGCCACAGGAGGGCATAGCCTGAAGGGCAGCAGGATGGGTGTGAGTGTCGTGGGGGCCAGGACCCCAGCAAGGAGCCCAGGCAGGGGACGTAGAGGAGGGCCCAGGCCAGAGGAGAGCAGGGAAGGCCGGGGTGGCAAGGCGGGGCTGCACTAGGGTACTGCAGTACAGGGAAGCCAAGGGTAGCAGGGAAGCGGCCCCAGCAAGGGGCCTGCACAACATGTCTAGGTAGGCACTGAGCAAGAAGAGCTACCAGAGTCTCAATCTAGGAGCCAGGCCAGGAAATGAAGAGTCAAGGGCCTGGGCTGGGGCAGTGGGCTCAGGAAAGTGGACAAGGCTGGCTGTTTCCGATAGAGAGAAGGCTGGCACAAGACCCATGACCACTGCCAGGTGTCAGGATTCAGGGTGCATGAAAATGGACAGGGCTGGGGAGGGGAGGTAGGGGAGGCATGGGAGCGGGTGGCACAGCGGGAAGAAGGCTCAAGGCCCAGGTCCACTGCCTGGTGTCAGGGTTCGGGAGCAAGGCCTGGGCTGAGGGAGGCCAAAGGGCCCATGCCAGGGGTAGGGCTAGGTTTTCCCAAAGGGATCCTTCTGGGCCAAAAGACCAGGTCTACTCCCCTGAACTGGGTAAGAATCCTGGGAAGAGTATCAGGAAAAGGGGCCTGGCAAAGACAGGGATGACAGGAGGGCCTGAAGGGCTGGAGGACCAGTGTGCTGTTGTGGCGACTGGGACCCAAAAAAAGCCCAGGTTTGGTACCTAGATGAGGCCCCAGGCCAGGGGAGTGCAGAGAAGGGCAGTGCGGGAAAGTTGGGTTGCACTAGGGTACTGCAGTACAGGGAAGCCAAGGGAGCAGCGAAGCAGCCCCACCAAGGGCCCCACAGTCAAAGCCCAGAAACTCATGGAGCAAGAAGAGCCACCAGAGGCTCAACCTAGGAGTCAGGCCAGGCAATTGAGAGCCAAGGTTCAGGGTTGGGGCAGCAGGCTCAGGAAAGTGGACAAGGCTGGGGAGAGAAGGCAGGCGACCAGACAGGGAAAAGGCAGGCTCAAGTCCCAGTGCCACTGCCAGGTGTCAGGGTTCCTATGCAAGACCATAAGCCCAGGGAGAGCAAGGGGCCCAGGTGAGTGGCAGGGCTCTATTTCCCATAAGGCACCCTGGCCCAGATGAACCAGGGACCCAGTAAATGGGGCCTGGATAGGGAAGGGAAACAAGAGGATGGTGATCGGAGGGCTTGGCTTGGTGTCTCGGTGTGTTCTGAGAGGGATGAGAGCCAGGACCCAAGCCAAGAGCCCAAGCAAGGAACAACCCAACAGACCTAGGATGAGGGAACCAGAACAGGATACCGGTGAGCACCAGGGGAAAGCATGAGTGGAAGGGGAGGAAGGAGCTGTGTGAGGATGAGGAGACAGAGAAAGGCTCAAGGGGCATCGAGGTGAGCATGCTGGTGGCCCAATCAAGGGGCCCCCAGGTCACACCGGACATGAAGCAAAGCCACACAATGCCATGCAACACGAGAAGCGATGTCAGGGGCTTAGTTGAGTGGCCAGGCCCAGGAACTGGAGAGTAAAAGGTAAGGGTTAGGAGGGCTGGGTTGGGTTAGGGGCAGCATGCAAGGCAAGAGGACAATGGAGGGAAGGGAGGGGATGGCGCAGGCCAAGGTTGGCACAAGGCCCACATTTACTGCCAGGTGTCAGGGTTCAGGCAGTGAAGGGGGCCCAGGCGAGGGGCAGTGCAATGTTTCCCATAGGAAGACTTCAGGACGAAGAGGCCAGCCAATTCCACTCCTCTACTCCAGGTGAATTGATCCTCAGAGAGGGACCTGGACTAAAGGAGGGCCAAAGGAGGGCACTGTGAGGGGAATGCCTGGGTCCTGAAGTGGGAGCAGGAGTGGCTGAGTGCATGGGGAGCCAGTACCCATTAGAGGAACCCTGGCTAGAAAGAAGCAGGAGGTTGGGAGTGTGCATGCAGTGTCAGGATACCGCAGTGTCAGGATACCACAGCACAAGGGGAACAGAGGAGAGGCACAGGAGGGGGTACGAGCAAAGGGCCTGATTTCAAGCAACAGGGACAGGGATAAGGTCCTGGAGTAGGGTAGCCTGGGTCTCAAGCAAGGAGTCAGGCCCAGGAATGGAGAGCCACGTTCCAGGGCCCCAGCAGGGCTGGGGAGTGAAGGCAGAAGAGAAAGGGGAGCAGGTACTTCAGGGGGAGAGAGGCTCAAGGCCCAGGTCCACTGCAGGGTCAGATTTGGAGAGCAGGGCTCCGGCTGAGGGAGGCCAAAGGGCCCAGGCAAGGGGGAGGGCTACGTTTTCCCCTAGGGAGCCAGGAGGGCCAAGAGGCCAGGTCCAGTCCCTTGGCCTGGTGTGGATCCTCGGAAAGGGATCAGGGTAGGGGGACTGGCAAGGACAGGGAGGAAAGGAGGGCATAGGGTGAAGGGTCGGAGGAAGGGAGCTGATGGGGTGGGGCCCAGAACCCCAGCAAGGAGCCCAGGCTAGGGACCTAGAGGAGGGTTCACACCAGGGGAGACCAGGGAAGAGTGGGGCCAGTCAAGCAGGTGGCACTAGTGGACTACAGTGCAGGGACATCAAGGAGAGCAGGAGAGCGGCCCAAGTAAGGGGCCCATAGTAAACGCCCACGGTTGAGCTGGGCAAAAAGGGCCACCAGAGGCTCAAGGGAGGAGCCAGGCCTGGGAATGGAGAGCCAAGGGCTGGGACTGGGGAAGGGGCTCAAGACAGTGGACAGGGCTCAGGAGGGAAGGCAGGGGATCCGGCAGGGTCTAGATAGGCTCAAGGCCCAGAGCCACTGCCAGGTGTCTGGGTTCCAGGTGGAGGACCAAGCACCCAGGGAAAGCAAGGGCCCAGGCGAGGGGCAGGGTTCTGTTTCCCATAAGGTGCCCTGGCCCAGATGAGAATGTTGGGTCAGGGACCCAGCAAAGGGGGCCTGGCAAGGGACGGGGGCCTGGATGAGGGGATGGGAGGGCTTGGGGCAGGGTCACAGTGGGTACGGAGAGGGGCGAGAGCCAGGACCCAAACAAGGAGCCAAGGCTAGTGAGCTACCCGACCTAGGATAATGAGTGGCCCAAGGAGCAGGGGGACTTCACCGGCAGAAAGCCAGGAATGGGAGGAAGGGGCAACACAAGGATGAGAAGACAGCAGGCAGCACAAGGGGCATTGAGGGGAGTGTGGTAGGAGCCCCAAGCAAGGGGCCCCCAGGTCTGACCCAACGTGAAGCGAAGCCATGCACACCATGAAACGCCATGCAACAGCACGAGACACAACAAACATGGTCAGGGACCCACGTGAGAGGACAGGCCCAGGGACTGGAGCACAAAGTATCAGGATTAGGGAAGGCTGGGTTGGGGTAGGGGAAGCATGCAAGGCGAGAGGGCAGGGGAGAGAAGGGAGGGTATCGTGCAGGCCAAGGTCAGCACAAGGCCCACAACCAGGACCAGGTGTCTGGGTTCTGACAACAAAGGGTGACCAGGCAAGGGGCAGGGCTATGTTTCCCATAGGGAGCCTTCAGGGCACAGAGACCAGCCAAATCCATTCCTCTTCCCCCAGGTGAGTAGATCCTCAGAGAAGGACCAGGACCAAAGAGGGCCAACAAGTGCACTGTGTGGGGAAACCCTGAGTCCGGAAGCAGGAGCGGGAGTGGCTGGGTGGGTGGGGAGCCAGGACCTATTGGAATAGCCATGGCTAGGGAGAATCAGAGGTAGCAGAGGGTCTGGGCTGTGCCAGGATACCACAGCACAAGGAGAACAGAGGGGAGTCACAGGAGAGGGCACGAGCAAGGGGACTGAAATCAAGGGACAGGGACAGGAACAGGGTCCTTCAGAAGGGCAGCCAGGGGCTCAAGCAAGGAGTCAGGCCCAGGAATGGAGAGCCATGTTCCAGAGCCCCGGCATGGCTTGGGAGAATAGGGAGGGGAGAGAGAAAGGAAGGTGGCATAAGGGGAAGAAGCCTCAAGGCCCAGATCCAAGGCTAGCTGTTAAGGAGCAGGGACCAGGCTGAGGGAGGCAAAAGGGCCCAGGCAAAGGGCAGGGCTATGTTTCTCTCCAGGGAGCCAGGAGTGCCAAGAGGCCAGGTCCACTTCCCTGGCTCTGGTGAGCATCCTGGGAAAGGGATCAGGAAAGGGGGCTTGGCAGGGAGAGGGACCACAGGAGGGCCAAAGGATGGCACAGCAGGAAGACCTTGAGGATGGGTACTGATGTGGTGGGGGCCAGGACCCCAGCGAGGAGCCCAGGTTAGGGACCTAGAGAAGAACCCAGGCAAAAGAGAGCAGGGAAGAGCAAGGTTGGGCTGGCGGGCGGCACTAGTGGACTTCAGTGCAGGGAAACCACAAGGCGCAGGAAAGTGACCCAAGCAAGGGGCCCTCAGTCAATGCCCAGGGACACACAGCTCAACAAGGGACACCAGAGGCTCAAACAAGGAGCCAGGCTAGGGACTGGAGAGCCAAGGGCCAGGGCTGGGGCAGGTGGCTCAGGACAGTGAACAGGGCTCAGGAGTGAAGGCAGGTGATCCAGCATGGGGGAGGCAAGCTCGAGTGCCAGCGCCACTGCCAGGTGTCAGGGTTCCTGGGCAAGACCATGAGCCCAGGGAGAGAAAGGGGCTCAGGTGAGGGCCTGGGCTCTGTTTTCCACAAGGTGCCCTGTTCTCAATGAGAATCAAGGGCCAGAGACCATGCCAAGGGGACACTACAAAGGACAAGGTCCAGGAGGACAGTCATGATGGGAGGGCATGGCACGGGGTCGCGGTGGGTGAGGAGAAGTGCAATAGCCAGGACCCAAGTGAGGATCCCAGGCAAGGGACGGACCTGACCAACAGAACATAACGGACCCAAGCAGGAAGAAGTCTGTGTTCCAGGGGAAAGCCAGAGGGGAAGGAGAAGAAGGGGTGGTGCTAGGATAGGAGATAGAGGCAGCACAAAGGGCAAGGAGGGGAGCGTGATAGGGGTCCCAAGCAAGGGGCCCCTAGGTCAGACCAACACCAAGAGACGCCACCTGAAGCCACGCAACAGAAGGAACGTGGTCAGGGTCTCAGATGAGCGGCCAGGCCCAGGAACAGGAACACAAACGGTAAGGATTAGGGAGGGCTGGGTTGAGGTAGGTGCAGCATGCAAGGCTAGAGGGTAGGGGATGGAAGGGAGGGTATTGTACAGGGCAAGGTCAGCCCTAGGCCTAAGTCCACTGCCACGTGTCAAGGTTCCAGTGGCCAAGGGGGCCCAGGAGTGGGGCAGGGCTGTGTTTCCTATAGGAGCCTTCAGGGTGATGAGGCCAGCCAATTCCACAACTCTAACCCAGGTAAGTAGATCCTCAGGGAGGCACAGGACCAGAGCAGGGCTGGGGAGAGTAGGGAGAGGACAGAGGGGAGCTGGTGGCACACGGGGAGGAAGGCTCAAGGCCCAGGTCCAAGGCTAGATGTCAGGGTTGGGGAGCAGAACCCAGGCTGAAGGAGGCCTCAGAGAGAGACAGGACAAAAGGAGGGCTGAAGAATGGCACTGTGAACGGATTTTTTGATTCCGGAATTGGGCAGTGGTCAGAGGGAGCCAGGACCCATTCGAGGAGCACGGGCTAGGGAGAAGCAGGAGGAGGGGAGGGTCTGTGAAGTGCCAAGCAAGGGGCCCCCCAAGTCAGACCCGACACCAAGAGACCCCATGGGATACCACAGTACAAGGGGAACTGAGGGGAGGCACAGCAGGGGCTAAAAAATGGAGCCTGAAATCAAGGGACAGGGACAGAGTCCTCGAGAAGGATGGCCTGGGGCTCCAACAAGGAACAAGGCCTAGGAATGGAGAACCAAGTGCCTTTCCCTGGCCACAGTTTCATGAAAGGTGACAGGGCTGGGAAGGGGAGGGATGGGAGAAAGGTGATCAGGTGGCACAGAGATTGCCAAAGGGCCAAGACAAGTGGCAGGGCTACATTTTCCAAAAGGGAGCCTGAAGGGACAAAAAACCAGGTCTAGTTCCTGGCCCTGGTGAGAAACCTGGGAAAAGAATCAGGAAAAGGGGCCTGTCAGGGACAGAGAAGACAGGAGGGCCAAAGAAAGGCACAGCATGAAAGGATTCAGGATGGGTATTGGTGAGGTGGGGGCCAGAACCCCAGCAAGGAGCCCAGGCTAGGAACATATTGCAGGGCCCAGGCCAGGGGAGTGCAGGGAAGGACTGGGCCAGGTAGAAGGGCAGGACTAGGATTCTGCAGTTCAGGGATGTCAAGGGGAGCAGGGAATCAGCCCAAGCAAGGGGCCCACAGACTAAGCCCAGGGACACACCCCGCAAGAAGGGCCCCCAAAGGGTCAGCAGAGGAGCCAAGCCAGGGTATGGAGAGCCAAGGACCAGGGGTTGGGCAAGGGGCTCAGGACAGTGGACAGGGCTGGGGAGGGAAGGCTGGGGATCCAGCAGTGGGGAACCAGGCTCAAGTGCCAGAGCCACTGCCAGGTGTCATGGTTCCAGGTGCAGGACCAAGGGCCCAGGGAGAGCAAGGGGCCCAGGTGAGGGGCAGGGCTCTGTTTCCTACAAGGTGCATGGGCACAGAAGAGAATCAAGGGCCAGGGACTGGTCCAAGGGGGTCCTGGCAAGGGACAAGTTCCAGGAGGATGGTGATGAGAGGGCATGGCACATGATCGCAGTGGGTGCAGAGAGGGGAAAGAGCCAGGACCCAAGCAAGGATTCCAGGCAAGGAACCAACCCAACCAAAAGAGAATTAGGTACCCTAAGGAGCAGGAGGCCTGTTCTCCAGGGGAAAGTGCTAGGGGAAGGAGAGGAAGGGGCAGTGCTAGGATGAGGAGATAGAGGGCAGCGAAAAGGGCAAGGAGGGGAGCGCACTAGGTGGCCCAATCAAGGGGCCCCCAGGTCAGACCCGACACCAAGAGACCGCATGGGAAGACATGTTACCCAAGAACGCAGTCAGGGTCTCACATGAGCGGCCAGGCCCGGGTATTGAAGAGCAGATGGTCAGGGTTAGGAGGGCTGGGTTGGGGTAGAGGCAGCATGCAAGGCTAGACGGCATGGGATGGAAGGGAATGGATCAGTCAGGGAAAGGTTGGCGATGGTAAGGCACTGCGGGGGTTCATGGTGGGTGCATGGAGGGGCAAGAGCCAGGACCCAAGCCTGGTGCACAGGCAAGTTACCCACCCTACTGAAGGTGATGAAGACTCAAGGAGCAAGAGACCCATGAGTGCCAGAGGAAAGCGTGGGGGAAGGGTAGGAAGGTGCTCTCGAGGACCAGGAGACAGAAGGAAGTGCAAGGCACACTTAGGGAGTCCCACTGGCAGGCCCAAGCAAGGGGCCACCAGGTCAGACCCAACATGAAGAGATTCCATGCTAAAACCAAGGAACATGAGGAACATGGTCAGTGGCTCAGGCGAGTGCCCAGGCCCAGGAACTGGAGCACAAAGGGTCAGGGTTAGGGAGGGATGAGTTGGGGTAAGAGCAGCATGCAAGGCAGGAGGGCAGAGGAGGCAATGGAGGGGATCACTCAGGGCTGTGTTGGAGCAAATTCCTGGTTAACAGCCAGGCCTGAAGGTTCAGGCGGTGAAGGGGACTCAGGAGAGTGGCAGGGCTGTGTTTACCATAGAGAGCATTCAGGGCACAGAGGCCAGCCAATTCCACTCCTCTGCCCAGGTGAGTAGATCCTCACAGAGGTACCTGGACCAAAGAAGGGGCAAAAGAGGGCACTGTGAGGGGATACCTGGTGTGTGGAATTGGGGTGGGGGCGGTGGGCTGCCAGGACCCATTTGAGGAGCCTAGGCTAGGGATAAGCAGCATAGCAGAGTGTCTGGGCAGTGCCAGGATACCACAGCAAGAGGGGAACAGTGGGGAGCCAAAGGAGGGGTCTGGCAAAAGGAGCTGAAACCAAGGTACAGGGACAGGGTCCTCGAGAAGGGCAGCCAGGGGCTCAAGCAAGGAGCCGGGCCCAGTAATGGAGAGCCAAGTGATAGCACCTGGGCCTGGGTGAATGAAAAGGGACATGGATAGGGAGGGGCGGGAGGGGAGAAAGGGGAGCGGGTGGCATAGGGGGAGGAGGGCTCAAGTCCCAGGTCCACTGCAGGGTGTTAGGGTTTGGGAGCAGGGCCCGGGCTGAGAGAGGCCAAAGGGCCCAGGCAAGGGGCAGGGCTACATTTTCCCAAAGGGAGCCCACAGCGCCAAGACGCAAGGTCAAAACCCAAGGCCCAGGTGAGCATCCTGGGAAGGGGTACAGGGATGCAGGCCTCACAGAGACAGAAACGACAGGAGGGCCAAAGTAGGACACAGTGTGAAGGGCTGGAGGAAGGATGTTGGTGGCTTGTGGCCAGGACCCCACAAAGGAGCCCAGGCTAGGGACCTAGAGGAGGGCCCAGGCCAGGGGAGAGCAGGGAAGGGCGGTGCAGGGCAGGCAAGTGGCACTAGCATTCTGAAGTGCAGGGAAACCAAGGGGTGTTGGTTGAGGCCACAGCGAGGCCCACAGTCCTAGCCCAAGGAAGCATGGAGCAAGAAACACCCCCAGAGGCTAAAGAGAGAAGCAAGGCCAGGGAATGGAATGCCAAGGGCCAGGCTTGGGCAGGGGACTCAGAACAGTGGACAGGGCTGAGGTGGGAAGGCAGGGGATCCAGCAGGGGGGAGGCATTATCAAGGCCCAATGCCACTGCCAGGTGTCAGGGTTCTGGGTGCTACCCCAAGGACCCAGAGAGAGCAAGTAGCCCAGTAGAGGGTCAGGTTCTTTTTCCCATAAGGTGCCCTGTGCCAGACAAGAATCAAGAGCCAGGGCCCAGGCCAATGGGGCCTGGTAAGGAACAGGGGCCAGGAGGAGTGCAATGGGAGGGCACAGTGGCAGGTCGCAGTGGGAGTAGGGAGAATCAAGAGCAAGGACCCAATCAAGGAGCCAAGGCTAGGGACCAACCCCACCAAAAGAAATTAGGGACCTAATGAGCAGGAGGCCCATGCTCCAGGAAAAAGCGCTAGGGGAAGGAGAGAAAGGGGCGCTGCTAGGATGAGGAGACAGAGAGAGCACAAAGGGCACAGAGGGGACCGCCCTAGGGGGCCAAAGCAAGGGGCCCCCAGATAAGACACAAAAAGACACCAGGCAAAGCAACAGGACACAAGGGAAGTGGTAAGGGGCTCAGGCTTGCAGCGAGGCCCTGGGACTGTAGGGCGAAGGGTCAGGGTGAGGGAGGGCTTGGTTGGCTTAGGGGCAGTTGGCAAGGTAGAGGACAGGAGAGGGAAGAGAGGGGATAGCCAAGAAGAAGGTCATTGCTAGGCCCAAGTCCACTGCCAAGTATCAAGTTTGGGTGGCAATGGGGGCCAAGGCAAGGGGCAGGGCTGTGTTTCCCATAGGGAGCCTTCAGGGCTCAGAGGCCAGCCAATTCCACTCCTCTGCCCCAGATGAGTAGATCCTCAGAGAGAGACCAGGACCAAAGGAGGGCCATGTGAGGGATACCTTTGTTCCGGGATTGGGGGAGTGTTGGTGGGGAGCCAGCAACCATTGGAGGAGACTAGGCTAGAGAGAAGCAGGGGAAGGGGAGGGTCTTAACAAAGACAAAATACCAGGGGAACAGAGGGGAGGCACAGGAAGGACACCAAGTAAGGGGCCTGAAATCAAGGGACAGGTACAGGGTCCTCAAGAAAGGCAACTGGGGGGCTCTAGCAAAGTGCCAAGCCCACGAATGGAGAGCCAAGTGCCAGGACCCGGTCATGGATCCTATGAAATCAGACAGGGCTGGGGAGGGGAGAAAAGGGAGCAAGGGTAGTGGGTGGTGCAGCGAGAGGAGGGCTCAAGGCCCAGGTTCACTGCTGGGTGTAAGGATTGAGGGACAAGGACCGGGCTGAGGGAGGCCAAAGGGCCCAGGCAAGGGGCACAGCTACATTTTCCCAAAGGGAGCCCACAGGGCCAAATGCCCAGTTCCAGTCCCCTGGCACTGGTGAACATTCCTGGGGAACGGATCATGAAAAGGGGTCCAGCAAGGACAGGGACAACAGGAGGGATGAAGGATGGTACAGTGTGAAGGGCCAGAGGAAGGGTGTTGATGGAGTGCAGGCCAGCGCTCCAGAAAGGAGCCCAGGCTAGGGACCTATAGGAGGGCCCAGGCCAGGGGAGGGCAGGGAAGGGTGGGGCCGGGCAGGCGGGCGGCAGTAGGTTTCTGAGGTTCAGGGAAGCCAAAGGAGCAGGGTACTGACCCCAGAAAGGCCTGCAGTCCAAACCCAGGGAAGCATGGAGCAAGAAGGGCCCCCAGAGGCTCAAGCAAGGAGGAAGGCCAGGGAATGGAAAGCCAAGGGCCAGGGCTTGGGCAGGGAGCTCAGGACAATGGACAAGACCTTGGAGGGATAGCAGGAGATCCTGCAGGGGGCAAGCAGGCTCCTGGCCCAGGACCACTGCCAGGTGTCAGGTTTCAGGACCAAAGGCCCAGAGAGAGCAAGGGCCCAGGCGAGGAGCAGGGCTCAGTTTCCCATAAGGTGCCCTGGCCCATATGAGAATCCAAGGACAGGGACCTGGCAAAGGAGGCCTGCCAAGTGAAAGGGGCCAGGAGGAGGGCGACGGGAGGGCACGGCTCGTGGTCTCAGTGGATGCATTGGGGGGCAATATCCAGGACCCAAAATAGGTGCCCAGGCAAAGCACCCACCTGACCGACTGTGGATGAGGGAACTAAGGAGCAGGAGACCTGCAAGTGCAAGGGGAAGGGAAAGAAGGGCTGCGTGAGGACCAGAAGACAGAGAAAAGCACAAGGGGCAACTAGGGGAGCCCGCTGGCAGTCCCAAGCAAGGGGCCCCCAGGTCAGACCCAACAGGAAGAGACTCCATGTTATGCCAAGTGTCATGAGTAACACTGTCAGGGGCTCAGGTGAGTGCCCAGGCCCGGGGACTGGAGGGCAAAAGGTCAGGGTTAGGGAGGGCTGGGTGTGAGTAGGGGCAGCGTGCAAGGCAAGAGGGCAGGGGAGGAAAGGGAGGAGATCTCTCAGGGCTGAGTCGGAGCAAGTTGCATGTTAACTGCCAGGCCTCAAGGTTCAGGGGCTGAAGGGGACTCAGGTGAGGGGAGGACTGTGTTTCCCATAGGAAGCCTTAAGGACACAGAGCCCAGCCAATTCCACTCCTCTGCCCAGGTGAGTAGATCCTCAGAGAGGGACCTGGACCAAAGGAGGGTCAAAAGAGGGCACGGTAGTACATATCTGGAGTAAGGAGGTTGTGGGGGTGGTCAGTTGGCAGCCAGGACCCATTTGAGGAAACCCATTTGAGGAGCAGGGAAAGCGAATGGTCCCTTCAGTGCCACAGTACCACAGCACCAGTGGAATAGAGGGTAGGCACAGGATGGGGCCTGTAAAAAAGGACTGAAACCTAGGGAAGGGAAAGGGTCCTTGAGAACAGCAGCCAGGGGCTCAAACAAGGAGCCTGGATCAGTAATTGAGAGCCAAGTGCTAATACCTGGTCCTAGGTAAATGTAAAGGGACATGGATGGGGAGGGGAGGAAGGGGACAAAGCTGAGCAGATGGTGCAGTGGGAGGAAAGTTCAAGGCCCAGGTCCACAGCAGGGTGTCAGGGTTTGGGAACAGGGCCCAGGCTGAGGGAAGCCAAAGAGCCTAGGCAGGGGGCAGGGCTACAGTTTCCCAAAGTGAGCCCGCAGGGCCAAGAGGTCTGGTCAGATCCCCTGGCCAGGGTGAGCATCCTGGGAAGGGGATCAGGAAAGCAAGCCTAGCAGAGACAGAAACTACAGGAGGACCCTAGGAGGGCACAGCCTGAAGGGCCACAGCACGGGCTTGGGTGGGGTGGGGACCAGGACCAAAGTAAGGAGCCCAGGCAAGGGACCTAGAGGAGGTCATAGGCCGGGGGAGAGCAGGAAAGGGCAGAGCTGGTAAGCAGGGCTGCACTAGGGTTCTGAGGTTCAGGGAAACCAAGGGGAGCAGGGAAGTGGCCCCATCGAGGGCCACAGTCCAAGCCCAAGGAAGCACGGAGAAAGAAGGGCCCCTAAAGGCTCATAGGGGAACCAGGGCAGGGAATAGAGTGCCAAGGGCCAGCATTGGGGCAGGGGGCTCAGGACAGTGGACAGGGCTGGGGAGGAAAGGAAGGGGATCCAGCAGGGGGGAGGCAGGCTCGAGGCCCAGTGCCACTGCCAGGTGTCAGGTTTCCAGGTGCTGCCCAAAGGGCCTAGGGAGAGCAAGTAGCCCAGGCGAGGGTCAAGGTTCTGTTTCCCATAAGGTTCCCTGGCCCAGATGAGGATCAAGGGCCAGGGACCAGCCAAGGGAGCCTGGCAAGGGACAGGGGCCAAAAGGAGTGTGATGGGAGGGCATGGTGAGGGGTTGTGGTGGGAACAGAGAGAGACAAGAACAAGGACCCAATCAAGGAGTCCAGGCAAAGGACCAACCCCACCAAAAGATATTAGTGACCAAATAAGCAGGAGGCCCGTGCTCCAGGAAAAAGTGCTAGGGGAAGGAGAGAAAGGGGTGGCACTAGGATGAGGTGACAGAGGGCGGTACGAAGGGCACAGAGGGGAGAATCCTAGGGGGCCAAAGCAAGGGGCCCCCAGGTAAGACACAAAGAGACACCAGGCAAAGCAACATGACACAATGGAAGCGGTAAGGGGCTCAGGATTGCAGAGAGGCCCTGGGACTGTAAGGCAAAGGGTCAGGGTGAGGAAGAGCTGGGTTGGCTTAGGGGCAGCTTGCAAGGTAGAGGGCAGGAGAGTAAAGGGAGGGGATCTCCAAGATCAAGGTCATCGATAGGCCCAAATCCACTCCCAGGTGTCAAGTTTGAGTGGCAATGGGGGCCCAGTCAAGGGACAGGGCTGTGTTTCCCACAGAGAGCCTTCAGGGCCCAGAGGCCAGCCAATTCCACTCCTCTGCCCCAGGTGAATAGATCCTCAGAGAGAGACCAGGACCAAAGGAGGGCAATGTGAGGGATACTTTTGGTCCAGGATTGGAGGAGTGTTGGTGGGGAGCCAGCAACCATTGGAGGAGACTAGGCTAGAGAGAAGCAGGGGAAGGGGAGGGTCCTGGAAATGACAAAATACCACAGTACAAGGGGAACAGAGGAGAGGAACAGGAGGGGCACCAAGAAATGGGCCTGAAATCAAGGGACAGGTACAGGGTCATCAGAAGGGTGACCAGGGGCTCTAGCAAGGAGCCAAGCCCAAGAATGGAGAGCCAAGGGCCAGGACCCAGTCATGGATCCCATGAAATCAGACAGGGCTGGGGAGGAGAGAGAGGGGAGTGGATGGAGCAGGGAGAGGAGGGCTCAATGCCCAGGTTCACTGCTGGGTGTAAGGATTGAGGAGCAGGGCCCGGGATGAGGGAGGCCTAAGGGCCCAGGCAAGGCACAGGACTACCTTTTCCCAAAGGGAGCCTGCAGGGCCAAACACCCAGTTTCAATCCCCTGTCTCTGGTAAGCATCCTTGGAAAGGGATCTTGAAAAGGGGCCCAGCAAGGACAGGGACAACAGAAGGGCTGAAGGAGGGCACAGCATGAAGGGCCGGAAGAAGGGTATTGATGGAGTGCGGGCCAGCACTCCAGAAAGGAGCCCAGGCTGGGGACCTACAGGATGGCCCAGGCCAGGGTAGGGCAGGGAATGGCGGGACCAGGCAGGCGGGCGGCAGTAGGTTTCTGAGGTTCAGAGAAGCCAAGTGGAGCAGGGTACTGGCCCCAGCGAGGCCACAGTCCAAGCCCAGGGAAGCATGGAGCAAGAAGGGCCCCCAGAGGCTCAAGCGAGGAGGCAGGCCCAGGAACAGAAAGCCAAGGGCCAGGGCTTGGGCAGGGGGCTCGGGACAATGGACAAGACTCTGGGGGGATAGCAGGGGATCAAGCAGGGGGCAAACAGGCTCCTGGCCCAGGGCCACTGCCAGGTGTCAGGTTTCAGGGTGCAGGAGGCACCTGGACCACAGCAGGGCCAGAGAGATCAAGGGGCCCAGGCGAGGGGCAGGGCTCGGTTTCTCATAAGGCGCTCTGGCCCAGATGAGAATCCAGGGACAGGGACCTGGCAAAGGAGGCCTGTCAAGTGAAAGGGGCCAGGAGGAGGGCGATGGGAGAGCATGGCGGGGAGTCTCAGTGGGTGCGTAGGGGGGCAAAATCCAGGACCCAACCAGGTGCCCAGGCAAAGAACCCACCTGACTTACTGTGGTTGATTGATCCAAGGAACAGGACACCTACAAAATCCAGGGGAAAGCACAAGGGGAAGCAGATGAAGGGCTGCTTGAGGACCAGAAGACAGAGAAAAGCATAAGGGGCAACTAGGGGAGCCCGCTGGCAATCCCAAGCAAGGGGCCCTCAGGTCAGACCCAACAGGAAGAGACTCCATGTTATGCCAAGTGTCATGAGTAACACTGTCAGGGGCTCAGGTGAGTGCCCAGGCCCGGGGACTGGAGCACAAAGCGTCAGGGTTAGGGAAGGCTAGCCGTGAGTGGGGCCAGCATGCAGGGCGAGAGGGCAGGGGAGGGAAGAGAGGGTATCTCTCAAGAATGGGTTGGAGCAAGTTGCAAGTTAACTGCCAGGCCTCAAGTTTCAGGTGGTGAAGGCAACTCAGGCGAGGGGAGGACTGTGTTTCCCATAGGGAGCATTCAGGGCGCAGAGACCAGCCAATTCCCTCCTCTGCCCAGGTGAGTAGATCCTCAGAGAGGGACCTGGATCAAAGGAGGGTCAAAATCGGGCACTGTGAGGGGATACCTGGAGTAGAGAGGTTGTGGGGGTGGTCGTTTGGCAGCCAGGACGCATTTGAGGAGACCAGGCTAGGGAGAAGCAGGGAAAATTGAAGGGTCCCAGCAGTGCCAGGATACCACAGCACCAGTGTAACAGAGGGTAGGCACAGGATGGGACCTATAAAAAAGGCCTGAAACCAAGGAACGGGAAAAGGTCCTCGAGAAGAGCAGCAAGGGGCTCAAACAAGAAGCCTGGCCCAGTAATGGAGAGCCAAGTGCTAGTACCTGGTCTTGGGTAAATGTAAAGGGACAAGGATGGGGAGGAGAAGGAGGAGAGAAAGCTGAGCAGATGGCACAGTGGGAAGAAGGCTCAAGTCCCAGGTCCACTGCAGGGTGTCAGGGTTCAGGAAGGCCTAGGGCCCAGGCCAGGGGCTGGCCTAGGTTTTCCCAAATGGAGCCCACAGGGCCAAGAGGCCACGTCAGGTCCCCTGGCCAGGGTAAGCGTCCTGGGAAGGGGATCAGAAAAGCAGGCCTGGCAAAGACAGAAACGACAGGCGGGCCAAAGGAGGACACAGCCTGAAGAGCCACAGTATGGGTGTGATTGGCGTGGGGGCCAGGACCCCAGCAAAAAGCCCAGGCAAGGGACCTAGAGGAGGTCATAGGCCAGGGGAGAGCAGGGAAGGACAGGTCCCATAAGGCGGGGCTGCCCTAGGGTACTGCAGTACAGGGAAGTCAAGGTGAGCAAGGAAGTGGCCCCAGCAAGGGGCCCTCAGATAATGCCCAGAAAACAAGCATCAAGAAGGACCACCAGATGCTCAAGCGAGGAGCCAGGCCAGGGAATGGAGAGCCAAGGGCCAGGGCTTGGGCAGGGGACTCAGGACAGTGGACAAGACTTGGGAGGGAAGGCTGGGGATCCAGCAGTGTGCAGGCAGGCTCAAGGAACAGGGCCACTACCAGGTATTAGAGTTCCAGGTGCAGGACCAAGCACCCACGGAGAGCAAGGGGCCTAGGCGAGGGGCAGGGCTCTGTTTCCCATAGGAGCCTTTAGGGTGCAGAGGCAAGCCAATCCACTCCTCTTCCCCAGATAAGTAGAGTCTCAGGGAGGCACCTGGACCAGAGCAGGGCTAGGGAGGGTAGGAAGAGGAGAGAGGGGAGCCCGTATCACACAAGGAGGAAGGCTCAAGGCCCAGGTCCATGCCTACATGTCAGGGTTGGGGAGCAGGACCTGTGCTGAAGGAGGCCAAAGGGCCCAGGCAAGGGGCAGGGCTACTTTTTCCCCTAGGGAACCAGGAGGGCCAAGAGGCCAGGTCTACTCCCCTGGCCTGGGTGTGAATCCTGGAAATGGGATCAGGAAAGGGGGCTTGGCAGGGACAGGAACCAAAGGAGGGCCAAAGTATGGCATAGTGAGAAGAGCCGGAGGACAGGTGCTGGTGGGGTAGGGCCTGGACCCCAGCAAGGAGCCCATGTTAGGGACCTAGTGGAAGGACCACACCAGGGGAGAACAGGGAAAGGCAGGGCTTGGCAGGCAGTGGCACTAGTGGACTGCAGTGCAGAAACACCAAGGGGAACAAGGAAGCAGACCAAGAGTGGCCTACAGTCAATGCCTAGGCATGCTCTGGGCAAGAAGGGCCACCAGAGGCTCAAGCAAGGAGCCAGGACAGGGAATGGAAATGCCAAGTGCTAGGGCTGGGACTGGGGGCTCAGGACAGGGACAAGACTTGGGTGGGAAGGTAGGAGACCCAACAGAGGCAGGCAGGTACAGTCCCAAGGCCACTGCCAGGTGTCAGTGTTCTGGGTGCAGGACCAAGCACCCAGGGAGAGCCAGGGGCCCAGGCGAGGGGCAGGGCTCTCTTTCCCATAGGGCACCCTGGCTCAGATTAGAATCCAGGGCCAGTGACCAGGCAAAGGAGGCCTGGCAAGGAAAGGGGGACAGTAGGAGGGCAACAGGAGGGCAGTGCAGGGGTTCGTGGTGGGTGCTCAGAGGGGCTAGACCCAGGACCCAAGCCAGGACCCCAGGAAAGGTACCCACCTGACCAACCATGGATGAGAGACCCAAGGAGAAGGAGACCCACAAGTGCTGGGGGAATTCACGAGGGGAAGATGAGGAAGGGTTGCATGAGGACCAGAAAACAGAGTAAAGCGCAAGGGGCACTTAGTGTAGCCCCCTGGCGGGCACAAGCAAGAGGCCCCCAGGACAGACTCAACACAAAGAGATCGGAGTGTTGCTATGCTAAAGGACATGAGGAAAGGAGTCTGGGGCTCAGATGAGCAGCCAGGCCCTAGGACTGGAGTGCAAAGGACCAGAGTTAGGGAAGGCTGGGTTGGGTGGGAACAGCATGCAAGGCAAGAGGGCACTGGAGGGAAGGTAGGGGATATCTCAGGGCTGGGTTGGAGCAAGTCACAAGTTAACTGCCAGGCATCAAGGTTCAAGTGGCCTAGGGGACACAGGCGAGTGGCAGGGCTGTTTCTCACTGGGAGCAATCAGGGTGCACAGCCCAACCAATTCAGCTCCTATGGCCCAGGTGAGTAGATCCTCAGAGAGGGACCTGGACCAAAGGAGGGGCAAAAGCGGGCACTGTGAGGGGATACCTGTGGTGCAGAGTGTGGGGTGGGGTCAGTGGGCAGCCAGGACCCATTTGAGGAGACCAGGCTAGAAAGAATCAGGGGGAGCAGAGGGTCTGGGCAGTGCCAGGGTACCACAGCATAAGGGGAACAGAGGGGAATCAAGGAGGGGGCTGGTAAAAGGGGCCTGAAACCAAGGGACAGGGACAGGGTCCTTGAGAAGGGCGGCTAGGGGTTCAAGCAAGGAGCCTGGCCCAGTAATGGAGAGCCAAGTGCTATCACCTGGGCCTGGGTGAATGAAAAGGGATGTGGTTGTCTGGGGAAGCTCTTATATTGCTGCAGTCAGGGTAGAACAGACCCCTCCCACCTTGGTGTCCTGGCTAGCTTGTATTCTGCCTCATCCCCTGTACAGGGGACTTGCCCCTCCAGGCATGAGATCTGTCCCACCTGGGTTTGCTGTGAGAGGACTCGTGTACATCTACAGACAGGGTAGCAGGGACTCGCCCTTGCAGGCGGGATACCCCTTTCACCTGGGTGTCAGAGGGAGCTCCTATCCCAGAGCAGCCAGAGTAGCTGGGACTCACCTCTCCAGGCATAAAACCTGTCCCACCTGGGTGTGTGTGTGTGGGGGGGGGCTCCTATCCAGCTGCAGCCAGGGTAACAGGAACTCACCTCTCTAGGCGGGAGACCCCTCTCTCCTGGGTGTTTGAGGGGGCTCTTATACCCCCACAGCCAGGGTGGAGGGGACTCGCTCCTGCAGGCGGGAGACCCCTCCCACCAGGGTTTCAGGGAGAGCTTGTATACCACCTTAGCCAGGGTAGAGGGGACTTCCCCCTCTAGGCAGGAGACCCCTCCCACCTGGGTGTTGGAGGGGGTTGGTGAGCTCTTATACTGCAGCAGCCAGGGTAGAGGGGACTCGCCCCTCCAGGCAGGAGACCCTTCACTCCTGGGTGTCTGGGGAGTTTGTATATCACCTTAGCCAGGGTAGAGAGGACTGGACCCTCTAAGCAGGAGACCCCTCCCACCAGGGTGTCCGATGGGGAGCTCATATACCACTGCGGCTAGGGTAGAGGGTACTTGTTCCTCCAGGCAGGAGACCCCCCCCAGCAAGGTGTCAAGGGGACCTTGTATACCACAGCAGAAAATGTAGAGGGGACTTGCCCCTCCATGTGGGAGACCTCTCCCACCTGCATGTTTGGCAGAGCTTGTGTACCTAAACCAAGTTTAGGAGGGAGACCCTTCCCACTTGGGTGTTGGAGAAATCTTGTATAACACCACAGCAAGGCTAGACCCCTCTAGCTGCTCCAGGCGGGAGACCCCTCCCACCTGGGTGTCAGGGGAAGCTCATATACTGCTGAATGCTGGGCAGAGGGGACTCGCCCCTCAAGGCAGAGACCCCTTTCACCTGGGTGTCAGGAGAAGCTCTATCCCACTGAAGCCAGGGTAGAGGGGACTCGCCTCTCCATGCGGGAGAACCCTCCCACCTGGGTGTGTGTGTGGGGGGGGGCGCTGGTATACCGCTGCAGCCAGGATAGTGGATAGTCTCCTCTAGGCAGGAGACCCCTCCCACTTTTGTGTTGAGGGGAGCTCTTTTACCACCACAGCCAGAGTAGAGGGGACTTGCCCCTCCAGGTATGCGATCCCTCCCACCTAGGTGTCAGGTGGGGGGGCTTGTACCCCACTCTAGCCAGAATAGAGGGGACTCACATTCCAGGCTGGAGACCCCTCCCACCTGGGTGTCTGGGGGAGCTCCTTTACCACAGCAGCCAGGGTACAGGGGACTCGCCTCTCCAGGCGGGAGACTCCTCTCATCTGGGTGTCAGGGAAGCTCCTATATGGCAGCAGCCAGAGTAGAGGGGACTCGCCCCTCCAGGCCAGTGACCGCTCCCACCTGGGTATCTGTGGGAGCTCCATTATCACCACAGCCAGGGTAGAAGGGATTCGCCCCTCTAGGTGGGGTGGGTGGGCTCCTATACCGCCATAGCCAGGGTAGAGGGGACTCTACCCTCCAGACAGGAGACTCCTCCCTCCTGGGTGTCAGGGGAGCTCCTATACCACAGCCTCCAGGGTATCGGAGACTCGCCCCTCCAGGCGGAGACACCTCACACCTGGGTGTCAGGGGAGCTCCTATACTGCTGCAGCCAGGGTAGAGGGAACTTTCCCCTCCTAACGGGAGACCCCTACCTCTTGCGTGTGGGAGGAGGCTCTTATACCCCCACCACCAGGGTAGCAGGGACTCTCTGCTCCAGTCGGGAGAATCTTCCCACCTGGGTGTCAGGTGGAGCTCCTATACCACCAGAGCTAGGGTAGAGGGGACTCACCCCTCCAGGCAGAAGACCCCTTCCACATGGGTGTCAGGGAGGGGAGGCTCCTATATAGCTGCAGCAGGGATAGCAGGGACTTGCCCTACAAGCAGGAGACCCCTCCCTCCTGGGTGTAGGAGGGGGCTCTTATATGACACCAGCAAAAGTAGAAGGGACTCCCCCCTCCAGACGGGAGACTGCTCCCACCTGGGTGTCACAGGGAGGTTGTATAATGCTGCAGCCAGGGTAGAGGGGACTCACCCCTCCAGGCAGGAGACCCCTCGCTCCAGTGTGTCAGGGAAACTTGTATAACGCCTTAGGGTAGAGGGGACTTGCTCCTCAAGGTGGACAACCCCTCCCACCTGGGTGTTGGAGGGGAGCTCTTATACCACCACAGCCAGAGTAGAGGGGACTCGCCCCTAATGGTGGGAGACACCTCCCACCTAGGTGTAGGGTAGGGGGGCTCCTATAACGCCTTAACCATGGTAGAGGGGGACTTGCCCTTCCAGGCAGGAGACCCCTTTCACTTGGGTGTCGGGAGAGCCCCTCTACGGTGGCAGCCAGGATAGAGGGGACTGGCACCTCCAGGCAAAAGACCCCTCCCACCTGGTTCTCAGGGGAGCTCATATACCGCCACAGGCAGGGTAGAGGGGACTTGCCACTCCAGGCAGGAGAACCCTCCCACCTGGATGTAGGGGGGAGATCCTATACCTCTACAGCCAGGGGAGAGGGGACTCTTCCTTCCAGGAGGGAGAACCCTAATACCTGTGTGTTGGGGTGTGCTCGAAACAGGCACAGACAGGCTAGAGAGGACTCGCCCTTCCGGGCGAAAGACCCTTTGCACCTGGGTGTCAAGGGGGTGGGAGAGCTCCTATACTACCTTAGCCAGGGTAGAGGAGACTCACCCCTGCAGGCAAGAGACCCCTCCCACCTGGGTATCAGGGGGAGCTCCTATACCACCACTGACAGAGTAGAGCAGACTCTACTCTCCAGGCTGCAGACTCCTCCCACTTGGGTGTCAGGGGTGTCTCTGTACTGCTGCAAACAGGGTTGAGGGAACTAGCCCCTCCAGGCGAAAGACCCCTCCCTCCTGGGTGTCAGAGGGGCCTCTTATACCCC
This sequence comes from Spermophilus citellus, assembly GCF_964194105.1. Taxonomy (NCBI): domain Eukaryota; kingdom Metazoa; phylum Chordata; class Mammalia; order Rodentia; family Sciuridae; genus Spermophilus; species Spermophilus citellus. Next base: position 77,487,406 of record NC_138190.1, read on the forward strand.
TGCAGCCAGGGTGCAGGGGACTCGATCCTCCAGGCAGTAGACTCCTCCCACCTGGGTGTAGTCAGGGAGCTCCTATAACACTGCAGCCAGGCTAGAGGGGACTCCCCTCTCCAGGCTGAAGACCCCTCCCACTTGGGTTACAGGAGAGCTCATATACCGCGGAAGCCAGGGTAGGGGGACTCGCCCCTCCAGTTGAGAGACCCTCTAATCTGGATGTCAGGGGAGCTCCTATAGCGCCTCAGCCAGGGGAGAATGGACTCGCCCCTCCAGGTGGGAGCCCCCTCCCACCTGGTTGTCAGGGGAGCTCATATACTGCCCCAGAGAGGGTAGAGGAGACTTGCCCCTCTAGGCGGGAGGCCCCTCCCACCTGGGTGTCAGGCGGAGCTCCTATATCACTGCAGGCAGGGGAGAGGGGACTCGCACATCCAGGCGTGAGACCCCTCCCACCTGAGTGTCTGGGGGGAGCTCTAAACAGCCACAGCCACTAGAGGCGACTCGCCCCTCCAGGCGGGAGCCCCCTCCTACCTGGGTGTCTGGTGGAACTCATACACTGCTGCAGACAGGGTAGAGGGGACTTGCCCCACTAGTAGGGAGACACCTTCTACCTGGGTGTCATGGGGAGCTCCAATAACAACAGAGGCAGGGTAGAGAGGACTCTCCGCTCCAGGCGGGAGACTCCTCTCACCTGGGTGTCAGGGGAGCTCCTATACCGCAGCAGGCAAGGTAGAGAGGAATCACCCCTCCAGGCGGGAGACCCCTCCCACCTAGACGTCGGGTGGGGGGCTCCTATGCTGAACTAGCCAGGGTAGAGGGGACTTGCCCTTCCAGGCAGGAGACCACTCCCACCTGGATGTTATGGGGAGCTCTTATCCTCCGCAGCCAGGGTAGAGGGGACTCACCCTCTAGGCGGCAGACTCCTCCCAACTGGGTGGGGGGGAGGAGCTCCTACACTTCTGCAGCCAGGACAAAAGGGACCTGCCCCTCCAGTCGAGGGACCCCTCCCACCTGGGTGTCTGCAGGAGCTCATACACCACTGCAGCCAGGGTAGAGAGGATACACTCTTCCAGGCAAGAGACCCATCTAACCCGGGAGTCAGGGAAAGCTAGTATACCACTGCAGCCAGGGTAGAGGTGGCTCACCGCTTCAAGCGGGAGACGCCTCCCATCTAGGTATGGCGGGGGGAGGGGAGCTCCTATACCACAGCAGCCAGAATAGAAGGGACTCGCCCCTCCAAGCAGGAGACCCCTCCCACCTGGGTGTCTGGGAGAGCCGGTACACCGCCTCAGCCAGGGTAGAGGGGAGTCACACCTCTAGGCGGGAGATCCCTCCCACCTGGGTGTCAGGGGAAGCTGGTGTAACTTTGCAGCCTGGGAAGAGTGGACTCGCCCTCCAGGCAGAAGACCCCTCCCACATGGGTGTCTGGCGAGGGGAGGTTCCTGTACAGCTGCAGCTGGGGTAGCAGCGACTCGCCCCTTCAGGCGGGAGACCCCTCCCATCTGGGTACTGGGTGGGGGAGCTCCTATACTGCAGCAGCCAGGGTAGAGGGGACTCGCCCCTCCATGCGGGAGACCCCTCCCACCTGGTTGTCTCAGGGAGCTCATACACCGGGGCAACCAGTGTAGAGGGAACTCGCCCCTCTAGGCGGGAGACCCCTTTCACCTGGGTGTCATGGGGAGCTCATATCCTGCCACAGCCAGGGTACAGGGGACTCGCCCCTCGAGGCAAGAGACTCCTCCACCTTGGTGTCCTGGGGGGGGGGGGCTCCTATACTGCTGAAGCCAGGGTAGCATGGACTCGCCCCTCCAGGCGGGAAACCCCTTTCACCCGGTGGAACTCATGTACCTCCACAGCCAGCGTAAAGGGAACTCGCCCCTCCAAGTGGAAGACCCTCCCACCTGGGTGTCAGGGGGGAGATCCTTTACCGCTGCAGCCAGGGTAGAGTGGACTCTTCCCTCTAGGCGAAAGACCCCTCCCACCTGGGTGTCAGAGAGAGCTTTTATAAGGCCGCATCCAGGGTAGAGGGGATTTGCCCCTCCAGGAGACCCCTCCCACCTGGGTGTCCAGGGGAGCTCCTATACAGCTGCAGGCAAATTAGTGGGGACTCGACCCTCCAGGCAGGAGACCCCTCACCCCTGGGTGTCCGGGGGAGCTCTCCTACCGCTGCAACCAGCTTAGAGGGTACTTTTCACTTCAGGCGGGACATACCTCCCATCAGGTTGTAGGGGAAACTCATATACCGCAGCAGCTAGGGTAGAGGGGACTCGCCCAGGCATGTGTGAGACGCCTCCCACGTGGGTATGGAGGGGAGCTCCTATTACCACTGCAGCCAGTGTAGAGTGGACTCACCCCTCCAGGCGGGAGACCCCTTTCACCTGGGTGTCAGCTGGAGCTCATATACTGCAGCAGCCACTGTAGAGGGGACTCTCCCCTCCAGGCGGGAGACCCCTCCTACTTGGTTGTCAGGTGGGGTGAATCCTATACCGCCCTAGCCAGGGTAGAGGGGACTCGACATTCCAGATGGGAGGCCCCTTCCAACTGGGTGTCTGGGGCAGCTCCTATACTGCTTCAGCCAGGGTGGAGGGGACTTGCCCCTCTATGCGGGAGACCCTTCCCACTTTGGTATCAGGGGACCTCCTATACCGCCACAGGCGGGATAGAGGGAACTCTACCCTCCAGACGGTGACCACTTCCACCTGGGTGTCCTGAGGAACTCCTATACAGCTGCAGGCATGGTAGAGGGAACTCTAGCCTCCTGGTGGAAGACTCCTCCCTCATGGGTGTCAGGGGAGCTCCTATACTGTAGCAGCCAGGTCTCCCATCCAGGCGGGAGACTCCTCTCACCTGGGTGTCAGGGGAGCTCTTATACCTTGGAAGCCAAGGGAGAGCAACTGGCCCCTACAGCGGGAGACCCCTCCCACTTGTATGTGAAAGGAAGCTCAAAATAGCCACAGCCTGGGTAGAGGGTACTTGCCCCTCAGGGCAGGAGATGCCTCCCACCTGGGTGGTGGGTAGGGGGCTCCTATAAAGCTTCAGCCAGGGTGGCAGGGACTCGCGGAAAGCCAGGGGATCCCTTTCACCTGGGTGTCTGGTAGAACTCATATACCTCTGCAGCCAGGACACAGGTGACTCACCCCTCCAAGTGGTAGACCCTCCCACCTGGGTGTCAGGGGGTAGCTCTTTAACTGCTAGCCTGGGTAGAGTGAACTCACACCTGAAGGCGAGAGACCCCTCCCACCTGGTTGTAGGAAAGAGCTTTTATACTGCTTCATCCAGGGAAGAGGGGATTCGCCCCTCCAGGCAGGAGACCCCTCCCACCTGGGTGTGGATGGGAGCTCAAAATAGCCACAGCCAGGGTAGAGGGGACTTGCCCCTCAGGGCAGGAGACACATCCCACATGGGTGGTGGATGGGGGGCTCCTATAAAGCTGCAGCCAGGTTAGCAGGAACTTGCCCATCCAGGCAGGAGACCCCACCTGGTTGTTGGTTAGGGTGTATCATATACCACCCTAGCCAGGGTAGAGGAAACTCGCCATTCCAGGCCAGAGGCCCCTCCCAACTGGTTGACCATGGGAGCTCATATACTGCTGTAGCCAGATAGAGGGGACTTGCCCCTCTATGCCAGAGACCCCTCCCACCTAGGTGTCAGGGGACTTCCTATAAAGCAGCAGGCGGGGTAGAGTGAACTCTACCCTCCAGACGGTGACCCCTTCCACCTGGGTGTCCTGGGGAGCTCCAGTACCTCTGCTGGTAGGGTAGAGGGGACTCTAGTCTCCTGGTGAGAGACCCTTCCCAACTTGTTGTCAGGTGGGATGGATCCTATACCGCCCTATCCAGGGTAGAAGGAACTCGCCATTTTAGGTGGAAGAACTCTCCAAACTGGGTGTCGGGGGGGGGGGGAGTCCATATACTGCTGCTGCCAGGATAGAGGGGACTTGTCCCTCTATGCGGGAGACCCCTCCCACCTGGGAGGCTGGGTAGAGGGAACTCTACCCTCCATATGGTGACTCCCTCCACCTAGGTGTCCTGGGGAGCTCCTATACTGCTACAGGCAGGGTAGAGGGGACTCTAGCCTCCTGGCAGGAGACTCCTCGCACCTGGGTGTCAGGGGAGCTCCTATACTGCAGAGGCCAGGGTAGAGGGGACTAGCCCCTCCAGGCGGGAGACGCCTTTACCTGGGTGTCTGGTGGAACTCATACTTCCACAGCTAGGGTACAGGGACTCGCCCCTCCAACTGGGAGACCCTCCCACTTGGGTGTTGAGGGAGCTCATATACCACAGCAGCCAAGGTAGAGTGGACTTGCCCCTCCAGGCGAGAGACCCATCCCACCTGAATATCAGAGGGAGCTTTTATACAGCTGCATCCAGGGTAGAGGGAACTCGCCAGTCCAGGCAGGAGACCCCTCCCACCTGGGTTTCAGGGGGAGCTCTCCTACCAATGCAACCAGCTTAGAGTGTACTTCTCACTTCAGACAGGAGATCTCTCCCATCAGGGTGTCAGGGGGAACTCCTATACCTCAGCAGCCAGGATAGAGGGGACTCACCCCTCCATATGTGACACCCCTCTTTCTTGGGCATGGTGAAGGAGCTTGTATAATGCTGCAGCCAGGGTAGAGCATACTAGCCCCTACAGGCGGGGGATCTCTTTCACCTGGGTGTCAGCGGGAGCTCATATTCCATAGAAGCCAAGGTAGAGGGGACTCCACACTCCAGGCCGGAAACCGCTCCCAACTGGTTCTCAGGTGAGGTGGATCCTACACTGCCCTAGCCAGGGTAGAGGGAACTTGCCATTCCAGGCGGGAGGCCCCTCCCACCTGGGTGTCCAGTGGAGCTCCTATATTGCTGCAGCCACGGTAGAGGGGACTTACCCCTCTATGCGGGAGACCCCTCTCACCTGGGGGTCGGGGGAGCGCTTATAACCTGGAAGCCAAGGATGAGGGGACTCGCTACTCAAGGCGGGAGACCCCTCTCACCAAGGTGTCTGGGAGAGCTCTTATACCCTGGAAGCCAAGGAAGAGCGACTCGCCCCTCCAGGCGGGGTACCCCTCCCACCTAGCTGTGGAAGGGAACTCAAAATAGCCAGAGCCAGGGTCTAGGGGACTTGCCCTGCAGGGCAGGAGACCCCTCCCACCTGGGTGGTGAGTGTGGGTTCCTATAAAGCTGCAGCCAGGGTAGCAGGGACTTGCGCCTCCAGGTGGGAGACCCCTTTCACCTGGGTGTCAGTGGGAGCTCATATACCAGCAGCTGCCACAATAGAGGGGACTTGCCCCTCCAGGAGGGAGACCCCTCCCACCTAGTTGTCGGGTGGGGTGGATCCTATACCGCCCTAGCCAGGGTACAGGGGACTCACCATTCCAGGCGGGAGACCCCTCCCAACTGGATGTCGGGGGGAGTTCCTATACTGCTGCAGCCAAGGTAGAGGGGACTTGCCCCTCCAGGCGGGAGACCCCTTTCACCTGGGAGTCGCGGGACCTCTTATACCACCCCAGGCGGGGTAGAAGGAACTCTACCCTCCGGATGATGACCCCTTCCACCTAGGTGTCCTGGGGAGCTCCTATACCGCTGCAGGCAGGGTACAGAGGACTCTAGCCTCCTGGTGGGAAATTCCTCCCACCTGGGTGTCAGGGGAGCGCCTATACTGCAGCAGCCAGGGTGGTGAGACTCGCCCCTCCAGGCGGGAGACCCCTCTCACCTGGGTGTGTGTGGGGGGGGAAGATCTTTATAATCTTGAAGCCAAGGAAAAGGGGACACGCTGCTCCAGGTGGGAGATCCCTTCGGCAAGGGTGTCTGGGGGAGCACTTATACCCTGGAAACCAAGGAAGAGCCACTCGCCCTTCCAGGCGGGAGACCTCACCCACCTGTGTGTAGAAACAAGCTCAAAATAGCCACAACCAGGGTAGAGAGGACTGCCCCACAGGGTAGGAGACCCCCCTCACCTGGATGGTAGTGGGGGGCTCCTATACATCTGCAGCCAGGGTAGCAGGGACTTGCGCCTCCAGGCTGGAGACCTCTTTCACCTGAGTTTGATGGGGAGCTCATATTCTGCCCAGCCAGGGTAGAGGGGACTTACCCCTCCAGGCAAGAGACCCTTCCTGGGTGTCGTGGTGGGGGCTCCTATAGAGCTGCAGACATGGTAGCATGGACTCGCCCCTCCAGGCGGGAGACCCCTTTCAACTGGAGGAACTCATATACCTCTGCAGCCAGGGTACAGGGGACTCGCCACTCAAAGTGGTAGATAACCCCCCCCCCTGGATGTCAGCGGGGAGCTCCTTTACCGCTGCAGCCAGGGTAGAGTGGACGCACCCCTCAAGGCAAGAGACACTCCCACCTGGATGTCAGAGGGAGCTTTTATACAGCTGCCTCCAGGGTAGAGGAGATTCACCCCTCCAGGTATGAGACCCCTTCCACCTGGGTGTCCAGGGGAGCTCCTGTACAGCCGCAGGCAGTGTAGTGGGGACTCGCCCCTCTAGGCAGGAGACCCCTCACACCTGGGTGTCAGGGGAAGCTCCTGTACAACTGCAGGCAGCATAGTGGGGACTCGCCCCTCCAGGCAGGAGACCCCTCAAACCTGGGTGTCAGGGGGAGCTCATATACTGCAGCAGCCACAATAGATGGGACTAGCCCCTTCAGGCGAGAGACTCCTCCCAACTGGGTGTCTGGGAGAGTTGGTATACTGCTGCAGCCAGGGTACAGGGGACATGCCCCTCTATGCGGGAGACCCCTCCCACCTGGGTGTCAGAGGGAGCCTTTATACTGCTACATCCAGGGTAGAGGAGATTCACCCCTCCAGGCAGGAGACCCCTCACACCTGGATTTCAGGGGGAGCTCTACTACCAATGCAACCAGCTTATAGGGTACTTTTCACTTCAGGCGGGAGATCTCTCCCATCAGGGTGTCAGGGGGAACTCATATTCTGCAGCAGCCAGGATAGAGGGGACTCGCGCATCCAGGCGTGAGACCCCCTCCAACTTGATGTCCGGTGAGGGGGGCTGGTACACAGCTCCAGCCAGGGTAGCAAGTACTTACCCCTCCAGGGGGGAATAACCCTTTAACCTGAGTGTCAGGGTGAGCTTGTATCCTGCCATAGCCTGGGTAGCAGGGACTGGCCCCTCCAGGCGGGAGATCCCTCCTTTCTGGGAGTCGGAGGGGGCTCTTATACCCCTGCAGCAAGGGTAGAGGGGACTCTCCACTCCAGGCGGGAGGCCCCTCCCTCCTGGGGGGGGAGCTATTATACCACTGCAGTCATGGTAGAGGGGACTCGCCCCTCCAGGCACGGGACCTCTCCCACCTGGGTGTCATGGGACTCCTATACCCCAGCAGCCATGGTAGAGGCAACTGGCCCCTCCTGATGGGAGACCCCTCCCACCTAGGAATTTGGGGGAATTTTTATACCACTGCAGCCAGGGTAGAGGGGACTTGCCCCTTCAGGGGAGAGACACCTCCCAACTGGGTGTTGGGGGAGATCCTATACCTCCACAGCCAGGGTAGAGGGAACTCGCCCCTCTAGGCGGGAGACCCCTCACACCTGGGTGTCGGGGGAGATCATATATCACCACAGCCAGGTAGAGGGTACTTGCCCCTATAGGCGGGAGACCCCTAACACCAGGGTGTCAGGGGGAGCTCATATACACCTGCAGCCAGGGTATAGGGGACTCGCCCCTCCATACGGGAGACCCATCCCACCTGGGTGTCTGGGGGAGCTCCTATACCACTGCAGCCAGGGTAGAGGGGACTCACCCATGCAGGCCAAAGAACCCTCTAGGCAGGAGACCCGTCCCACCTGGGTGTCAGGGAAAGCTACTATACCACCAGAGCCAGGGTAGAGGGGACTCGCCCCTTGAGGCAGGGACCCCTCCCACCTGGGTGTCAGGTGAGCTCCTATACTGCCTCAGCCATGGTAGAGGGGATTGCCCCTCAAAGTGGGGGACCCTTCCCACCTGGGTGTCTGGGGGAGCTTGTACACCACTGCAGCTAGGGTAGAGGGGAGTCCATCCTCCAGGCGACAGACCCCTCCCACCTGGGTGTCGGGGGAGCTCCTATACTGTCATAGCCAGAGTAGTTGGGACTCGCCCCTCCAGGCGGGGTATCCCTCCCACCTGGGTGTCTGGGGAGGTCATATATGTCCGCAGCTGCTAGGAGCCACAAACAAAATATAAATGGCACCTTTGGTTGTAAAGTGACGCCAACTAGCCACTGAGGTATTATTATGCTAAGATTTACATTCATATGCAAATTGGGCTCCTGCTGTTCACCTTGGCTTGCTACAGGACTCAAGTTACCGGACTGCTGGAGAGTTCCCATTGGTTGGGGAAAGATAGTAGGAGGAAATTCCGGGGAAGGTCCGGGACCCTGGCTCCGGGAGGCGGGCGGTTCCGGCAGACGCCCGCGTGGGAGGACCGGGTTTGGCTTACCTGCGGCGGCTTTTTCAAAATAAAGTTTTGTTCCTGCTTGACTGGCTCGTGATTCTGTGCCCAGCCAAGACTGCGGCATTTGGCGGCCCGCACGGGGAACGCCTGAAACTTAGAGGTGAATAAAACTGCTCGCCCCTGAGGGAAGGCAACAGAATGGGTGAACATTTAGAAAAACAATGTGTTCTTGTTTTGATTTATTTTGTTTTTATTTCAAGCTCCCTAGCCCTAGAATTTTCTCAGGCGAACTGGGAAAAATGGTTGGCTCAAGGTTTGAAGTTATTCGGCCCTGAGAAAGAGAAAGTTGATACAACCATTGTCTGTTCCGTTTTTGTTTCATTCTGTTTTGGCTTTGTTTTATCCTATCTTATTGGGTTACGTTACCTTTATAGTAGATTAGAATCCAATAAAAAACAAACCGAAAAACTGCTAAGTAAATTGTTAGAGGTCCAGACTATGGTAGAAAAAACGCTAGGTCAAGCAAAAGAGAAGGTCTCTCAAGCTAGTCAGACAGAGGAAAATTTAAAGAAACCAAGCTTAAAAGAAAAGCAGCCATCAGGTGGAGAATTACAACAGGAGGTTGCTACTAACTCCGTTCTATCACCAGAGGGCATAATTCAACCAACAGCTCCATCTACCGCTGAGCGGCCCTCAACTCCCGTAGTTGATGGACGGAATTCTGAGGCAGGACCCCAAAGATTAGCATGCCCTGTACTTGAGCAGGCAGGAGGGCAACGAATTCACCGTGCTTTAGATTTCAAAACAATAAAGCAATTAAAGGAGGCTGTAACGACCTATGGGCCGCAAGCTCCCTTCACAATAAGCATGGTCGAATCTGTTACCAACTTGGACATGACACCAGCAGATTGGGCTAACATGTGTCGATCTGTGCTAAACGGAGGACAATATTTATTATGGAAAGTTGCCAATGAGGAATTTTGCATGGAGACAACTAAGCAAAATGCAGAAGCTGGTTATCCTCAAAGAAATATAGAAATGCTTTTGGGGAAGGGACCTTATGAGGGTCAAAAACAGCAAATTGAATATGACCCTAGCGTATACGCACAGATTGCTGTAGATGCAGTTAGGGCATGGAAAACTTTACAGGGGCATAAAGACTTACAAGGTCAATTATCTAAGGTAATACAAGGAACTAATGAACCTTACGCTGAATTTGTAGATAGACTTATTCAGTCAGCCTCTAGGATATTTGGTAATACAGAACAGGTAATGCCATTTATAAAACAACTGGCTTATGACCAAGCAAATCGTTGCTGCAGAGAGGTCATTAGACCATGGAGACATGAAGATTTAAACACATATATTAAATTATGTAGAGACATTAATGAACAAGGGCAAGTCTTAGCAGCAGTACAACAGGCTTTAGATGCCAGGCCAAAAACATGCTATAATTGTAATCAAACAGGACATTTTAAAAGGAGTTGCCCCATAAGAGGAGGGTTTAACAAAGCGGGGTATCAAAGGAATAGAATACCGGGTATTTGCCCACGATGCCATAGAGGGAAACATTGGGCTAATGAATGCCGTTCTCAAACCACCATAGAGGGTATTCCGTTATCAAAAAACGGACAAAGACCAAGTGTTTACCCACGATATCATGGAGAAAGGTATCAGGCTCCGTTGCCAAAAAACGGACTAGAGGGCCCAATGCCCCGGGGCCCAAAACCACAAATATATGGGGCAATAGAGGAACCCAACAGCACCATCAAGGTAGTGCCCAGGACGCATTATCCATTAAATCCCTCATCAGACAAACTAGAGGGAGCGCAAGGCTGGACATCTGCTCCTCTGCCAGAGCAGTACTAACTCCAGAGATGGCTTGAGAGACCTTCTCTTTTGCTTGACCTAGCGTTTTTTCTACCATAGTCTGGACCTCTAACAATTTACTTAGCAGTTTTTCGGTTTGTTTTTTATTGGATTCTAATCTACTATAAAGGTAACGTAACCCAATAAGATAGGATAAAACAAAGCCAAAACAGAATGAAACAAAAACGGAACAGACAATGGTTGTATCAACTTTCTCTTTCTCAGGGCCGAATAACTTCAAACCTTGAGCCAACCATTTTTCCCAGTTCGCCTGAGAAAATTCTAGGGCTAGGGAGCTTGAAATAAAAACAAAATAAATCAAAACAAGAACACATTGTTTTTCTAAATGTTCACCCATTCTGTTGCCTTCCCTCAGGGGCGAGCAGTTTTATTCACCTCTAAGTTTCAGGCGTTCCCCGTGCGGGCCGCCAAATGCCGCAGTCTTGGCTGGGCACAGAATCACGAGCCAGTCAAGCAGGAACAAAACTTTATTTTGAAAAAGCCGCCGCAGGTAAGCCAAACCCGGTCCTCCCACGCGGGCGTCTGCTGGAACCGCCCGCCTCCCGGAGCCAGGGTCCCGGACCTTCCCCGGAATTTCCTCCTACTATCTTTCCCCAACCAATGGGAACTCTCCAGCAGTCCGGTAACTTGAGTCCTGTAGCAAGCCAAGGTGAACAGCAGGAGCCCAATTTGCATATGAATGTAAATCTTAGCATAATAATACCTCAGTGGCTAGTTGGCGTCACTTTACAACCAAAGGTGCCATTTATATTTTGTTTGTGGCTCCTAGCACGCAGCCAGGGTAGAGGGGACTCGCCCCTCCTGGTGGGAGACCTTTCCAACCTGGGTATCTGAAGGAACTTTTTTACTGCCTCAGCCAGGGTACAGAGGACTCGCCTTTCCAGGCGGGGGACCCCTCCCACCTGTGTGTCTGGGAGCTCATTTACCACCGCAGCCAGTGTTGAGGGGAGTTGCCCCTGCAGAAGAGAGACCCCTCTCACCTGGGTGTCTGGTGGGAGCTCGGACACCACCACAGCCAGGGCTGAGGGGACTTGTCCCACTATGTGGAAGACCCCTTACACCTGGGTTTCAGGGGGAGCTCATATACTACTGCAGCAATGGTAGAGGGGACTAGCCCCTCCAGGGGGGAGACCCCTTACTTTTGGGTGTCCAGGGGAGCTTGAATACCGCCTTAGCCAGTGTGGAGCATACTCGCTCCTCCTGGCGGGAGACACCTCCCATCTGGCTATGGGGGGGGGGAGCTCGTATACTGCAGCAGCCAGGATAGAGGAGACTCGCCCCACTAGGCGGAAGACCCCTCACACCTGAGTATCAGGGCAACTCATGTACCGCTACAGGTAGGGTAGAAGGGAATCGCCAATCAAGGTAGGAGACCCCTCCCACCTGGGTATAAGGGGGAGCTTCTATACTGCCACAGCCAGGGTTGAGGCTACTCACCTCTTTAAGTGGGAAACCCCCTCCCTCCTGGGTGTCCGGTGGAGCTCATATACTGCCACATGCAGGGTAGAGGGGACTCGCCCCTCCAGGCGGGAGGCCCCTCCCACCTGGGTGTCTGAGGGAGCTCCTATACCTCCACAGCCAGGGTAGAGGGGACTTGCCCCTCCATGCGGGAGACCCTTCCCACCTGGGTGTCTGGGGGAGCTTGTATACCACCGCTGCCAGGGTAGAGGGGTCTCCTGGCACCAGGCGGGAGACCCCTCCCACTTGGGTGTCAAGGGCGGGGGGTGGGATCCTATACCACAGCAGCCAGGGGAGAGGCAACTCTCTTCCTCCAGGGGGAAGACCCCACCCACCTGGGTCTCCAGGGAAGCTTGAATACCTCCGCAGCCAGGATAGAGGGGACTCGCCCCTCCAGTCAAGAGTCCCCTCTGACCTGGGTGTGGGGGGAGCTCCTATATCGCTGCAGCCAGGGGAGCTGGGAGTCGCCCTCCTGGCGGGAGTCCCCTCCTACCTGTGTGTTGGGGGAAGCACGAATACCAATGCAGCCAGGGTATAGAGGACTCACTTCTCCAGTCAAAAGACCCCTCTAATCTGGGTGTTGGGGGGAGGTCCTATATCGCCTCAGCCAGAATAGAGGGGACTGGCCCCTCCATGCGGGAGACCCCTCCCACCTGGGTGTGTGGGGGAGCTCATACACAGCCACAACCAGGATAGAGGGGACTCACCACTGAAGGTGGGAGACCCTTCCTACCTGAGTGCCAGGGGAAGCTCCTGTACTGCTGCATCCAGGGCAGAGCGTACTTGCCCCTCCAGGCCAAAGACCATTTTCACGTGGGTGTGGAGTGGAGCTCTTATACTGCTGCAGCCATGGTAGAGGGGACTCACCCCTCCACGTGGGGGACCCCTCCCACCTGATGTCCTGGGACCTCATATACCCCAGCAGCCATGGTAGAGGTGACTCCCACTCCTGGTGGGAGAACCCTCCCACCTGGGAATGGGGGGGGGGGACTTGTATACCGCCGCAGCCAGGGTAGAGGGGACTCGCCCCTCCAGGTAGGACACCCCTCCCACCTGTTTTTTTGGGGGGTGCTCATATCCTGCCACAGCCAGGGTAGCAGGGACTCACCCCTGCATGCAAGAGACCCCTCCCACCTGGGTGTCTGGGGGGACTGTATACACCGCCTAAGCCAGAGTAGAGAGGACTCCCCCTGGAGGCAGGAGACCCCTCCTACCTGTGTGTTAGGCGGAGTTTTTCTACTACCACAGCCAGGGTAGAGGGTACTCGCCCCTCCAAGCAGGAGACCCCTAAAACCTGGGTGTCAGGGGGAGCTCATATACTGCCCTAGCCTGGAGAGAGGAAACTCGCCTCTCCAGGTGGGAGACCCCTCCCACCTGGGAGTTGGGCAGAACTCATATACCACCACAGCCAGGGTAGCGGGGACTTGCCCCTTCAGGGGTGTCAAGGGGAGCTTTTATACCACCTCAGCCAGGGTAGAGGGAACTTGCCCCTCTAGGTGGTAGATCCCTTCTACCTGGGTGTCCTGGGGAGCACCTATACCGCTGCAGGCAGGGTAGAGGGGACTCGCCCAGCCATGTGGGAAACCCCTTGCACCTGGGTGTCAAGGAAAGGTAGTATACCTCTGCAGCCAGGGTAGAGGGGATGCAACCCTCTATGCAGGAGACCCCTTTCACCTGGGTGTCTGGGGAAGGTAGTACACCGCTGAAGCCAAGGTAGAGGGGACTTGCCCCTCTAGGCGGACGACCCCTCCCACCTGGGTGTCTGGGGGAGCTCCTATACCACTGCAGCCAGTATAGAGGGGACTCCCTACACCAGGTAAAAGACCACTCTCACCTCGGTGTCGGGGTCCGGGTTGGAACTAGATTACTGCCACAGCCAGGGTAAGGGAGACTCGACCCTCCAGGCGAGAGACTCCTCCCATATTGGTGTCGGGTTGAGCTTGTATTCTGCCTTAGACAGGGTAGAGGGGACTCGCCCCTCCAGGCGGGAGATCTCTCCCACCTGGGTGTGTGTGGTGGGGGGCTCCTAGACAACTGATACCAGGATAGCAGGGACTGGCCCCTCCAGGTGGGAGAACACGTTTACCTTGGTGTCAGGTCCCGGGAGCTGGTATCACGATGCAGCCAGGATAGAGGGAGCTCCCTCCAGGCGAAAGACCCTCCCATCTGGGTAATGAGGGTGGGTGGATCTAGTGTACCGCTGCCATCAGGATAGCGGAAACTCGCCCCACTAGGCGGGAGACCTCTCACACCTTGTTGTCAGGGGAGCTCATATGCCGCCACAGGCAGGGTGGAGGGGACTCACCACTCCAGGCTGCAGACCCCACCCACCTGGGTGTAGAGTGGAGCTCATATACTGTCACAGGCAGGGTCGAGGGGAATCGCCCCTTAAGCGGGAAACCCCTCCCACCTGGGTGTCATGGGAAGCTCATATACCGCCACAACCAGGAGAGTGGGGACTCGCCCTTAAAGGCTAGTGGACCCCTCACACCTGGGTGTCAGGTGGAGCTCCTATAGCTCCGCAGCCAGGGTAGATCGGACTCACCCCTCCACTAGGGTGACCCCTCCCACTTGGGTGTCTGGGGAGCACGTATACTGCCACAGCCAGGGTAGAGGGGTTCCCCCTCTTTAGGCAGGAGACCCCTCCCACCTTGGTGTTCCTGGAGCTCTTATAGGGCAGCAGACAGGGTAGAGGGGACTCGGACTCCAACAGGAGATCCCTCTCACCTTAGTGTAGTGGGGACCTTGCATACTGCTTAACCCAGGGTAAAGGTGACTTGCCCCTCCAGGCAAAAGTCCCCTCCCACCTGGGTCTCTGTGAGAGCATGTATACAGCAGCAGCCAGGGTAGAGGGGACTCGCCCCTCCAGGTGGGACACCCCTCCCACCGGGGTGTCAGCATGAGCTCCTATACAGCCGCGAAGTAGTAACGACTCTACCCTTTAGGCGGGAGACTCCTCCCACCTGGGTGGCAGGGGAACTCCTATACTTCAGCAGCCAGAGTAGAGAGGACTACAATCCTCTAGGTGGGAGACCCCTCCCACCTGGGTGTCCAGGAGAGCTTCTATACTGCCACAGGCAGGGTAAAGGGGACTCTACACTTTCGGTGGGAGACTCCTCCCACCTGGGTGTCAGGGGAGCTCTTTTACCATCACAGCCAGGATAGAGTGGACTCTCGCCCCTCCAAGCGGGAGACCACTCCCACCTAGATGGGGGGGGGCTTGTATACCGCCCAAACCAGGGTAGAAGGGATTCGCCCCTCCATGCGGAAGACCCCTCAGACCTGTGTGTCTTTGGGGAGTTTGTACACCACTGAATCCAGGGTAGAGGGGACTCGCCCCTCCAGGCGGGAGACCCCTCCCACCTGGGTGTCTCTGGGAGCTTGCTTGTTTACTACCTTAGCCAGGATAGAGCGGACTTGCCCCTCCAGGGAGGAGATCTCTCCCTCCTGGGTGTCAGGGAAAGCTCCTATACCACAGCCTCCAGGGTATCGGAGACTCGCCCCTCCAGGCGGAGACACCTCACACCTGGGTGTCCTGGGCGGGGGGGGGGGGGGGGCTCATATACAGCTGCGGGCCGGGAAGCAGGGAATCGCCCCTCCAGTCGGGAGATACATCCCACCTGGGTGTCAGGGGGAGTTCGGACACCACTGAATCCAGGGTAGAGGGGACTCGCCCCTCCAGGCGGGAAACCCCTCCCACCTGGGTGTCTCAGGGAGATTGTATACCACCTTAGCCAGGGTAGAGAGCACTCGCCCCTACAGTCGGGAGACCCCTCTCTCCTGGGTGTCTGGGGGAGCTTGTATACCGCCTTAGCCAGGGTGGAGGTGACTCGCCTCTCTAGGCGGGAGATTCCTATCACCTCTGTGTCATGGGGAGCTCATATACCTTTGTAGCCAGGGTAGTGTGGACTCGCCCCTGCAGGCGGGACACCCCTCTATCCTTGGTGTGCAGGGGAGCTTGTACACCCCAGCAGCCAGGGTAGAGGGGACTCGCCCCTCCAGTTGGGAGACCCTTCACACCTGGGTGTCGGGGGAACTCCTATACCTCCGAAGCCAGGGTAGCAGGGACTCGCCACTACAGGTGGAGACCCCTCCCAATGGGTGTCCGGGGGAATCTTGTATAATGGCACAGCCAGGGTAGAGAGGTTTACCCCTGCAGGCGGGAGACCCCTCCCACCTGGGTGTCCCTGGAGCTCTTATAGGGCACCAGCTCAAGTAGAGGGGACTCTCCCTTCCAGTCAGGAGGCCCGTCCCACCTGGGTGTCAGTACACTAGTATACAGTCTTAGCCAGGGTTGAGGAGACTTACCACTCCTGGCAGGAGACCCATCCAGGCGGGAGACCCCTCCCCCAACTGAGTGTCTGGGAGAGTTTGTATACCTCCATAGCCTAGGTAGAGGGTACTCGGCCCTCCAGGCTGGAGACCCCTCCAACCTGGGTGTTGCTGGGAGCTCTTATACAACTGCAGCCAGGGTGCGAGTAAGGGGCCTGAAACCAATGGACAGGGACAGGAATAGGGTCCTTCAGAAGGGCAGCCAGGGGCTCAAGCAAGGAGTCAGGCCCAGGAATGGAGAGCCATGCTCCAGAGCCCCAGCAGAGCTTGGGAGAATAGGGAGGGGAGAGAGGGAGGAAGGTGGCATAAGGGGAAGAAGCCTCAAGGCCCAGATCCAAGGCTAGCTGTCAAGGAGCAGGGACCAGGCTGAGGGAGGCAAAAGGGCATAGGCAAGGGGCAGGGATATGTTTTCACAAAGGGAGCCCCCAGGGCCAAGAGGCCAGGTCAAGTCCCCTGGCCTGGGTGAACATCCTGGGAAATGGATCAGGAAAGAGGGCCTAGCAGGGATAGGGACCACAGGAGGGACAAAGGATGGCACAGCGGGAAGATCTAGAGGATGAGTGTTGGTGGGGTGTGGTCAGGACTACAGAAAGGAGCCAAGGCTAGGTTTCTAGAGGAGGTCCCTTGGCAAGGGAGAGCAGGGAAGGGCAAGGTCGGGCTGGAGGGAGGCACTAGTGGACAGCAGTGCAGGGAAACCAAGGGGAGATGAAGATCTCCCCAAGCAAGGAGCCTGCAATCAATGCCTAGGGACATGCTGGGCAACAAGGGCTACCAGAGGCTCAAGTTAGGAGCCAGTGCCAGCGCTACTGCCAGGTGTCAGGGTTTAAGTGCAGGACTTAGGGCCCAGGGAGAGCAAGGGGACCAGGCGAGGGCCTGGGCTCTCTTTCCCATAAGGCGCCTGGCCCAGATGAGATTCAAGGGCCAGGGACTGGGCCAAGGTGGCCTGTCAAGGGACAAGGGGCAGGAGGATGGCGATGGGAGGGCATGGCACCGGTTTGCGTTGGGTGTGGAGAAGGGCAAGAACCAGGACCCAAGGCAGAGGCCCAGGAATGGAATGGACCTGACCAACAGTGGATTAGGAACCCCAGCAGGAAAAGGCCCGTGCTCCAGAGGAAAGCAACAGGGGAAGGAGAGGAAGGGGCGGTGCTAGGATAGGAGACAGAGGCGGTGCAAAGGGCAAGGAGGGGAGTGTGCTAGGGGGCCCAATCAAGGGACCCCCAGGTCAGACCAACACCAAGAGATGCCACGCGAAGCCCCGCAACAGAAAGAAAGCAGTTAGGGTCTCAGGTGAGCGACCAGGCCCGGGGACAGGAGCATGAATGGTCAGGGTTAGGGAGGGCTGGGTTGGGGTAGGGGCAACATGCAAGGTTAGAGGGCAGGGGAGGGAAGGGTGGGTGTGGCACAGGGCAAGGACGGCCCTAGGCCCAAGTCCACTGCCACCTGTCAAGGTTCCAGAGGCAAAGGGGGCCCAGGTGTGGGGCAGGGCTGTGTTTCCCATAGGGAGCCTTAAGGGCGCAGAAGCCAGCCAATTCCAGTCCTCTGCCCCAGGGGAGTAGATCCTCAGAGAGACTGGACCAAAGGAGTGCCAAAGGAGGGCACTGGAATGGATGTTTTGCTTCCGGAATTGGGGGGCCCTTGGGAGGAGTCAGGATACATTTGAGAGCACAGGCTAGGGAGAAGCAGGGGGAGGGGAGGGTCTGTAAAGTGCCAGGATACTACCATACAAGGGGAACTGAGGGGGAGGAACAGTGGGGACTTGAAAATGGAGCCTGAAATTAAGGGACAGGAGGACAGGGTCCTTGAGAAGTATGACTGGATGCTCCAGCAAGGAACCAGGCCCAGGAAAGGAGAGACAAGTGCCTTGGCCCTGGCCAGGATTGCATGAAAATGAACAGGACTGGGAAAGGGAGGGAGGGGAGAAAGGTGAGCGGGTGGTGCAGGGATTGCAGGACACAAGCCCTAGGTCCACTGCTGGGAGAGCTAGGCCCATGCTGAGGGAGGACAAAGGGCCCAGACAAGTGGCAGGGCTACATTTTCCCAAAGGAAGCCCTCAGGGACAAAAAACCCGGTCCAGTTCCCTGGCCCTGGTGAGAATTCTAGAAAAATGATCAGGAAAAGGGGCCTGGCAGGGACAGGGACGACATGAGGGCTGAAGAAAGGTACATAGAGAAAGGCGGGAGGACCAGTGTTGGTGGGGAAGCAGCCAGGACCCCAGAAAGAAGCCCAGGCTAGTGACCTAGAGCAGGGCCCAGGCAGGGGAGAGCAGGGAAGGGCCTGGCCAGGTAGGAGGGCGGCACTAGGGTTCTGCAGTGCAGGGATGCCAAGGGAACAGGGAAGCAGCCCAAGTAAGGGGCCCGCAGTCCAAGCACAGGAATGCCCAGAGCAAGAAGGTCCACCAGACGGTCAAGCAAGGAGCCAGGCCAGGGAATGGAGAGCTAAGAGCCAAGGCTGGGGAAGAGGGCTCAGGACACTGGACAGAGCTGGGGAGGGAAGGCTGGGGATCCAGTCAGGGGGAGCCAGGCTCAAGTGCCAGAGCCACTGCCAGGTGTCATGGTTCCAGGTGTAGGACCAAGGGCCCAGGGAGAGTAAGGGGCCCACGTGAGGGGCAGAACTCTGTTTCCCACAAGATGCCCTGGTGCAGATGAGAATCAAGGGCCAGGGACCAGGCCAAGGGGGTCTGGCAAGGGACAAGTTCCAGGAGGACAGCGATCAGAAGGCATGGCACAGGGTCGAGGTGGGTGCAGAGAGGGACAAGAGCCAGGATCCAAGCAAGAACTTTAGGTAAGGGACCAACCAGGCCAAAACAGGACCCAAGGAGCAGGAGGCCTGCTCACCAGGGGAAAGCAGTAGGGGAAGGAGAGGAAGGGGCAGTGCTAGGATGAGGTGACAGAGGGCAGTGCAAAGGGCAAGGAGGGGAGCTCACTAGGGGGCCCAAGAAAGGGGCCCCCAGGTCAGTCCCCACAACAAGAAATCCCACGGGAAGCCACAGGACACAATGAGTAC
Organism: Spermophilus citellus; assembly: GCF_964194105.1. Lineage (NCBI taxonomy): Eukaryota > Metazoa > Chordata > Mammalia > Rodentia > Sciuridae > Spermophilus > Spermophilus citellus. The sequence goes on from NC_138190.1 coordinate 77,506,451, forward strand.
GATCAAGGGCTCAGGTGAGTGGCCAGGCCTGGGAATTGGAGCACAACTGTCAGGGTTAGGAGGACTGGGTTGGGGTAGGGGCAGCATGTAAGGCTAGAGGGAAGGGGATTGAAGGGAGGGGATCGGGCAGAGCAAGGTCGGCACTAGGTCTTCAGTGGGCAGAGGCCAGCCAATTCCCCTCCTCTGCCCCAGATGTGTAAATACTCAGAGAGGGACCTGGACCAAAGGAGTGCCAAAGGAGGGCACTGTGAGGGGATACTTTGTGTCAGGAATTGGGGGGGTCAATGGGGAACAGGACCCATTCTTGGAGCCCAGCCTAGGGAGAAGCAGTGGGAGGGGTGAGTCCAGGCAATGCGGGGATATCACAGTACTGTTGTAGGGTCAAATGAAGCAAGGCACTGAACATAGCAGGAAACAGTTTTATTTGGCTGCAGCCAGGCTCAGAGGGCACAGCTTTGGCTGAAATCAATCAATCCAAAGAACCCCAATTTCAGGCAGTTTCAGAATTTTATACCCAGCATGTAAGAGGAGGGGCTCAGAAGTTCACAGTCTACAGAAGTTCACATAAAAGCAGCTTTTTCTTTCACTTTTTGGGCAAATTAACTCTTCAAAGACAACACCTGAGTAGGGAGAGCTTCCTTTTCCCATTTTTACTCTCCCTGCCAGTTGTTACCATGGAGCCCAGTTGGTAACATATCTTAAAAATGTAGACATCTCTGTGAATCCCAGCTGAAGGCCAGCAGCCTTGTTTGCACATTTCTACCAACTACTATACTGGATATGTTTATAATACACTAGTAAGGGGGTGCCTAGCAACTGGAGTGCTGATGATCTCTTCTCAGCCAGTGGCCGAGTAAAACAGGGCAACAGGAAAATAGGAAGTTTATCAATATTGAACTCTTTTGCAGAGACTCTTTTGCTGACAGTCCTAAAATCAGCCATGGTGAAGATTTCTGGAGAAGCCCAGGTAAGACTTTTCTGTGGAGGAAGGGGGTGCCACTCCAATTCCCCCCTTTAATGATGCTCCCCATAAATTAATCCTTTAAATTTAAGAGCATCATTACCATTATCTTGGCTTGAAGCCTTATATAATGTCAAAACCTTAGTTGTCATCTTTTCAACAGCAGCTTCTATAGTGGACCCATTGGTTTTAATGCACAGTGGAGCCAAATATGGGAGCAATAAACAGGTTAACAGCAGAATACCCACTATACCAGTTAAGCTTTTAAATCTATCAAGGGTTGACAACCATCTCCCAAAAGCATGTTTGGGACCCAAAGTTTAATTCCCTTCTAGGTATGAACTAGCACTGTGCAAGTTCTCTTGTGTTGTTGGCTAAATTCTTAACTGTTTGTCTATTGTCATCCATTTGATGCAAAAATCTGAGCTGTTGAACTCTCCACATATTTCTCTTTCCTCAGCCAGTAGGGAATATAATACCAAGCAGTTTTGATAGTTAGCCATTCTCTTCTGGTCTGTTGGGTGGCTAGGAGGTCAAAGGCTGTGGCAGTCTGAGTAATAATAATTACTAGTACAGATTGTAAGTGAATAATTCTGTTTATTATGTAAAAAGAAGTTCTATAACTTTAACTGCCATTTTGTGCCCTGGTAGTGGGACCATAAGTGTCAATAATCATCTGTTTTGGCCAGTTATCTTTACCCCAAGATTGGTGACCTCCTAAGTCATGTTTCTTCCCAATGGACTTCTTTTGTCATTCCAAACAGTCATCCATCCATTGCATTCCTCTGGCAGGACAGGTCCTAAATATATGTTTACCACCACCTGGTTATAGTGGATTGTGTTGACATATGGTTCACATGATCTCCATGGTTGGAATAGGAATAGGACCCAACCCCTTAAGGTGATCAAAGGAAACCAAACTAAATAATAGACTAACGTTTTGGTTAGCATAAGTTAAACAGCATAAATTAACAAAGCCAAACTAATAACACCAAACAAATCCTAGGAAATTTATATAAAATAAAAAAAAAGTATGATTTTTTTTCTACCCAGTGTTCAGTCAGTAGGAGATACTGTTATCAAACCAGTAGCAAAAACCAAAGAATTATGTATATATCTAGAAGCAAGCGGTGGCAATGCATTATAGTATAAGAACTATCTTAGTGGTTGAAAGTGTTCATTAGTCCTGGTGGGAAGTTTATTTTTCATGGTTCATTGATCAGCCAGTCCCTCCCATGTGGCTGAAGCAGGACCATAGTCTCCTCAAGCTTCTGCTGTGCATACACCAGTCAGCTTCTGGAGAGACTGGAACAGGGCTGTTGTCCTTCTGACCCTCAAGCTTCTCTGGTGCTCCTTTTTTTTCTAGACAGTCAGCTTCAAGGGCATAGCAGCATCTGGAGTGCATGCCCAGTCCACAGCCACAGGCTTGATTCTGGTGTAGTCAATCCAGGAACCTATTTCTGCAAACTAGACTCCAGTTGGGGTGGATAAAATAACAGGCAAGGGGCCCTTCCAACAAAGTTTGAATATTCTATTCTTTGACCCAGATGCAATCTCCAGGCTTGAAGGAGTGAGCACCTGTGGTCAAACTTACTGGCAATCATTCTCTAACCCATTGGTTGAGAACCTATAAAGTTTTCCCTAAAGCATGAAGCTGTTGTGCCTGGGTTAATTCTCCTATCTCTCTTAAGTCTCCCAATGGTTCCCTAATAAGAGGGGGTCCCACGTACATTATCTTATAAGAAGAGAATCCAGTCCTCCTAGTGGGAGTGGATCTAATCCTCAACAGTATAATAGGGAGAACTTCATCACAATGTGAGTCTAGTGACACAGCTTACCCAATTGAGACTTAAAGTCCTGTTCATCCTTTGAACTTTACCAGAACTCCACAGCCTATAGGCAGTATGTAACTTCCATCTGAGATTTAAACTCTTGGTCAGTAATCATATCACCTCTGCCCAAAAGCTGGCCCAATTGTCTGAGCCAATATTTATTGAGATACCAAATCTGGGACTAATTTCCCAGAGAAGCATCCTGGTTATCTTCCTAGCCTTTTCAGGGTGGGTGGTAAAGGCTTCCAACCATTCAGAATAGAAACACACAAAAACCAGAAGTTACTTATAGCCCCGTGAGTGTGGTAGTACAGTGAAGTCTACTTTCAAGTCTTCAAAAGGTGCTCCTCCTATAGTTTGGATTCCTGGTGGGAGCTCTGGTCCCTGAAAAGGATTGTTGTGAGCACAAATCTCACATTGTTTTCAGATCATCCAAGTGATGTTTGTGAGCAGGGGGACATAGAAATGTTGACTCAGAACTGTCTCAAGTGCTGTATGTGCAATGTGTTCTCTTGTGGACTGTTTGATAAAGGCTGGGGCTAGAATCTCTGAGATGGCTATGCCAGCCATCAAAAAAATCTCCATCATCTTCCTGGGAGAAAATTTTCTTTTTCATTCTTATACCATTTATGTTCATGTTGGGAGTGTGTTGGCTCACATTCTGTTAAATAGTCAGCCAGGCAGAAGGGCAGCATTTAAACCTGGGACTGGATTTTCTTCTCATTTCTTGCAGACAGCTGTCCTGGCCTCTCTGTCAGTCTCTGGTTGCCCTGATAAACCACAGTGTTTCCCCTTCGATGACCTTGGCAATATATAATCACAACCTTCCTGGGAGCCCACAGTGCATCCAAAAGTTTAAAAATTTCTAGCCCATACATCATGCCTTTTTTTCTCCTGAGTTAATGAGCCCCTTTTCCTTACATAAGGCCCTATGAATATGAAGGGTAGCAAATGCATATCTTGAGTCTAGGTAAATATCCACACAGACTCCTGGTGTCAACTGATGGACCAACCAAGGGGGCACAGTGAATTCGCTGCCCTCCTGCCTGCTCAAGTACAGGGCATGCTAATCTTTGAGGTCCTGTCTCAGGATCCCATCTATCAACTACGGGGATTGGGCACACCATAGCATTTGTTGTCTCTATAGGTGGAGCAGTTGGTTGGACACTTACACCCTCTGGTGATAGAAAGGTGTTAGTAGCAGCCTCCTGTTGTAACTTTTTCCCTGATAGTTCTTTCTCCTTTAAATTTTCTTCCTCTGTCTGACTAGCTCGAGAGACCTTCTCTTTTACTTGATCTAAAATGTCTTTCTCCATGGTCTGAACCTCTAACAACTTACTTAACACTCTTTTGGTTTGTTTTTTACTAATTTCTAATCTACTATAAAGATAACGCAACCCAACAAGATAACACAAACAAAACTGAAACAGAATGAAACAAAAACGGAACAAAAAATCATTGTATCAATTTTTCTATTTTCCTGACATGTGCATTTGTGGTCTATTTCTATCTCTTCCTCAGAGGCGAACAACTTCAAACCTTGAGCCAACCATTTTTCCCAGTTTGCCTGAGAAAATTCTAGGGATAGGCAGCTTGAAACAAAAACAAATCAAAACAAGAACACATTGTTTTTTGAAACGGTCACCCATTCTCTCGCCTTCCCTTAGGGGTGAACAATTTCACTTACCTCCGAGCTTCAGGCGTTCCCCGCACGGGCCGCCAAATGCCGCAGTCTGGCTGGGCACAAATCACGAGCCACTGAAGCAGGAACAAACTTTATTTCTGAACTCCACCAGCACACTCCACACACGCTCCCCGGGAATTCTCCCAAACGCCACCCATACGGCTCCTCCAGGAACCACCAACTGGAAATCCCTCCTCTGGCACTTCCCCAACCAATGGGAACTCTCCAGGAATCCCCGAGAACTCCAAAGTAGCAGGCCGAGGCAGACAGCAGGGGTCTAATATACACAGCTTAACATAACCATTATCATCTCAATGGCTTGCTAGTAACTTACTCTACTTGCAAGTGGAATTATACATGTAATAGATATATTGGCATGGGGCTGAGGGCATGTGTGTTTGTATGCATATATGTATTTAAGTATATATACATTCTGGTTTCTAATTCTCATCCCAAGAAATAGTCTTTTTCCTGGGCAAATTCACTTACATCATTTGAACAAATAAATGAGTATGGAGGACATAGAGCTATGGCTCTGTGAGACAAGCCTCAGTGAAAAGGGACTAAAAGTGAAATAGTACAGGAATGGTGGAGCAAGGACCTCCAAAAATCTGCTCCCCAATAAAAACAAGAGCATCAATAATAAATTGTCCAAATCGATGTTTTCAGAACTCTGCAATTAATTAAAGGCTTGTGACAGTCCAAGGAGCATTTGTTCAAAATGACTGAACCTTTCATAAGAACTGTGAGCTTTGTGAAATTTTCAGTTGTCCTATTCCAATCCCTGTATTCCCAGCTCTACAGTAGCTTGTAGTAGTACGGACAACTACAGTAATTGTGAAAATCAGTAGCCTAGCAGTCCCTAGAGGGAGAGGCTGAATTGGACATCCCAAAAAAGTCCCATTTTCAGAAAATTATCACTATCTGACCTGTGGAAAAGTTTCTTGGCAGTGCCTACTCATATGATTCATCTTTATTTGATCTGTATCAGAACTTGCTCCATACAAAAAGCCTTTTTGGCTTTAATCCTTTATTTTTACAGCAGTCTTAGGTTTATAGGAAAATTGAGCAGATGGTACAAAGTGTTGAGACAGATGCTTAGCAAAATGGTGGATAGGACTCTTCAGGAATCAGCCATCTGTAGAAATATCAATTTGAAAAATGATCCACACACAAAAATACCTTTACAAGAGTTAAGGAAACCAGATAAGAGATCATGTTACATGAGTATAGCACAGAAATTTAAAAAAAAAACACATTGAAGAGGGCACAAAGGACAATTTTACATTGTCTGTATCATCCCCCTCCCACAACATGAGACTACACAGTGTAGAGAGAGAGACATCCTCTACTTATATAGGAGAGGGGACCAAGCACTGGACTTTGCTTTGAAATCTAATACTGTAAAACCCAGCATCAGGCAAGCCCCTGGTGCTTTGGGTAGACAAGAGAGTCATGTTCTCAGCCTGCCCTAGTAGCAGGCTAGATACCACAATCTAGGCCTGCACACCTGACTATCTCTTCACTGCTGGGCTGACCTCAATAACCCCAGGTTCTAGATCACTCTTAATCCTAGATCAATGCTAGTGTACCAGGCTTTAGGCCCAGAACAGCACCAAGCAAGTCCCCACAGCCTCAGTCTCCAGGCCACCCCAGAGCCAAGCCAGCCTCACTCAGCAGCCCCAGGATCCACACCACCCTCAGCACCTGACACCCATCACCCCAGTATCAGGCCACATCTTACAGCCCTAGTCATCAGCCTACCACCCATGGACTCGGCCTCCAGGTGGGTGAGACCTTTTAGCTCCAGGTCCACCTCAGATTACCAATTAGCCCAGAACCAAGTAGGCCTACAGAGCCCTAGGCTTCAGGCCTGCTCTTGTGTCATATAAGCATATCTGCTCTCAAGAACTAGGCCAAGGGGCTGGGGATGTGGCTCAAGCGGTAGTGCGCTTGCCTGGCATGCGTGCGGCCCGGGTTCGATCCTCAGCACCACATACAAACAAAGATGTTGTGTCCGCCGATAACTAAAAAATAAATATTAAAAAAATTATCTCTCTCTCTCTCTCTCTCTCTCTCTCTCTCTCTCTCTCTCTCTCTCTCCTCTCTCACTCTCTCTTTAAAAAAAAAAAAAAAGAACTAGGCCAAAACCCAGGGATACAATATCTACACCTGCCCTGTTGTAATGTTCCCTATAGCCCTAATACCCTCAAAGCTGGCCCCTAAAGCCCCAGGACCCAGCCCAGCCCTTACAAACCTAGCCTCCAGTATACTTTGCTTTAAGCCTGGCCTCTGTGGACACAAATTCCATGTCATCCCCCTAATGACAAACCCCATGGCCATAAGCACTGGAACATCACATGTGATCTCAGGCTACAGGTCATCCTTAGGCTCTATACTTGCCTTAGCATCAAGCTGACTCCAGGCTACAGGGGTCTCAGGGTCCAAGCCAGTTCCAGTAGACCCAGGGTACAAGTTCATCCCAGTAGACCTTGATGCCAGGCTAGCCTCCATGGACTGAAATTCTAGGACCACCCACACAAACCCAAGGTCTAAATTCAACTCTGGGAACATAGGACCCAGGCTTGGCCTCAAAGACTTAGACTCAAGACCAATGTAGTGCCTGGATAGGCCCTGAAGACACAAGTTCAAGGACTATCCTAGTGTGAAGCAAGGCCCTATGGACCCATGCTTAAGAATGTCTCCAAGAGATACAGGATCTAAGCCTACCCAAAGAAGATGCAAAAAAAAAAAAAAAAAGCTCCAGTCTAGTAGATCCAGGCTCCAGGTCCACCCACTGGCTGACTCAGCTACCAAAAGAGAACAGGAGTAGCTATGTTTAAATCAGATCAAAGTAGACTGCAATTAAAAAAAAAAGTAAAACAAGACAAATAAGGTCTTTATAAAATGATAAAGGGGTCAATTCAGAAAGAGCACATAATAATTGTAAACACATGTGTACCAACATCAGAGCACCTAAAAATACACGACAAATGTTAATGGGTCCAAAGGAAGAGTCAGACTGAAATATAGTAATAGTAGGGGACTTCAATACCCTTTTAATGTACTTTCAGCAGTGGAAGGATCATTCAAAGAGAGACATGATGAGAAAAATTGGACTTAAACTTCACCATAGACCAAATGGACTTAACAGACCTATATAGGACCTTCCATCTCAAGGCAGCAGAATATACACTCTTATTAAGTACACATAGACCATTCTCTAGGATAAACCATGTGGTAGATCTCAAAAAAAAAAAAAAAAAAAACTCAACAAATTCAAAAAAATCAAAACCACACCAAGTATTTTTTCTGAGCACAATGTCATGAAACTAGAACAGGAAAAACTTTAGCAATTATACACTAAAGCAGAAAAAGGCGGAAGGCCAGGAACCACAGAACAAGAATAAGGCATTCAAAGGAGTTTTACTGGGAAGGGGGAGGCGCTCCGGGTCCAGGTTCACTGGTCAATGAACTAATGAGGGGAAGTCGTGAGTGTTCAGGCAGAACCATACCCAGTTAGGTCACTAGAGGAAGGAGGGCTAGGCCAACTGCATTGTTACTACCCTTAGCGGGTTGGCCAAGCAGAGTTTAGGGGCTGGGTCACTTCAGCCAGGTGAAAAGTCCCTGCCTGCCGCAGTCTTGGCTGGGCACAGAATCACGAGCCACCACACAGCTTTGTAGATTCAAACAGCAATTCTTTATTCCCGAACTCACACCAGCCTCCACACACGTTCTGGGGCAATCCCAGTTCAGCTGCCACACAATTTACCTACTCCACCAGGCTTTTTTTCCCAAAATGCTCTCTGAATCTCACGAGAACTCAACGGGAGCTCAGGCAGGAGGAACGCCCTAATTCCAGCAGCAATAATCCTCAACATCGAATTTCCCTAAAATCCAAGGTCTTAAACTGGGAACACCCTTAACTCAAGGAGCGGGATACTTCCTCAAACTGCAGGACACACCCTAATCCTGGATCCACCCTGGTCGTTGAGCAGGGTCACCTTTCTCAAACACACATGCAAGGTCAACAGCGAAATTAACATGGGGTACGCTAGCAAGGAAATTTCGATGGTCATTCCTACTTGGTAATGGCCCTCAGCACCTGCCCATGGCTGCCATGGGATGGCAAGGGGGAAGGGAAAGGGAAGGGAAAGTTGTTGGCAGATAATACACATACATGGAAATTTAGACAACAACCAGGAGGTCAATGAAGAAATTAAAAGGGAAATTTAAAAATATCTTGAGACAAATGAAAATGAACATACAATGTGCCAACACTTATGAAATATAGCAGTAAATTCCCACATCAACAAATAAGAACGATCTCAAATAAATATCCTAATACACAGCTCAAGGATCTAGAAAAAAAGAGTGAACTAAAACCAAAGTTACTAGAAGGAAATATGTAATAAAGATCACAGAAGGAATAAATAAAATATAGATTAGAAAAACAATAGAAAGGATTAACCAAACTAAGAGTTGGTGGGCTTTCTGTTATACATTGGAAACTTTAATTTCTTACTCTTTAAAAAATGTATGTACAGGATTAGTAATCTACACAAACTTGGGTGATGAGAAAAAACTGGTAAGTCTTTACTTGATTTTAAAAAAGAAGACTCAAATGAAATTAAAAATTAAGATGGAGGCATTGCAGCTGGCAGCACAGAAACACAAAGGTCCATATGAGACAATCACACAATTATATACCAACAAATTAAATGAGCTAGAAGAAATACAAAAATTTGGAGAGACACACAGCTTACTTAGACTGAATCAGGAGAAACAGAAAATTTGAACAGAACAGTAACAAGGAAGAAGATTGAATTAGTAATAAAAAGACTCCCATCAGAGAAAAGTCCAGGAGCCCAGAGCTTCACAGCTGGATTCTACAAAATATGAACATTCTTCACACAACTCAAAAATGGAGTTCTGAAACTTATTTGGAAAAAGAAGATATCCAGAATAGCCAAAACTATTCTAAGCAAGAAGATCAACACTGGAGGCATCACAATATCAAATATTTGAAGAAGAAATAATACCAACATGTTTCAAATATCCAAAAAATTGAAGAGGAAGGAATTTTTTTCAAATTCCTTCTACATGGCCAGCATGAACCTATATCAAATCCAGATCAAGAATGGGGGAAAGAAGGAAGCAAGGAAGCAAGCTACAAGTCAATATTCCAGATGAATACAGAGGCAAAAGTCTTCAACAAGTACTGAAAATTGACTTCAAACCACACTAAAAAGACCATGATCAAATGGGATTTATCCCCACAATGCAGGAATGCTTCAACATAAGCAAATCTGTAACTGTGACAAACCCTATTAAGAGAATAAAGGACAAAAATCATACGATCATCTCAATAAACAGAGAAAAAGCATTTGATAAAATACAACATGCATTTATATTTTAAAAAATTAACAAATTTGGTATAGGAGAAATGTACCTCAACACATATGGCAATTCCACAGCTAACATCATACCGACATAAAGGGGGATATTTTTTCTATAAGATCAGGAACAAGACAAGGTTGCCCTCTTACTGTAGCAGTGGTCCACTTTATGTTTTGAACACAGCCCTTGCTGCTCTGCCACTGCAGCTTATTTCTAAAAAGAACACATTTCTTTTCTTTTTCTCTCCTTGCTCCTCCCTATCCTCTCCCTAATCTCAGGGGAAATAGCATTACCTTTCTTTCCCATCCTAGGCAGAGGGTGCTTGAGCACACACCTACCACAGGAATGAAGTAATCCAGACCTTGTAGATGGCACTAGAAGATCTCAGAAATGAGTATCTCCCAAATTAACAAGTCAATTACAACTCCAACAGAGAACATGTGGAATCTAGCCTTTGAGTCACCTCTTTAAAAACAGTTCCTGTTGATGGGCAGAATCACAGCCTTTGGGAAATAAGTCCCTTGTGTTTCTTCTTTGGTACCAAAGCAATAAGCCGTCCTATTCCCTTTTTCTCAAAACTGCATCCTCCAGGTCATGTTCCTGGATGCTCTCTGAAGTAAAATCAAGAAAAGTGGCAGGCAGCTTCTCAGCAGCCAGGTGGGTGAACAAAATACCACGGGGACTTTACTGGAATTTAAAACTAGACATCCAAATCAGGTCAGGGACTCAGGAGTTTGGATATAATAAGAAAGAAATCCCCAGCAGCAGAGCCAGGCCAGAAGCTCCAGCCAGAGTGGTCCCCCTGTGGGCATAGTAGAGGGATAAAGAATTAAAGGAACCCACACTTTTGGGTGGCCCAAGGCACGTGTGGGTATGGAGCCTTTAAAGACCAAGGACATCGCCTGACAAACCTGAAAGATGTGTTGCATGATGTCTGTGTGTGGGGAAAGAAGCTGCCATCTCTCTACCTGGTGTGCGGAGAGAGAACAGAGGAAGGAACCGTTCTGTAGCTGCGACATGGGACCAGGAACAGAGGAAGCCAATTCCTGGCAAACCCAAGTTTGGCCTGAAATACAGGCCCAGTAAACACATGCTGAATGACATAGAGTGTGCTTAAGTGACCAAGAAAAAATCAAATGTGGAGAGAGGTTTACACAGAGGAAGACTGGTTGTTGAAACCCACCCAGCTATGCTCCCACGCCGACTTCTGGCCGGGCCGCGCGGCTCCCGGGGGAGGCCTGGCGGGGTTGGTGGGATGGGGTGGGGGAGATGTCAGACGCCTGGCCCCCGACCTGCCCGAGCTGAAATGCGCCCACCCAGCGAGCCCTCCAAGCCCTGTCTGAAGCGCCTTGGTCCGGGGGGGCTGTGAGTGAGGGGTGGGGTGCTTCCGAAACATCCCTAACGGCTCCAACGTCCGCGGAGGAAAACCCGGCCAACCCCTCCCTGTCCCCCACCCCCCAGCCGGAACTGGATGCGCTCCGACACCCCTGTTTTTTCGCCCACCTTTTGGGATGGTCTGAGCCAGAGTTGGCCTAAATGACGACGGTTGGACGGGCTGGGACGGTTGAAAGGAGGTTTAACTGCCTTTCCTACTGTTTTTAAGAATTTTCTCCCCACTCTTCCCCCGCCCCCCCTCCGTGAGTGGAAAAAGACCCCCCCTCCCCCTTGTCCCTTAAACTTGCTCTTTGTAATGACATTTCGAGTTGCTAGGATTCCGTGTGTAATCACTGTGTTTTGGAAAGCAGTTTTTGAGGGAGATCTCGAGTAAAGTCTTAACCACCCCCGCCCCCACCCCCCAATAAAAAATAAAAACACGGGAAAAAAAAAGAAACCCACCCAGCTCTACCCTCCCCCTCCAATCTGTCTGCTTGCAGGACCTACTGGGAGAGATGAATCTGGCTGGGGAATTGGAAGGACAGGGACAGGCAAAATTGTTTGGAGACTGAACCCACGACCAGGAAATGTGGGATCTGCAGGTGATGTAGGGGACTCATAATTGGGTCCCCCACCATGTGAGTGGAACCCAGGGGAAATTCCTAGGGTAAAGTCTTCCAGCAAGGACCAGCAACAACTGGAGGTGCTGGAGGTGCGCTGATTTAAAATCTCCAGACCATTTGGCATTCAGCAAAGACCCTGGAGCCTACCTAGGCCTAAACCCTGCCTCCAAGAATTCCACCTATGGGTTACTTATCTTGCTCTAGCAAGCCAGAGGGTGGAGCATCACACTCTAGAAGACCCCACCTAACACTGTGGAGAAACAAAGCTGAGAATATTTTCAACTCCGATGGAAAGAATTCTTTAATTTTTCAACAAGATTTTTTCCTTTTCTGTTTTTTTTTAATTCTTTTTCACTGATTGTGACCTTAATGGTACATGGACATTTATATACTTTCCTACATTTTCTTCTCACCTCTAGCATCTTTGAAGACAGTTATTTTACATAGATTAGCTTTTTGTGAACTAGAATATTTGACTAGTATATTTTAGTTTTATTTTGTATAATTTTTCTTTTTAATTTTAACTTTTGCTTAATATTTTTTCCTCCAGTTTCCCTTGTTCTCTTTTCTTCTGCCAGTAGCCAATATCTATTGTTCTCTCTTTGACTCTTCCTTTAAATTTTTTCTTCTGTGTTCTCTTTTCCTCCCTCACAATCATCACATCCTATATCACCTCTGTTCACTCCCTGTCCACCATTTGAAAATATAAACCATTTTGCAAACTTGCTGTTTTTATAATAGGCAATAACTGATCATATCATTTCTGTTTATTGTGATAATTATCATTATAGACATCGTAGTAGGAACTACTTGGTTAATGCTGTAATTTGTTTGCATTGGTTAAAGTTATTTTTCTCCCCCTAAACAGTGAAGTACTGGAAACCTCCAGGGATACTATACGTCCACAGGGGAGAAACTCTACTGCCTCTGATCCATACTGTTAGATGGGTAGACACACAAAAAACATGAAAAACCAAGGTAACAAATCACCCCAAGCAAACCAAGACACTCCAATAACAGAATCCATCGACACCATAGTAGAAGAAATGTCAGAGAAGGAGTTTGGAGTGTACACAGTTACATAGTTAAACTGATCTGCAAAGTAAAGGATACTGTAAGAGCAAATACAGGAAGCAAAAGATCACTTCAATAAAGAGATATTCTGACAAAAACCAAACAGAAATCCTTGAAATGAGGAAATAATAAACCAAATTAAAAACACAATAGAAGGCATCACAAACAGAATAAACCACTTGGAAGAGAGAACCTCAGGCAGTGAGGACAAAATATGTAATCTTGAAAATAAAGTGGACCACAGAGAGAAGGAGCTAAGAAACCATGAGCAGAACTTCCAGGAACTATGGGATAACATGAAAGAACCAAATTTAAAACTGATCAGGATGGATGAAGGCACAGAGATACAAACCAAAGGGATGCACAATCTTTTCAAAGAAATAATACCAGGAAATTTCCCTAATCTAAAGAATAAGATAGAAAATCAAATACAAGAGGCTTACAGGATGCCAAATGTTCCAAATTACAACACACCCACATCAAGGCACATTATAATGAAATACCTAGACCTTTGTTCACCATGCCCCACTGCGGTAGTGATCTCCTCCCAGGTAGACACTGCTGCACTGTAGACCACATCGTGCTCTGTGAAACTGGTCTGTTCCTGGCAGAGGCACGCAAGTGGATGAGAGTTTTTTGAGGATTTTAGATTTCTGGAGCCTAGTGAGTGTGCAAGAACTAAAATTACTCTTCAAAAGGGAAAACAATACGATCTGGACAACATAGACACCATGTCGACTATATGATCAAAAATGTCTGGACTTGCAAAGGAACAGGAACAATCCACCTGTGTCAAAAGAAAGCAGCTAATAGGAAGTGATTAGGAGATACCTCCGATGTTAGATTTCAAATGCAAAGATTATATATCAACAACTATTATGGAGAAATTTAAGGTCTTGTTGGAAATGCAGGACCTGATGTTTTTCGAGATGAGGGAAACCCTGAAAAGTGACCTAACGGAAATGTTAGTAAAAAGTGAGATATCTGAAACAAAAGATCCAGAGCACTGTGGTAGCAGGGAGGAGTGGCAGGAAGTGAAATATTTAGCTTCACAAAAAAACAGAGTTGGGGGAACAAGAAGAAAAAAATTCTAAAATAGCTGAGTGTACTGAAAACGTAACTTTTAGAAGCAGGAAAATAGACGAGCCAAGTGGTAAATGGGACAATGCCAAGATGTCCACTAGCAATCAAGGTAAGGAATTTTCCCAGAAGGAGCCCCAAAGTTACCAAGCCATTGGAGGGATGGCAGAAGCCTCAGATATTAACGATGACACATGTAGAAATGGCAGTCACCACATACAACTGCCCAACAGAGAAGAGAAAGAAAAGGGAGGATGGAGCTACAAAAGAAATGGAAGAAGAAAACCTCCAGAGCTTCAGTAACAAAGAGAAGACTGTCAAAGCATCAAGAGAAGAAGAAACGCTGATGGATGAAGGAGCCATGCTCACCCTGGCTGCAGACCCTCTGGCATCAGCCACCTTGGAAGTCAGTAAGCAGTGGGGCGACATCTTCAACATTTTGAGAGAAAATGGCTTTGAACCAGAATTTCTGTGTGAGGTCAAATTAGCATTTAAATGTGATGATGAAATGAAGACATTTTCAGACCTGCAAAGTTTACAAAAATTTACCAACCAAAAACCTGTCATAGAAGAATCACTGAATTGTGTAGTCAGATATAAGGTAAAACCAAATCCAAGAGGAGGATGTGGGATCCCCCCATAAAAGGGGGTAAAGCTCTAGTAAATTCAAAACATGAAGCTGGAGGAACAGCAAGTGATGGCTTGCATTCCTTATTCATCAAAGAGTTAAAAGTCTTAAAAGTCTCTAGGCCAGAAGTGAAGAGCTTAAAGACTGGGGAGGAAGAGTTTTTGGAGTGGAAGGATAAAGGAATCCCTACCTTTGAGGTAACTCAGAGACCCATGAGGACGACATCTTTTATGTGAGGGCAAAAGAGGAAGAAGGGTCCTGTGACGTGGAAGAGGAGGGAGAAGAGGAAATGGAAGAAGAGGAGACCTCTGGGGAAGAGGAGGAGTGGTGGGAGGAGGAGGATGAGGGTGAAGATAACTCAATATTATGTGAGAAATGGGACTCAACCTGTCGCTGTGTTCCTGCAACAAATGTAATGGGAAAGATGGGAGCTGATGAAGAGATTATGGTTTTCAGTAACGTACAGAATTCTGAGAATGAGGAGGAAGAGAAAGTAGGAGGGTTTTTTACACGGGACTCTTCAAACACAAACATCCAAAAACACAGACCTAATCCAGGAAACAGAAAGAAACTATAGAACAACTGTGATCAGTATCTTCAGAGAGATGGGAGAAGAGATTGGAAAAATTAAAAAATGCCTTCCAGATATCTTGGAAACTAACAATTCAATAGATGATCTGAGTAGTAGAATAGACATCCTTGAAGAAAGATTGAGCAATCTAGATGATGAAATGGAAGAATTCTCTAAGGATGCCATACAGATGGCCAAGCAGATAATTAATAAAGAAATGCTAAGGGAGAGAGTGCCAACATCCATTTGATAGGAATTCCAGAAAAAGATAGTGAAGAGAATGGATCAGAGGACATACTAAAGGAAATAATTGAAGAAAATTTTCCAGAACTTTGGGATTCTAGGATTGGAAACTAGAAAAGATGAAAGACAGTTACAGGCATGGAAATATATTTTCGTTCAGAAAATTGGAAGGTAAAAGCAACTTTTTGGGATGAGAAAGTATTTTGTCTGGTAAAGAAATATTCTTGTGCTAAAGTCCAGGATGAAAGAGGACAAAACTAAGGATAGTAAATAAGTTGTGAATGTTTAAGTCGCAGAAGGTTCGTGGATGGTAAACCTTAACGAGTTTGTGTTTGAGATTAAATTGGCTAAATTAGCACAAATTTATTTAAAGTTATTGTACTGATATAAAGCAAAGTCTGAAACATTGATCTGCTCTTAACTGTCAAGCCAATTTTCTTGTACTTGTTAGGTTTTATTACTTGGAGGAACTAAGTCTTAAAGAAATTAGTTTGTACCTTTTTTTGATAATGTATTTTGTTATTTGTTCTAATTAGTTATACATGACAGTAGAATGCACTTTGATATATTATATAGATGGAGCATAATTTCTCATTTTCTGGTTATACACGATGTAGAATCTCACCTGTTGTATAGTTATATAGGTACATAGGGATAATAGTGTCTGATTCATTCTACAGTCCTTCCTACCCCAGTGCTCCTCCCCTCCCTTTACTCCCCTCTATGGAGTCTAAGTAACTACTCTTCCCCAGCTCCCGGCATTGTGAATTAGCATGGGCATGTCAGAGAAAATATTGTTACCATACACTCTGGATTCTAAATTCTACTTTTAAAGTCATAATTACTTTATAACTGGTTAAAGAAACCTCTTAGTGTATCCACTATATTGTTATAACCTAAATGTATGTGCTAGGTATATGTACACATCTGAGAAGTATATCTGTCTAAGCCTTGTCTAAGTATTATGTAAAAGTTTACAAAATGAAAGTTGATGTAAGTTTACCAGCAACATAACCAATAAGTGGTCTTTTATGCATTGTATCTTACATAGGAGGGCCACACTGTCATTTGAAGACCTTACATCCATTTGCTTTAACTATGTCAATTTCTGATCATTAACACTGTTTCCTAAGAGTATAAGATTTCAGGCTATTCTTTGATATTTATTAACCCAGGCAGACCTGTGATTCTTCTTACCATATACTCTGGATTCTAAATTCTACTTTAAAAAAGTTAAACTTGGGTAAATGTAAAGCTTAGGGCAGCCCTTTGCAAAGATGGTGTTATCCAAACTAAAAATCACTTATAGCAAAATCTTGGATTTGTCTAGAAATAACACACTTGATTGGTATCTATTCATGTCCTTTGATGTTTTATAGCTGGATATAGTTAGCAGTTGTCAATAAGTTATATACAGAATTTTGTGTTCCTCTTCAGAATGGAATTAGAATGAAAGTCCATTTTTGGAAGATAAGGAGAGCCTGATCTGTTTAAAGGTGACACCGTAAAACATGGAAGTATTCTGTACTTTTTCCGCAAAAAGGTCTTAGCTTTTCTTTGATTCATGTTTCAGATATAATATTATCTTGTTACGTGTGAAGAGCCCCGCCTTAACCTGAGCCAAACCTCTGCCTTCGACCTTAATACATGTTAGAAGAGCTCCAAACTAGGCTAGACTTCAACTCATTTAACGATGTGCTCAAAATACTGATTTCTGTTGTAAAGATTACTGTGATCTCAAACAGGGGATATAATGTATAACTTGAGAAACCAACTTCTACTTCAGAGCAAAGCCTGTCCAAGGAAGGGGGTGTGACCCTTGTCCTTGGAAAGACCCACAGAGCACTCCTAGGCACATACCCACCCTGCTGAGTTGTTTATCTACAAATAACAGGAGAGATCTGCTGTACCAGGTGTCCCTGACTCAGTAAGGCTAGGTGAGGACTCATAGCAACCCCCTAGCAACCACCAATCAGCATGAGACAGGGAAAATACTTGGGATGCCAGATGACCCTCCCAGTAGTTTATGGTGATTGATAACATGTTGGGAAACCATGTAGATCAGCACATACTCCCCTCGTGGCTTAAACCAATCAGTTCAAACGAATCCCCCTCTTGTACTAACCAATCACCCTTACCCAACTTGTTCCCACCAGTGAATGTGCTAATCATGTTTTAGATTTGTTTGATGATTTCCCACTGTGTGTGATGATTTGCTAAGAGATGCTATGATGTATGTGAAGTCCCTGCCCTCCCCAAAGAGTGTATAAAACTGCTGCAAATCCTGACCTCGGGGCCTCTCAGTGTCACCAGTTGCTGTGTGTGGGCGGAGGACCAAGATAGCTCACAGTAAACACCTCTTTGCTATCGATCTTGGTCTCTGGTGGTCTTTTGGGGGGTCCCAAATTCGAGCATAACAAACTAACTAAAGGTTCAAGATTTAAAGAGCCATTTTTCTTGGTTCATAGCTATTAAACAAACTGAATGTGTTTTTTGCTCTTTTAATTTCATTTTGTATTTTCCTTGTAAAATTTATAAATGTTGCCCATTAATGTTTTGCAGAGGTATTTCTTTAAAAAAAAAAAAAACCAACAAAACTTGAGATATAAGCCATCCAGTATAGGACAGAAAATATAAAATACTTCCAGTACTAAATACTAACCCCAATTAAATGAAAGAGGTAACTGTAAAATTATAGATATTGAAGTTATAACCTATAACTCCCTCTTGAAGACTGGTAAAACTGGCTTGCTGGGTGTTTTAAACCAAACTTGGAGACCAATGTGAGGGAAAAAAGTGCCAAGGAAAAAGCAGCCAACGTTTCGGCCCTTGTCCTCTAAGGTCATCCAGGACCCAGAGAATGATGGGACCCCTCTCTGGGCCCTGCAACTCTGATAAGTCACCGAAGCTGCTAATCAGTGAGATCAAGGGGACCCTAGAGAACAGGAAGCCAACCAGTGCAATTTCTACAAAGAGGAGCAGCATTGGAGACCAAAATGTCCCTGATGCTTCCAAGAGAAGCCATATGTGGTCAGCCAGACCCCAACCCATCCTGGCAGGTGGCACCACTGGTAGAGGAAAGCTGAAGGAGCCAGGAAACTTCACACATGTCCCCAAGAGTGATCTGAGGAATCTCAACTGACTCTTGATAGGAAAAAGGTCAGTTTTGATCAACTTGGTCCTAAACACCTAGTACGAGAGTATAGCTTAAGCTTAAGCACAGTTCTACATTTACAAAATATTTTTAATGTAACTTAAGATGTACACGTGTGTCACCTCTACCAAAAGTAAAGCTGGAGGCTATAAAGGAAGGTCCTTGTGTGAGAGTGCCTAATACTGATCATAAAGGACTCTAGAGTCACAATTTTGTCCTAATTTGAGCCTCATCTTATAGACCTACATACCTTCCTAACCTTCTACATCGACAACCTTGATCTGTTTTCTGCTGACATGATTATGAGTTACCATCTTCATGGTTTTCAGAAACAGGCTGAAATACCAATTGCATTGGTGCTAATTGTTTACAAAAAGAGTAATGCTTTGCTGTCTTATTGTTGTCTTAGCATGATCCCTGCTCTATGTATGCCTTGTCTAGTCACCTGCCATCTGCCACCATGGACCTCTGGACTGCTCTGATGCTGAATACCCTCAAGTTTCCATGCCCCACCCAATAGAGAACAAGGACTTTGGTTTATTCTCTCAACTTTGCCCTCTTTTTGCAGGAATCAGTTTGGAGGTGTTGTCACCCATTTTTCCATAGAAATGGAAGGTACAAGTTGACTGTGGGGAAATGTAACAGTGACCCACTTTATGCTTTGAATGTAGCCCTTGCTGCTCTGCCACTGCAACTGATTTTTAAAATTGACCTTTTCTTGTTTCCCCTCCCTAATCTCAGGGGAAACAAGATAAGCTTTTTTCCCCATTTGTGGCACAATTATCTGTCCCTGAGTACAGGCCCACTAGAGGAATGAAGTAATCCAGACTTTGGGGATGGTACAGAATATTTAGAAATGACTATCTCCCAAATTAACAAGTGAATCACCAGGCCAATGGAGAACAGGTGGAATGTAGCCTTTGAGTCACCTCTTTAAAAGCCCCCCATTCCTGCTGATGGGAGGAACCACAGTCTTTGGGACAGGAGTCCCCTGTGTTTTTCCTTTGCTAGCAAAGCAATAAATCTTTCTTCTTTTTCTCAAAACCATGTCCTCATTATTGGATTGGCATCAGGGACAAGGACTAAGCTTTCAACAACATCCATACTACCCAAAACATACATATGCCATGCAATATCTGTGAAAACCCCCATGGCATTATTTCACAGAAATACAAAAATAGTCATAAAATTTTTATGTAACAAGAGGCCATAAATAGATTGTAGTATATTTCAAAGCCAGAAGTGTGATGCCCTTAGTTTTCTTTTTGTTTGATGTCAAAGCTGTAGTAATCAAAACATTATGGCACTGGTATAAAAACAGACACAGATTAATACAACAGAATAGAGAGCCTCTAAATAAATTCACATGCTTAGAGACAAACAATTTTTTGACAAAGGTGCCCTACACACCCAAAGATAAAAGGATAGTCTCCTCAAATGGTGTTAGGACAAATGAATAATCACACACTTAAGAATACTAGACCCTTATCTCATACCATACTAAACTGCTAAGACCTGAAACTAAAATTACTATGAGAAACTCTGGGTAAAGCTCCATTATGTTCATCTGGATAATGAATTTTGGGATATGATCCCCCAAGCACACACAACAAAAACAAAAATTGTTCAGGGACTGGGGTTGTGGCTCAATGGTAGAGAACTCACCTGGCACACATGAGGCACTGAGTTTGATCTTCAGCACCACAAAAATAAAGGTATTGTGTCCACCTAAACTAAAAAGTATGTTAAAAAAGCTTCTGTGCAGCAAAGATATCAACAGAATTAAGCTCCTATGGGATGCCAGGTGTGATGGCACATGCCTGTAATCCCAGCTACAATTATATTTGCATGACTGAATATTCTAAAAACTGAACTGTATGCCTAATGTGGCCACTTTTATGGTATATGAAATTTAGTTCATGAAACTTTTTTAAATGGGGCTAATACCTCTTGTTCCATAGTACTATTGGGAGAATTAACTGAAGACATGTGAAATCTTGTTTAATAAGATTAAGTGCCCAACTATTTGGTGGAATAGAAGATAAATTTTGCCCGATTCCTCAACTTTGCCCCAAGGTTCCAGGGCAAGAAGCAAGTTCAAATGTTTGCTCCTTTTGCTTCCATACATCAAATGGCATTCTGGCCTGTTCACCGAGTTTCTGGATTTTCCTTCCTGCTTTCCTTCTCCGGACTAGATCTCTCTGGACAGACAGATCCCCCACAGTACACAGTACGCATGCACATGCAGAGTAGAGATCTCTTCAGATTTGAGAAATAATGCTGGTTGAAAGCCATATTTCAAAAAGAAAAGAGAATCCATCACATCAATCACAACTTACCCCATTCTGCCAGTATTGTAGTGAGCTTTTTTTGCCACTATCACTAAAAGACCTGACAAGAACAATTTTAGAGGAGGAAAAGTTTATTTGGGGGCTCACAGTTTCAGAGGTCTACAGAGAGCCAGCTATGTTCCTCAGAGCTCAAGGACAGCTGAACATCACCATGAAAGTGTGGCAGAAGGAAGCAGCTCAAGACATCCCTCCAGAAAGCAGAAGAGAGTGAGTTCTGCTCATCAAGGACAAAATAGAATCCCAAAGACATGCCCCAGGGACCCACCTCCTCTAGCCACCAGCCTACCAGCCTATGGTTGACATTCCATTAATCCCTAAGGCTTTTCTAACCCAATCATTTCTCCTCTAAACCCAAACATTTCTCTTCTAAATCTCATCTTACACATGAGATTTTTGCAGGGGAACCTCGATTATACTAACAGCCAGTGATTTCTTTGGGGGTTTTGATGAGTCTGGACTTAGGGGATAATAGGGCCAATTAACTGAGTACTCCATAAACAGATTGTTTCACAGGTATCCAGGACTCAAAGCTAGGAGATCAGGACTTTCTGCAAATACCAAAGAACCAAGAAACTGAACTCGGGATCTGATCCTATAACAAAGGTTTGTCTTCAGGCCTGTTGTGTATTTGTGCATAATCCAGGCAGACTGGGAAAATGACTGGACTGAAAGCCCGAATCTCCTCTCAGTTCAAATTGAAGTACATACGATTTCACAAACTGCCTTGTTCAGTAACAAAACTGCCACATTCTATTGACATTTGTAGCATGCTTTTGAAATGGGGCACAGATATTAATCATCTTAATTTATGTACAAAGTATATGCATAAATTACATTTATTCCAATTAAAATTAGTGAACTATGTAAATATTGAATTATTGTATCAGGAAGAACGCATCCCCCACAAAAGTGTCACTGTTGGGTAGGGTACAAAGCTTAGGGGTAGGCCACTTGTCTAGCACGGATGAGGCCCTGGGTTGGATTTCCCCCTCTGTAAGAAGTATTGTTAGTGTTCTGTGTTTCTGTTAATGACTTACTAGGTACTAGGGTCTGGCAATAGAGAACAGGAGTATGACATGGGTGAAATCCCTCAAAATGGGCTCCATCTTTTTTTGCAATAGACAGTTATACTAGTGTATACTGAGGGAGAGCATGTAATGCTATGTGAACACAAAGTGGACACCTATGTGAGTCTGGAGGGGCATGGGAGCTACCGAGATTGGAGAAAAAAAAAAAAACCTTAGCTGATTCCTAAAGCTGCAGGAGGTAGATGGCCAAAAGAATATTAAGGAACAATTCCTTAAAGGGAAGAATAGCATTATGTATGCATAGACTTGCGAGATATTTACTTGCAGCATATTTAGTCTAGCTAGAATTAACTGTTGAGAAGGGAGTGGTAAAAATGAGTTAATTTATGATGGATAAGAAAGATAGGGATTAACATTTACAAACACATGTACCCACCCTTAATCAATCCCATCCCACCAAGAATGGTACTAACTTATCGAGGAAGAGTTGGGCAGAAGGAAAGACTTACCAGGCTTCCTCAACAGGGCATGTCAGTGAGTCCTGTTCACCAGCAGTATGCCTTTAAGAAAACAGACTTCTGCAGAGCCTGCCCCATAGGGACTAGAGATGAGATCCCAATCATAGCTAAAAGCCAACAAAGCAAGCAAATTCCTTCCACCTGTTCTCCCAATTCCCCAAATATTCATGATCTTCAGAAAATTTATTTTTAATTATTATTAATGTATTATAATTCTACACTGTTATATTTGTACACATGCACAATATATTTTAACAATTTCATCTTCTCATATTTCACTTTTCCCTCAAGGTATTTATAACACATCCCCATCCCATCACTTAAATACAGCATAGGAATATAGAACAGAGTCACAGCACAAGCATCGGTCAGCCCACGACTGAGTTCCATTCATCCCCATCTCCCCAAGTCTAATGTCCAGAGCCCAAATGGATACATGAAACAGGTAAGCCAGAATGAAGTCAGCTCTAGGCCTCTGCATGTCTCTCTCCCCTCTCCACCACAGTCCTCTCCTCCTCTCCCTCCCCAAACAGGCCTCCTGGTCTCTGAGCCACCAAGGAACTTTCTTTGGGTGCGATTACAGGACTTTAAATCATGTAAGAAATAAAAAAAGGAAAATAATTTTAAAAAAGAAAACATCCTGTTATAAACCTACTGCTCCATAGAAAGTTTGAAATATCTCCCTCATCCTAATCAGCAATGACAGCTCTTCTCTTTACCACAAATGCTGGTTGTTTTGAAGCACTTGCCATCTCACACAACTCCATGGTGATGCTTCCCTGTGGGACTTTTCCCAGAAGCAGAGGCCGAGAGGAAAAGCCCTACACATTTACATGAAGATTCCTATAAAGACGGTTACCTACAAAGTTCTCCAGTCCAAGAATTAGAAGGTGGAAGGAGCATAGAAGCAGGCAGTCTGAATAGGAGACATTCATTTACAAGAGACAGGAGGGGAGGAAGAGGGTATAAAAATCTCAGACTACTAATAGCACTCCAAATCTTCCAGAGCCTTAGAAGCTCAACACTAGCAAAAGTCCACCTTTCCCAGGCTTTGCTGGGATACTTTATAAACTTCTATCAGCTTCCAGTGACTTGAAAAAGTCACAATAAAAATGACAAAATATAGAGAACATCTCCAAAGGACCATCTTACCCAAGCAGTAAGGGCTCTAACCGGTGGTCCAATTGTGCTGACCAATAGTAGTGGTCAGATTTGTTCTAGTGACCAAATTTGACTAGGTCAAATGGGTATCAGCACAATTCTTATCAACTGAGTAGATTACAAATGGGGGAAGAGACTAAAGAAACAATACTTAGGGCAAGGGATAGGACCTATAGATTTAAGGTCACGTACATCTTTCACACTGATATTTCCAGCCATTCTCCAATTACATGGACAACCTGAGCTAGCTGTTCCTGTGCCATTATCTACATGTACAAGACTGAGCAATCATACCCTCAAACTCCTTATACTGAATATCCCCCGTTTCCTCAATCAGAAGGATGTTCATGGGAGCATACTGATAAGGGACACAGGAGGGGCGGGGAATATTCTTGTTCACCAATTCATTGACAAGGTTTTGAATGATGGCATGATTGGGGGAATAGAGACCACGGTGTGGTACCCGAGGACAGGATCCCTTACAGTAGTTTGGGGTATAGTGATGAGGAGCAATGATCCAATGATCCCAGCCCAGCTGCTGGAAGGTGACTTTAAAAGAATGAAGGGAACACTGATTATTTGCAGACCCATATATTGTTTCTGGGAAGAGTCAGAAACCCTAGGCAGGATGCTGCCTGCTTGCCGGACCCTCCTCAAAAGAGAAGATCCCCCTTCTAATATTTCCTCTAGTCCACTGGGAAGTTTAGCCTTCTGGCCACTTTTATGAGTGTCATTGAAATAGAGTAGCACAAATGCAGTGTCCAAGGGTGAAGTGCA
Organism: Spermophilus citellus; assembly: GCF_964194105.1. Lineage (NCBI taxonomy): Eukaryota > Metazoa > Chordata > Mammalia > Rodentia > Sciuridae > Spermophilus > Spermophilus citellus. The sequence continues at coordinate 77,530,910 of NC_138190.1, forward strand.
TTCCATTGGATCCCAGGAACCATGCTAACTTTTTGCTGCCGACACATAAAGCGGAGTCTTAGGACCCTGTGATGCTTGTGATTCCAGTGTCTGCAGAATGTGTTGTGTGATGTCCATCTCTTTCCAGGCTTTAGACATCAGAGAAGGCTTTGAGGAATTTCTTCCTGAAGGAAAGTGGTTGGTTGGGCTTTGTTGTCCCAGGGCTCCACATGGCAGGATAAATTAAAGTGAGCTAGGTGGAGTTGTTGATGATAAACCACAGTGGCTCTGACTATTTGGTACACTTCCCGCTTTGGTCCGAGAGGAAAGTCCAAGGTTTACATATGCCTGGAACCTGTACACATAAGACAGAACAGGGGATTAGTGTCTTGCCTGAATACTGAGCCTGAAAATCCTTTATAAAACTGTACAAGAGAAACACAGCTGTAATCAGCCCTGAAATTAACTCAAGGTAATAATATCTATCATTTGTTGAACACTTATGAATGTATGAGATGCTTTATATTTATAAACTCTTGAATCTTCAATGGTCTTATGAGATACTTATTATTCCCATTTTGCAGACAAGGAAATTGAGGCTCACAGAAGCTATGTCAAGGACACACACCCAAGTGCTGGATGTATCTCAGTGGTGAGAGCACTTTTGCCTAGCATATGTAAGGCCCTGGGTTCAATCCCAGCACCATAGAAACCAAAACCATGAAGGACACATAGCCAGTATATGGTAAAGTTAAAATTTGAACTCAAGCTGGTTGCCATTAAGAAAAGAAACTGTACCAGTGGCCAAGAAGTTGGTCAGGGGAGGGAGGAGGTAAGGGAAAAGGAAATACTGTGAATGAAATTGATCAAATTATGTCATGTCCATGTAAAATGTGTCATAATGAATCTATTATGTATAACTATAGTGCACCAATACAAATTAAAAATAAAACACTAAAGAAAGTAATTTTGTCTCACTTTTAGATAACTTTACAGTTCTAGACTTGGGGGGAAAACTCAAGCATAGAAGAATTTAGAAGATCAATTATATTATTGACTAATAAGGTGACCAAAAGACATGTTGAAACATACATGGATTAAGGGCCCTTATTTCAGAGAGAACATGTGGCCTTTTGTTTCTTGGAATTGGCTCTGATTGCTAACCCACAGGGAGGTTGGGGAGGGGAACAATAGAAATCCATTGGATTCAACAAAGGGGAAGGAAGGGAAGGGGGGAAATAGGAAAGACAGAAGAAACTTGGCCATAACTTTCCTAGCCTTGTATTTTTACACACGACCAGGAAAACTCCACACAAGAGTTGGATCCTAAATAGAATAAGTTATACTTCATGTATGTATATTCTGCCAAAACATAGTCTACTGTCATGTGTAACTAAAAATAAGAGTTTAAAATATTTTAAAAGGAGTCCTTATTTCACAGCACTATACAGATACAGGTTTGAGGCAACAATTCAGTATTGGGTGCTATTCTGTCATTGTTTTAAATCTAGGACCAAGGCACCACAAAATAATCATGTCACTAGTAGGGACAGCTATTTTTGCCATTTCTGTCTTTCAACAACTTCAAGAATTGCTTCTTGGGCTGGGGCAGTATCTCAGTGGCAGAGTGTTTGCCTAGCATGTGAGAGGCACTGGATTTGAACCTCAGCACCATATAAAAATAAATAAAATAAAGGCATTCTGTCCATCTACAACGACAAGAAGCTTTTTTTTTTTTTTAATTGCTTCTTGAGTATCTTTTGGCCATTTCTCCTTTAACTCCCCATCTCTCCCTTTTCCATTCCTTTCTAGAAATGGCTCTCCATTTTCCCCATTCATTTTACCATCACTTCTCTAAATACCATCTCAAAAAGGCCTTGATCACCAATATTTTGTTTGCTGGCTAATCTATTAAAAACTACATGCCCCTTAGCAATTGAGAGATTTAATCCAAACTGTTGTGCTGACACCCAGTGGCCAAAGGGTAGGAAGGCTGGGCCTGCAGAGTTCCCAACTTGTGCTCCTCCCCCTCCTGGTAAAGGTCAAGAGCAAAGACTACAAAACCAGTTATCTCAGGAAAAGGTCTTCTCTCTCCTTTACAAACATCTTAGTAAGTATTTCCACATTAATCTATGTATTATTCATCTAATCCTCCTCCTCCACTGAATCCACAAGCCTTGGATTGTAATAGTGCTGGGGATTAAACAGAACTTTTTAATATTTTGATGTTCCAGAGTACTTCTAAAAGTTTATATTCTAACTCATGCTAAACACACCCTCAGGATTGGGGCACTCACTAGCCATCATTCACACAGGCCCAAGCCAGACCTGTGTTTGCTTTCTTATGTTATTCCACACTCCTGTCTTACAATAAACTTTCCTAGAGGTCCACCCATACACCCATTCCACCCTACCTGAAAAGGAGCCCAACCCAAAGCTCTAGCAGGCTGTCTAGTGAGGAACTGCCCTTTCCTTTCAGATCTTGACCTCACCTGTTTCCTGAAGCAGGGTGGGGTTGCTGAGGATCACAGCCAGGAAGGGTCTGCTCAGAACTTTCCAGGGAAAGGAAGGACTCACACATCCCTTGTGACTGAATCTGTCATCTGCTTCTGGATCCTTTCCAGAGAGGCTCTAAGATACCAGTATGCTTCATAGTCAGCCTGGGATATGTGCCTAATTGTAGGCATCCTCCTTCTCAGCCTCACAGCATCAGTACAAACTTGACTTGGTCTGCCTTGTGCTGCAGTTAGGAATGGAATCTGGGGCCCTCCTCAGGGCTTCTGAGACCCCACCTCTCACCAGCTTCATATCCTGCCATATTCCCTGCAGTGCTCTCTAGACTCCAGCCACAAATAGGACATTCTTCCTTCCACCCGCTAGGCCTTCGCACACATTGTTCCTTAAGCCCAAGTCAGGTGTCTCTCCACTCTTGTCATGTCTCCCTTCTTAATTGGCCTCAGCTCAGCTCAAAGGTTCCCTCTTCATATAACCCCACGGAAAGAGACAACTTCATTGCTATTCTCAATCATAACCTAGTTCATCATTTGACAGCATGTGCCACAATTTGCCACTTAACTGTTTGCACATTTATCTCCCGACCAGAACACGTGCTCCAAGCCAGTAGCTTTGCCTGTCTTAATCACATTTGCATGCTCAGCCCTCAGTAGGTGCTGAATAAATATTTGTTGAATGAATTTCCACCCACACCAAGTTATTTTCTCTTTCCTAAATCAGGATGAACTTCACTGCCAATGTAATCGGCTCCTTATTCTTCCTTTCCTAAATGCCAGCTTAAATATTACCTTCTCAATGAGGCTTTCCAGCATTATCTCTGCTTCCCTTTCTCTGCTCCAAACAGTTAGCCGTGTGTATGGGGGGGGGGGTGTGCTGGGGATTGAACCCAGGGCATTGTGCATCTGAGGCAAGCATTCTACCTACTGCATTATATCCCCAGGTCTGAGCCATTTCTTCTCTGGAGTCCTGGGATCCCAATTGCTTATCCTTTTCTAAGCACTTGTAACATTATCTACTTATTCTATTATACTAGTGCAAGGATGGCCTTAGGCCTTAGCCTAAGCAACTCCATTTTAAAATTCCAGTTTGAAACCTGAAGTCTTACCAGGCACACCTACAGAGCCTTCGAGTATGGCCCTTGGGCCCAAACGAGTCATTTCTCCCTACCCTGAGAAGCTCAGAGTGAAGTCTCTGTCATGTTTTCCTCATCCCAATAAGGGGGAGAGGCAAGAAAAATCAGGATGGGGACCACAAACCAGATGCTTTAACCCCAGGGCAAATGACATTACTGAGAAATTTGGTGGCAGCTGATAGGGATTGAAAGGGTGGTCAGAAGCCCCCAAATTTAGTATAAATGGTGGAGCAAATGAACAGTCATTCAGCCAGCCTGCACTGATGCCCTCACAATAGAGAGCCTGATGAGAACCTGGACTGACATCCCAACTCTTTTCATGGATTGCCTGATCTTCTGCCTCTTCCTCACACTCTCAAACTCTACAGCCACATCTTGACCCCGGTGAGAGCTGCAACTGCTCCCTAGGACTCTCTCCTAAACTGGCTGCCAGCTCCACCCCAGGAGAAGCCTGCCTTGGATCCTGATCTGATCACCATGGTCTGAGTGAGTGTGCCTCCACTGGTCTTAAAGCCTAAGTTTTGAGACTTTTGATCTGACACTTGAGGTTAGTGTCAGGTCAGTGGCGGTGACTTAGGAACAAAGAACCAAGAAGCCTGAGTACCACAAAGAAACACCAATGAGGCACCAATGGAAACACCTGTCAATCAGCAGGATCTCCTGGCTAATGCCTGTCAATCAGCAGGATCTCCTGACCAATCCTGGTCTCAGCCAGTTCCCCAGACCATCTCTAGTGGGGCAAGGGACTCTAAAAACACCTTTTCCTGTCCCAAGCCCTTCCCCTCCTGCCATAAGCTTTATAAAATTCCAGGCCCATAGAGCCCCATGCAGTTTCTCCTCATACCCTTCTCCTGTCCACTCTGTCTCAATAAAGCCTCCTTCAGCAGCCTTTTAAGTCTGTCTCCTTTGGTCACCGCCCATTGCCTGACCTCCCACCTGGTGCCTAAACCTGGGAGAGATTTTTGAGCTTCTCCCAAAGGGGATTGAAGTCTATCCCTTCCCCTTTCAAATGAACCTGGAAAATTCCCGAGCTGCTCTTTCCTTCTCTCAGGCTAAAAGGAATGGGGGTAAGTTCCCTTGTCTCTCCCGACTTTACAGCCCCTTTATGACTGTGGGGTCTATCCTTAAGTCACATGCATGCCATAGACCCTGCATGTCCTGTTCAAGTCTCCGGGAACTGTGAAGACACCCCAGTCCTCCTGCAAGCCCCCAAGTGGGTTGCTGGGATGCCTTAACCCCCGACGGGCCCTTATCCATTCCTCAGGTGAGTGCAAGCAAATTTTGGGACGCCTTTTTCTGTTCCCACTCACCCCTGAGGGTGCAGGAAGGTCATGGGAAACAGAGTCCTCTCCTTAGACCCCAGAAGGACCTTTTGATTTAAGCCCTCACTGAATTGGACAATTTCTGTTGCCAGACAGGGAAGTGGGCAAAAACGTTCAGGCTTTCAGATTGGCTCCCATCCTTCCCTCTGCTCTCAGCTCCTCCTCTCTGTTCTGTTCTACTGCTAAAATTTTCCTTTCTGGGGAGCCACTTTCCCATTGTTCCACTTTTTCTTCCTCATTCTCAGATACCCAAGCTTCTCTCAGCCTCACCTTCCTCTGTTCCCCCGCCAGAGGTATGGCTTGGCGTCCCCGTCCCCTGCCGCCTCTGCTGCTGCTTCCACAGCCGCAGCCGCCACAGCCACCCCCGCCACTGTGGCAGCCCTCTCTGCATGCTTCAGGTCTGCCACTCAGGTTTCATCCGTTAGGCAGAAGGAGTCCCGCATTTCTGGGAGTGGGTGGGGAAGAGTCAGGGCAGTCCTGCCAGGAATATCTCGGGATCCCTCCTCCCCTCCTCCCCTCCCCTCCCTTCATCTACTGAGAAACTTTCCCCCCTCCCCCCACTCACTCCTCTCTTCTATCAGTTCCCACACCAGATCCCACCAGGTGATCCCACCAGCTAACCCAACTCCTTTGTCCTCTCAGGGAAATGACTGGTGCTGAAGGGATCATTTGAATGCACATCCCATTTTCACTTCAAGATCTTCCCCAAATTAAAAAGTACCTTGGGTTCTTCTCTGCTGACTCTTCTACTTATATTAAGGAATTCTGATAATCCCACCCCCCGACTTAGGATCTTACCTGGCATGACCTCTATGTCATTCTGTCCTCCACCCTTACCCCTCAATGAGTGAGCCTGATCAAATTTATTTAATAAATATGACTCTCCACAAGGGTGAAGCAGCCATTCTCTTAACCCAACCCAACAGGGACTATCAAGATGGCCAACAAGGTTGCCGTCACTGTGCTTGCATGGTCCAATGCCTTATAGCAGGCATGCAGGCAGTTTCCAATAAGGTGGTTAACTTTAATAAGCTGAGATAAATCACCCAGAATCCAGATGAAAATCCAGCCTTATTTCTCTACCACCTTACAGAGGCCCTCACCAAATATACTAAGCTGGATCTTGAGTCTCCCACCAAGGCTACAGTGTTAGCAACCCATTTCATTACTCAATTGGCTCTTGATATTAGACAAAAGCTCAAACAAGCTGAGGAGGGCCCTCAGACACCTATCTGAGATCTGGTGAGAATGGCCTTTAAAGCAGGCTCCATTGCAGAAAAAAGTAACACTCCAAACCCAGGCCTTGGCAGGGGCCCTGAGGCCTATAGCTCAAGCGAGAGCTTCACAGGGGATCTAGCATTCCTCTCTGCCAGGGGCTTGCTTCCAATGAGGATGTGAAGGTCACTGGGCTTGCCAATGCCCAAAGTCATGGCCTCCTTCCAGGTCATGCCCTACCTGTAAGCAGACAGGACATTGGAAGAGTGACTGCCCCATGGCTGGCCCTTCCTTGGTGCCTCTACACAGGGGTATGACCAGCCAGGCCATCTCTTCTCTTGAAATATTGGGTTTCACAGAAGACTGAAGAAGCCCAGACTCCACGACCCCCATCATGCTCACCGCGCCCAGGGTAACTCTCCAGGCAGCGGGTAAGTCCATAACATTTCTTGTGGACACGGGGGCTACCTATTCTGTCTTGCCTGCCCACTCTGAGCCTCTGTTTCATTCCCAGGTCTCAGTTATGGGGATTGATGGCTAACCCTCCTCCCCAAACCAAACTGCTATGCTGGCCTGTGCCCTGGAGGGACACCCATTCACACTCTTTTCTGGTCATTCCATCCTGTCCGGTTCCTCTCCTAGGCAGAGATGTTCTCCAATTACTAGGAGGTACCCCCAAATGCACCCCAAGAATACTACCACCCATCTCCTTCTGCCTATAATCCTTACCCTAATAACCCAACAGTACCTACTGTGCCATTGCCCCCTGACCTAGTCGATCCCCAGGTCTGGGACATCTCCAAGTCGGTCATAGCCTTTCACCACAAGCCAGTCCACATCCAGCTGAAACCACAAACTAAATTTTCTTTGCGACCCCAATTTCCCATCTCCAAAACCCGCAGGGAGGGACTTAAACCCATCATAGGCCAGCTATTCACCCAGAGACTTTTAATCCTTACTGACTCCCCCTGCAACATTCCCATATTGCAGGTATACAAGCCCTCAGGAGCCTATCGCTTAGTCCAGGATCTCCACCTAATTAATGAGGTGGTTATTTCCATCCATCCCCAGTGATTGCCAACCCTCACACTCTTTCTTCTCATATCCTCCCTTCAACCACTCACTTTATTGTCATGGATCTTAAATATGCCTTCTTTATAGTGCCTCTCCAATCGGATTCTGATTACTTCTTTGCCTTCACATGGTAAGACCCTACATCCTTGAGGTCTGAACAGGCAACATGGACAGTCCTACACCAAGGTTTCAGGGACAGTCCCCACCTCTTTGGGCAAGACTTGGCACAGGATCTAACTGCTTGTGGCTTGGGATAACACTCTCTTATAGTTGGATAGAAGCCTTCCCTACCTCAAGGGAAACTGCTGACACTGTCACCTCCATCCTCATTGAGCAGATCATTTACAGGTTTGGACTTCCTGCCTCCATTCAGTCAGACAATGGTCCGGCCTTCACTTCTCAAGTTGTTCAACTAGTCTCCAAAGGCCTCAGCATCACTTGGGGGCTCCACATCCCCTCCTGACCCCCATCCTCAGGTAAGGTTGACAGAGCTAATGGCATTCTCAAGGATTATCTCACTAAACTTGCTATTGAACTCAGATTGTCCTGGCCCAATCTCCTGGCCTTGAGCCCCCTTGGGCCTTATTCCCTTTGAGCTACTCTATGGGCATCCTTTCTTAATCAACCACAGCTTTCCAATCACTACTCCTCCCCTGTGTCCTACCTGCCCTATGTCATACTTCTACACACACTCCTAAGGGAGCATGCAGACCAGTGCCTTCTTGCACCATCCATTACCTCAATCCCAGCACAACCAGGAACTCAGTCGGACCCTCTTCAACCAGGTGAATCTTACTTTAACAGCTGCATCCTCAATCATTGGAACCTCGCTGGACAGGGACACCATACAGTCATACTTACTACCCCAACAGTGGCCAAGCTTTTGGGCCACTCCCCCTGGTACCATGAAGCACTGTTCCAAATATCCAGTCCTGGACTACCCACAGATGGTGCTTCTATATCCAAGCCACATGGCAGCAGGATGGCACCACCCACTCTCAGTTTACGGGTCAAGGTGATTGCCCTTCCACTGGCTGCAATCGGGTGGTCACCCTTAACATTACTGGATTGCTACCTCATCCCACTTATGTTTATCAATGCTATGCTTCATAGCAGACCAAACTGAGGAATCTTGTAAGTGCTTGCCTGACACCTATGGCAGGTGTCCTTATAATTCATGCAAGAAACGCTTCCTAGATAAGCCTTGCTATGAGAATCAAGCATACACCAAATTAACTCATGGGACCCAAAGTGGGCTTCGGGTGTTGATGGTAAATTCTATTTTGGGGGTTTTGCCAAGCACCCCTCAGCCTCTATCAGAATATGGAGAGCTTATATAAAAGTGCTCCCTCAAATTCACATAACCACCCAGGAGCAAGAGAAGAACTCCAACACGAGCTGGATGCAGTTGCCCATCCTAAAGCTGCCCTTTCTCATGGGTGGCCCTAATACATCAGGGCCTTCAGCTTCTCAATTTATCCAAAGTTAATAACATTTCACACTGTTTCTTCTGCACAGGTTTGGATCCTACTCCATTAACTGCAATTCCCATTGATCTTCTCCATACCTCAACTAGATCCCACGGACCCCCCCCTCTCCAGCCTTTGAGGAAGTATTTCTTGTTTGTAATTCATCAGGAAATTTCCCTTGCTGCTACACTTCCTCTGGTTCAGCACCCTGTGACCAGATCATTCAAATTTCTTCCCCAACCTTTGCTCCACTGGGGTTCTTTTTCTGGTGCAATGGTGCCCTAACAAAAAAAATCTAAGCCTCAACACGACCTTTGCTTTTTGTGTTCCTTCCACCTTGGTCCCTCAATTAACTCTGTACAGTGAGGCTAAATTAACATGGCTTGTTACTACCTCCCTTTCATGGACAAGACAGGCTGTCTTTCTAACAGTAGTAGTTGGACTCTCCCTGGCCTCCTCCCTTGCTGCCTCCAAACTGGGGGCAGGAGGACTTGGTTATGCAGTAACAACTACTCAGAAGCTTGAAACCTTTGGGAAGCAGTAGAGGCGTCAGCTGCATCCCTGGCATCCCTACAAAGGCAAATAACATCCATTGCCCAAGTTTCATTACAGAACCTTTGAGCCCTAGATCTCCTGACAGCAGACAAAGGAGGAACCTGTCTATTCCTGAACCAAGAATGCTGCTACTATATCAATGAAACTGGATTGGTCAAAAAGAATGTCAACACCCTCTGTTGTTGTTTGGATGAAAAGCTTAAACAGCAACAATCAAATGACCCTTGGTCAGGCTGGCTAAACTCAACCCTCATTATGTGGCTGGCTCCAATTCTCACCCCTATATTAGTAAGAGGACTTCTATTAATATTTGCTCCCTGCCTCCTCAGGTTCGCTCCAAAGTGCATGGGTGAAATTGCCAGAGTGACCTACAACCAGATGATACTACACCCCTACAGTTGCCTTCCTAAGGAACCAACACCGGATCCACTCCCCTTCCCCTCCCCACAGCCAGAAGAAAGTATCCTGATGAAATTCGCAACCCTACATCAAAAAAGTCTGGATGTCAGGTCAGTGGTGGTGACTTAAGAACAAAGCACCAAGAAGCCTAAGCACTGGAAAGAATCATCAATCAGGCATCAATCAGCGGGATCTCCTAGCCAATATCTGTCAATCAGCAGGGTCTCCCAACCAATCCTGGTCTCAGCCAGTTCTCCAGACCAACTCCAGCGGGATAAGGGACTCTAAAAACACCTTTTCCTGTCCCAAGCCCTTCCCCTCCTGCCATAAGCTTTATAAAATTCCAGTCCTGTAGAGCCCCCACACAGTTTCTCCTCATACCCTTCTCCTGTCCACTCTGTGGGTCTGATCGAGTTCCACCCAGAAGTGAGTCTCAATAAAGCTTCCTTCAGCAGCCTTTTAAATCTGCCTCCTTTGGTCACCACCCATTGCCTGACCTCACACTTAGCATGCAGAAGAAATGTCTGTCATGAACCTGTTATGAATAAGTGTGTTTGCAGTACTTAGAATTAATCTAGAATTGTTTGCTGTGAATTGATTTCTGTATTGCAATGCCTAGCATTAAGGATTTTCATTTTCTTAAGGATCTATAGAGTGAAATTGTATTGAGTGATTTGAGTGAAAAAGGGCAGAAACGCATGGATATTCTTTATTTCTCCCCCTCGACTGCATAAGTCGCACCTTTTGCCTGTCATGATGACTAGAAGCTCCTAGAAATCAGGGATAATTATTTGCCCACATATACCCAACCCAGATATAGTGCCTAGTGCTCAATTAAAATCTATTGGGAATTCAGCACAGCATGGTGATTAAAAGCACAGGCTCTGGGGCCCAAGAGCCTAGGTTTGACCCCTAACAATTACTAGCTGTGTAACATTGGCAAAGTTACTGAGCCTCAGTTTCTTCATCTATAAAATTTTTATATTAATAAGTACCAACCTCATCTGGTAATGGCAAGGATTAAGGTCGTTAGTTTTGTACAGCATCTTCTGCAATGCCTGACACACAAAAAGCCCATGGTAAGAGATAGCTAGGAGAGTATTGGTTGTTTTACTTGGAAGGAGAGTGTGAATCCTGTCTATTGTCATTGGAGACTAGTGAAACACCCCAGATTAATCTCATCAGGCTCTCAAGAGTTCCTTGAAGTTGATGGCTGCCTACATTCCCTGGAGAACCCGGCACACCTGTTACTGTCCTGGAAGAGTGTCTAATGCAGATGTTCGAAGCAGAATTGAGCAAGATGGGGACAAAGACAATCTCAAAGCATATTTGGTGCCAAAATCTCAAAGTAGCAGAATGGCCCAAATAGGAGAATTTCTTGGCCTGTTGGGATACTGCATTTAAAGATTTACAAACTTAGAGATTTTGGAATCAGACTTGAGCTCAAATTCCATCTTTGCCACCCACTGCGTGACATTTGCTAGTTGCTTTCTCTCTCCATGCCATAGTTTTCTTGTCTCTAAAACTGTCCATTGCCCCACAACTACAGCTGGTAGTAGCTGTCATTAATTAAGTGTAACAGTGAAGCCAGAATTCAACAGTCAGTATAGAGAGGTAAACTGAGTCAAGTCAGATCAAGTCAGGCCAATTTTGAGTGAGTCCCAGGAAATTGGGGACTGTCCCCTGATGGATTGAAATGTTAATTCCTTCAGATCCCTTCCTCCAGCCTTATCAAGAACTCCCCCTACTGCAACCTGTTGCTAAGGTAACATGTCCCAGGAATTGCCCATCCCTATAGGAAGGTGTAAGGTTGTTAATTAATGTGTTCTTGGCTGCTCCATCCTGTCATTTCCCCTTCAGCCCACCAGTTTCCCACCATCTGGCCATCCCACTGAGCATTTGCTTGGCCTAGTCAAATGCCTAGTCACATACACAGGAAGGAGAAAGAGGGGAAGAGGGCAGGAGAACAAAGGGAGCCTAGGACATATAAAAAGGGCAGAACACCTCGCTTCCTGGGATACCAGGATACCAGCTATGGCCCCCTTCTCCCTCCCAGGAAAAGTCTGCCTTAGTCCTTTTCAAATAAGCCCTCTTTTATATTCTTTCCTCGGCTTACTTCTCTAATGTTCAAACTTCAGCATGTGAGGAAGCAGGACTCATTATCAATAACCCGGTGGTATCAGCAGATACTCACATATCCTCAGGGGTTAGCTTCTCTCATCCTTTCTGAGGCCTTAGAAGTCTCCAACACAGCATCCTGTACTATTTGCCTTCTAAGAGCAAACCCTTAGGTTGGTTTGAGGCGATTACAGAACAAAGCACCAAGCAACCCTCAGGTGCGAAAGAACCACCAATCAGGTGCTGACAGAACCTGTCAATCAGTGGGGTTTCCTGACCAATTCTGGATCTTAGCCGGCTCCCCCCAACCAACCCCAGGAGGACAAGGGACTCTAAAAACCCCCTTTTCCTGTACCAAGCCCTCCCTTCCTGCCCTAAGCCCAATAAAAAATTCCAGTCCTGTCCAGCCCCCTGCACTTCTCCTCAGACCCACCCTGTTGGTCTGAGGGTCCCTCCCAGGAGCAAAATCTCAGTAAAGCCTCATTCAGCAGCCTTTTTAAATCTGCCTCCTTTGGGTCGCCATTGCCTGACCTTACAAACCACCACATAAACAGCCCTCCACAAAAATGCAACTCAATTACAGTTTTTAGAGGTAACAAGCAATAGATTTTTATGAAAGAAAGTGGCTAACACATTACTCAGTTGTCGTGGAGACTGGAAAGTAGGCCCCAAGCTATCTGGTCTTAAGCGGGGTCCCCAAAGGAAAACAGGCTTGGAGCCAACTTTCCTGAGCTTGCCGTCCCTTGAAAACCAGGGCATTGTGGTACATATCTGTAATCCCAGTGACTCCAGAGGCAGGAGGATCAGAAGTTTCAGGCCAGCCTGAGCCACTTAGCAAGACCCTCAGCAGATTAGTAAAACCCTGTCTCAAAATTTAAAGATCAGCCAGGTGTGGTAGCGCATGCCTGTAATTGCAGCAGCTCCAGAGCCTGGGGCTGGAGGACTGCAAGTCCAAAGCCAGCTTTGGCAATTTAGCAAGGCTCTAAGCAACTCAGCAAGGCCCTAAATAAAGTATGAAAAAGGGCTGGGAATGGGGCTCAGTGCTAAAATGATGAGACAAAGTCTTGACTATAGTGACTCCATTTTGTTTAGAAACTCCTTTTTGTGAAACAGCCATGCCTACTAGAAAGGTCACGACTGGGGCAAGTTTTTCTTTTCTTTTTTTCCTTTTGTTGTGGAAACCCTCAAGAACACGGAACTATCTAACTGGGCTCTGTTTCTGTAACTGGGGGATCTGGGCTCCTATTTCTGTAACTGGGTAACTTGGTTTATTTTGATTGGCTAAGCCTCCCACCTCCTGACTGCAATCTCCCGCTTCTGTAACTTGGCTTGCTTGCATTGGGCAAACCCCCAAACGTCCCTTTTGTAGTTGTTTGGCTTAAATATGAGGCCAAACCAAAGAGGGTGCGCCACTCTGACTATCTCACTTTTAGGGTAGAGGGTCCACCACTAGCCAGCAATAAAGGCTTAATTGGAATTGCAATTTGTGATCTGAGAGTTATTTGAGGATCATGGTATTGGTATAACACTTAAGCACCTTTGGGTTCAATCCCCAGTACCAAAAAATAAATCAATAAATTTTTAAATAAAATAAAATGGGCCGGGACTTGGCGTGGTGTTGCATGCCTATAATCCCAGCAGTTTGGGAGGCTGAGGCAGGAGGATGACAAGTTCAAAGCCAGCAATGGAGAGTCGCTAAGCAACTCAGTGAGACTCTGTCTCCAATTTAAATACAAAATAGGGCTGGGGATGTGACTCAGAGTTCAATCCCTGGTCCTCCCCCAGCCCCCAAAAAGGGCTGGAGACTGATTTGGTTGTAGGGCACCCTGGGGTCCAATTTCCAGCACCAAAAAAAAAAAGAAAAAGAAAAAGAAAAAAGAAAATGAAGCCATGCCTATGTACACCAGGCATTGAGGCCTGACAGTAAACTCCGATTCCTTGTTCTCCACACTCTTCCACCCTTCTCCCAACACTAGGGTAGAATGGGGACACAAGAACTCACCTTTTCTAGGCCTCGTTACATGGGCCAAAGGCCTCACCAGCCTCACCATGGTAGCTCCGATGGTGCGATTCTCCCTAAGACGTCCATCGGGGTCAGCTGAACGCTGGTACAACTCCAGCATGCACTGTAGAGGATACCCTCCGAGCTGTGGCTCCCTCTGCTGCTTCTCTGGAGCTTCTACTAGCTCCCAAAGCAGTGACAAGGGAGGGGTTTCAGTGGGCAGGGGGGTGACAGAAGAATGGTCTACCACTTCCATTTGGACCCCATGTTCTATTGAAAGCACCAGTCCCCAAAGAAGTATTCTAAGAATGCTGGGGAGGACCATCCTGGAAAACTTGGTGTTCAGCGTAGAGTTCTAACCTGACCCTGAAGACTCTGATCCCTTCGTTTCATGCAAGTAACCACACCCAGGCTCCAGGACCAAGAATGAGACAAGGAATGAAAGAAAGGCAGGCCCTATATTGCTTCCCAAGATGACCTCCTAGACCAAAGTAGCATCAAAATGAGCAGAAAGAGGAGGTGGGTAAGGCAGCCTGCCCGTCCCACTCGCTTCTCTAAGAGGCCAAAGTCAAGGAGAAGGACCGCCTCCCTCACCTCATCCAGAAGGAAGAAAGAAAGAGTAGGGACCTGCTCTGCCTCACAGCTGTTGTAAATGCCATCCCTCAATCAGACCTTAAAGGGCCAGAGTCCTCCTGCTTCCATCTCACTCCCATGCCTCTAAAGGCAGCATTTCCCAAATGTGGCCTACTGCTGACTCAAAGTGAACATATCTGAGATGACTGTTAAGAATGCAGACTCCTGGGTCCAGACTCAAATGTGGACTCTCTAGGGGTAGTAGGTTGAGTGAGTTTTTCTGAGGATTTTCTATGACTACTCAAATGTGGAAATCACTGTGAGCACGGCTGCTGGAGCTTAAAGAAGATGGCTTCCCAGGGGTTCTCAATCCTGACTGAAAACTGGAATCACCAGGGGAGCTTCAACTATTCTGGGTGTTTGGTATCATCCCCAGCCATCCTGACATAATGGGTCCAAGGAGTTAACAGGGATTTTGGATTGTTTTCTAAATTTGCAGATGATTTGAGAACTCCAACTTCGAATTTTCTGGTTACCATGAGGCGTGTTGAATGGGCTTCATCAGAGAAACCTGAGGGAGTGGAAGATGAATCTGTGGGAGTTCTTCTACTCTAATCACTTTAATGGGATCCTCCAGGGCTGGGCCTGTGGTTAAGGCTGCCCCAGGCCAAGATTCTGTTGATAGATGGTAGGAATAGACTTGACATTG
Organism: Spermophilus citellus; assembly: GCF_964194105.1. Taxonomy (NCBI): domain Eukaryota; kingdom Metazoa; phylum Chordata; class Mammalia; order Rodentia; family Sciuridae; genus Spermophilus; species Spermophilus citellus. The sequence continues at coordinate 77,545,971 of NC_138190.1, forward strand.
CCCAAGTTTGTTGGTGCTCTGGAGAGAAGGTAGAATGGGAGGTCAAGATTGGGCATTAAGAGTTGATCAGTCTGGCCTGATTTGTGGGAGGCCTTTACCTCCAAACAAGAATATCTATGGACAGACAACGTGAGTGACTATGGAAAAGCATAGACTTTGGTTTAGAGATTTTTTTTTTTTATTTTTTTGTGATGGTGGAGGTCAGGTGGTCATTTGTTGTTATTGTTGTTGTTTTGGTACTGGGGATGAAACCGGGGTGCTTAACCACTGAGCCACATCCTCAGACATTTTTGATATTTTATTTTGAGACAGGGCCTCACTAAGTTACTGAGGCTGGATCTAAACTTGAGATCTTCCTGCCTCAGCCTACTGAGCCACTGGGATTACAGGCATGTGCCACCAGGCATGGAGGTTTTGTTTTCTTTTAACAGACCAGAGGTCTTATTTTTTTTTACACCTATTATGCCATGACTTCAAAGAAAATAGTTCCAGAAGTTCAGCCTCCTCCCATTATTTCTCCCAAAGTGTGCTCCTCTGGGTGGAGCATGCTGGCATTTCAGTTAAACTCGGGTACTTTTTGGCTTCCTTCTTTTCCTCCTCATTTTCCTTGATGCCTTTCAGGAAGGTATCTCGGCTTTTAGGTGTGCTCAATACACACATTAATTCTCTGGCAAAAATCTTGCCCTTGTTTGTTTGTAACAATGCCAACAGCATTCTAGGTAACATTATAGACTTCCAGTTCTGCCTTGGTAACATTTGCAGGGCATCCCTTTTTAAACAGCACCAATTCTATTGATGTTTATATATCACCTTGATTTTAGAGTTACATGTATGTGGCTAAAGGAACAAGTCTGCTTTGGCGGGAGGTTGGTACCAGGGATTGAACTCAGGGGCACTGGACCACTGAGCCACATTCCCAGCCCTATTTTGTATTTTATTTAGAGACAGGGTCTCACTGAGGTGCTTAGTGCCTTGCTGTTGCTGAGGCTGGCTTTGAACTTGCGATGCTCCTGCCTGAGCCTCCAGAGCTACTGGGATTACTGGCATGTACCACCGCACCTGGCAAGTCTGCATTTTCTAAAAGGTCTAGAGAACACACATCCATTAGATGGCCCTCCTCTTCCCTTTGTGTTCCTGATTTTGGCAGACCACTACAAGGATGGCCTTTCTGGCACAATGGATGCTAAACATAGTCTTTGTAAGTTGATAGGCTTACAACCCAAGCACAGATCTATCTCTAATTAGCAGCAATTTATCCTTTCCAAGGCAATTTTCTTTGCTTCTTTGGGTAGTGAGTCTCCTTACCTATGAAATGGAAACAATATATTTTACCTCACAGATGGTTGTGAGGACTTTAGTAAATATAGTCCTAATTGTATAAACCCTAATTAGACATATGACTTTTGGTTACACGTCTGAAGCTATTTTTTCCTTTCTCTTTTTTTCTAACTTGATCTTGGGCCCTGACATTCTGTAAAACAAAAGCCATAGACTTAGGGTGCCTCTAGATCTGGACTAGCTCAACAAACCATTAGCTGAGTGATTTTCAGCAAGGTTTTTCCCTGTCTTCTTCATCTAAATCCTTGGCTCTTTCAAAGAGTTGTTGTGAAGATTGTATTGTACATATTGTTATTATATAAAATTATACACATACACACAAAAGTAAGGAATAAGATCAGATGATTCACAGTGGGCAAACCCTGAATAACAAAACTTGTATAAATATATATAATAAAAATCAGAAAAAAATGCAATTGAAAATCACATAAGATATGATTCCACATCTACTGGATTGGCAGTACAATAAAAGTCTGACTTACTAAAGTTAAAGTGAGAAAGGATATATGTAATTATCTTATACTGCTGGCAGGAATGAGATTTGGTACAATTGTGTTAAAGAGCAATTTTGGCATTATCTCTAGTAAGGTGGAAGGTGTTCAATACAACAAAGCTTTTTGGAGAGTAACAGTTTATAGGCGTTTTTGTTTGTGACTCACAAAAATGAATATACTTTACACTGCATCTCAGAACAGAAGCACATGCACACACATATATACCTAAAGTAAATGTTTCCTGAAAAAATACTGATAACATATCCCTATTCAAGATACTTTTGCTCTTTGATCAAACAAAGGCTTGGCTAAATGAATGGATACTCTATTGATAAGAAAGTAGACGTGGGCCAGAAAACAAAACCCAGATTAATTCTCTGGATTTGTCTCTAGTGGACTCTGTGACCTTGGATAATTCACTTATTTTCTGTGGGGTCTGTTTTCCTACCAGCAACAATGGGAGACAGGGAATAGAATCAAGAAAGTCCTGAAAGTTCATTTCAGCTTTAGTTATCTACAGAAGTGTTTCCCATGCTTCAGCATTCTTCCAAAATACCTAGAGAACCTGTTAAGCATGCACATTCCCAGAGATTGGGGTTTTCTCGATTTATGATGAGGTCTGGACAAGTGTATTTCTCACAAGGAACACAAGTGATTCTGCCACACATGACTCACAGAACAGACTATGAAGCCAAATGTCCTGTAGGTTTGCATTCAAACAGGTGTTGGAGTCTGTTTCCAGGGTTCTAAATGGCTATAACAGGAACTACAGACCTTCCCTTCCCCATCCTCAATGCCAGTTCTGAATCAGCTGTCACTCCCAATTTAGGGGCATCAACAAGGACCACTCACTCAGCTATAGGGTGTCATGGCAGAGTGATCCCTATCTTCTACACATATGGGGACATGATCCTGACTGGTCATACCCCAGGCAGGGGGTGTCTAGGAATGTTCAGGTGCGATGGCCTGAGATGCCACTGAATTGGATCAGGTACACAGACTCTTGAAGGACATTCACCCTCTTGCTTGCCTCTCCCATGTCCACACTTTCCCAACAAGACAGCACACTCCAGAAGAACCCAGAGAAGAGCCCCATGAAGTAAACAGGGTTTCACAGATTTAATCAGAGGCGATAACACCAAGAGCCAAAGTCTTCATGTTACTGAGCCCATTCTGCTCTCAGGATTGGACCTCACGTTTATGACAGTGTACAGGGAAGGGGCCACCATGAGAATTGGGACCTAACTGCTGCTGAAGAAGTGCCTCCATGTCTTAGAGAGACAGGTTCCAATCTCCCATCTTCAGCCCCTCAGGCTCCTCCTAGCAAGCTGGATAATAGGTAGGACTAAAACATGACAGACAGGGCCCACTCAGAGCACCAGTGTCAGACACAAAGGGCTGAAGAGGCCACCGCTCTTACTTTTAAAGACCTTCTTCCTCCAGGCCTTCAGCAGACACAGGTTAGAAGATCCCTCAGATCACCCATTCCTCCCTTCTCCACTTGCCGTGGAACTCCCCTCCCCAGCCTTCCTGCCAAGCACTCCCCACCCAGCTCCTAAGTGAACTGGAAAGCACCTGCAGGCTCTCTGCCTCTGCAGGCACAAAAATCTACTTTCTGGAATGTTCTTCCTGCTGGTGAGCCAGGCCTGCCCCTTATGATTTCCTCCTACTCACCCAAGTTTTGCCCTCAGGACCCCCACCCACACAGGATAGCTCCTTCTTCCTGGCAGCGTCCTCCACTTAGATGAACACAGCTTACTCTGCCATTCCTGCTCCTCAGCCAGTCCCCCACTAAATCATTTCATTGATACATTATTCACACACCATCCACTTCACTCATTCAAAGGGTACAATTCAATGCTTTTAGTTCATTCACAGAGTTGGGCAACACTTACTACAGTCAATTTTAGAAAACTGTCTTCACTCTAACTCCAAAAGAAATCCTATACCTCTTTGTATAGGATTTGCCATTAGCCATTTCTCACTAGCACCCAGATCCTATGTAGCCATTTATCTAGTTCATGTCTCTATTGATTTTACTGTGCTGGAAGATTGGGTAGCATGGGTTTGAATCCCACTCTGTGAAACTTTGAACAAGTCGATTCACTTCAATTTGATTCAATTTCTCCAGCATAAAAAGAAACAATATTGGTTTCTACCTCATAGAGTCATAATGAAGCTTAAATAAGCTAATGCATATAAAGCACCTAATACAGTGTTTGCTTTTATTACTGCTTTTAATAAAGTGATTTTCCTGATTATTGCTCTCAGTTTCCACTGGTGCATTCTTCTCTCACTAGGATGGAATAGAAGGGTGATGATGCAAGTATTTAGCAAATCAACATACTTAATAACCTATTAAAGAATGGACATTACCCATAAGTATGGGCTGAATACCGAAGTATAAGCTATACATTTTTTTATCAGGCCTGACACTTACCCTCTTCTTTCTGAATGGTGTAGAGACCCAGGGTCCAGGGAGTCATTGGGATACCAAAGGAGGCCCTTGGAGGATACTGGGATACTGCTACATATCGATCACTTTACAATAAGTTCAATAATTTTTGCCAGGGTTTGAAAACAGGGGTTCCCTATGGCTGAGCTTCATCACCAGACATTTTTAAAAAATATTTTTAGTTGTAATTGGACACACTATCATTATATTATTGTTTTATATTTATAATTATCTATTTATTGTTTAATAATTTTAATAAATTATTTTTTTATTGTTGGTTGTTCAAAACATTGCATAGTTCTTGACATATCATATTTCACATTTTGATTCAAGTGGGTTATGAACTCCCATTTTTACCCCATATACAGATTGCAGAATCACATCAGTTACACTTCCATTGATTTACATATTGCCATACTAGTGTCTATTGTATTCTGCTGCCTTTCCTATCCTCTACTATCCCCCTCCCCTCCCCTCTTCTCTCTCTGCCCCCTCTACTGTAATTCATTTCTCCCCCTTGTATTATTTTTCCCTTTCCCCTCACTTCCTCTTGTATGTAATTTTGTATAACCATGAGGGTCTCCTTCCATTTCCATGCAATTTCCCTTCCCTCTCGCTTTCCCTCCCACCTCTCATCCCTGTTTAATGTTAATCTTCTTCTCATGCTCTTCGTCCCTACTCTGTTCTTAGTTACTCTCCTTATATCAAAGAAGACATTTGGCATTTGTTTTTTAGGGATTGGCTGGCTTCACTTAGCATAATCTGCTCTAATGCCATCCATTTCCCTCCAAATTCTATGATTTTGTCATTTTTTAATGCAGAGTAATACTCCATTGTGTATAGATGCCACATTTTTTTATCCATTCATCTATTGAAGGGCACCTAGGTTGGTTCCACAGTCTTGCTATTGTGAATTGTGCTGCTATGAACATCGATGTAGCAGTGTCCCTGTAGCATGCTCTTTTTAGGTCTTTAGGAAATAGACTGAGAAGGGGAATAGCTGGGTCAAATGGTGGTTCCATTCCCAGCTTTCCAAGAAATCTCCATACTGCTTTCCAAATTGGCTGCACCAATTTGCAGTCCCACCAACAATGAGCAAGTGTACCCTTTTCCCCACATCCTCGCCAGCACTTGTTGTTGTTTGACTTCATAATAGCTGCCAATCTTACTGGAGTGAGATGGTATCTTAGGGTGGTTTTGATTTGCATTTCTCTGACTGCTAGAGATGCTGAGCATTTTTTCATGTGCTTGTTGAGTGATAGTATGTCCTCCTCTGAGAATTGTCTGTTCAGGTCCTTGGCCCATCTGTTGATTGGGTTATTTGTTATCTTATTGTCTAATTTTTTGAGTTCTTTGTATACTCTGGATATTAGGGCTCTATCTGAAGTGTGAGGAATAAAGATTTGTTCCCAGGACGTAGGCTCCCTATTTACCTCTCTTATTGTTTCTTTTGCTGAGAAAAAACTTTTTAGTTTTTTTGTTGATTCTAGTTATTAACTCTTGTGCTATGGGTGTCCTATTGAGGAATTTGGGGCCCGACCCCACAGTATGTAGATTGTAGCCAACTTTTTCTTCTATCAGACACTGTGTCTCTGATTTGATATCAAGCTCCTTGATCCATTTTGAGTTAACTTTTGTGCATGGCAAGAGAAAGGGATTCAGTTTCATTTTGATGCATATGGATTTCCAGTTTTCCCAGCACCATTTGTTGAAGATGCTATCCTTCCTCCATTGCATGCTTTTAGCCCCTTTATCAAATATAAGATAGTTGTAGTTTTGTGGATTGGTTTCTGTGTCCTCTATTCTATACCATTGGTCCACCCGCCTGTTTTGGTACCAGTACCATGCTGTTTTTGTTACTATTGCTCTGTAGTATAGCTTGAAGTTTGCTATCGCTATACCGCCTGATTCACACTTCCTGCTAAGCATTGTTTTTGCTATTCTGGGTCTTTTGTTTTTCCATATGAATTTCATTATTGCTTTATCTATTTCTACAAGATATTCCATTGGGATTTTGATTGGCATTGCATTAAACCTATAGAGAACTTTTGGTAATATCGCCATTTTGATGATGTTAGTTCTGCCTCTCTATGAACAGGGTATATTTTTCCATCTTCTAAGATCTTCTTCTATTTCTCTCTTTAGGGTTCTGTAGTTTTTATTGTATAAGTCTTTCACCTCTTTTGTTAGGTTGATTCCCAAGTATTTTTTTTTTTTGAGGATATTGTGAATGGAGTGTTTTTCCTCATTTCCATTTCAGAGGATTTGTCGCTGATATACAGGAATGCCTTTGATTTATGTGTGTTGATTTTATATCCTGCCACTTTGCTAAATTCATTTATTAGCTCTAATACTTTCTTTGTAGACCCTTTTGGGTCTGCTAGGTATAGAATTATGTCATCTGCAAATAGTGATAATTTAAGTTCTTCTTTTCCTATTTTTATGCCTTTAATTTCTTTCATCTGTCTAATTGCTCTGGCCAGTGTTTCGAGAACTATGTTGAACAGAAGTGGTGAGAGAGGGCATCCCTGTCTTGTTCCATATATTAGAGGGAATGCCTTCAATTTTTCTCCATTCAGAATGATGCTAGCCTGAGGCTTAGCATAGATTGCTTTTACAATGTTGAGGTATGTTCCTGTTATCCCTAGTTTTTCTAGAGTTTTGAACATAAAGGGATGCTGTACTTTGTCAAATGTTTTTTCTGCATCTATCGAGATGATCATATGGTTCTTAATTTTAAGTCTATTGATGTGGTGAATAGCATTTATTGGTTTCCGTATATTGAACCAGCCTTGAATCCCAGGGATGAATCCTACTTGATCATGATGCACAATTTTTCTGATATGTTTTTGAATCCGATTCGCCAAAATTTTATTGAGGATTTTTGCACCTAGGTTCATTAGAGATATTGGTCTGTAGTTTTCTTTCTTTGAAGTGTCTTTGTCTGGTTTAGGAATCAGGGTGATGTTGGCCTCGTAGAATAAATTTGGAAGTTCTCCCTCTTTTTCCATTTCCTGAAATAGCTTGAAAAGTATTGGTATTAGTTCCTCTTTAAAGGTTTTGTAAAACTCTGCTGTATACCCATCTGGTCCTGGGCTTTTCTTAGTTGGTAGTCTTTTGATGGTTTCTTCTATTTCTTCAATTGATATTGGTCTGTTTAGGTTGTCTATATCCTCCTGACTCAATCTGGGCAGATCATATGACTTAAGAAATTTATCGATGCCTTCACTATCTTCTATTTTATTGGAGTATAAGGATTCAAAATAATTTCTGATTATCTTCTGTATTTCTGAAGTGTCTGTTGTGATGTTGCCTTTTTCATCCCGTATGCTAGTAATTTGAGTTCTCTCTCTTCTTCTCTTTGTTAGCATGGCTAAGGGTCTGTCGATTTTATTTATTTTTTCAAAGAACCAACTTTTAGTTTTGTCGATTTTTTCAATTGTTTCTTTTGTTTCGATATCATTAATTTCAGCTCTGATTTTAATTATTTCTTGCCTTCTACTTCTTTTGCTGTTGTTTTGCTCTTCTTTTTCTAGGATTTTGAGATGAAGTATGAGATCATTTATTTGTTGTTTTTTTCTTTTTTTAAGGAATGAACTCCAAGCAATGAATTTTCCTCTTAGAACTGCTTTCAATGTGTCCCATAGATATGTTGTGTCTGTGTTTTCATTTATGTCTAAGAATTTTTTAATTCCCTCCTTGATGTCTTCTATAACCCATTGATCATTCAGTAACCTATTGTTCATTCTCCAAGTGATGCATGATTTTTCCTTCCTTCTTTTATTGTTGATTTTCATTTTCATTCCATTATGATTAGATAAGATGCATGGTATTATCTCTACTCCTTTATACTGTCTAAGAGTTGCCTTGTTACATAATATATGATCTATTTTTGAGGAGGAAACATGTGCTGCTGAGAAAAGAGTATAACTGCTTGATGTTGGGTGGTATATTCTATATATGTAAATTAAGTCTAGGTTATTAATTGTGTTATTGAGTTCTATACTTTCTTTATTCAACTTTTGTTTGGAAGATCTATCCAGTGGTGAGAGAGGTGTGTTGAAGTCTCCCATGATTATTGTATAGTGGTCTATTAGACTCTTGAACTTGAGAAGAGTTTGCTTGATGAACATAGCTTCACCATTGTTTGGGGCATATATATTTATGATTGTTATGTCTTGTTGGTGTATGGTTCCCTTGAGCAGTATGTAGTGTCCCTCTTTATCCCTTTTGATTAACTTTGGCTTGAAATCTATTTTATTTGATATGAGTATGGACACTCCTGCTTGTTTCCGAAGTCCATATGAGTGATATGATTTTTCCCAACCTTTCACCTTCAGTCTATGTATATCTTTTCCTATCAAATGCGTCTCCTGTAGGCAGCATATTGTTGGGTCTTGTTTTGTGATCCATTCCACTAGCCTGTGTCTCTTAATTGGTGAGTTTAAGCCATTAACATTTAGGGTTATTATTGAGAAATGGTTTGTTCTTCCAGCCATATTTGTTTATTTATGTTACTAAACATGGTTTGTTTTCCTCTTTGATTATTTCCCCCCTTTTACTGTCCTACCTCCCACTGTTGGTTTTCATTGTTGTTTTCCATTTCCTCTTTCTGAAATGTTTTGCCAAGGATGTTTTGAAGAGATGGTTTTCTAGCTGCAAATTCTTTTAACTTTTGTTTATCGTGGAAGGTTTTAATTTCATCTTCCATCCTGAAGCTTAATTTCACTGGATACACAATTCTTGGTTGGAACCCGTTTTCTTTCAGAGTTTGAAATATGTTATTCCAGGATCTTCTAGCTTTCAGAGTCTGTGTTGAAAGATCAGCTGTTATCCTGATTGGTTTACCCCTAAATGTAATCTGCTTCCTTTCTCTTGTAGCTTTTAAAATTCTCTCCTTATTCTGTATGCTGGACATCTTCATTATAATGTGTCTAGGTCTGGATCTCTTATGATTTTGCACATTCGGCGTCCTGTAGGCTTCTAGGATTTGGGATTCTGTCTCATTCTTCAAGTCTGGGAAGTTTTCTCGTATTATTTCATTGAATAGATTGCTCATTCCTTTGGTTTGGACCTCTATACCTTACTGTATCCCAATGACTCTTAAGTTTGGTCTCTTTATGTTGTCCCATATTTCTTGAATGTTCTGCTCATGGTTCCTTAACAGTCTTGCTGAGCTGTCTATGTTCTTTTCAAGTTGAAATACTTTGTCTTCATTGTCTGATGTTCTATCTTCTAAGTGTTCTACTCTGCTGGTAGTATTCTCAATTGAGTTTTTAAGTTGGTTTATTGCTTCCTTCATTTCTAGGATTTCTGTTTGTTTGTTTTTTATTACCTCTATCTCCCTGTATAGTTGATCTTTTGCTTCTTGGATTTGTTTATGTAATTCATTGTCGAAGTGATCTTTCATTGACTGATTTTGCTGTCTCATGTCTTCCTTGAGAGTCCAGATCATCTGAAGCGTGTATATCCTGAATTCTTTATCTGACATTCCATCTGCTGCAGCTATTACCTCTTCTAAAGTTGAGTTGACCTGCATTGCTTGTGGTCCTTTCTTTCCTTGTCGTTTCATACTGCTCGCGTTTCTTTCTGCTTGGTGAAACTGTTGTGTTTTTGAAATTTTCCCCCTATATATTTATATTACTCTTGTATAGTTGAAAAGTCTCCCTTGCAGGGCGGTCAGCGGCTGTGCTCCTCCTCCAGTTGGTGTGACATGTCTACCACGCCCGCGGACCCCTGGGGCTTTTCTGCCGGTCGGTTGCAGGTCTGCCTACATTGCAGGCGCGGGCGGTGGCTCTGCTCTGCCCTTACACCAATTGGGGTGACGTGTCTACCACGCCAGCGGGTCGCTGGGCCTGTTCCGGGCGTGGGCGGCGGCTCTGCTCTACCCCTACTCCAATTGGTGTGACGTAACTACCACGCCGGCGGGCCACTGGGCCTGTTCAGTGTGCGGGTAGCGGCTCTGCTCTGCCCCAACTCCAATTGGGGTGACGGGACTACCACGCCGGCGGGCTTCTGGGCCTGTCCCAGGCGCGGGCGGCGGCTCTCCTCTGCCCCTCCTCCAATTGGTGTGACGTGTCTACCATGCCAGCAGGCCGCTGGGCCTGTCCCGCTGGTCGGTTGCAGGTCTGCCTACCTTGCGGGCTCGGGCGGCAGCTCTGCTCGGCCCCCACTGCAGTTGGGGTGAAGCAATACCACGCCGGCGGGTCACTAGGCCCACTCCGGGCGTGGGCAGCGGCCCTGCTCTGCCCCTACTCCCATTGGTGTGACGTGTCTACCACGCTGGCAGGCTGCTGGGCCCGTTCCGCCGATCAGCCGGTGGTCTGCCTACCTTGCGGGCTGGGGCGGCAGCTCTGCTCAGCCCCCACCGCAGTTGGGGTGAAGCGATACCACGCCGGCGGGTCGCTGGGGCTGTTCCGGACGCGGGCTGCAGCTCTGCTCTGCCCCTCTGGCCCCCACAGCACTCAGCAGGATCCGGACCAAGAAGCAGTCTCCGCGGGTTCCTCAGCCCTGGGTCAGAGCAGCTCCGGGAGCCAGAACTCAGCTGCTCTGGGCTCCGTGCATGCTCTGATAGGAGCAGGCTCCAAGAAGCAGCCTCCGAGGGCTCCTTAGCCCTGGGCCAGAGCAGCTCCGGGAGCCAGAACTCGGCCGCTCTGGGCTCCGTATATGTTCTGATAGGAGCAGGCCCCAAGAAGCAGTTTCCGCGAGTTCTTTAGCACTGCGCCTGAGTAATTTGTCTGCGAGACGCAGGCAAATGGCAGCCTGAAATTACCTGTTCTATGGTTGAATGAGCTGCGATCAGTCGAAAACAGGGATGATGACGTCAACTCTCCAAGATGGTGGCCGCTGGCTTCCTCTGTGGTCTGACCGGTGGAGAACCAAACTGGACCGCTTCCTTCCCCCGTCTCAAACCCAGAATTCAGCACTGTGTACAGTGATTGCACAGCTGGCAGGAGCCCACAGAATCCGCAGCGCTGTATCTTTGCGTTGCTATCTCTTGCTTCCCAGCGCGTGCTGCAGATTCTAGCCACGGGGCGATTTGCTGAATTTCTTTATTTTAATGTGGTGCTGAGAATTGAACCCAGTGCTCCACACATGCTAGGCAAGAATTCTACCACTGAGCCACAACCCTAGCCCCTCATCAGCCATTTTTTATTTTGAAACAGTGTCTCAAAAGTTGTCCAGCCTGGCCTTTAATTTGCAATCCTCCTGCCTCAGCCTCCTGAGTAGCTGAAATTTCAGGCATGCATCACCATGCCAAGCTGATTTTAGTATTTCATTATCCAGTGTGGTCATAACGTCATGCACTGTCATTTCTGAGCAATACCACCATACTACCTGCTATGGGTAACAAACTTCTAGTCACACAGTTATGTTCTCACTGATTTTTGACGTCCACATCACACTACAGAAGATCCTGTGATTAAAATCCTCAAGCCAGTTGAGACAACATACATCTGAAATCCCAGCAGCTCGGGAGGTTAAGGCAGGAGGATTGCAAGTTCAAAGTTAGCCTCAGCAACTTAGTGAGGCACTGTGTCAAAATAAAATACAAAAAGGGCTGGAGATGTGGATCAGTGGTTAAGCCACCCTGAGTTCAAGCCCTAGAACAAAAATGAACAAAAAAACGAAACCAAAAAAAAAATGGATGTGTTTGACAAGGACTAGTAAATGTGATGGAGGAAAATGCAGGTGGACCTTTTCACTGGGACCCAGACTAGCAAGGTATTTCAAATCTTGTTTGGAGGGTTGGGGTCTTGGTGGTCTCTCATTGGCACTGCAAGTGGGGAGGAAGAGGACAGCTGGTGGCAACAGTGGGACATGGCTCACTCCATCTGGTTTGAGTGCAGATAATCCAAGGAGCCATTGTGGCAATGTGGGCAGCCTGTCTAGTGAGGAAGTTGGGGGTTTTCTGAGTTATGCAGCTGGTATGCTTAGGATGATTGTTGGCATCTGGGGATCTTAATGAAAAAAAGTATTAGTTGGATATGATGGTGCACACTTTTTATCCTAGCTACTCAGGAGGCTGAGTGAGGATGGTAAGTTTGAGGGCAGTTCAGGTGAATTATAAAAACCCTGTTTCAAAATAAAATAAAAAGTGGTATGGGTGTAGATCAGTGGTAGAGCACTTGCCTAGCATGCACAAGACCTCGGGTTTAATCCCAAGTACAAAAAAAAAAAAAAAAAAGAGTCTCTCCTCAGGAAGTTAGTGGAGCAGCTCAGAGAAGGAAAAGATAGAAATGCATTTCAGTATTGTAAGTTGGGGAGCAGGTATTCAAAAGACTCCAAGATGGGCTGAGAGTGTGGCTCAGCAGTGTAGCACTTGCCTCACCAGGCCCTGGGGTCAACCCCCAGAACTGCACAGAGGGAGGGACATGGATGGATGGATGGATGGATAGATAGATGATAGATAGTTAGAGACAGAGCAAGATAGAGATGAGAGAGAGGGAGGGAGAGAGAGATACGAGAGGGAGGGAGATGTGAGATCTGATGAGAGCTGATGTTTACTGATGCTGGTTCTGATCCAAATCTCTCTTAAACCTTGTGCTTTCAACACTTGTTATTGAAACACTGCTTTACAGGGCAAGGGTACCCTTGTATACCCCCGTATAGTTTGGATGTTTTTCTCCAGAATGCATTCACGTCCCCAGGCTAGAATCTCTTTTTACTTCATCTGAGTTCATAGTGTAAATAAGAGCAGAGGGTTCTACCTGGGTTCAAATTCTACTCCTGTTACTTATTAGCTATGTCAGTGTCACAAGTTGCTTCACCTGCCTGTGACTCAGTTTCCTCACCTGTGGAAGGATTATAAGGAGAGCAACTGCCTCCTAGGATTGTTGCAAGGAATCACAGCCCAGAATAAGTCCTTAGAACAGAGCTTAGCAGGTACTAATGCCTCAGTAAACATTATGATTTGGATTCAGATTCATCATCCAGTTTAATCCTAGTCCTTCCTGCTTTGTGACCTTTCCAAATGTCCCTAACTAAGCCTCTGAGAAAAATGTTTTCACAAAAAGCAATCTCTTCTTCCCTTCTACCAGCCTCCCATTCCATACTCTGAACTGTCACAATACTTTTGGCCTCTTCACGACTACATGCTGTGGTCACACCTTTCACCCCTGTTGCCCTAATCTAGGGCCATTCCACATATCCTTGACGCCGCCCATATTACCAAACTTCTTTACCCAGGAGGCTACTAACCCTACTCCCTTCTCTCGCTCTCTGCCTTCTCCCTCTATTTACATTGACTACCCATTCACTGGGTCATACAAGCCAGATACCTAAAAGTCATCATTCTCGATCAGGGATCATCAACTTTTTTCTATAAAGTACCAGACAGTAAATATCTTAGGCTTTGAGGACCCCAGTCTCAATTACAACGTGCACAAAACAGCCATAGAAGGTGCACAAATGAATTGGTGTGGCTGTGTTCCAATAAAACGTTATAAATGTAGGCAGTGGGCAAGTTCGGCCTGCAGGCTATAGTTGGATAAGAATTATTATTGCACACTGTAACTATTTGCTCAAAATCCATTCTTTCATCAAATCGATAAATCGATAAATTCAATCTGTCCACTTCCCATCAACTCAATTACCTCTGCCCTAGACCAAGCCTTTGTCATCTCTTGCCTGGACCATTCATTTCAGGACTCTCCCAATAGTTTCCCCTGATTCTCCTCTTGTCCTACAGTCCACTCATCACATAGCAGCCAGAGTGTTCCTTTCAAAATTAACATCTGATCTTGTTACCCTTCTCTTTAAAACCATTCAATGTTCTCACACTTTTTCTTCTTCTTCTTCTTCTTCTTCTTCTTCTTCTTCTTCTTCTTCTTCTTCTTCTTCTTCTTCTTCTTCTTCTTTTTTTTTTGGTACCAGGAATTGAACTCAGGGGCACCCAACCACTGAGCCATATCTCCCTCTATTTTGTATTTTATTTAGAGACAGGGCCTCACAGAGTTGATTAGCCTTGTTAAGTTGCTGAGGCTGGCTTTGAATTCTCATCCTTCTGCCTCAGCTTCCCAAGCCACTGGGATTACAGACATGTGCCACCACACCCAGCAGTTTCTCACTTTTTTAAGGTAAAGACCAAATCCTTAATATGATTTATAAAATGCTGCCTGATCTGACACTGCCTATCTTCACAGAGTTTTCTCTTATCAACCTCTGCCAATGACTTTGCCTTAGCCACACTGGCCTTCCTTTATTTCTTCAAACACGCTCAACTCTAAATACCATAGAGCCTTTGCATAAACTCTTCTCCATACTGAAAATCTGCCCGCTTCCCATCCCTCCATCTCCGTCAATCCATACATAATCAATGCCTATTTATTTATGAACCCTCAATTCAAACGTCATTTGCTAAGGAAAGCCCAAACTAGAATAGACTCCATATTAACATACTTTCAGAGTTCCCCATAATTTTTTTCATAGAACTTTTCCCAGTTTATAATTATGCAGTGATTTCATGATTATTTGATTAAATAATATATTTCTTACTAGGGTGATGCTCCATGACAGCAGAGACTGGGTCTGTCATCTATCTTGTTAATTAATGTAGACTCAGTCTTTAACAAAACTGGTTTTGAATAAGCTGTTAATTTTAAAAAGGCTTTATTGAGTTACAATAGACAAAATCAAAATGTGTCATTTGTATCTGATTTATCTTACTTTATATAGTGTTTTTCACATGTATGCATTTTGGAGCATGTATTCAAACTCCATTCCCTTCTCATGGCCAAATACTCTTCCACTGTGTATATATTTCACATTTTGTTTATCTGCTGATGGACACTAGGGTTTTGTCTACTATTTGACTATTGTGAATAATGCTGCAATGAACATTGCTGTACAAGTATCTGTTTGAAATGTCCTTTATTTTGGATGTGTATTAGGAAGAGAATTACTGGGTCATATGGTAATCCTACTTTAAATTTTTGAGGAATTACCAAACTCCTTTTCACAATAATTGAACCATCTTACATTCCCACCAGCAATGTATGAGGGTTCTGTACAGTTTCTATACATTCTTTCCAACACTTACAACTTTTCATTTTCTTAACTTATAGCCATCCTAGTAGGTATAAAAAGGTATATCTTTGTAGTTTTCATTTGCATTTCCCTAATGACTAATGATGTTGAACATTTTTTTTTTCTTTTGGCTGTTGGAATTAAACCCAGGACCTTATACATGCTAGGCAAGCACTCTACCACTGAGCTATACTCCAGCCCTGAACACCTTTTTATATGCTTATTACCATTTATATATATTCTTTGAAGAAATGTCTATAAATTCCTTTCCCATGTCTTTGAATTGGGTTGTTTATGTGTTGAGTTGTAGGAGTTCTTTACCTATTCTTGATATTAAGTCAGGGGCACTCAACCCTTATCAGACATATGGTTTTCAAATATTATTTCTCGTTCTTTATGTTGTCTTTTTCACTTTGACAAATTCTGATTTAGCTGTTTTTCATTTTGTTGCTTATGCTTTTGGTGTCATACCTAAGAATGCAGTACCAAATGCAAGGTCATGGAGATGTATCCCTCTGTGCTTTGTCTTGGGTACGTCTGTGGCTTTCTAATATGCACAGTGTTTTTCAAATGCCTTCATTTCCCAAAGAAACTTTCCCCAGCTTTGGTTCCTCAGACCTCAGGCAATCCTTTGCCCGAGGAATCTGTTTTCAGTTCAGCTTGCAAAGTTTTTAAGTGATGGCAAATGCTTCTTAGCCTGAGATACAATTGAAGGGAAACAGAGATAAGCACTTTGTGTCCATCCTCGTGTAGCCCCAGACAGATATACAGGTTAGAACAGATATACTCAAGAGTTTACAAATAAGGTCTTCTCTTTCTAGAACCAGGGAATAACAGGATCCTGCACAGGGGGAATGTGGACTAAGATGCTGCTGCACAAAGGGAAAGATGAGGGAAGGACAAACCAAAATGCCACTGAGTGTTCCTACTACTGCGAAGTTGATTTTCTTAATTAAGCATTCACTCAGTTGTTGTAAAGCTTTGACTGATTTTCAGAATTCTTTTTTTTTCTTTTTTTTGCGGGGGGGGGGAATTGAACTCAGGGACACACAACCCCTGAGCCACATCCCCAGCCCTATTTTGTATTTCATCTAGAGACAGGGCCTCACTGAGTTGCTTAGTGCCTCACTTCTGCTGAGGTTGGCTTTGAACTTGTGATCCTCTGGTCTCAGCCTCTGGAGCCGCTGGGATTACAGGCATGTGCCACTACATCTGGCGTGATTTTCAGAATCCTGATAAAGTTGGATTCTGTTCTTTTTTTCTTGATTTTCAATGTTTCTATGGGAGGGCAGAACACTCACAAGCCCTATAAATTATTCTGATGTAAGCTCTAGTTGAGAACCTGTGGTCTAAAATACCATGTGGCCCTCAAACATGGCTCATCTTCCTGGGGATGCAGCTGGAGCTTTTTTGTGGAACTCTGGCATCTCTATGTCTGGATTCTTTGAGAAATCCACAGCAGGCATCTAGAGTGAATTGACTTCCACTTATAGCTCCCTTCTTCTTCTCCCCAACAATAGACACTCATGGACACTCACAATTGGTTCTACACCCCTTATACCAATGAACTTTGACCTAAGTGAATCACAGTCTAAGTAAAACCAAACAGCTATGGCTGGATACAGATCTTGGCTTAATCCCATTCTTCAGAGGTAGGGTTACTGGTCTTATTAGCCATGTAAAAGTACATAGACCCAAAATTCAAAGACTGAAGGAAATCCAAGTGAATCCCAAAGAAATAATTTTCTTGCATAGTAGAAAGAAGTTTCTACTAGTAGGAGAAGTTCTGATAATTGTTCAGTTTGTAAATGACCAGGGTGAGGGCAAACTGGGAGATCTGTTGGGACACTCCATTTGATGGCAATGATACTCTTTTGAATCAGGTCATATGCTTTCATGGGGATTTTGCCAGTGACTAGTGGAGATTTTGTGGAGTTTAAAGCCCCAGCTCTCCCCTAATGTGAACCCAGGTTTCTCAACTCTGGCTGGCCCTTAGTTCTCTTGGCCAATAATGACTAATGATCTGCATAAATAGGCTTAATGGGGTAAAGGAAAGGATAAGTTCTATGAGTCAGCAAAACTCTCCAGCTTTGCTGTCCAGGGACAGGGTTCTCCTTTATAAGTGTTAGAAATGAAAAGTCTAAACTGCAGTCACCAGATCTATAGGCATGCACCCCCAGCCCCCTGCACTCACGTGGTCCCCTGAGAGCCCACATACCACACTCCCCACACACACATGCTGTGGGCCAAAATGTAGCATGGTTCTACTCTAAAACAACAGCAGCAAAGCATTTATTTCCCCAAAAGGGACAAGGTCACAAGAAAAGGCCTGCTAAATAATTAACTAAATCTATGGAAAAGTCATTTTAAAAATCCAGTTTTTAGGACAAAACAACTTGGTGAATGTTTGGTTACAGTTTATAGCTATTTCTGTTGTCCTTGATACACTACTGTGATTTTTCAGCCTCCTTTGCCAATCTTGCTCAGTACAAAGATTAAAGTCCAGATATGTGAGTGGATTGGGCCTATTTGCACCTTGATATGTGGGCTCTTATGAGCCCAGTGAACCTCTGTGTTGATTTTTGTCAGCAGTTACCCTTGCAAAGGGAGTAGGAACTATGCCAGTTAAGAAAACACAGCCTTTTTCAAGTGTCCATAGATGAAATTTTATGTATGTGTGATACTGGGGATTGAACCCAGGGGCGCTTTACCACTGGGCTATTCTAGTGGCTTTTTGTTGTTGTTGTTTTATTTTGCTACTGGGGATCAAACCCAGGGTGCTCTATCAATGAGCTATATCTCAGCTCTTCTTATTTTTGAGACAGGTTGTTGCTAAGTTGCTGAGGTTAGTCTTGAACTTGGAATCCTCCTGTGTCCCAAGTAACTGGGATTATAGACATCTGGCACCATACCTGGCCAGAGCTGCAATTTAATAGGGGGAACAAGTTGGGAAAGTCAAAATACCAAACAGGAAAAAGTGAGGGCACCCAGAGGTTAGCAATAGTAGACACCTGCCTACTACCCCTAAGGGCTGTGAGAAGACACGGAGGAGGTAATGTTATTGTAGTTCAGGTGCCAATTTCACCATACAGGCTGCAAGGTAGAGGGCATACATTGGAGGGAGGGCTTGTTAGAAGAAGCTAGAACTTAGGAGGGTGTCCAATTAGAGATGCCACTTGAATTAAAGGACAGTGCTAGATATCTTTTGTAGTTGTTCAGCCAGCATCCATTCCTACACTGTGATTTTCCTTTCTAGGGATTTGCCCCTTTTCCATTTGGTACAAAATTGGTGGTTCTGTCAATCAAGATGCTTTAGCCAATCCTAACCAGGTCATGGGTGGGCAGGTAATACTAAGTATGCCAAACACATCCTCTCTCAGGAATTTGAATCTGGAGTACAAAGAAAGAAAATAGTTGAACTGTTTGAGCCATATTGTGGTACCTTGAAAAGACCATGCACTCCATTCCTATATACCCAGATTCTCAGAAATACTCCAGTTCATATTTAATTCTTCCCCAAAGCCTCTTTTAATACTTCCATTAAATTCCTTTATTCAGCCAAGTTTACTTAAGTCTACAGTTTTTAACTACAATGCCTACCATCCCCCCATACACCAAGTCTTTGTTTCCAATCCTCAAAACATCCACCTTCCATGCCTCCTTGGCATTAAGAATGTGTACTCATCCTTCAATACCAAATCCAAGTGTTAAGTCTTCTGTGAAACTTCCCAATCCCCTTCCTTGACAAGAAAATTCAGTTGCTTATCTCCTCTGGCTTCCCATAATACTACATAATGTCTCTCTTTCAGTACTTATCATAATATCTGCTTATCCATTACTTGTCTTTCTCCTTTCTAGAATGTGAGGTCCTTGAGGGTAGAGCCATGTCTTATTTTCTCTCTGGATTCTCAGTACCTAGCATCTTGGCCCATAATGAATGCTTGATTTAAAAAGCATTTATATGAGTCAGGTGCAGTGGTGCATGCATATAATCCCAACAGCTTGGCAGGCTGAGGCAGGAGGATTGCAAGTTCAAAACCAGCCTCAAAAAAGTGAGGTACTAAGCAATTTTGTGAGGTACTAATAAAATACTAAAAGGGCTGAGAATGTGACTTAGTGGTTGAGTGCCCCCAAGTTTCATCCCCAGTACCAAGAAAAAAAAAAAAGTCTAAACTGCAGTCAGCAGAAAACAAAGACAAAAAAAAAGACCCAATTTACATGAATGTAGGAATTTATAACCCTGCCAGCATATTTTCATTTAATTATGGTGAAAGCTTAAGTTCTTTCCTTCTTGGCATTTAAAAGGGTTTGGAGCTCATGGTCATACACACTTAAAGGGTAGAAATAAATCCAAAATATGCCTTCAGTAAGAAGTACTATAAAGAGATACTTTTAAAAAGACGGAATAGAAAGTAGAAGAAAGCATGTAAGGGAGGAGACAGAGTGTAAAGAGGTCAGGAGGAGTAACTGCCCATTACAGAGCTGTACAAGGAAATACCATTTGGGGCACAGAGATATGGAGAGAATTCCTAGTGTTCCCCTTGAGATAGATTCCTTAGAGATGTAAAGAAGGTGAGTCCAGTGGTATATTGGTAAATATTTGACAAACAGCTCTTTGGAGCAGGTTGTTTCCCTCTAAGGGGAAGGCCTTAATTTGTAAAATCGTCCCCATTACTTTTTGTAAGTAATCCCACATGGCCAATTTCAAGCTACCAATGTGGTATCACTGAATGCTGAGTTAAGAAGAGACACTCTGTACTATATTATTATCTAGGATTTCCACCATGTAGATAAAACAGAGATAATTTCAAAATGATAGGTAATAGTGTATTAAAACAAAAAATGATCAGTAATTATTACCTTAATTTAATTATAAGTTTATATATGTTCATTTTGGTCCTGTTCAATACCTTCCTTGCAAAATTCCTAAAAATTTAATTGTGAGCTCTTGAGAGTGGGTGAGAGCCAGTAGTATATCAGTGTAGGCAGCCCTATCCCTGGGCTACCTGTGGAATCAGGAGCAGCCCACAGAGGCAGAGGTATATCAAGGTGAGATAAGAATTACTGGCCAATTTTAGTGTAATATAATCCACAGAGCATCCAGGTCTGCTAGGTGACATGGTTCCCAGGAGAGAAACTATACTTGGTAGCCTTAAATACTAGATAGTTCTAACATAGAACACTTCAGATTTGTTGTATAATCATTTCCATTGCTGGAAATCAACTTTGAAATTGAGATTGATCATGAGAAAAACAACTTCTGTTAAAAGCATCCATTGACTATCCCTGGACTGCCCTGTATTTATAGAGCTATGTTGAGAGCTCTGTTCTCTGAAATTTGTTTAATGAACAGCTTGGCCTTTGGTGCTCAACATCCAGTTCTTAAATTCTCCTCTTTTACTCACATAAAGAACATTGACTCTGGTTTCAGATTTTATGCATGCAAAAAAGGAGGTACCAATTATAGTTGGCCAGGAAAGCTTCACCTTTCCAAACTGAAGTCTCTTTGCAGTGAATTGAACATGGTAGTCGTTTAATACTTCAACATATTTTTGGTCTAACTTAATGTTGGGCTCCACCTTCACAGGATATTTTCAGTACTGAAAAGAACAAAGAGGAAATACAGCTGAATACCTGGTATTATAATTATAAAAGTCCATAGCACATGCTTAGCACACTGCATACATCATGTTAGTTTTTATTTTATTTGTTCTTTTTAGTGATAGACAGTAGAGTATATTTTGACATATTTGTACAAACATGAAGTATGTCTTATTCTAATTAGGATCCTAGTCTTGTGGAGATTCACATTCATAGATGTGCACAAGTGCTAAGTGAAGTAAGCCACTCCCAAATAGCCAAAGGTCGAATCTCCTCTATGATATGCAGATGCTAACACATAACAGGTGGGAGGGAAGAATGAGAAGTTCATTGTTTTAGACAAAAGGGAATGAAGGGAAGGGGTGGGGGACAGGAATTGGAAACACAGTAGAATGAATCTCACTTTCCTATGTACATGTATGGATACATCATCTTATTTGATCCTCAGAAACACTGGGCACAGTTATATTTCCATTTTAAAATTAAAAACATCTCAAGTCCAAGAAGCAAAGTTAAGTACCTAGCACCAGACCCCACAGCTTAAGAGAGCAGAGCTGGTATTTGGAGCCACGTGTTTCTGATGTTTTCCCACTCCCCCATGCTGTCTTAGGAGCTGCCTCTCCATTGGGAAGGCTAGTCTGAGAGAGAGGGTGGTCTGTGTACAGTGTTAAAGGATAAGCAGGAGGGCATGTGCGATTTTGGAGAGTCTGAAGTCAATAAGATTTAAAAGCACAATTCATGGCCCCACCTCCTTATATCAAACATATGGCTTATTTTAAGAGAACTTAAAATAAATAATTCTGCTTTAAAGCTGATACTTTAGGGAAACATTTTTTTTTTCTTTTCTTCTGAGGTGGAGTTTTGCTCTGTTTGCCCAGGCTGTCCTCAAACTCCTGGGCTCAAATGATCCTTCTGCCTTAGCTCCTGAGTACCCAGGGCCAGAGGCACATACCACACTACACATGGCTAAGTCAAATTTTAAAGCAAATCATGGGATAAAATTAGATATCTTTGTTCCCTTTCTCCTATCCTTCTTTACTTTTCCTTGCCATATTTTGAGAAGGAAACCCTTTCCTGGAAAGTTAGCCCACACTTCTTATTCAGCATAAAAACCTTTTCAGCTTTCATCCCGGGCATCAGATACTACTCACCTTCCTGTTTCCTATCCATCTCTTATCAGAATGAACACCTTACGTGAAGGCAAGGGAGTAGGGGAGAAAAAGACTGGTGATGATTTCCCTAAGGTTTCTCCCTTCTTCCTTTCCATGAGTGAAAGACAGAATACCCCACTTACTAGGTTTATGCTAATCATACAAAATTTTATAGTCATTTGTCTTCATAGTTTTGTTTTTGGTTCCAGGGATAGAACCCAGGGATACTTAACCACTAAGCCCCATCCCCAGCCCTTTTAATATTTTATTTATTTTATTTTGAGACAGGGTCTTGCTAAGTTGCTGAGAGGCTGGCCTCAAAATTGTGACCCTCCTGCCTCAGTTTACCGAGTTGTTGGGATTACAGGCATGCAACACTACACCCAGTTTGGATGGTTTTTCTTGTGTGTGTGTTTCCCCCATCTTTACCTTTTGGAGTTTGCATTCCATCCATCCAGAAGAGTGCCTCAAGCAGGAAATTGCTTACGTACATTTCTGAGGTTACTGCTCAATTTCTTAAGTAGTTCTCCCTTGAAAGCCCTTAAGAACTGATATACTTACAAACTGCTCCACAACATTGAAAGAAACCATATGTATTCCATTTGAACTAAATAATTTGGATAAAATTTGAACTGAATATTCGATGAGTTTTACTACAGGGCCCCTCTACCTTCCTTTTTTATTAGTGTTTCTTCTCTTCCCAGCATCTCCCCTTTTTGGTTGCCCAGTATCTTTCCCTTCTGTAGCCCTACTGGGTGCCCTGACATAAAACAACACTGGCTGGAGGCATGTAGAACAGTGGTCACTAGTGCTAAACCCTGGTTCCCTGATGGAATCCTCTAGGGACTTTGAAAAATCAATTGTCTAGGAAGGGGCTTGGGCATCAATATTGCTTCATAGCTTCCTAGATGGTGACTCCATTCCTATTCTCTGGGCCTATTTTCCCCAACTGCTCCCATTACCCTATCAAAATGTATACTTATCTATCAATTACTTGGGAAAAGATATAATAAATTCATCTGCAGTAAGGCATTCATAACTAATAGAAGATGAGTATATTAACTGTGGATGGCATTTTTTATTTTGATTGCAAGTTTTTTTTTTATTAGTGCATTAGTCCTACATAATGGTAGAGCTCATTTTTATATATTCTTAAATGCATTTAACATAATTTGGTATGTGCTTATATGAATATATCACAAAGAATTCTATTTTTATGTATAACTCTGATGCACCAATGTCACAACAATAAATAAATAAATAGAAGGAAGGACATAGAGTAGATGAAAAGTATGGGGAGAGGGAGCAGGGAAGGAAAGGGGAAGTACTGGGGATTGATTTATGATTTGAAAAAAATTAAAGGAAATTCATAAAGCAGAAATACAGGCATGGGAGGATTCAGCTGGATTGAAAGTTTCCCAGACCCAAATTCAATCAATGTCAATCATCATTTTGTAGTGCTACTAACAATAATCTGTTTGTAATATATCACCACATTTGTAAAATGTCAGCCTCCTTGTTTTTAGTTATAGCTTTTAATGGATGTGTGTGTGCACATACCTATAATTCCAGCCATGATTCTGTAGACTCTCTGTAAAGAGAAAGTCCCAGTTCACAAATTTAAGTTGTTGGGAATGGCAGAAAGGATTTGATGGCTTTGGCAGATAGTCTTAGATATTTATATTCAAATAGAACATTAACTAGAAATTGTGGAACAATTTCCACTAAAGACTAGTTTCGACACTTTGTCAGATATAAAGATGATAAACATTTCACACTTACAAGCTGAATGTTTGAAATGTTTCAATTTGGAAGATACTAGCAAATGGATCTAATCTTTTCTTTGGTTGTATTCAGCTCTGAAAGGCATTTTTCCCATTTCATTTCAGCACGTGGATGTAGTTTTAGAATATGCCATTTTTTCTCTGATAAGGGAGAAAAACCACCAAGTTAAACTCTCAGTGATTAAACCATTTGTACCACATTTATGTCACCCAAAGAAATCCTCATATTGAATATTTAGGCCCCGGAGTGATAAGCTCAGGCTGTTTAAATGTAGAATATATTGCAAAAATATCCCTTGAGCAATACAATTGAATTCATACAGATGATTTTTTTCTGGTGTTATCACTATTATGAAGAAATTCTTTATGTTCCACAGTCAAAAAACTTGGGGGAATAGCTTTCCCTTGCTAGTCTTCATAAATTTTTATTTGGCATCTTCATAAATTTTTATTTGGCATCTCATTTAAGACTTTCCACAAACCATAGAGAAGAGGGTTCATTTGCATCAGTTATTACAATGGCTTCTAGAGCATTTTAACTTAGTTTCAATCTTTCCATCAGCACTTAACTATGAAGTATTTTGAAAGTAATTTAAGTCTATTAAGAAAATCCATATGCTGTAAGTTTTAAAACATAGCCATAAAGGCTATGATTATAGAAACAATGAATAATATTTTAAATAGTCCCTTCAAGGATTATGAGATCAAGAACTTGCTTAGGTCTGGTTAATTGGCATGCACCTGTTTCAAGCCCTGAACATTAACTTCAGCATGCTAGCATAGGACAAAGGAACATTGATGGAGGACCAATCTCCTTTCCCCTACTATAACTAGTGCTAAAATTAGGCAAGTTGTACATTTTATAGGTTATATGACATTTAACCATCATTTCTCTCAATTCTCACATTTAAGGAGTCTTTTAGATCTGTCAGTAATGTAAATATTCTGAAGGCAGAAGTGAAACATCAAAACATCCTTGGAGAAAAGGGTACACTTGTACATTGCTGGTGGGACTGCAAATTGGTGCGGCCAATTTGGAAAGCAGTTTGGAGATTCCTGGGAAAGCTGGGAATGGAACCACCATTTGACCCTGCTATTGCCCTTCTCGGACTATTCCCTGAAGACCTTAAAAGAGCATGCTACAGGGATACTGCCACATCGATGTTCATAGCAGCACAATTCACAATTGCTAGAATGTGGAACCAACCCAGATGCCCCTCAATAGATGAATGGATAAAAAAATGTGGCATCTATACACAATGGAGTACTATGCAGCAATAAAAAATGACAAAATCATAGAATTTGCAGGGAAATGGACGGCACTAGAGCAGATTATGCTTAGTGAAGCTAGCCAATCCCTAAAAAACAAATACCAAATGTCTTCTTTGATATAATGAGAGCAAATATGAACAGAGCAGGGAGGAAGAGGGGGAAGAAAAGAGTAACATTAATCAGTGACATGAGATGGGAGGGAAAGGGAGAGATGAGGAAAATTGCATGGAAATGAAGGGAGACCCTCATTGCTATACAAAATTACATATAAGAGGTTGTGAGGGGAATGGGAAAATAAACAAGGAGAGAAATGAATTACAGTAGATGGGGTAGAGAGAGAAGAAGGGAGGGGAGGGGAGGGGGGATAGTAGGGGATAGGAAAGGTAGCAGAATACAACAATTACTAATAGGGCATTATTTAAAATTGTGGATGTGTAACTGATGTGATTCTGCAATCTGCATTTGGGGTAAAATTGGTGGTTCATAACCCACTTCAATCTAATGTATGAAGTATGATATGTCAAGAGCTTTGTAATGTTGTGAACAACCAATAAAAATTAAAAAAAAAAACATCCTTTGGGATGCCATCTCACTGAGGGTTGAGGTTTATAAAAGTTATGGCATCCTCATGTGATTCTTGGAGACGAGCCTAAAATATATCCACCATTTCTAGACACTTTCTCACTTCCATCTCACCCTCAGTTTTCATGGTGCCTCTACCTGTCAGAGGCAGGCCTTCGCTGTCCACAGGGTCCCATGATTCATGATCCAATTTAGACATCCTTCTTATACCTTCATTGTCCCTGCTAGTTTGAATAATAACTTGGGCTTGCTTCCAGACTCCTTGCCTCTTACTTTATATGACAGGACGTTTGACAATTCCTCCACTTAGGTAAAGTGCCAATTTCTATTGTAGAATGATTAGGGCAATAATATATTGGTGGATATTTTATGCAAATACCTGGCCTGTATAGAAAAGTTCTATTTCAATGATCTTTCTATCTTGGCAATTGTCCAGATATATAGTCTTAATTTCTAAGGACCAGCATGATTGGCTGGTTTAGGTTTCTCATAGGCTTCTTTTCTCAAAAGATACTCCCAGACAGCCTGTTTACCATAGGATCAGCATATAGATATAACCGGCTATTATTCTCTGTACAATTAATTTAGTTACATGGGTGGATTTTCCAGTCCACACTGCAATGCACATTAAAGGTGGACCTGAGAGATGGGTCTACAGAAGTCTCTTCATAATTTTTACTTATGTGACAAGCCTGTGTAGCTGCATGGCTGTAAACTCTGCAGCTGGGAGATTTACCTTGCCTGTGTCATGGTTTTCAACCTTTTCATGATGACTGCTTTAAACTCTATCTTTTGAAATTTGATTTAACTTACTAAATCATTTTCAGCAGCAGTAAGACTCTCAGTATCACAATTAAGAGAAAATTTTAAAAAATATTTTGTAAGATCTATTATGTGCCTGTAGGGTCCTTTTTCCTCCCATTTTTAATATATTTACATTGAATGAAACGCTAGCACAAGTCATAATATTATTAGTTTAATAATAGACAATATTACAGTATTTAAATAATAAGAAAAGATTTATTATCTCTAGCTGGCCATGAAACTTGACAAAAGTTATTTAAAGGGACTATGACAAATGGAAACTTAGTCTTTATTAATTGTATGACTCGATTTTGACTTTCATGGGATTATCAAAAATAGAAAATATAATAAGTTGTACATGGAAATTTTATATTTTGAAATTTAGCCTTAGATTAACTTAAATAATCATCTTAATTTGGGATGAGGCTAGTGACAGAGTTTTTATCTTACAAGCTGTGGCCTTTACTAGGGGCATGAGAAATTATATACACATCTATCCAAAATAGGGAGTACATATGCTAAATAAGCCTAGAGAAGATGTTTTGGTTTTGTTTACCATTAACAAAGAATGAAATAGAAAAGTGAATAGTCTTTTATCTATTAATCCATGAAAAAACTGTCATTATTGTTATCAAACAATATGACCTAAGTAGGGGGAGTTAATATCTCAAACGTTAATGGATAAAGACAAGTTAACAGTGTTGTTTAAGACAGTGATCTAATTTAAAATTTTATAGGACATTGAGCTAGCAATGGCATTTTGAGGGGTTTATGTCAAAGTAATTTTTGTGTATAAAGAAGCAAAGCATGGGGCTGGGGATGTGGCTCAAGCTGTAGTGTGCTCGCCTGGCATGCGTGCGGCCCAGGTTCGATCCTCAGCACCACGTACAAACAAAGATGTTGTGTCTGCCGAAAACTAAAAAATAAATATTAAAATTCTCAAAAAAAAGGAAGCAAAGCATGAGCATCCTTAATAACTTTATTTAATGTAGTGAAATTAGCTCAAATAATTATGTATAATTTATGGTTTTATCAATTTTAAAAATATCAATGTATGGAGGGAATTACCTCATATTATTGAAGTTGAAAAAAGGTCTATCATGTTAAATTTCTTATTGAAATTAGCTATTGGCTGTTGAGCTGATTTATTTAGGGCTGCCTGTCTAATATTTTAGGGGTAACTATTTTTAGGGTTATTTTCCTCAATAACAAATTGTTGACAAGGGCTTTAAGTAAGGCCCTGTTTCAATGTTTAGAGGCTTCCAAAATCTGTTTTTAACTTAGAAGAGGAGTAAAATTTTTAACTAGGAAGCTTATTGTTCTTGGGGTAAGATTAGGATTTTAATCTCTTTCTGTCTATGTTTTCATTTCTTTTTCCTTATTTGGGCTCCATTTAACTATGCTATAACATCTAAACTTGGCTAGGACTATGTTAACCTTTGCAAATCCCTTGGAATGTCTAGGGCTACTGGATGATAAACTCATCCCTTGAAAATGGGTGACCCCCTATAAGTTTCGGTGCTGTACTATCTCTTTAAGTCTCTCCATGAAAATAGTAGGATTTTTTTCTAAAGGCTTACTAAAAAAAATTTTTTTAGACATTTTGTTTACCTGTTAGATATCTGTTTTGGGGAGTTGTCTGTGCTCCAAATAGATTATTAGGTTTGTTTCTATTCTGTATTATTGGGACATGGTTAAGATAAATCTCTTTTAAAAGTGTTTTTAAGATGGCTCTCTATTTTAAAGTTTAGCTAAGTGCCTCTTTAGATAAGGTTAGACATCTGGCATAAATTTTGAAATATTACAATACATGAATTTGGATCTCTCGGAAATCTCCCTGAATTTGTTTTCGTCTATATTAAGTTTGAGAGGTTCCCTTCAATCTTTCTTTCTAGTAGGTAATTTTTAAAGGCATGCTTTGATGATAGTAGTGTGGCTAGATATGAAACTAAGATATCTTTTATTGATTATTGTAATTTCTCAGCATATAGACTAACTGATCCATCCTAACAACTCAAAAAGAACCCTCAATCTCTTTCTGAGTGAAGGTCTCAAAATATCTCTATATCTCAGAATATTATTCTTTAAATAGGTGTCTCTTAATTGTCTTTAAAAACTATGATTGAGGTTACTTCCCAGTGTAGGGAGTAGTATATAAGTCTTACCATATTTTTTTATGGATAATAGGTCCGGTGAGAGAAATTGTATAATACCAATGAATTTCCAACAAAGTTTGCAACTTTTATTGTTCAAAACTAATGTACAACTTTAATTTAGAGAACACCAGTCCTAATAAAATGTTCTCCTAAATCCCATAAATAGCCAACAAATAGAATATGCAAGAATCAGCAGTGTCTTTGAATCAATCAACTTTAGTTTCCAAGGAGAAGTGTCAAATTGGAGTTTAAGTCAGCATTTTAAAATATTTATTGTTTAATAAAGGATGTGAATTTATTCACTAAAATTAATCCTTGTCTTAAACATTAAGAATCACTAGACAAAGACCTTACTTAATGGAAATAAACTTAACATTTTAATAGGTTTTTATCATGTCAAAATATGGACAAAATCTTGGCTTATATTAGTATAATAAAATCAGGGGAAGAAGTCTGAAATATTCTAGAATTAATCAGTTCAAATTATTATAGTCAGTTCAGTTATACATAAATTTGTTTCTCAATTATGTTAACTTTCTATATCATCTGTCTAGATAATGATATAATGATTGCCTTACTTAGGAAAATTCTTTTATCATTAAGGTCTAGAATATAAAGATCTTGTTTTACCCAAAGATGATTTTTATCTTCTTCTTAGGACTGCCAATGTGTGCTTCCTCTCTGTGGGACGTATCTTCTTTTCCTTTTTTTTTTTTTTTTTTTTTTGAATTTTTTCTTTTGGTTATATTTTTGAACAATTTCTGTAAATCTTAGAATCTAAACAAATTATTATACCTTGATAAGAAGAAGTATCTCAATGAAAATATAGTTAAGGGCTGGGGATGTGGCTCAAGCGGTAGCGCGGCCCGGGTTCGATCCTCAGCACCACATACCAACAAAGATGTTGTGTCCGCCGAGAACTAAAAAATAAATATTAAAAATTCTCTCTCTCTCTCTCTCTCTCTCTCTCTCTGCTCTCTCACTCTCTCTAAAAAAAAGAAAATATAGTTAAAACTCTTAGACATTTTTGTTGACAGAATAATATTTATCATCTTATAAAAGTTTGTACAATAATTTGAGAATTAGAGATTACTTGATGGTTGTATTATCTCTTGAAAGAAAAAAATTATAGTAAAATACATTTATCTCAAATATCTGTAATGATAAAAGGCATAGCATCAGATAAATGCATATATAAGAAATATAAATTAGGTGTTTTCTGTTGAAGGAAAATGATTAGAAGCAAATAGATATACATTAATTAAACAATTAGACATATATGTTAATTGTTCTATGAATTAAAGACTATAGATTATCCAATAACTGAAAAAATATGCATTAAGAATAAAGGTATAACTTACTATTATACAACCATGGAATTTTAAAATAAGCCCCATCAAACCATGTGTCTCTTAAAAGTATTTGGATCCATTTATTTTACCTCGGATTAGTAGTGCACTTTTTTATGTATGTGACGTCAGGCAATGTGGTTAAAGTAAAATCCTTGTGTATACATTTATTTATTTTTTTGTAATATAATCACAAATGAGGAGAATAAGGATTTCTCAGTTGTCACAGGAATATCGTGAGAAAATTGTCTTAGGTTGAGGCTTTTGTTCCTGCCATGAGTAAAATGCATCCTCCTAATCTCCAAAATTAAACTCAAACTACAAAGAAGCATATGATACTTCTCATCAATGTAACATTATTTAGTAACACAACCATAGCGAGAAAAAGGAAGGATTTAAAGGAATCTGTTGAGGGATACAAAATCAAGTTATTTAGCTTTGAGAGCAAGTCAGGCTTAGGGCTGCAAGGTAGAAGCCTATGAAATTAGATTTTGCCTGAAAAAGATACCTTTTGTTAGTATTTATGGCCATTCTTAAAAATGCAGGCTCTGTGTAACTTTGGCAGTAGAAGTGTGGGAAGCAGGAAGTATAGGTTAGTGGCAGGGAGGCAGGTCTAGAAGACCTGTCTGAGTGACAGTGGAACGACCAATGGGAAGCCTGAGATATGCAGGAGGCAGGATCAGGAAGCCAGGCTCCTCAGTTACCAGGGTGATGGAAGAGCATGGAGCTGGTGGGCGTGGCCATTGCAACCAGCCTCCTGGTTCCCATTGTCTGGGGAAGAGGCTCCCAGAGCTTCCCCAGTGGGTTGCACTCCTTTGATTTGTCCACATTCCCACCCCGGGAAGGATCCTATGGATGGGCAGTGGCTTGCCTTTTGTATTTTCCCTTCGCAGTGCATGGGCACTTTAAAACTGTTTTTTTTTTTTTTTTAAGAAATATCTTTATTTTGTTTTTATGTGGTGCTGAGAATTGAACCCAGTGCCTCACGCATGCTAGGTGAGCACACTACCACTTAAGCCACATCTCCGGCCCCTAAAAGTGGGTTTTAATGGTACATGCCAGCATTACTTTCAGATCTTAAGGCAGTCTGCGATTGGCATCTAAGTCAGGGTGTTTAAGGGTCAAAAGTACTGCTGGGGGTGGGTGGGGGGGGGGGAATCTAGTCACAGACCCTATAGGGAACAGTGGCTAGAGTCTTGTAGGACAAGAATGCAGTGAAGAGGTGCAATATAAATTGTTTCAGCACCTTTAAAAAACAGCAGAAAACCAAAATTTGCCTCTCTAGAAGTAGAAAATCCCTCATATCAAGTCTCACCATGAAATTTTTTTCCTTTTTCCTCTCACTTTGCAAACACTGATTCCTAGCATATGAATTCCCCCCTGCCAAAATATTTATCTAATATTTTGAAATATAAAAAATTCACCAAAAAATCCACAAAAATGCTTTTCCCGTGGGAGAGGACTGAACTTAGCAACGTATCCTGTTAATCCCCTCAATAATTGTTTACATTTATTTGTGATCTCTAAAATTGCAAAAATAAAACTTTTTATCTTTCTAAAGATGAAAAATTCTCAGATATTATGAGTTTAACATCACAAATTTTTCTTTTAATTCACTTATTTTCTACAATTCAGCCCACAATACTGAAATCCTAAGTGCACTTAACTTCTGGAGAGAAATTCTAAACCCACTAAATTTCTAAAATTCACACTGGAGTGCCTGTTTAGGTGTCATTTGTCACAACACATGACTAAATCAGTCAGGGTCACTCAGGGTGATCTGGGCTGGCATGAAATAATTACACAGAGACAGAGAAATACCTTTTTCTTTGGGTTCTATAACAGCTCCTCTGACCTAGCTCCCACAAAGGAGGCAAGCCAGGCAAGAAAGAGAGCACGCCTGGAACCCAGGTTTTATTGGGGGAGGCTATACCATGGACATTCTATCCCCAAAAGGGCAAAGGGGTTGGATTACAAAGGAATAGATGAGTGTAACTCAGCCCCAGCAGGTGACACCTACTCCTGGAGCCACACCATGTTATCTGAGCTGGGATAACACCCAAGTTACTGCGACCTGCCACTATCCTGCTAGATTAAAGGCAGTAATTGTTCAGAACCCTGGTGCATCAGGACTTAAAGGGATCTTAATCGAGGGAAGCTCCTTACTGTTCTTCATTGCCCATTTCTTCATTTGATATCATGAAAAGATGAACACTCAAATGGAAGTTGTATTATCATAACCCCAATCTGCCTCTTCTTGAACAGTGAATCAAAGTCATGAGGGATCCCATGGACCACCCATGTTTCTTTGAAGGCAACTAAGTATAAACTGATATTCAGCACAACATCTTTTATTCATGGGGTTTTAGCATCCTTCCTTGTTATATGAATAGCTGTTGCTTTGTCAGGCTGATTTCACCTTAATTTTTTTTCCTTATCTTTATCAAGTATCACAAAATAATCTTTAAATAGGTGGGTGTTATATTCTTTTCTAGGCTGGTTTTCCCATATCAATGGATTAAAAGTTCAGTAGTGATTCTTTTGCATATGTGTATCACATATTTCAATTGAAAATATTCCATAGCATGTTCAAGTTTTATAAATTGTTCTTATATTGTGGCATCCAATGGTATTATACAATATGAAAGTAATAAAGAAATTGTGCCAAAAATGCATGCTGAACTTTTTCTTAATGTAATAGTTACCACAACTTCATAGTTAGTTATAGATTTGTAGAAATAGTGTTAGAAGCTGATTGTGGTGGTGCATACCTGTAATATCAGGGGCTACAGAGGCTGAGGCAGGATGATCACAAGTTCAAAGCCAGCCTCAGAAGTTTAGTGAGGCCTAAGCACCTTAGGGAGATCTTGTCTCAAAATTTTAAAAAAATTTAAAACCATCTAGGCATATAGCTCAGTGGCAATGCACCCTTGGGTTCCAACTCTAATACTGAAAAAAAAAAAAAAGAAAGAAAGAATAGTTTTGTTTGATGTTATTGTAGTTTAAGCCTGTTATCTCCCTGTAATGATAGTGTTCATCAATTTAGTATGGGAAAGCATACATTCTTTTTTCTATAGGCATTAGGCTGAATAATAGGGATATCATTATTATTTTAAACACATGTACATTACAGAAAAATGGAAATTACAGATACACAGAAGAAAGTAAAAAATATATAGATTATGGATAATTCTTATTTAATTTTTATAAATTTTGTATTTTGCAATTGTATGTAAAATTTATAGTCGTGAAAACATTAAGTATGCTGAGAGGCTATTTTTGTATTGATTTTCATTGAGTATCACTAAGTCTTTGGCTTTCTAGTCTTATAAAATCAAAATTTCCAATTGCCAAAGTAATAGGGCCTATTGCTCCTTGTATTAATATGTTAATATGATTTGTAATTCTCTAGAGTTGTTCCAGTCTGTGACATGTGGGACTTGACAAGTTAAGGTACCAGGGAACAAGAATAGCTTATTTGAGGAAAGACCAGTATTTCTTTGCAAATAGCTGATATTAGATAGAATCACCTTTATTTAACATGTAGGTGTAAGATGAGCCCACTGTTAAAAATACAGAATCCATCCTAGTATTGGAGGCATCAATTTATATGACACACAGATATGTTGGACAGAATAAGATAAAGCCACAGGCAAGTGTCTCTATGGGACTCTAAAAGCTTCCTGATGAACCCATTTGATAACCTCTCCTCTTTCTTCATAAGGTTGGTCACCAAGGTGTTGAGGGAGCAGAAATGTCATAATCTGGTCCATGGACCCCCAATATATCTGTCATTTACTGTCTGGGCTTTGCTTGTGAGGATTATAATGACCTTGACCGGTATCTTCTCCACCTATAAGAAGATGAAGACGGCGAGAGTCTTGGGATGCGGTAAGGGGCATGAATCAAATGTTTAAGGGGGACAAGAATATACTGGATAAGAAAATATGCTGTTATATTTTGAATCTGGACTGTCCCCCAAAAATCATGTGTTAAAGGCTTGGTCACCAGCCTGTGGTGCTATCAGGAGGTCGTGGTACCATAAGGAAGCAGGGTAAAAAGATGATAGATCACCAGGTTGCCCTTGAAGGGCATTATAGTACTGCAATGAGGTGAACAGCTTTGGTGCAGCCCACTCTACCTGCCACAACATTTTGCCTTACCACAGAACCAAAGAGACAGG
This sequence comes from Spermophilus citellus, assembly GCF_964194105.1. Taxonomy (NCBI): domain Eukaryota; kingdom Metazoa; phylum Chordata; class Mammalia; order Rodentia; family Sciuridae; genus Spermophilus; species Spermophilus citellus. The sequence goes on from NC_138190.1 coordinate 77,580,168, forward strand.
ACCTAGTGGCCATGGACTAAAACCTCTGAAATCATAAGCCAAAATGAATATTTCCTCTTTAAGTTGATTAGCACATGTATTTTGTCACAGTATGGAAAACTGACTAATGCATAAGTCTTCCCTGAAACACCTGTCTGAAAAGTTGCATGGCTTAAGGCTGTGAGAACATGCTTTCTTTCCTTTTTACTGGTGATCCAGAATTTTTAGATGGGAATCATTGTCACTAGAAAATATTGTTTGCCTTTATCTCCCCATGAATTACCCAAAAGCAAAACCAAATTTAAACAAAACCCCTCCCACTATTGTAATCTGCGGCCAATAGCAATCTCTCAAACTGGGTCCTCCCAGCCTAAACTGGATTCTGGAACATCACTTGGAATAATGTCTGGTTTGTTTGTTTGTTGTAGTTTTTGTCTTGAGTACTGGGGATTGAACCCATGAGCACTCTACCAGTGAACTACATCCCCAGATTTTAATTTTTTTTAATTTATTTTGAGACAGGGTCTTGCTGAGTTGCCTAGCCAGGCCTGAGACTTGTGATAATTCTGCTGTAGCTTCCCAAGTAGCTGGAGTTACAGATGTGCTCCACCATGCCTGCCTCATGCCTATATTCTTGAAAGTTATATAAATAACACCTATTCCTTTAGTTATGCATTCATTCAACGCATACTTATTTATCTTCCAATATGTACCAAGAAGTATTCTAAGCACATGTAATTGTGCTAAAAAAAAAAGTTTACTTAGAAAGGATTCTTGTCTTGAGAGGGAAGTGACCCAAGACCCTTTAACTATAATATTTTAGGATTCTATTTAAGGTAATCCCATGTTGATCTGTTTTACAAACCACATCCCCTTGAACTTTATTTATTTATTTGGAAAAATTAATATTTTTTGTTATTTTGCTTAATCATGAGTTTCCTACTTTACATTCCCTTAGTAAAATTGAAACTGTGTGTGCATTTATGTGCAATTAGAAAAACATCTTTTGAAAAGTTTTAATCAATTTGTCATAATTGCACATATTTATGTGGTACAGTTTAATAATTTGATACATATCACAATATATAATGATCAAACCAGAGTAAATAGCATATCGATCTCATTAAATATTTAAAAATTTAAGAGATCTCTATGTAATCCCACCCAGTGAATGATTCCCTTCCACAAATTTCCCTGAGAGAAAGCTTTACAGTGAAATTACCAGTGAGCTGTCAGTCATCTAGGTTTGCTATCTGGAAAAGGAGAAAAGAAAGTGGTAGCACATGTGGCCTAGCGATGAACAGAGTACAGGCGAGCTTGAAGAAAGGAAAAGAGGTGAGGCAGACATTGATGGTTACAGAAATAGCTGAGTCCTTGGTGAGGCTGCTAGAGATTGAAGGAGGTTCCCTAGATTTCGGGAAGTTGCTTCACTTACAGGGATGCCTGTGTGGCTGGAGCAGAATGAGAAGCGGGGCGGGTAGGAGATAAGGTCAGAGAGGGAGGCAGGGGCTAGGTCATGCAGGGTCTTGTAAGCCTTGGTAAGGAATTTGCATTTTATTCTAAATTTGGTGAGAAAGGAGTGAATGATTTGTATTCATGCATTTATTTGTTCTTTTACAATCTCACAATTCTATCAGGACAGTTCTCTAGGCATTCTCCCTGCTTTATCCCTTTCTACCTTACTCCAGGAAAACTAAACTACTCCTATTCCCATGAAAACAATGGGGAGAAGAAGTATGTCGTGTTTTCTTACACTTCTGTGCAGATCTAGTTCCCTATTCCTACAATTCCTTCCTCCTTGTCCTTTGTCCACCTGGTAAAATGCCCTTTTTGATGTCACACTGGATTCACCCATCACCTCCTCTGGAAGTTTTCCTTCACTTTCTCTGATCAGTCTGGGTGTTTTGTAAGTATCTCCTTTATCTTTGGAAGTTAAAATTGGAATTTATGTGAAGTCCTTGAAGTCCAGGGAAATATCTGCTTCACATTCAAATCCACAGCATCTAGCATTGGATGTGGCTAAATTAATCCACTTAAATGTTGTTGAACACTTCTAAAACAAAAACTGATATTTTTAGAGCACATGTTTTCTAAAATATAGCTACTTTATCTTAGCTGATACCACAAGCCACATTTTTTTTTCATTTTTCTGCATATGTTTTGCAACTGTTTTATCCTGCTGGAATCATACGGAAATAATGTAACCCAAATTAATTATTCCCTGAAAGTACTATGGAGTCTTTTCTAGAGTTATCAAAGATGACTGCTAATATCTACGTTTAAAAGTTACAGGTCATTGGGGCTGGGGTTGTTGCTCAGTGGTAGAGCACTTGCCTAGCACGTGCAAGGCCCTGGGTTCAATCCTCAGCAACACGTAAAAATAAATAAATGAAATAAAGGTATTATGTCCAACTACAACTAAATATATATATTTTAAAGTTACAGGTAAAATCATTTGTGCCATAATGTGCAGAAATTGGGGGCGTTAGCCCATCAGGGTGGCACATGCCTGCAATCCCAGTGACTTGGGAGGCCAAGGCAGGAGGATTGCAATTTCAAACCGAGCCTCAGCAACTTTGCAAGGCCCTAAGCAACTTAGTGAGACCATGTCTTTAAATTATAAAAGAGGGCTGTGGATATGGCTCAGTGGTCAAATGCCCCTGGGTTCAATCCCTGGTACAAAAAGAAAATTCAGGGCCTTGTCTAAGTAGGCACATAGCTATAAAATGTAGAACTTATAAGAGTAACTGAAGAATGTTAGTGGAACAGGGAGCTAGAAGCCAACAGCAATGACCATGATGAGTCTTTGGTAGGAATGTCTAGTGAGTAGGAACAGAATCTCTGGAGCCCCACTACCTGTGTTCGAGTCCTGCCCCCTTACTTACAAGCATTCACTCAACCATTGTGATATTTTCTGAGGAAACTCTCAGTTTTCCTAACTGTAAAATAGTAATGATAATAATAGTGTCTAGTTTGCAGGACTTTCATTAGGCTTCAATTACCAAATCATGCAAAAACACTTGATGCCTAAAACATACTCAATAAATATAACCTCTGATGATAAGGACAAAATGATTATGGTATGTCTGACTCTTGCCTAGTAATCAATAAAAAATAGAGCTAATATGCATGCAAGTAAACAACTGAAACCAAAAGGCCAGGGTGATCTCTGAGCATCACAGTTATTGACCCTCAAGTCCCCCACTCAACAGACTCATTTATTTATTTGACAAATATGGAGCACCTGATAAGGTTCAGCACTAACGATCAAATAGAGTGGAAGGTAATAATGTGTCAAAGGAAAGAGCCAGATGATAGGTCACACTCTGATGTTCTCCCCCTTAGTTTAAGATGTGCCAAGGAGCCTCTTTGACGGTCCATAGTTTCTCCAAGTACTAATGAATGGCTGGAGTGGCAGTGGTGCCAGGTGATAAGAGGTAAGAGTAAGATCAAAAGCCTTAATTGCAGGAAAAGAGGGAGTTCTGAGTAGAGCAGAGTTATGAGTGAATGAGTGAGTTTCCTGGGTCACACTGGGTTGACCAGAAATACCATATTCTTTGTGCATGTTGCTTAATGCACTTAAGAGACCTGGATGATCCCAAGTGGTAAGTTGTTGGGTACAAGAATGGAAAGGGTGGTTTTCTTAGGTTCCCAACAAAATAAGGTTTTGATATTCCTAAATAATGATTGCATATAAAGTAAGAGGCAAGGAGTCTGGAAGCAAGCCCAAGTTATTATTCAAACTAGCAGGGACAATGAAGGTATAAGAAGGATGTCTAAATTGGATCATGAATCATGGGACCCTGTGGACAGCGAAGGCCTGCCTCTGACAGGTAGAGGCACCATGAAAACTGAGGGTGAGATGGAAGTGAGAAAGAAAAGACAGGAAGATGATGGTTCAAAATGCCAACTGTGCTGACAGCTTTATCCTCACTCCCAATATGCCTTTGTGTAAGACTAAAACACTTGAAGACAGGGAGCAGAGTGACGTGAATGGGCAGAGTTGACCCTCAATCTTCTGAGAAAACATTACATATGAAGCAAGAAAAACAAGCATAAACACACACACACACACACACACACACACACACACACACACACACAAATATCACAGGAGCTCAGCCTCACCAGATGTCCCACAAAGCAGTTCATCCTAGTGCAACTAGGCCATCTGTTTCAAGGCAGCCCAGGGGAAGGAAGGTCTGACTGCTGGGTTGGTTGGGAAAGCTTCTTTGAAGGTAGGTATCTGAGTTGGGGCTTGAAACACTGGTAGACTTTCCTGGGAAGGAATAACTCATGGAGACAGGTTTTGAGATAACTTAAATCCAAACTTTGAAGTGTTTTATTCATTGCCAGGTGTAAGGGAGGAGCCCATATAGAAGATACCTTTTCCTGAGTATTAATCAAATCCCAGGGTTCTAGTTTGCATGTCTGATATATGACCACCAGGTGGCAGGACCAACTTAGAAATTGCTTATCTCAGCTGCGGCATTCCTTTGACTACAGCTCCCTCACAAATCAGGAACCTCTTGATTAATATTGCAAGGACCAGGTTCAGCTCTCAAGAAGGTTTGCAAAATCCTGATCTCCAAGATTGTAGAGGATGTAGTTGCACCTGTATTATTTCTGGAGAAGACTGAAGACTCTGATGGTACTCAAAGCATCAACATAGACTCTGAAGTTCCTTAGGTGGGGAGAGCCCACAGAGCCCATGGGATGCATGTGGAAGATTGAAGAAAGTAGTAGAGCCTTTAAATCAAAGTGTTTTGTGTATTTGGAGCATTGTATAACCTCCTAGAAATCAGTCTCCTAGGGTACCATTATCACTGGGCATTCACCATATATATGGTGTCTGGTTAGCACAGCAGGCAGCAGTGGCATTACCAGCCCCCTATATCCTTAGGATCATAGAATGTGAGATCTGGACAAGGTCTCGTGGATTGGAGTCCTATCTTTCTGTAGTGGATGCTGTCATGCATGGTCCAAATCTCCTTTGAGGACTAAAGTACATGTTCCCCTAGCTGCTAGAGGTGCTGCTTAGACAGCTCTTTGGGAATTTCCATTCATCTAAGAAGCTGCATTGTCCAAGTCTGCCATCCCCAAGTGTGTGTTAGTCAGCTTCATCACTGTGACCAAAATACCCAACAAGAATAACTTAGAGGAGGAAAAGTTAATTTTGCCTGATATATGACTGATATATGAGATTATAATTCTAAAAAGAGATTATAATTCTAAAAAGAATAGAATTAAAAAACATGCTGAACATTAAGTGAGCAATTCCCAAGGGTAGAGGTTTGTCTGTCTTCTTTCTGACTATATCCCTATGGTCCCCATGTAGTAGGCACTTAATAGTATGTTAAATAATGAAATAAACAAATATCAATCCTTAGATTGCAGATATAAATAGATATTTCCTCGAATATCTCCAATAGGAAGTTACTGAGACTAGGTTATACTTCTTGATGTCTCTGGTTAGAGATTTGCTTTTAAAAATTCCATAGCAGTCCTCAAAGGAAACATTTCCTCAGTTGCGATTAGGAAAGACAGGAAGCTTTGGGATGGCTTGACCAGTGCTCTGCTTGCCTTTGGATGCCTAGATTATATTGACTTCATAAAATTGTCCAAATGAGAACAGATACCCAAATCATCTTCATGAACCCTGACTAGAAGGACACAAATAACAGACTGTATCTGCACTGCTGAGGGCCTGATTGAATCTTAGTCAGTGCAGAAAGCATTCCTCTGACTCTTAACACATATTGACCTTGCTGACACACTCAGCACTGCCAATTTTTTAAGATTCTGGTACAGCTACAAAAGAGAATAACCTATTAAAAACAAAGACTGAACTAGTGCATACTTGCTGCAATCAGTAATGTTCAATTTTGAGTACTGTGATTTTTATCAGAGGCATGATCCTGAGCAAGTTACTTAGTTTGTCTGCCTCTGTTTCCTCATCTGTAAAACAGATATGAAAATAATAGTATCTTCTTGAAAGTTGTGCTGTGAGGATTAAATGAGTAAATAAATGTATCGTGTATAGAATAGTGCCCACCATGCAGTACTTTATAAGACTTAAATTCTGCATTTACATGGGGAATTTCATTTTGTCACGTTCCAAAGAGAATTATGTATCCAAGGAATCTGCAGAGTCCTGGATGCCCTTTGCTTTAGGATTATCTGGTTCTATGGCTAATGTTTGTATAACTGCCAAGTATATGGCAAGCTGAAGTTTACAGTTGAAAAATGAAGCAGATGCCCTATCTTTTTGCTACAGTGAGGTTACCGGTAAGCTGTGTTTGATTATAGATGTGAGGGCAAAAGCAGAGGGCATTTCTACTTTTAGACCGTTTCTTAAATTCTATAAGCACCACTGGAGAAAATTCCAATCTTAGCCCCAGCTAACTCCTTCGGAGCTCTTATGGCAAGAGAAAAGTGTGGAAATTCCACACAACCTGAATACCCCTTGAGCAGTTTCTAGATGTAAGGAGATATAAGCAACCAACTAGGGGTTGGTGGTGTAGCTCCATGGTGAAGCATTTGCCTCGCATGTGCAAGGCTCTGCATTTGATCCCCAGCACTGCAAACAAACAAACAAAACACCCAATAACATAACCAGAAGTCCTTTGCAAGGTGTACTTCCACAGAATCTTACTGAAATAGTTCCAAGCCAATTGCCTACTAGTTAAGATGAAATCTGGCTTTATGTACTTCTTAAGTTTTCTACAATGGTAATCTGATTGCTTAGAAAAATGGGATGTTCCATTGAGAGTCTATCCTTGGATAGAAATATCCATCCTATTTGTTCTTCTGCTTTCTTGGGATAGAAAATCTAGCTTATGGAGTAATGGGATTATTCTAGTTAAGCATTTCAGGGTTAGGAATTTTAGTGCTTAAAGTTCCTGAGGGAGCTACATGTAATATTAGGATTTCGGTGGACAATGTTTATACAGGACCTGAAATCTCTACTTCAAACACAATGTCCAAAAGGGTGATACCTCTTTTCTCAAAATGGGAAAGTGAACAATGTCAAGCATAACAAGTACACTGGGGCGCTAGACAACCTCCTCATTTCTAAGCAGATTCCTATTCAACATGCCACAGGAGGAGAAAAGAAATGAGAAATAGTAACTACTTACCATCTATGGGCTTCTATTATTTGCCATAAAATATGATAGACTATGTGAATTATCCCCAGGACAGGGGGATATTATTGTCATTTCAATTGGACAGGTGAGGAATCGGAGCTCCAAAGAAAGTTATTTGCCCTACGTCACATAGCTGGATAGACACAGCCAGAATCTGAACAAGGTTTGGTTTCAATATCTACGTATTTTCCATTATACCAAAGCAATCCCATTGTCTTTATCAGTTGAAGAGTGAAAAGGGCTGCCATCAAAGAGAACACATGAGAAATGAAAAGGCAAGGCGTCTTTTGGTCCTATATTAGATGCTCAGAAGAGCCTCAGTTTTCACAATTACAGCTGTAAAATGAGGTATCTGGAATAGCCCCTTTTGGCTTTAACACTCTTTGCCCATCTCCCCCCATCCCACTACTTTCCAAACTCAGAGAGAAGTGATCAATACACAAGAACACCAGCTGTAGTAGCATGGTGAAGTGGTTATGTGTACAAGTTCAAGTGCCAAACCATCTGGTACTAACTAGCTGTAGGCCGTAGGGAAAGTGACTTAATCTCTCTGTGCCTCAGTTTCCTCATCTGCAAAGTGAGCATAGGACCATAAGGAACAAATGAGAATTTTTATAATACGCTCTGGAATGGCTTGACTTTTAAGACTCAGAAAATGTTAGCTATTACAAGACCTTGCAGGAGCTCCAGCCTTGAGTCTAGGATTATAAATAACTCCCAAGTCCTACCTTTAGAAACTTCTTCCTTTCAGAGATAGTAGTGGTTCTCAAAGTGTTGTTCTTAAAACTCTTACATCAGAATCTTTATTGAAAAATGCATATTTCTTGGTCCCCTACTTCTGGACCTATTTAGTTAGAACCTCTGAGCATTTGGCCAAATAATCTGCAAATCTGCATTTTCTTTCTTTTTTATTATTGGTACTGGAAATTGAACCCAGGAGGCCTTAACCACTGAGCCACATCCCAAGCCCTCTTTTTATATTTTATTTAGAGACAGGGTCTCACTGCATTGCTTAGAGACTTGCTAAATTGCTGAGGCTAGCTTTGAACTCAAGATCCTCCTGCCTCAGCCACCTGAGCCTCTGGGATTACAGGCATGTGCCACCATGCCCAACATACATAATCTGCATTTTCAACATACCCACTGAAATTTGAGAACCATGCTTTGCCATTTTCGTAGCCTAATATAGGGTCCTTCTAATAAACCTGGTGTTGAAGCCTTTCTTGCTAATATTTAACTTCAGGAAATCTACCTAAGACCTTCCTAATTAAGAAATCAGCTCTTTAATAATCGGTGTGTATAAGAATACTTGACAGACCCACCTTAAATTGGCTGGCTCTAATAGAGTTCTTAGAATGGGCATATAACCAAGAGCTGAGAGTTGGTAGCACTGGAGGTCTGACAGTGTTCTTTACAATAATCAACATGTCATAGAAATGACCAGAACATTTGTACCTTTCTTTGCAAAAGTTTTCAACAGTTGCTTAGAATTCTCCCTTAGAGGAAGTCATCTGTGATTTCAGTGGGGATCATGACTTTCCAACATTTGCTTCTGAATATACCCCACCAGACTGGGTTCAAATCAGACATTGGGATCTTGTTGGGAGAAAAATCACTGAAAAATATCTCTTAGTATTTCAATAAGAAACAGTATTTGATATATTTACTTTGAAAAAAAAAAGACTCCAATTCTAGTGCTCTTCTCAGTAGTTCTATGATCCTTAGGGAAAACTGGTTTGTTCTGTGATTCTCTAGTTAGTTCTTAAGCCCTGAAGTTGTTTCAAGCATGCTACCATCTCTGGGGTCTTTAGAGCAGGCTTAACTTCTCCAGGCCTAGTTGTCAGCTGTCCAAACCCCAGGGAATCTCAGAAGTAAACATTTTTCGCACTGAGTCAAAGGGACCTGCATTATTCAATTGATGGGCTTCTCACATATCTAGGTTCTTGGAGACTTACATAATTTATTTTTCCTGAAGGTTCTTATTTAGTTTTTGACACTATAAAAATTAACATTAAAATTTTTTTTGACAATTCTTTATTTTGAATATTCTCTACTACTTAGTAGTTAAAAACCAATGAATGATTCTAAGAGTCTGCATCATTTTTACTATGATTACTTTTAACATTGGCCACATATGGAACTTTAATAAGCACATGTACTGCCAAAGCATAAAGGACACAATCTTGGTTTCTAGAATTTAGAGTACAACAAATTACATTTACCTGCTTAACTTGCCACTTCTCCAGGTGAGCTGTGCTGACCTTTGAGATATGATTCATATACTATTACAATTCCCATATTTGCAGTCTACATTTCAGTGTTTTTTTTAATTTTCACATAGTTTTACAAACATTAGAACAATCCATTTTAGAACATTTTCAACAATCCATAAAGAAATCCCACCTGCATTAGCAGTCATTATTCACTCTTCTTGCCCACTGGCCATTAGCAGTGATTACTAATCTGTTTTCTGTTTCTATAGATTGGCTTCTTCTGGGCATTTCATATGAATAGGATCTTATATATGATTATTTGTGACCAGTTTCATTCATTAAGCATAATATTTTCAAGGTTCATTTATGTTGCATAATATGTCAGTATGTCATTTCTTCTTATGGCTGAATAATACTTGATTGTATGCTTCTACCATACTTTATTCACTCGACAGTTGATGAATGGGTTGTTTCTACCTTTCAATATTATGAATAATGTTGCTATAAACATCTCAGTACAAGTTTTTTGCAGACATAAGCTTTCATTATCCTTGGGTATACACCTAGTACTAGAATTGCTGTTGGACTGTATTATTCTAAGTATAACATTTTTTCATATTTGTAATTTTTTGTAGTTGAAATAGATGGACAGCATGCCTTTAATTTATTTGTTTCAATTTATATGGTGCTGAGGATTGAACCCAGTGCCTCACACTTGCTAGGCAAGTGCTCTGCCACTGAGCTACAGCCCTAGCCACTAGGTGTAACTTTTTGAGGAACCGCCAGACTGTCTTCTAATGTGGCTGAATGATTTTATACTCTTACCTGCAATATATTAGGCTTCAGATTTCTTCATTTCCTCACCGATGCTTGTTTTGATCTATCTGTTTTAATTATAGCCATTCTAGTGGGTGTAAAATTGTATGTCATTGTGGTTTGATTTGTATTTTCCTAATGATAATAACATTAGATATCTTTTCTTGTGCCTATTGACCATTTTGTTGGAAAATTATTGATTCAGATCCTTTGTCCATTTCTGTCTTTTCATTATTGACTTGTGAGTATCTATATGTTCTGGATGTTACACCATTGCCAGAGGGGCAAGGGGGAGGGGGGAAAAAGGGAAGAGAATTGAACAACAGCAGAGGAGGTAGAGAGGGAAGATGGGAGGGGAGGGGAGGGGAGGGGGGATAGTAGGGGATAGGAAAGGTAGCAGAATACAACAGTCACTAATATGCCATTATGTAATAATGTGAGTATGTAACAGTTATGATTCTGCAATCTGTATTTGGGGGTAAAAATGGGAGTTCAAAACCTAATTGAGTCTAATGTATGAAAGACGATATATCATGAGCTCTGTAATGTTTTGAACAATCAATTAAAAAAAAGAAAAAAAAGAAGAACAAAATTGAAGAGCTTGTTTTTTCCGATTTCAAAGTTACAATCAGGACACTGTTGTAGTGGTATAATGATAGATATAAATTGATGGAATAAAATTGAATGTAAAGAAATGAACTCTCATATTTATAGTCCAGTGATTTTTGACAAGGGTGTGAAACAATTCAATTGAGAAAGAATAGTCTCTTCAACAGAAAGTGCAGGAACAGCCAGGAGCAGTGATGCATGCCTGCAATCTCAGTGGCTCAGGAGGCTGAGGCAGAAGGATCACAAGTTCAAAGCCAGTTTCAGCAATAGCGAGGTGCTAAGCAACTCATACTGTCTCTAAATAAAATACAAAATAGGACTGGTGATATGACTCAGTGGTCAAGAGCCCCGAGTTTAATCCCTAGTACCCCCCAAAAAAGTGCAACAACAGCTGGATATCTACATACAATCAAATGAAGTTGGACATCTGTCTCATACTGTATACAACTATTAACTCAAAATGCAAAAAGACCTAAATGTAAGCACTAACCTTATAAAATATTAGAAGAAAACATAGTTTCTTAGACCTGAAACTGAAAGCACACAGATCAAAAGAAAAAATAATGGATATATTGGACTTCATCAAAATGAAGATAGTTTTATGTTTCACAGGAAGCTATTAAGAAAGTGAAAATAAAATCCAAGGAGTGAGGGAAGCTGTATACAAACCATATATCTAATGAAAGACTTGTATCTAAAATATATAGAGGACACATACAACTTAATGATAAAAGATAAATAACCCAACTGAAAAGGGAACAAAATATTTCCATAGATATTTCTCTAAAGAAGATTTATAGATGGTCTACAGGTACATGAAAAGATGTTTAATATTAGTCACTGGGAAATATAAATACAAATCACAACGTGTTTTTACAAGTGTTACTAAGGATGTGGAGAAATCAAACACTCATATATTTCTGGTGGGAAAAAACCTAGTACAGCCACTTTGCAAAACAGTCTAGTAGTCCTTCAAAAATTGAAACCTAAGGCCTGGGGTTATGGCTCAGTGGCAGAACGCTCACCTAGCACATGCAAGGTGCTAGATTCAATCCTCAGTGTCACATAAAAATAAATAAATAAAATAAAGGTATTGTGTCCAACTACACCTAATTTTTTTTTAATTGGAAAGGTATTTTAATAGGAAAGGTAGCAGAATACAACAGTCACTAATATGCCATTATGGAAAAATGTGAATGTGTAACCGATGTGATTCTGTAATTTGTATTTGGGGTAAAAATGGGAGTTCATAACCCACTTGAGTCAAATGTATGAAAGATGATATGTCATGAGCTTTGTAATGTTTTGAACAACCAATAAAAAATAAATAAATAAAATAAAATTAGTTCGCTAAAAAAAAGAAAGAAAAATAAATTGAAACCTAAAATTACTATTTAACCCAACAATTACACTCCTATGTATACACCCAAGAAAAATGAAAGCCCATGTCCACTCAAAAACTTGCATTATGTTTTCAAGGTCCCATCTATGTTGTAGAATATATCAGTACATTATTTTTATTTGTTTATTTTTTATGTGGTGCTGAGGATCGAACCCAGGGCCTCACATGTGCAAAGCAAGCACTCTACCACTAAGCTACAATTCCAGCCCATATATCAGTACATTATGACAAGTGAAAGAAGCCAGTAACAAAAGAATAACTATTGTTATGGTTCCACTTATATGAAATGTTCGGTAAAGGCAAATCTATAGAGGCAGAAATTATAATGATAATGGCCTAGGATTGGAGGGGGTTAAAGGATACAAGATTTCTTCATGGGGTTATAACATGGTCTAAAATTAATTATCCTGATGGTTGTCCATTCTGTACATGTAGTAAAACCATTGAATTGTACACTTTAAATGGGTGGTTTTTATGGTACTTGAATTATATCTCAATGTAGCTTTTACAATCTAGATGAACAAGGCATGCCCCAAACCAGTCATGGCTAGTAATACTAGGACTTGTCAGGGCTGCGATATATTATATTTTTTTAATTGTATACTCTACAACCCCAGGAAACACCATTATATGGGTCACAATGTAAAAGACATCCTCTTAAAGTTGTACAGCATACAATATACATGGCCTTAAGCTTCAGTTGGTTCTTAGAAAAATTCTAAGATTAGCCAACTGTGGTGGCACATGCCTGTAATCCCAGCGGCTTGGGAGGCAGAGACTGGAGGATCGCAAGTTCAAAGCCAGCCTCAGCAGCAGCTAAGCAACTCGGTGAGACCCTGTCTCTAATAAAATACAAAATTGTTCTGGGGATGTGGCTCAGTGGTTGAGTGCCCCTTAGTTCAATCCCTGGTACTGCCCCCCCCCCTAAAAAATTCTAAGATGTATCATTATGGGTTACCAATACCTATTCCCCCAAACACAAATGGAAGCTAGTTTTCAAATAAGTGGCATAGAGAATCATTTTCCTTACACAGCTCTTTAACTTAGCATTCAGGCAACCATTGTGCTTCACATCTTTTATTCCTGTTACCCTAGTTGGGAATATTTTTGACTTTCCATTTAAATAATGTCTAATTAACATAGAATTAAAGAATATTTTATAAGGAATTAGAACTTCCCATAATCCCACATCCTGATTTTTTTCTCTAGACCCCCTTTCAATCTTTATTCTTATATACAGACACTTTTTACATAATTGTAATTGTAGTGTATACACAGCTTGATGCCACTTTTTTCCTTAATATTATTTCATAAACACTGATATTTTTGTTCCATAGTCTTTGCATTTATTGTTTTAATGAATGTATAAATTCTTCCCAATTAATATACCAAAATGCACTTGATACCTGAATGTAAGAAAAGTAATGTAATTATGCAAAAGCTACAATTTGGAAATGCCTCCATGTAAAGAATCTGCTTTATTTTATTTTTCCTCCCAAAGTTCTTATCACCTATGCATCCAAATTCCCAATAAATATTTTCAAACAAATAAATTTTGGTGCTGGGGATATAGCTCAGTTGGTAGAGTGCTTGCTTCACATGCACAAGGCCCTTGGTTCAATACTCAGCACCACAATTAATTAATTAATTAATTTAGAATTACTCTATTAGAGTTAATTCCTAGCAGTGAGTTAAAGGGCATAAAAATTGTTTTCTGAGCAAGTTATTATAGCAGGATTTTTTCACATATATCCTGGCCAAATGGACCTTCAACCAGAATCATTATCATGTGATTCTGGAGGTAGTACTTGGGTTTTTAACCTCTGTGACCCACATTCAGCACCTGATTTCATATGTAATGCCCACACTAAAATTGTCTAGTTAGAGGAAGGAAGGACTGTTTCCCCATTTAACATGAAAGTTTGAACTAAGGCCAGGCTGAGAAGAGATGTATTATATGTTCTTTGGAAAACAGATTTTTCATGGCAGTGGGCCCAGAAAAACTCACAGGCATCCCAAGTATCACTAATCCAATTATTTGGGGGGACTGGCAATTCATTTGGACTCAGTAGATTTTCTTGGCGCAATGGACCTTAGTACCTACTTGAATACATGAGCATAGATCTACTCTTTGGAGGAAAATGGTGATCTATCTGCAGAAAGACACAGCCTCCTACCCCATAATGCAATCCCTCTGTAACACTTGCCATGTTGTCAAGAAGATGCAGGGACTCTGTGAGATCTGGAGATAGTCTTGAGGTGACAGTAGGATTAGAGAAAAAAAGCAAAGCACGGCCAGGCCACATTGAGCCATTCCTGTGTGCCATGCCACTCACCACTCAGCACAACCCTATGGGGTAGCTACTATTCTTATACCATTTTGAAAAAAAAAAAGAAACTGAGGAACAGAGAGATAAAGTTACTTGTTTAAGATCACAGAGTAAGTACAAGGACAGGAATTGAAACCCAGGTTTGACTGACTTCAAAGTTGACCTTATTCTATGTAGTAATCATTGAGAGACCATAGTAATGGTAGTTCGGAGACCTTGAGCATTTTCTTTTTTCTCTTGGGGCCTTAGTCTCCCCAACTCTAAAATAAGAGAGTTGGACTAGCTGATCTCAGTGACCTTTTTGGTATCTCATTCCATTTGATTATCAAAACATACAGGGAGAGAAATTGAGCAAATATTATTGTCTCTTTTACACATAAACAAATGGGAGTTTAGAGAGGTTGATGTTTTATGCATAATTGCATAGCTACTTTCTGAGAAAGTCAGATTGAACCCAGGTTTCTGAACTAGAGTGGAACTTCAGAGGCCACCTGGCCAATATAATATCACACTATTTATTCTCTTCATTATGGGAAAAATGCCCCAGCCCCATCAACTGCAGTTCACATTAATAAAATGTTTACACAATATAGTGTGACTAGAAACCTTTGCATATTTTCTCTGAATCTGAGTATCCCATCAGTTGTTTGTTCTTGTTCCAGGGATGGTATGACTCATTAACTAACACTTTTTCTGAGGGATCTTGATGGGAAGAAGTTATGGCTAAAATACAGTAAGAACCCACCATGCCTATTAGGTCCCGGGCATGATTTCTGCCTTTCCCAGTTTTCTTTGATAATCAGAATCTCTGGAGAACATGTTAAAAACACATATTCCTACAAGTTATTGAGAAGCACAGCTTTGGAGTAAGAATATGAAACAAGTGCTCACATACAAGAGAGTCTCACAATGAGCTGCTGATTCTTCAATGGTGAGAGTGATCAGTTGGTTTTTGACTAGCATGCATTCTGATTGATTGGGACCTATGCCATTCCAGTTGGAAGCTATTCTGAATACCAGCAAGTAAGGTAGGGATCAAATATACCCATTTGACATAAGAAGAACTAAGGTCCAGAGAGGCTCAAGAGCCTGCCCCAGGGTACACAGATATGAAACAGATAGCAGGGAAAGGGTCGTGCTCATTTTCCTATAACCACAATAAGTGCCAAAGGGAACAGGCCATGGGACATATATCTGTCAGAGTTCTCCACAGAAACAGAACCATAGGAAATATATAAATTAATAGATTTAAACCTAATCAATAAATGGGCAAAACACTGAAGAGGTACCTCACAGAAGAAGAAATGCAAATGGCCAAAATTATATGAAAAAAAATGTTCAATATCTCTAGCAATTACAGAAATGCCAGTTAAAACTGCACTGAAATTTCATCTCAGAATGACAATTATCAAGAATAAAAGTAACAATAAATGTTGTAAAGGATGTGGAGGAAAAAGTTTCACTCATACATTGCTGGTGGACTGCAAATTGGTGCAACTACTCTGGAAAGCAGTATGGAGATTCTTGAGTAAACTTGGATTAAAACCACCATTTGACACACTTTTCCCACTCCTTAGCATATAAAACCAGCATTCTATAGTGACACAGCCACAACATTATTTATAACAGCTCAATTCACAATAGATAAGCTATGGAACCACCTAAGTGCCCTTTAACAGATGAATAGATAAAGAAAATGTAGTATGATACACAATGGGATATTACTCAGCCAGAAAAAAGAATGAAATTATGGCATTTGCTGGTTAAATGGATGGAACTGGAGACTATCCTGCTAAGTGAAATAAGCTAATCACCCCTAAAAAAAGGCTGAATGCAGATGCTAACACACAATAAGAGGTGGTGAGAGAAGAATAGAAGTTCATTGAATTATATGAAGGGGGATGAAGGGAAGGGAGGGGGAATGGGAATAGAAAAGACAACAGAATAAATCAGAAACCTTCCTATGTTCATATATGAATATATGACCAGTGAAACTCCACATCATGTATAATTACAAGAATGGGATTCTAATTAGAATACATTATACTCTATGTTTGTATAATATGTCAAAATACACTCTACCCTCATTTATATCTAAAAAGAACAAATAAAAATTAAGAGAAGGACTGAAATGTATGTAGCTCAGTGGTAGAGCACTTGCCTAGCATGTGTGAGGCACTGGGTTTGATCTTCAGCACCATGTTAAAAAAAATAAAGGGGGCCGGGGCTGTGGCTCAGTGGCAGAGCGCTTGCCTAGCATGTGTGAGGCACTGGGTTTGATCTTCAGCACCATGTTAAAAAAAATAAAGGGGGCCGGGGCTGTGGCTCAGTGGCAGAGCGCTTGCCTAGCATGTGTGAGGCACTGGGTTCGATCCCCGGTACCACATGAAAATAAACAAATGAAATAAAGGTATTGTGTTTATCTACAACTAAAAAAATTTTTTAAAAAATGTACTTGGTTGGGCTGGGGATGTGGCTCAAGTGGTAGCGCGCTCTCCTGGCATGCGTGCGGCCCGGGTTCGATCCTCAGCACCACATACCAACAAAGATATTGTGTCCGCCGAGAACTAAAAATAAATATTAAAAATTTAAAAAAAAATGTACTTGGATATTGTAAATGTTCAGGCACAAAATTACTGTGCTTCATCTTCTATGACTTTTTTAGAGTACATATTATTTCAATAATAAACTTATATTCCCTATTTGTTTTGTTACAACACTTTAATAAAAATATAATGTTATGATTAGAACATTGTTTCTTTCATAGCCATATACTTGTTTTGACAACTAGGATCTTTTATTTCCTAGAAGATTTAAAATTAAAATTCTTTTATCTTTTTAAGCAAAACATATGCATACATGCATTTCATACATACTTTTTAAACAAAAACTAATTTTATTTTACAGTTTTCCTACATAAGGGGAAAATGAAATTATGGTAATTTAACAGACTATTTTTATCCATCATAAACATACTGGTAGACATAAACATGTTTATTAAATGAAATGCATCCTTAAAAAAGAAAAAGAGAAGCCTGTATGTAAATGAAGTTGTGGCTTTAATTCGTCAGAATTTATTCTGACTTGCACCAAACCACAGAAAATCTTTTCAAGTCTAGTTAGTGTAATTTAAATGGACATTCTAGAGTCCATTCCTCAATTCCATCACAAGAACTACACTTTCTACTTTCAAAGGAATGAGGATCAGGAAGAAAGTTGTCACGTCAGCTAATTTTCAATGAATATCAAGTCTCTTGGGGTCTAGGAACAAATACTGCCATTAATTAGTGTTGAAGTACAAGAATTTCTTTCTCTCCTCTCTCACTCCCCACTTTGCCCTGGCAATTACCTGGGGGAAGGCAGTCCATCTCTCTGTAAAGGACAGTTGACTTTGCATCTTAATTTCCTTTCTAAACCACAGAGTGGTCATTGCTGTGAACTTCAGCCAAGATGGCGTGTTTGAAGAAGGAAGCAGAGAAATCTGAGCCTTCCATGGTGCTGTTGGTGTTCTCACTGTGCTGGCAGCAGAGGATCTGTCTGAAGGTGGTACTCATCTCCTTGTCTTGGTAGGAGTACATGGTGGGGTTCATGTTGAATTCAGCAAGGAGGAGGAAAAGGCCAGAACATCACACTATGGACAACACACATATAGTAGTAACCAGACCAATCCAGGAGTCCAGCAGGTGATAAAAGCACCAAGCTTAATGACCACAGTTTCAATAGATTCATCATGGTGTCCTGATTCTGCCAGGGTCCAGAACTGTGCTGATACATTCTCATAGTCTTCTGGGGAACATACCCAAAGATGTAAGCAAAGATAACCACCATTACCACAAAGATCACCAAAATGAAAATGGCCCAGAAGACTAAGTAAGAGTCATTATAGAGGGGTGCCATGTTGGAACAATTTTTGAAATCACAGATGCACACTGGGCATAGCACCCATAACAATGTCCATAGACCAGATGACTACAATGACACCATAACCTGCCAGTTGCTCATCTGTAGATGGAGCTGCATGCAGAAAACTGTAATGGGTTCATTGACTAAAATAGCCAGTAAGTTGGCCACAGATGCTATCAGGATGGTGTCAATGAGGCTTTGATGGAGGAGCCATGTGGTAATGGTATTAAGACCTGTGTTAAAATTACATGGAAGTAGACCAACCAAGCAAAGAAATCTGCAGCAGCCAAATTAACCATTAAAGTAATAAATAGGAAATGGAAGCAGCAATTGATGTAGATTACCACCATGATGAGTAAGTTGGCCAACATGATGAAGACACAAACCAGCTTTCTGACTGTGTTCTATTCTGTGGCAACATACTGTCCACTCTGGTTATAGAAGAAGGCGATAGACTCATTGTGGAAACACCATGGTTGATTCATGGCTATGAACTGGAACTGTGAAATTATATGGAGTAGAAGTAGATGCAGCAGCCATGATAGCTCTGTGGTTGTGGGAAGTGATCATGCTTCAGCATTATAGTGCCACACACAGGAACCAATTCTGTAGGTTCATTATTCATTTTTTTTCTGTAGTTGCTAACCAGATCAGAGTTATACTAGAAGAAACTGTGGACCCCCTACTTGAAGGAATTTCAAACAAACTTCAGGTCAAATGGAAACTCCATGTCAGAGGGGGGCCTTACATGTCTCGTTTTCTACTGTCCTCCAGTATATGGTGGAAGCTCAACAATTAATTGGGTGGCTCGCCTAAGTCCCTGTCTTCTGCTTTTGACCATTTATTTTTCTTGGTTTTGGGAAGTGAACCCAAGGCTTTGTTCATAGTAGGCAAGTGCTCTACTACTGAGCCATGTTCCCAGCCCCATTTAACCACTTTTTCTATACACCTGGGAATTGAATCCAGGATCTCTCACATACTAGAAAATTCATCTACTACTGAACTATAGCCTAAATCCCCATTTTAAATATTTTTAAGTGTATAGGTCAGTGGCAGTAAGTATGTTCACATTGTTGTTCAACCATCACCATCACATGTCTCCAAAAATTTTTCATCATTCTAAACTGAAACCTGTACCCATTAAACAATAAGTCTCCAATTCCTATCCTCCCAACCTCTGGTAACTACTCTTCTACTTTCTATTTCTATGACTTTAATGACTAGGTATTTCATATAAGAAGAATCATGATATTTGTCCTTTTGTGTCTGGCTTATTTCACTTAAAATAATGTCTTCAAGGTTCGTTATTCATTTTTTTTTTAGTTGTAAATGGACACAATATCTTTATTTTATTTTTTTTTTTATTTTTATGTGGTGCCAGGGATCGAACCCAGTGCCTCACACATGTTAGGCAAGCACGCTATCATTAAGCCACAACCCCAGGCTTAATGTTCATTTTTAATATGCAAAATAAAATAAAAATAAGACATCTATACTGACAGGGAAATCTGTCCAAGACATAGTAAGCAAAGAAAAAATGCAAATTTATATGTATATTATGCTATAAATTATATATAAAACAATGAGTGACTTGGAAAGTATGGGGTAAGAGGGAGATTTATTTTTTATTGTGTATATTTTTGTATGATTTAAATCTTGGTCAACCTATATATGTATGTACATATGTGTGTATTTTCCATTTAATAGTTTTTCAGTGCCCATATTCTTTGTCCTTGTATTTTGACTCCTAGGTATTTATAGTCAGGAAATAACTGGACAAACACTTAAAGATATACAAGGCTATTTCCTGAAGCATTATTCATAATGGTGAAAACTTGGAATCTGTATAATGTTCAGCAATAGTACACTGACAAAATAAATTATGATATGCCCATTAAGTGGAATTGGCCCCATATATGGCAGGCCTCATATATGAAGTATAAATTTATGCATTTATTAAAATGGAAAGATGTTACAAAGTATTATAAACTGAAAAAAGAAAATGACAAAACAGTATGTCTAGGATGATCCCATGTTCATATATATGCATCCCTATATAAAGATGTAAATCTATAAGGACACACACACCAAAATATTAACAGTGATTATCATTGGGTGGTAAAAGTTTGAGTGGTTTAAATTATTTTTCTGTTAATATATCTTTATTTTCCAATTTTTTCTTAGTCTATGCTATTTGTGTGTGTGTGTATGTGTGTGTGTAAGTGAGTCTCTAAGACAATTATTATTGTTGGGGGCTGGGGATGTGGCTCAAGCGGTAGCGCGCTCGCCTGGCATGCGTGCGGCCCGGGTTCGATTCTCAGCACCACATACAAAGATGTTGTGTCCACCAATAACTAAAAAATAAATATTTAAAAAAATTCTCTCTCTCTCTTTCTCTCTCTCCCTCTCTCACTCTCTCTTTAAAAAAAAAATTATTATTTTTGGTACTGGGATGAACTCTGGGCACTCGACCACTGAGCCACATCCCCAGCCTTATTTTGTATTGTTTAATTAGAGACGGGGTCTTACTGAGTTGCTTAGCACCTCACTGTTGCTAAGGTTGGCTTTGAACTCGTGATTCTCCTGTCTCAGCCTCCACAACCACTGGGATTACAGGCATGAGCCACCACGCCTGGCTCTAAGACAATTATAATGACAACAATTTTTTTTATATCCTTAAGCACTGGAAATGTACTAAAATGTTAATGATAAGTTGTCTTTGTGAGGTGGCACTAGGGATTGATTTTCTTTATTTTACTTTTGTGTCTTCCAGATTTTCTATAATGAATATATATTATTTTATGATAGTTTTAAAACATTGTAGAATGGCAGAGACCAGCTTTCACTTTTTAATTTATTCATTTCTGTAATGTTTGAATGTGTAGGAGCAAGCATGTATTATTTTGCAATGAAAACTAACATCAAAATGTATTTCAGGGGCTGGGGCTGTAGCTCAGTGGTAGAGTGCTTGCTTAGCATGTTTGAGGCACTGGGTTCAATCCTCAGAACCACATAAAAGTAAACAAATAAAGCTATTGTGTCCATCTACAACTAAAAAAAAATATTTTAAATTATTTCAGAATTCTTTTTTCAAATAAAAGCTAAATCATCCACACAAAAACCTTTGAATAACCTGGGAATAATAGCACAAACTTATAATTGCAGCAACTCTGGAAGCTGAGGCAGGAGGATTATAAGTTTAAGGCCAGCCTCATCAACTTAGTGAGACTCTATCCCAAAAGAAAAAATAAAATAAAAAGGGCTGGGGGTATGGCTTAGTGATAGAGCCACCCTGGGTTCAATTCCCAGTGCCACAAACAAACAAACAGAAATTTTACAAATCACATGAATATTTATAGCAGCTTTATTCATAATTTTAAAAATTTGAAAGAAACCATGACATCTTTCAATAGGTCAATGGATAAATTGTGGTACATTCAGACATTGTAATATTATTCAGTGATAAAAAGAATAAGCTATCAAGCTGCAAAGAGTTGTGGAGAAACTTTAAATGTATATTGCTAAGTGAAAGAAGCCAATTCAAAAATGGGTACATACTGTATGAGTCTAAATACATAACATTCTGGAAAAGGCAAAATAATAGTGACAGTAATAGTATTAGTGGGTGCCCAGGGTAAGGGATGGGGAGGGAGGGATGAAGAGGTAGATCACAGGGATTTTGAGGTTTTGGAAACTAGCATGTATGATACTGTGATGGTGGATCATGTCATTATATACTTGTAAAAACCTATAGATAAAGATGGTGATTGTGGTACATACCTGTAATCCAATTACTTGGGAGGCTGAGGTAGGAGGATCACAAATTCAAGGCCAACCTGGGCAACATGATGAGACACTGTCTCAAGATAAAATAAGAGGTCTGGGGTTGTAGCTCAGTGGTGGAGCACTTGTGAGGTACTGGGTTCAAACATCAGAATCACATAAAAATAAATAAATGAAATAAAGGTATTGTGTCCATCTACAACTAGAAATATTAAAAATAAATAATAAAATAAAGGTTGGGGCTGTAGCTCAGTGGTATAACACCTTTCAAGCAGATGCAAGGTCCTGTTTTCAATCCCTAGTACAGCAAAAACAACCCCCTCCAAAAAAAAAAAAAAAAAAAACCTAACCAACCAAACAAAAATCCTGCATGAAACCAAAACAACAGTAAAACAAAACCTCAAACAAGCAAAACAAAACAAAAACCACACAACAGAGAGTGTACCCAATGTAAACTAAACTATCGACTTTAGTCAATAATAATAACATGGTATTCAATACTGGCTCATCAACTGTAACAAATGTACCACACAAATGCAAGATTTTGATAATAGGGGAATTTTTTGTGAGAGGGGGATGGGCAAAGAGAGGGTCAATAGGAACTTTCCATACTTACTGCTCCATTTTATAAAAATATTTATTTTTTTAGTTTTAGGTGGACACAATATCTTTATTTTACATTTATGTGGTGCTGAGGATCGAACCCAGTGCCTCATGCATGCTAGCCGAATGCTCTGCAACTGAGCCCCAGCCCCAGCCCCATTACTGCTCCATTTTTCCATGAACCTAAAAACTGCCCTAAAAAATTGAGTCTATTATTTTTTTTAAAGTTAAGTAATCATAAATGAAGAAAACCATGGATATATTCCCAAATGGCAGAGCAGACCTTCCGTTCTAGCTTTGTGGAGCTCTAGGTGTAAATCCTATGTCCAGGGCCTTCCCCAGGCATTTCTCATCAGGCACAGGATGCAGTGTCCTGTTCAATTCAGTAGACTGCTTCACTTCAATTTCAGCAGGTTTTCTACCCAAGAAAGGATTAAAATACGTCAGAATTAGAAAAAAGAGTTAACCAAGCACCTCTTAACATTAAGCAAGCACAAATATATGAAATAAATAATTGTGATATTAACCTTTTCTATAAACAGACTATTGTGTGTCTATAACTGGATGGGAATGTGAGCAGGAAATGGAGGAAGGTGGTTGGAGGTTAGGGAGAGATTGATGCAAAAGGGGGAATTTGGGAGGTAAAAATGAGGAATGAATGTGGGCCGGGTTTGTGGCTCAGTAGTAGAGCGCTTGCCTAGCATGCGTGAGACACTGGGTTGGTTCCCGGGAACCACATAAAAATAAACAAATAAAATAAAGGTATTGTGTCCTTCTACAAGTACAAAAATATTTTTTAAAATGAGGAATGAATGTATTTCACAATATTAGAGAAATCAGATAATGCATGTTTCCCTCCAAAATTTGTAAGCTGATGCCCTAACCCACAATATCTTAGGATGTGATTATATTATCTCCATAGACATAGGGCTTTTAAAGGGGTGATCACCTTAATCTAAGGGTATAAGGGTGAACCCTAATCCAATATGATTGTATCATTATGAGAAGAGGGAATTTGGATCCTCAAAGAGGCACTAGGGATATGTGTGTACAGAGAGGAAAAAACATATGAAGACAGAGAAAGGAAACAGTTGTCAGCAAACCAAGGAGAGAGAGGAAAGAGGAGGGGTGGGGACTCAGGAAAAAAACAAATCGAGCAGTACCTTGATCTTGAAATTCTGGTCTCCAGAACTGTGAAGAGATAAATTTCTGTGTCTAACCCACCCAATCCATGGTATTTTGTCATGGCAGGCCACACAAACTAATTCAATTCAAAAAGCATTTAGCACGATGACAAGTACTCAATAATTGTCTTCAATTCCATTAGGGTTGTTGATAAAGAAAACTATCTTTGTCAGCCTGGCTCTGGGTATAAAATACAAGTCTTGTTAAAATTAAGAAGCTCAGTGGTAGGGTGTTTTCCCGGTATGTGTGAAGCCTTGGATTCAATACCCCACACTGCTCAAGAAAAGTTCTTTTGAAATTTAAGCATGCTTTCAGTTATTGAACAGAAGTCATGATTTTTTTTTTTTTTTTGGTACTGGTATTGAACCCAGGAGCTCTCAACCACTGATCCACATCCCCAGCCCCTTTTTATATTTTATTTAGAGTTGCTTAGCACTTCTGTTTTTTTTTTTTTTTCCTTGATACCAGGGATTGAACCCAGGGGCACTCAACCACTGAACCACATCACCAGCCCCATTTTTGTATTTTATTTAGAGACAAGGTCTCACTGAGTTGTTTAATGCCTCACTTTTTGCTGAGGCTGGCTTTGAACTCAAGATCCTCCGATCTCAGCTGCTGGGATTACAGGAATAAGCCACTACCCCCAGCCAAAACGCATGATTTTAAACTCTATTGACAAAGCACTGACCTGGCATAGTGAACCAGCAGATATATAGTTCAGGAAACTGATTTTCTTTCCCTTATACTTGCCAATATTACCTGTTGGTTTGGTGTTTTGCTATAATGTTGTTTATACCTTTTGAATTGTCTATGACAACTAAAATTTTCACTCATTGTAGAAAATTTGGAAAATAATGAAATAATTTAAAAATTGAAAATGAAAACACCCAAGACAACTACAACTATTTTAATTTATTTTCTTCTACTATTTCTCTGCAGAAAATTTAATATTGTTGCTGGGTGCAGTGGCACATGCCTGTAATTCCAGCAACTTGAGAGGCTGAGATAGGAGGATCGTGAATTCAAAGCCAGCCTTTGCAACTTAGCAAGGCCCTACGCAGCTTAGTAAGCACTGTCTCAAAATAAAAATAAAAAGGGTGGGGGATGCAGCTCAATGGTTAAGTATCCCTGGGTTCAATCCCCAGAACCAAAAGGAAAAAAATATTAACATGGTTTAAATAATTTTGTATATACAATCATGTGTACTTCTTTTTACATTTAATTTTGTATTAAGAACATTTCCTGGGCTGGGGATGTGGCTCAAGCGGTAGTGCGCTCGCCTGGCATGCGTGCGGCCCGGGTTTGATCCTCAGCACCACATACCAACAAAGATGTTGTGTCCGCCGAGAACTAAAAAATAAATATTAAAAAAAAATTCTCTCTCTCTCTCTCTCCTCTCTCACTCTCTCTTTAAAAAAAAAAAAGAACATTTCCTTTAGTTGTACAAAAGCTATGTAAAAATAATTTTATCCTTTTAATTCCTTTTTTGTGGTACTAGAAATTGAACCATGGGTCCTTTACATCCCCATCCCTTTTTATTTTTTTATTTTGAGACAGGGTCTTAATAAGTTGCTGAGGCTGACCAACTAAGGATCCTCCTGCCTCAACCTCCCAAATAGCTGGGACTAGAGGTACACCACTGTGCCTGGCTTCTTCTTTCCCTTTTCTTGCTGAGATTCCATCATATAGCTATACCATAATTTAGTTAGCCTCTCTAATCTTGAGCATTTAGTATATTTCCCTATTATAACCAGAGCTGAGATGAACATCTTTGTGTCAAAATCTTTGTTTTTTCTTTACTTTTTATGATTACAAAGTTATAACACATGTTGTGAAGTATTTAAATATTTCAGAAATGTATATTTAGATCATCGTCTTTCAAATGGTGGATTGGGGACTCAATATACTTGGAAGCAACTGACATTTTGATATTTTACTTTATTTTTGGTGCTGAGGATCAAACCCAGAAACTTGCATATGCTTGGCAAACCCCCTACACTCCCAACCCTATTTTACTTTTTATCATGAGATACCACATGAGAAGAAAAGTAGAGAAAAGTGTATCATGAACTATCATATACACATAACCTGTATTTCTTTTTTGCTTTTGATACCTTTTAAAGTTTACACGAAGTAAAATTCACTCCTTTTAGTGTATAGTTAGTTCTATGCAAATGCATATGGTCATGTAAGTACCACCATCACGATCAGAATAGAAAATAGTTATATCATCCTTCAGAAAGTTTCCTCATTCTACTTTGTAGTCAAGTCTTTCCCCACTCCAACTTCCATGCACCCATCTGTCTTCTATTCCTTTTAATGTGTGTGTGTGTGTGTGGGGGGGGGTATTTTCTAGGATGCCATATAAACAGAATAAAATAACCCAGGCCAGGACTAGGGTGAGGCAAGTGATATTACTTCAATTATTTAAGTAAATAAATAACACATAAATACATACTTACATAAGTAAGTAAAAAATTAACAGATTTGTTTAGTGGCATGACACATGTAGTCTCAGCACTTGGGAGGCTGAAGTGGGAAGATCAGTTGAGCCGAGAGTTTGAGGCCAGCCTGGGCAATTTAGTGATAACCTGTCTCAAAAAAAATTAACAGCAAGCTCATGCAAGGCCCTGGGTTTGATCCCCTGCAACACCAATAATAATAATAATAATAATAATAATAATAATAATAATAATAATAGCTGGGTGTAGTGGCCCACAGCTATAATTCCAGTAAGTATGGAAACTGAAGTAGGAGGATCTAAGTTTGAGCCCAGCCTTGGCAATTTAGTAGCACCCTGCCTCAGAATAAAAAATAAAAAGTACTAGGGATGGACCTCAGGGGTAAAGTGCCCAGGGTTCAACCCTCAGTACTGAAAAAAAACAAACAAACATACACACACACACACACACACACACACACACACACACACAGTTAACACCTTAGAATCACCTAAAACCTAGTCATATTCAAATTTCCCCAATGGTGCCTAAATGTCTTTAATGCTCTTGTATGAAAACATCAACCAGAATATAAAATGTTAGAACGTGTTGCATGTCGAAAGAGCATTGTTTCCTTCCTCCTCCTCTTCTGGCACTCTATCATTAAACTATATTCTCAACCGTTTAAATTTCTATTCTGAGAGAGGGTCTTGCTAAATTGCCAATGCTGAACTTCAACTTGTGATCCTCTTGCCTCGGCCTCTCAAGTCATTGGGACTACAGGCATACACCACCGTGCCTGGCAAGAGCATTGGTTCTTTAAAACAAAACTGTGTGTGTGTGTGTGTGTGTGTGTGTGTCTGTTTCTGAATGTACTGGGATTGCAAAATAAAATGTTTAGGGGAAGGCTGCGGATGTATCTCAGTGGTAGAATGCATGCTTATGTGCAAAAAGTTCTATGTTCAATTCTCAGCCCATCTCCCAAAAGTGGTTTTTTTTTTTTGTTTTGTTTTGTTTTTTTACTGTGAGATATATTTTAAACAGCTGAAAATCTTTAATGTAGAAGGTGAAAGCATCAATGAAGACAGAACCAAAATTAAGGTGTTCAACAACCCTGCTTCGTGTCAACATTTTTCTGGAAATTCCAGTCAATAAGAAAGAGGAATAAAAATGTATAAATACTGTGTTGCAAAGGAAGAGAAAAATTGTCATTGTTTGCAGATAATATTACTATTTCTAGAAAATCTGAGAGAATAGTTTATCAAAAATCTTTATTATTATTGTTTTTAAAGTAATCACAAAAATGTAATTCACATATGTTCAACCATCCATATCCAAATCTTCCTGATATAGTTCACTGTCGTTCATAGATTGGTGAATGGACCAGGGTCATAGGGATCTGATCAAACTCACGGGAAAATGAGATAGCATCTGTAATGTTTAGATATAACAACCTTGCTTTGTATATGTCTTCTTGTGTATATTTTCTGTTTTCCTGACATACTTTTTCCAATCCTTTCATTTTTTAGCCTTTTTTAAATACTTTTTTTAGTTGTTGATAGACCTTTAATTTATTTATTTGTATGTGGTGCTGAGAATCGAACTCAATGCCTCACACATGCCAGGCAAGTGTGCTACTGCTGAACCACAACCTCATCCCCACTTTTTAGCCTTTTAATTCAAGTACATACACAGAAAAATGCACATATTATGAGCTTGAAATTTCAGAAACTTGGGCTGGGATTGTGGCTCAGCAGTAGAGCGTTCACCTCCCACATGTGAGATCCTGGGTTCAATCCTCAGCACCACATAAAAATAGATAAATAAAATAAAGGTAACTAAAAAATGAATATAAAAAAATCCTAGGCTTTAAAAAAAAAAGAAAAAGAAATTTCAGAAACTTAATGCACCTATGTAATGAACAGTCAATAGGTAACACTGTTAGAACACGAGAAGCCCCGTGTGCCTTTCAGTCACTACTCTCCCAGCACCCCTCAGATAATTAAAACAAATGTAACATATTTAAAGCACTACCTATGAATTGAATTATTATAAACAATCATATTCTAAAAACTTGCTATAAAGCAAATAACCTTTTATAATCAGTAATCATCTGTTACCATTTATCATTTGAACTTTCATATATTTTTGGTTTTATTAAAACAGAACACATTTTAAAATGTACTCCAGAGCCAAACTGGTATTGTTTTGAATTGATAGTTTGAATTATTTATGAAACCATTCACATTTATTCATGAAAGCAATTATGGGTATATATAGTATATCATACTTTGTGTTTAAAGATAATGTGGCTAATAGTGAGTGAAGTGTGGTTGACCAGTTATTATGATAAAACTCTGCATAGTTTAGCTGTGCATGGTGGGCACACACTATAGTCCCAATGATTCAGGAGGCTGAAGCAGGAGGATCACAAATTTGAGGCCAGCCTCAGCAAATTAGCAAAGCCCTTAGCAACTTAGTGAGACCTTGTCTCTAAATAAATCTAGAAAATGCTAGGGATGTGGCTCAGTGGTAAAGTGCCCCTGGGTTCAATCCCAGTACCAACAATGTAAAACAAACACCTTCTCAAACCAACAAACAAAAAACTATGCATAAGTGAATATTCTTCAGTTTCTAACTGTAATAGAGTCTACTGAAATTTGTGAGCTTCTCTCTTGTTCTATGACTAGGCCAATGTCTAAATGAACTTTCTTTAAGTGATTCTTAAAAGTACTTGGGGTAGAGCTCAAGAAACCCGGGCTAGCAGCAGGAAGAGACCAGGATACAATCTTGACGTGTGAAGACTCCTAACAGCAAAGTAGCACATGCCAATGCTCCACATTGAAACTCCAGGACGTTAGCATTCCACAAGACCAGAATGGCTAAAGAAAAAAATAGAAAAGCAGTAACCATCCTAATGTTGTGGGACAAAATAAATCCTGTGCTTATATAGGTTAAAAAAAAGTACTTGGAGTACTTGATAAAATTTTTATAGCTCCCTTTTCATTTGCATTACATATTTTGTTAATTTGCATTACATTTTTGTTCCACTTGGAATTTCACCTATGTTATGATTTAGTAAATTTAGGTGTGTTTCAGACATCCATATGATAAGCTACATGGAACTAGGCTGAGTTTTTGTCATGGACTCTCCATTTCCACATCTTTATCCTACTATTTTTGTCTCTCACGTTTCATCCTAGTTCTCCAATACCCATTATTATTGTATTTCCAAGCCTTCCCTCTTCTGGTAGTATTTGTTGCACTATTCCTTTTAATCCCTTTCAGCATAAAAACTCTAATAATTTCTTGTTCCCATTTCAGGACAATAGATTACTTTCTAATGCATAATATGATGTTACTGGATGGTATTTGCCCAATATGTTAACCCTTCAATGCTCTCTTTAGCCAGGGATTTCCAAACTGTGACCTAAACTTTGCCCTAAGTGGTAGAGTTTTTGTCCCTGGTAGTTCAATGCAAGAAATCTGAGCAAGTTGGCCACTTAACCTACCCTGAAGACATTTGAAGATCATCATCCATTTTTTTTCTACATCTGTAGCTGTCTGTATATGACCCAGAGACTAAATGATTCAATAACAGTTCCTCACATTTTGTGATCTCACTGTTGTTGATCTTTTCTATTTTCCAATGTGGCCCAAAGCAATTGCTCATATTTTTTATGTGCTTGGGATCATCCTTGAAATTTATTTTTTATTTCTTCTTTTGAGATACACATGACAGTAAAACGTATTTTGACATATCATACATACATGGAGTATAACTTCCCATTCTTGTGGTTGTACATGATGTGGAGTTTCACTGGTGATGTATACATATATGAACATAGGAAAGTTATGTTTGATTCATTCTACTCTTTTCTATTTCTATGCCCCTTCCCTTCGCTTCCCTTCATTCCCCCTTTGTCTAATCCAATGAACATTAAAAAATTTTTTTTTTTGTTTTTAGTTGTCGATGGACCCTTATTTTTGTTTATTTATATGTGGTACTGAGTATTGAACCCACTGCCTCACACATGGTAGGCAAGCACTCTAACACTGAGCTACAACCCCAACCCCTAATTCAATAAACTTTTATCTTCCCCCTCTTTATTGTGTGTCAGCATCCATATATCAGAGAAAGTGTTTGACCTTTGATTTTTGGGGTTTGGCTTATTTCACTTTGCATGATAGTCTCCAGATCCATCCAATAAAATCATCTATGACGACCGGAAGAGGGAAAGAAGAAGTCTCACTGCCATAGAGGATGCTGAATGCATCTCTTCTGAGGATGCTGAATAATCTCTTCTGTAGATTTCTTTTTTTAAAAAATATTTTTTCAGTTGTTCGTGGACCTTTATTTTACTTATTTATATGTGGTGCTGAGAATTGAACCCAGTGCCTTACGCATGCTAGGCAAGCATTTTACCACAGAGCTACAACCCCAGCCCTCTTCTGTGGATTTCTATTGTGGTTTTATGGTATCCAGATTCTCTAGGCATTTTATAGTCCAAACACATGCCAGTTTTCTTGATTTCTCTTCCCATAGGTTCACTGCTGGCACACTGGTATTCAGGGAGTCACTCAGATAGCAGAACTTACAGATGGCTTCGGCCTCTAATTAAATGACAAATCTTGGACTTTCCTGATATAGCTTAGGGATGGTCATGTTTCTCCCAGTCTACGTTTTTTTCTTTTGAAGTTTTAATTTTGTGTTTTGAATGAGGAATGCATTAACATGGTTCAAACATAAAAACAAAACAAAGCTTACATTTGAAACTTCCATAACCCACTCCTGTTCATATATACCCTGCTCTTTCTACTCTTTAAGGTAACTATTTAATTGGTTTTTATATACTCTCTCTTTCTTTATGCAGACAACAAGCAAAAATATATATTCATATTTCTCCCGTTCCACAAAATGTAGCATACTTCCATTCTTTTTTGCATTTTTATTTCTTCACCTAACTATATCCTGAAGATCTTTATAAATCAGGACTTAAAAAAACTCCCTCATTCCTTCTTACAGCTTCTTTTAACATCATATAACCATATCAATATAACATAGTTTATTTAATTAATACTCTATTGATAGAAATTTTTCCTGTTTTTGTTTTCTATTTCACATCTTTGTCTCTAAATAATTTTTTAAAGGGGTGGGGATGTGGCTCAGTGGCTAAGTGCCCCTGCATTCAATACTAGGTCCCCCCACCTCCAAAAAAAAAAAAAAACTAGGCCAGCCATCTTAGATTCCTTATCAGCCCTGGACCTCTCACCTCTATAACTGTCAACATGAAAAAGAAACCAACTTCTATCTCATTTAAATTACTTATATAGAATCTTGGGTCTCTTTGTTACAGTATCTGCCCCCTCCCTAATAAAATCATACTAAGCTAACCTTGAAAAAATGCAAAAAGCACATTCTGAGTCATTGGAAGATGAGTAGGCAGAACAATAGGACCATATAATAAGTCCACAAATATTATCAGAGGTGTAAAGATGGACTTTTATTTTGTACCAGTGGTCTTGAGACAATTGTGTAATTATAGAGAAAAGATCGATTTTTTAATTTTTATGTTTGTGGTGCTAGGGATTGAATCAAGGCCTCACACAGGGTATGCAAGCACTCTGTTACACATTCACAACCCTATTATTTTATTTTGAGATGGTATAGCTAAGTTGTCTAGGCTGGCCACAAACTTGTGATCCTCTTGCCTCAGCCTCCAGAGTTGCTGGAATTATAGGTGTTTGCCACCACACCTGACTCAAACTTAATATTCTTAAAAGTGGCTTGACATTTTAAAAACTTGTAAGCTGGTTCACTATTATAATCTCAGCAACTCAGGAGGCTGAGGCAGGAGGATTGAAAGGTCAAGACCAATCTGAGCAATTTAGCAAGACCCTGTCTCAAAATAAATAAAAGGCCTGAGAATGTAGCTCCATGGTAGAGTACCCAAGTTCAACCCCTTTACCTCAAAAATAAATAAATAAATAAATAAATAAATAAATAAATAAATAAATAAATAAATAAATAGAAAACTTGCATTTTATTTACTCATTAATCCAAAATTTATGGGGCAACTACTATTTTTCTTTTTGTGGGGATAAGTACTGGGAATTTATCACAGGGGTACTTTGCCACTGAGCTATATCCCCAGCCGATTTTAGTTTTTATTTAGAGACAGTCTTGCTAAGTTGCTGAGCGTATCACTAAGTTGCTGAGTCTGGCCTCAAACTTGCAATGCTCCTTTCTCAGTTCCCAAATTTGCTAGATTACAGGTGTGCCCCATGACATCAGGATTATTTTTCTTGCTTTCACTTAAGTCAAATTACTAATAAAGCCTTTATAATCAAGTTTTTTTACATAACTTTTGTTTTATCAATAGTAATGCTAGTAAAAGATTAAAATTAAAATATAAATGTATTCAAAATGTATAAATTTTATTATATGGTTTATTATTTTGGTAGTACTAGGAATTAAACCCAAGTGTACTTTACCACTGAGCCACATCCCCAGTCCTTTTTTTTTTTTTTATTTTGAGATAAGGTCTTGCTGTGTTTCCCACCCTGTCTGGCCTGACTAAGCTTTTGCCATCTCCCATACAGGAGGTGTGGGGGAGGCCAGAAGATAGCATGGACTTTTCTTTTTAGGGTCACAATGTGGAACTTGTTCACATGGCCAATTCTATCTGCAAGGGAGATGGGGAAATACAGTTTCTTGCTGGATAGCCATGTGCCTGACTAAAGCTCAAGAGTTACACATCTTAGTAAAGAAGGGGAAAATGATTTCCATTTTAATGGGGGCCTGAGGCTAGAAGGTGTTGGAACATTGCAATAGAAATAATGATATACACCCTTCTCTTCGGGAATTGGCAGTGAGTGACTGGTGCAGAGGAGTGCAGGGTTTATATAGGCTTTCCCTTCTTGCTCTCACAATTTTGGGGTTCTTTTCGCTCAGAGTTATATTTACTATTTGTTAAAATTCTTGCTCTTTTTTCATCCTTCTGCCTATATATGTTGCCATATGTGTGTATTTTTGTTTGTTCTTCTCTCATTGCTTTACTCACATGTCCTTAGAGATATCAATCTATTTATGAGAAAACTCTTGGGGCTTGTTAATGAATTAATTGGCAAAAAAAAAAAAGGCTTCCCAAGGAACAAAAGTCAGAGCCTGTTCATACCTCTGAACTTCCTATCTCCCTTCCCTTGATACCTCACTTGAATGTGATAAAGAATGGACACTTGCAAAAAAAAAAAATGTATGAACAGTGAGAAGTGACCTTTTCACATTTACAGAAAGCTAAGTTGCATATTAAGGGGATCTGGATTGTAGACATTGCTAAACTAAAGGATAGGGATAAAGCCACCAAGGAAAGATCCTGTAGCCTTAGGGAAACCATATAATTTATCATCTAAACTGGGAAACTTCAGAGAGTTTAAGAAATTAAAGTAATTCAATATATTTGAAGTATTTTTCTGCTGATTGACAAACTGGTTTTTCATATTCATGGAATACAAAATAATTCTATAAGACACTAACATCAAAAATAAAAATATTTCTAAAAATAAAACTAAAAATATCTCATAGAGATAGAGCAAAAACTCTTATTTATAATTGATTCCCTGAACATTAAAAATAACATAAACAGAGGGGCTGGGATTGTGGCTCAGCAGTAGACAGCTCGCCTCTTATGTGCGAGGCCCTGGGTTTAATCCTCAGCACCACATAAAAATAAATAAATAAAATAAAGGTATTGTGTTCAACTACAAGTAAAAAATAAATATTTAAAAAAGAACATAAATAGAATAATTTCTTGGTACATATTCACATACTTTGATCACATTCTTAGCTCTATTTGTCTTAAATACATGTTACTAGTATTTTTTTAAAAATGTGTTTTTTCAATATTATCTTTCTATTTTTATTTTTTTACATAAAATTGTCTGCAATTTGTTTACAATTTATGGTTAATAAATTTGAAATTATAGACTTCTTCAATTGACTCTTCTCTATATGTCATATTGTTTTAATTGAGAAAATACTCTCTATAGGAATAGAAAAGAAATCTGTTAAGTGGAGGATAGTCTCAACACTAATATTTATTAGAACTGTGTAAATATTTCAGATCAACTATTTTCATAGGTTGTACATTTTTGCTTCCATTTGGAGTATATTTCTTGGACATTTTTTCTGCATGTGTGTGGGGGGAGTACTGGGACTGAATCTAGAGGCCCTCTACTACTGAGCTACATCCCCAGTCTGTTAAGTTTTTATTTTGATACAAAGTCTCACTAAGTTACTGAGGCTGGCTCAAACTTGTGATCCTCCTGCTTCACCTCAGAGTCACTGAGATTATAGGCATGTACCACCCTGCCTGGCAAGGTTCACATTTCCTTCCTTTCTTCCTTTTTGGCAGTGCTAGGAATTGAACCTAGGGCCTGTGTATGGCAGGCAATTGCTCTCCAACTGATCTACATCCCCAGCCTGAGGTCTATGTTTTCTTGCTGGCTATTCACCAGAGGCTGCTTTCTCATCCAAAAGTCCTGCCAGAGTTCCTTGCCACATGGATCTCTTTATAGACCCTTTCACAACATGGTAATTTACTTCAAAGCCAGAGAAAGAGTCTGTAGTGCATACTAGTAAGACAGAGTCTTATGTTCACATCTTAATTTAATCATGTGAATGATATTACATTACTTTGTCATAACATGATTTAAAAGCAAGTTTCAGGCCAGGTGTGTTGGTGTGCACTTTTAATCCCAGCAACTCGGGAGGCTGAGGGAGGAGAATTGCAAATTCAAGGCCAGCCTGGGAAACTTAATGAGACCTTATCTCAAAAAATAAAAATAATAAAGGTCTGGGAATGGGTATATAGCTTGGTGGTAGAGTACCCTGTGTTCAATCACCAGTACTGTCCAAAACAAACAAACATACAAACAAACAAACAAAAAACAAGTAACAGGCTCAACTCACATTGAAGAGAAAGGAATTATGCAAAGATGTGAATACTAGAGGGTAGAGATCATGGGAGCCATCTGGATAGTCTTTCCAGGATCCCTAGAGGCAGGTTCTGAGATTGAGATTTGTATGAGGATTGATTCTGGGAACAACACCATTTTCACCCCGGAGAGAGGAAATCAGGATTAGATAGAGAGGAAGAAGTTGCAATAGAGATTTCAGCCAATCTCACAGAAAGTTCTGGACCAAAGGTGATCCTTTAGAAATGTCACTGAAACCAGGGATTTCTAACCAGATTAATCAATCATTGTTTGATGGATCTCCTTGGGAATGGGGACATAACCTGAGATAGGGAGCTTCTTTCAACAGAGGACAATTTATGTGAAGGGACTCAGCTGTAAGCTGTCAGCAACCAAAGAATAACTGCCTGATTTCTGAAGGGGGTAATTTGGTGACATATTTTATATAATCATAATAGTTATTAAACTAGAATATATCCTTAATTAGTACATATATTTTCCCACCACTGTGAATAAAGTCTGTTGAATTTATTTATTTTACTTTTTAAGTCAGTTGAATTTAAAATAATAAAAGCATTCTAAGTTCAGGATTGTTTGGACAGTGGGTCAATGTGTGGGGCTATGTGTTAGTTACTTTACCATTACTGTAACAAAAAATTGAGGTAAATCAATGTACAAAAAGGCAAGTTTGGTTTTTGCTCACAGTTTCAGATGTTTCAGTTAATGACTGCTTTGGACCTGTGGTAATACATCACAGTGGGAGCACACTCACCTTATGACTGGAAATGAAAAAAACAGAGAAAGAGGAAGGGGCTAGGGTCTCACTATCCCCAATATCAAGGGCATGCTTCCAATGACCTGAAATCCTCCTACTAGGCCCCACCTCTTAAAGGTTCCATCACATCTCAATAGTGCCATAGACTGTGGCATGGACCTTTGGGGGACACTTAAGATCCAAACTAGGGACGATTACTTGGAATAAATAATGGTGGTATTGAGCCATAATGTTGCAGAAGCTGAAGGGTATAGTCTGGTAGATAATAGCTCTTTCAAGCTTTTCATTAGTATGCAAAAAATCATGGGAAGTCCAGGCTAAGATAATAAATCCCTTAAAGCCAAGGATACATTCCAGTAAAATATAATAAGAGAAGCAGGATGAACTTTAACAGGGAAGAAGTCTAAGGTCCTCTCTGTACGTTTAGAAATGAAGGAATTTCTAATAATTTCTAAATTATTTGTATAAATTAAGGAAAGAGGAGCCATGTTTAAATAGCAGTTCATGTGAAAAATATCTGAGAGGCTTCATTTACCACAAGATTAGCATGATGATAAGGCTGAGGAAAATGATAATGCAACCTTAAGCCTAGTTAACAGAAGTCTAAGTTATTGCAAATAATAGTTCTAATGTACTCTGTGCTAACCAGACCTCATCTGTGCCAGTTTAAGACAGTATTTTATATGAACACAGAAAAGTGCATGAGTCATAAATATACAGCTCAATAAATTTTCACAAAATGAACACACCCATGTAACTGTCAGGGTGACTGACCAACTATTTCAGTTTTTCCCCAGGACTATTCTGGTTTTAGCATTGAAAATCTTATATCCTGGTCCTGGGCAAATCAATCTGCTGATTATTCTAGAAAACCCAGATTAAGGAATATGAAATTACCAGCATCCTAGAAGTCCTCATATGGTTTATTAGTGAATACCCACCCTTCCTTCTTAAAGGAAACCACTATACTGACTTCTAACACCACAGATTATTTTAAGACACTGTATTTTAATATGGGTGCTATGAACTAAAGAGCAGAGGTTATAACCTCATGGCCCATGGGCTGAATCCCAGCTGGCAGACATGTTATGAGTCATGCAATACTAGCCTGTAGAGCCATTTTCCCCACACTAATTTAGTTGGTGGACAGTTTTATGAGTTATTTTGTGTGTGTGTGTGTGTGTGTGTGTGTGTGTGTGTGTGGTGCTGGGGTTTGAACCCAGGGCCTTGTGCATGCAAGGCAAACATTCTACCAACTGAGCTAAGTCCCTGCCCAGTTTTATGAGTTTTAACACATATATGGATTCATACAACTCCTACCACCACCAGGATACAGAAACTAGTGAGGGACAGGGCATTTAAATAGATTCACAATATCTTCACACAAATTACTTACTGATTACAGTAAGGAAAAAAGAGTAACTTTATAGTAGTGAAATTTGTCAGATACTGCCTTAACCAAATGATCAAAATTATCATTGCCAATAATTATATCAACCAATATCATGTATTTCCTAATATAATTGAACTGAGGAAGATGCAACATCACAAAGTATTCCAACCAAAAATACATAGCCAGGGGCTGGGGCTGGGGCTGTGGCTCAGTGGTAGAGCACTAACCTCACACATGTGAGGCACTGGGTTCAATCCTCAGCACCATATAAAAATAAATAAACAAAATAAAGATTTTTTTAAAAAATACATAGCCAGAATAGAATCATGAGGAAACATCAGACAAACTCAGTTGAAGGAGTTTATTTCTACAAAATAAAAAATAAAATAAAAAATAAAATAAAAAGGAGTTTATTTCTACAAAATAAATTACTTGTATTATTAAAATGTCAATGACAAGAAAGATAAAGATTGAGAGACTGTTCCAGATTAAAAAAGATTCAAGAAATGCAAAATAAAAATCAATATATGATCATGGATTCAATCTAGGAGCAAAATATTTGCTATAAAGAATATGATTAAGACAATCAATAAATTTGAATGCTATTAGATAATAGTATTATATTGAGATTAAATTCGTGATTTTTATAATTGTATTATAGTTATGTAAGTGAATAACTTGGATTTTGAGAAATAGTCACAGATGTATCATAGGTAAAGGAGTAATGGCATTGGAATATCTATCTATCTATCAATCATCTACTTAGAATGGCTTTTTTTTTTTGGCAGTACTAGAGAATGAACTCAGGGCATCATGTACACTAGGCAGGCACTTAATGGCTGAGCCATATTCCCAGCTTTATCTATCTATCTAGTGTCAGGATATATAATAAAATAAATGCATCAAAATATTAACAACTAATACATTTGAACCAAAGATATATGGGAGTTCTTTGTATTATTTTTCAAAATTTTCTGTAAATTTGAAAACATTTTCAAAAGAAAGTTAAAAACATTTCAGTATAGTACTAAAGTAAATGTGAGCATGTACAAGGCCCCGAGTTCAAACCCTGGCACCAAAGACAAACAAATCAAAAAATCATTTTAGTAGATAGGGTAAGACCTCTTCAAAAGATCTTTTATCATATCTAGAAATTTTTATCAAATACCATACAACCAACAAATATCTAGTAATTTCTTGTTCAAAATTTTCAGGTTGTTCCATAAATGTGTATGCATATGTACATATGTGTTTACAGTTGGTTTGTATGAATTCTAACAAGGACCACTCATTGTACTTGTTTGAAATGTCTCTTGTTTCTTTAAATCTATAGGTTCACCCATCTCTTCCTTTTCTTGCCATTTACTGAAAGAACTAGCTCATTCTACAGAGTTTCCAACATCTGGGATTTTGCTAATTACAACTCTTTAATATAAAGATTTCCTAATAATTATATTTATCTAACAATGTAACTAAGTGCCCTTTAATGTAGCCATTCATCATTGAACACTCAAATAGAAGCTAGAAGCCTTCAAAGGCATTTTTATAGTATAGAAGGTAGTTGTTTGTATATGTGAGACTTTCAGGATTTCTACTTATTGCAAATTTTTATAATTCCATAAAAATATTAGCATAGACAAGACATGGGTAGAAGTATAGGCAATCTTCAGAGTGGAAGAAATCTACTCTTTTCATTATTCCTCAGTTACATGCATCTCTTCATGAACTAAGGAATATGTGATGTCAGACACCATCTGGCCTAGTCTTCAGCAAAAGAAGAGCCAGGAAAATTGTATGTGGTTTTACATAGGAAAAAATTAAAAACTTTTTAAAAGTCCACAAAATTTTTCATACATTTTCCTTCAAGAGATGAAACCCCATACCCCTCCCAAGTGTGGACTAGACTTAAGGATAAGTATATCTGATGAATAAAATATGACTGAAATGATGTTGTGTGACATCTTAAAATAGGTCATAAAAGATATTGTAGCTTTTTTTCCCCCCAGGGATTGAACTCAGAGGCACTTGACCACTGAGCCACATCCCCAGCCCTATTTTGTATTTTATTTAGAGACAGAATCTCAATGAGTTGCTTAGCACCTTGCTTTTGCTGCGGTTGGCTTTGAACTCGCGATCCTCCTGCCTCAGCCTCCTGAGCTGCTAGGATTACAGGTGTGTGTGCCATTGCATCTGGCTTGT
Organism: Spermophilus citellus; assembly: GCF_964194105.1. Lineage (NCBI taxonomy): Eukaryota > Metazoa > Chordata > Mammalia > Rodentia > Sciuridae > Spermophilus > Spermophilus citellus. The sequence continues at coordinate 77,619,923 of NC_138190.1, forward strand.
AGCTTCTTTCTTGTTCTATGTCTTGGAGCATTCATTCTGGAAATGAATGGAAAGCCAGCTGTCATATCATGATAATACTAAGTCTCATGGAGATGAACACATGGTAAGAAATTGACATCTCTTAGCCAGGCGTGGTGGCACATGCCTGTAATCCCAGCAGCTCAGGAGGCTGAGACAGGAGGATCGCTACTTCAAAGCCAACCTCAGCAAAAGTGAGGCCGCAATCAACTCAGTGAGACCCTGTCTCTAAATAAAATGCAAAATAGGGCTGGGGATGTGGCTCAGTGGTTGAATGCCCCTGAGCTCAATTCCCCAGTACCAAAACAAAACAAAACAAAAAAACAAATGACATCTCTTGTCAACAGCTATGTGGGTACTATCTTAGAAGTAGATCCTCTAGTCTCTGTCAAGTCTTCAGATAACTGTAACTTGACAAAAGACTCTTTCCTTTGGTCAAAATTTTAATTCTGTACTAGACTAAGCTTCCATCCTTGTCATAGAAGGACCTACTTCAAAGAAAAATCATGCTAAGTTAGTTTAAGGAAAATACTCCACAATTGTCGTCTGACCACCCTCACTACTATGTGAGGGGTATTAAAAATTTTAATTTTAATTTTATTAAAATTAAAATAATTTTATTTGATCATGGATTTGGATGAGAAGAATCTGTGCTTTATTTCTCATGAGGGCTTCTCTATTTCCTATTTATCTTTATTCAGAAGGTGTTGCCCTTCAGAGTAACTTCTGGGGTTTGTCAGATCCCCTTCTCCTTGGTGGTCTCTGAAGTCCTATGAATCTCACCAAAGCCATCCTCATCTTTTAAGCCTCTCAGTTACTTCTTCTGGAATTGGCAGATGCCCTTGTAGGATAAACAACCTCAAATACAGACTTCTTTTCTTCTTCAATCTTTTATGCTTCACTGTCCTTGGTAGTTATCCAGTACCTCAAACAAATGCTTTGTATCCAGTTTTTCTATTCTTTCTCCATAGGAGGATTAGTCCTAATTGGACTAGATAATCAAAGGTTACCAGAAATTAAACTCCCCTGAGAATTTATTTTTAAAATGTAAACATCTCTCACTTAAATCACTTCAACAGGGTAACAAGATGCTTTCAGCTACAAACAAAAAGTTGGTTACATCAGTAGATCACTGATGTCATCAGGGGCTCAGTTTTGTTCTATAGGTCCACTCTTCAATTCTAGATGTTTGGGTGATTATTTACCCTTAAAGCGTCAAAATCATTGTTGGAACTTCATATTAATTATCTATTGCTGAGTAACAAAATATCTCAAAACAACAAACCTTTATTATTTTATACTTTATGTGGGTCAGAAATTTGGGAATAGCTAAGCTCCATGGTTCTGGCTCATGGTGGCTCATGAGACTGTGGCTGGCATGTTGGCCAGGGTTGCAGACATCTGGAAGCCTGACTGGGACTGGAGGATCCATTTTCATGATGGATCATTTAAATAGCTACTTGCAGGAGGCTTACCTCCTTACCATGTTGGCTTCTCTATGAAGCTGTTAGAGTGTCCCCATGATATGGCAGCTGGCCTTCCCCAGAGTAAAAGATACAGAAAGCAAGGAGGAATCTACAATGACTTTTATGGCCTACTCTTGGAAGTCATCCATAGTTACTTCTACCATATTTAACTAAGCATAAGAGAGCCAACTATGTATAGCCCACACTAAAGGGGAATAGAACTAGGGTCCACCTTTTGAAAGGGGTATGGGTATCAAACTGGGCAGCTATGGTGTATGTTTGTAATCCCAGGTACTGGGGAGGCTAACGTAGGATAATCAAAAGTTTGAGGACAGCCTGAGCAACTTAGTGAGATCTAGTCTCAAAATTTTTTTTAAAAGGGCTGGAGATATAGTTCAGTGTTAGATCTCTTGCCTAGCATGGGTGAGACCCTGGGTTTGATCCCTAATACTGAAAAAACAAAAGAGAGGTATCAAATATAACATATTTTTATTTCATTAATTTATTTGTTTGAGACAGGATTTCGCTAAGTTGCCCAGACTCACCTTGAACTTGGGATCTTCTTCTTGCCTTAGCCTTCCCAGTAGCTTGGAACGCAGGGTGTGTGTGCCACCATGCCTGGCTGCACATTAAAGCCATCAAAAATTCTAAATATAATTTTCACATAGAATAGTATCTCAAGCAAGAAGCAGTGGCCAAGGGCAAAAGAATATAAAAGTTTTGCTCTTCTATGTTTTTTCTTTTATCAGAGAATAAAGTTTTTTTTCCAGATGTGTCAGTAGACTTCCCTTTATCTTATTGACCCAAATTGGATCAATGCCCATTCTCAGACCAATCTGTGACAAAGGGAGATAGGAGTACCATGCTTAGTTGAAATCAATTGAGATTCACCCCTTGGGGCTGACAGATAAGTCTATCTTCCTTGAGCATATGCATTACCCCAACACTCAAGTCAGATTTCTGCTAGCCAGAAAGGTAGCAAATGGGTGGGAAATGGCTATTGGGTAGGCAATAGTGACTGCAACACATGGTTTCCCATTTCTCTTAGGGGAGAAATTATAGCTTTAAAAAGTCATATCTTTAACATGATTATAAATTCCAAGGGATCTGCCCCCCCTTTTTTTCTTTTCTTGTTTCTTTTTTGTTCTCCTTAGGTGACTATTGTTTTGTCTTTTTTTTCTTCATTTAAAAAAATTAGTTATACATGACAGTAGAATATATTTTGACAGAATATACATACATAGAGTATAACTTATTCCACTTAGGTTCCCACACTTGTGGTCATACATGATGTGGAGTTACCCTGATTGTATATACAAGTCTAAGAAAATTATGTCCAATTAATTCTACTCTTTCCTATTCCCCCGCTTTCCTTCATTTCCCTTTGTCTAATCCAATGGATTTTTATTATTTCCCTCCCTAACCTCCCTTGTTTTGGGTTAGCATCCACAAATCAGAGAGAACATTCAGCTGTGTTTTTTTAGGATTGCTTATTTCACTTAGCATGATATTCTCCAGTGCCATCCATTAACCCACAAATGCCATCATTTTATTCTTCTCTATAGCTGATTAATATTTCATCATGTATGTATGATTTGGTCCCTTTTGGCAGTTGCCTCACTCACACAATTTTAGATATCTTTTCTCCTCCACTATTTTCTAGCAACACTGGAATTTCTGTATTGTCCCAGGCTCTTTCCTATCTTAGGATCTTTGCATCTCTGCTGCTGCTTCAGATCAGTAGTGGATGAAGCATCCTGATCTTTATGAGTGTCAATATAATTATCCATAAATGGGGATATAATAGTGCCTACTTCATAAAGCTATTGTGAGGAGTAAGTCATGTATGTTCAGCTCTCAGCGAATAGCAAGTGTTCCATAATTAAGAAGAATTGTTAATTCCAGGCTGTCAGATCGTATCCTTGTTCTGTTTCCTTGCTGAATTGTCCTTTTCAATTCTACCTTATCCAAAAACAATTCATTCCATTACAATACTAACCCAGGTGGAATGAAATAAGTGCTCAATGTATTCACAACAGACCACAGGATGGCCAGGAGGCCCAATCAAACCTCAAATGTAGACTTATTTGGAAGTAACTTCAAGCAGTCATTTCCCAAGGAAGTTTCTCATAATACACAGTGACAGGATTCAAAGAAATTGATGTTTATCTTATAACTTTAAATTTATGTGTCATTATTAGACATAATTGTGTATTAATATCAGTGCACTGCGAATTACTATGTTCCTACATTTTCTTGCAGTACTGGGGATCGAACCCAGGGGCACTCTACCACTGAGTTATATCCTTAGCTCTTTTATTTTTATTTTTTTAAAATTTGAGACAGGGTCTTGGTAAGTTTATCAGACTGGCCTCAAACTTATAATCCTTCTACCTCAGTCTCCTGAGTTGCAGAAATTATGGTATATGGCATTATTCCCAGTTTATGCTCCTATATTTTATATGGACATCGAGCACATATAGAAAAAAATTTGTTTCATATTCAAGTTATTTCATTCGTACTAACTCTGTAAACATGCTCAACACTGAATACATAGTCCCTAGCAAGAGCATATATAATGTTAAGTGTACGGATTCTAGATCCAGATTGCCTAGGCTTTAATCTACTAAGCTCTGAAATCCTAAGCAAGTCAATAAACTTCTTTGTGTATCAATTACTTCATCTGTAAAATGATGATGACAGTATCTACTTCTGAGTTTGGGAGCATTAAATTAGTTAATTCATGAAAAATGCAATGTGTGTGTGCTTGCCATTAGCATTAAAAATGTAACACACAGAATAATTACATTGTATTTTTTTTTAATTCTTAAAAAACGGTGGGGTGGGCCGGGAGGATCTGGGTCTCTTTTGACTTCTGAAAGGTCTCGGGATTAAGTAAGGCCTTACGTAGCAGAAATCCATTTTGGGAAGCCTGGACACCATGTTTTCAAAAGGAGGTGGCATTCTGCTGAGAATTCCACGGGTGGGGGTGAGCGCTTTTCCTAAGGCAGCCTAGGACTAAAGCAGCGACACAGATACTTTGGGTGTGGCTCCTGAACCGTGGCTGCAGAAGCTAGGGGCCTCTCAAACTTTCTACGTCCAAGTCGTAGCACGACGCAGCTCCCTTCCGCCCTACCTGCAGGTCGCTAGATGCCGCCTCTTGCTCCGCCCCTAGTCAGGAAGGTTCCCCGCAGCTCGCAGCGTGCCGGACGTGACAAATGGAAGCCGCACGTCCCACCAGTACCCTCGCAGACGGACAGCGCCTTGGAGCAATGGCAGCGAGCCGGCCCCTTTGGGCCGCGGCCAATAGCGGCCGCTCTGCTTGGCGCGCCCTGAGCAGCGGCCGGGAAGGGGCGGTGCGGGAGGCGGGGCGTCGGGGGGCGGTGCGGGCGCGCTCCCGGTGGGCGAGGTGCTCAGCAGTCTGCACGCGTCTGGACAGCACGTCGGTCGCGTTATCCTTCTCTCAGTCTCCGACCTCTCGCCCTCGCCTTATTGCCAAAATGTCGCTGTCTAACAAGCTGACTCTGGACAAGCTGGACGTTAAAGGGAAGAGGGTCATTATGAGGTAATTTTATAAATCTGCCTGCGCGCCCGCTAGGTTCTGCCGCAGCCTTGTTGGCCCCGGGCGGATTTGCTTTCCCATCTGCCCAAAGTTTCTTTCACCATTCAGCGGGATCCCTGGGGTCTTAGGTTTGCAGGACGAGGCTGCCCTCCATTGGGGCTGAGGCTGTGCCCGAGTTTGTGGGTTCCTAACCGTATTTCTTTTAGTCCAGGAAGCGGCTGTAGTCACCTTTTGGGAATAGATCCTACCAAGAAAGGGCTAAGATTGCCGGGACCAGTTTTGCCCCTTTCTTGCTCCTGAAATGCACTTACAGCCCTTCATTGGCGAATGGGACCTAATTCTTAGCCCCAAAATCTTTAGGCCCCAAGAAAGGGACCTTGAAAGGTCATTTGGGTAATTTCCCTTCCCCCACCATTCTAGACCTTGCCAGACAAATGAAAAATTACCCTCATTTTAAAGCTCCTTGCACAAAAGAATATGTTTCTCAGGATGTTTCTTTAAATGTTCAACTGTGGAAACCTCCTAAAGAATTGAGGTTGAGAGGATGGGGCGCACCGGATGAGGCCCCACAGAGTTTATGTAACAAGCCTCTGCTGCTCTACCGTGTCGTTGGACTTCGGGCCAAGGGGTTTGCATCAGGATTGTGACACATACTGGGTAATGGTAGCGCAGGGTGTGGCTCTTCGTACTTGCTATCCTCCAACCTCATTCTGCCATGTGGGTAGAGAAGCAGGATATTAGAAGTGAGTAAGCCTCCCCAAGCACGTGGGGGTCTCTTACTCTGCCGCATGTGGAACCGTGGTCATTTACCAACATGGCTTCTCCCTCATCTGCCAGAATTACTAGCATGGTATATGGAACTTTACATTTATGTATCCTTTTTGTAATTTATGATACATTTCTGCATGCCAGGAATAAAGTGTATGAGGATGGTTAGGTATATAATTGATGAACTTGACTGTTCATGTACCCTAACAAGATTCAAAGGTGATATTTTTAAAGGGCCATAAGAATTTCCATTGATTGCCTTGGGCAGCCCTGACCTTTTAGGGAAGTGGTTGGTTGATGGGCATGTATGTGAATGGTGTGATTTAGTCCCCTTTACAATGTGGGCTAGTTAAGTGAGGCCATCTTTTGGATATTAAGGAATGCATAAGGCAGTAGGGGAGTAACTGCTTTAAACATGAAGGCATTTATGAACTAGAGAACTAAAAATTAATGTAGCTCTCCCCTTCTCATTTCATTTTGGCCAGGAGTAGTTTGCAGATTGCCTTTTTTGCCTTGCTATGGAGATAGACAGAACCCAATAGGATTGTCCATGAGAAATACCTGATGTCCATATTTCCCCAAATGGTATAGGCCTTTGTAATCTTGGCACAGCAGCCATCCTAGTATTAGATAAGGATTCTCTCTGGACCTTCTACCATCATCCTAAGCAAAGGGGATAGTCCCACTGGAGAACAGGCCAGGTGGACATTGGCCTACAACAAGATCTTAGGTTTTAATCATTTTTTCTCATTTCCACAGTGCTTAAAGCTGACTTTTTCAAGGAATGGGTCATTGTGCTAGTCACCTTGCTATAAAGGCAGTAAGGAGCTTTATCTCCTCTTTGTAGGGAAACTGGCTTGACGAATTAATTGGGCTGGTTGCACGTGGGAGCACAGGAGGTGCTTGTCTTTTCTGCCTCTGCACCCAGTAAAATTTCATTTAACACAGATTTCTAACCCTGAGCCTTGAATTGATTGGCTAGTCCTATTTTGCTGATGGAAGATGACCTGTTCAAGGTTACTGAACTAGCAAGTTTGGCAGAGCCAGGACTACAATTTGGGTCTCTTTGGCTACCAATCAGATCCTCTACATACTTGAACATAATGACTAAGGACAGGTTAAAATAGACCTTTCGTCTGCTGAAGGTTACAGTCAATAAATTTCCCACTATAAATTGTATTTATTTAGGCTGAAGACAGGAAGTTACTTTGTTCCCTGTATCTTTTTTGAACAGAGAGTCACATTGTGGGATTATTATTTTAGAAAAGCCCAGGCAGCCCTGCATGCTCAGCTCAATTCCTTTTTGTTTCAGTGCCTTTATGTGGTGGTGGCTGGCAGTGTTTCAGAAATGGGGCCTCCTGAGTAGTGGCTGCTTCACTTGTCTCCTTTCCTTTGTCCTGTGGAAGGGAACTGTGGTGTTTGCTGATTTGTCTGATGGTCCCCTGGTTTGAATTGCCAAGGGAAATCAGCCATTTTGTTGGGGGAAACCTGACTGGTTAATTATCAGGTTCTACATCAGTTTTTTAGGACTCTCATTGACTTTACAGCCTCTTTGAGTAAGTTTCCTTCTTATTTTTTGCAATCTCATTTCCTTTCTTTTCTCTCATAGGTTGCCAGTCATCCTTTGCTTGCTTGTAAAGCATTTCCCCTTTCCTTGTTTCCTCCTGTTTTTTAAACCTCACTGGTTTTCTCTAACTTGTAACTTGTTAAGCAACAGCCCTGATGCAGAGGAAAGAGAGAAAAAAACTCAAGAGCAGGAGAAGAAAAGGCTCCAAAACAGCTATAATACCCCAATTTTCTAGTCAGGGACAGTGATCAATAACTCCCTTTCTGGGAGGCTGCAACAGGGAAAATGACCCACTGTAATGGGATACTTGATTCTCTTTGGAATGTACTTTGAGGCTGGCAAGGGCCTTGTTCAAGATATTTTAAAAAGATGCTTAGAATCAGAATCAAGTGGACTGAAACTAAGCAGAATATATTTCTTTGGTTAGAGGCATACTTATTGCCTTTTAGTTTTGAAGGCTTTCTTCAGAATGATTGAATATAGAACTATTTCCCTCATTTTACCTTTGGAAAGGCCGCTATTCCTGAGGTAGATAGGGGCTCAGGCCTAGGACATATAGAAAATGTGGTGGTTTTGTCACTAGTTCTGAAGGATTTTGTGGTCATCTCCCAGCCCTCAGCTGTTGAGAGGAAGCAGGTGGTGCAAAGGGAAGAAGGAAAAGATGGGAGTTTTATGATCAAGGACAGCAGCAATTTTCTTGACTATTTCATACTTTTCTATAGTCCCTTAGCAAGTTTTTTTTTTTTTAGTAATGCTGGTTGGTTCTGTCTTCCAAATCACAGAATTAAAATTTGGACAAGCATTAACATATAATATATAACACTTTTGTGGCACATAACTGTGCTAGATACTCTATAAGCACTTTACAAATTTAATTCTCTTAATGACTGTGAGGTAAAGTCTATCATTCCCATTCTACAGATAAGAAAACAAATAATGATCTTTGCGGGCAAAACAGACCTTAAAAATGGGTGATATAGGGCTGGGTTTATGGCTTAGTGGTAGAGCGCATGCCTCGCATGTATGAGGCCCTGGTTCAATCCTCAGCACCATATATAAATAAAATAAAGGTCCGATGACAACTTTAAAAATATATAAAAAGGTGCCATACATTATTGCTTTCAGTCACATAGAAGTAGGCTGAGGTTCCAGGGAGTTCAGAATTGGTTCTTAAAAATGGTAAAGCAGTGATCTGTTAGGTTAGAAGGGAAAGATTGTGGTACATTATTAGCTTGTGACATTTGACTAATTCCTTCTAATGATCTGTCAGGTGGGCTAAGGCATGTCTCATCCTTTCAGGCTTTTTTTAAAAAAAAATTTTGTTGTTGTTGTCAGTGGACCTTTATTTAATTTATTTACTTATATGCAGTGCTGAGATTGAACCCAGTGCCTCATACATGCTAGGCAAGTGCTCTACCACTGAGCTTTGACTTCAGCCCTCCTTTCAGGCTTTTTGTATTGTCTGTTCTGAAGGATACTGTCTGAGCTTGGTACTTGACCCTGGGTTTCTTCCTAGTCTTAAGGCTGCAGGCTTTCACCAAAAAGAATGATAGTCTTTTTTTTTTTTTTTTTTTTTTGATTAATTTTTCAGTACCAGGGATTGAACCAGAGGTGCTTGACCACTAAGCTACATACGCAGCCCTTTTAAAAATATTTGTTTTAGTTGTAGATGGACACAATACCTTTTTATGTGGTGCTGAGGATCAAACACAGTGCCTCACATGTGCTAGGCAAGCATTTTATATTTTGAGACAGGGAGGGTATTGCTAAGTTGCTGTAGTTGGTCTCAAATTTGTGATCCTCCTGCCTTAGCCTCCCAAGTCACTGGGATTATAGGTATTTGCGACCTCCACCAGGCAATGATATTCTTTTGATGTGTGTGTTTTTTCCAGTAATGGGTGTAGAATCTAGGGGCACTGTGTCCCTCAGCTACATCCTCAGTGCCCCCTACCCCTGTTTTATGTTGAGACCACTTCTTGCTAAGTTGCTGAGGCTGGTCTCAAACTTGAGATCCTCCTGTCCCAGCCTCCAGAGTTGCTGGGATCACAGGTGTGCACCAATTTATTTTAATTTTTATTATTTTTAAAATAAATACATTATGATTATATATAATATTGGGGTTCATTGCAACATTTATATATACATATAACATAATTTGCTCCATTTCATTGTTTTGTATTTCCCCTTTCCCTACTCATGATCCCCTTCTACTCTACTGATCTCCCTTCTGTTTTTAATTGGTTAATGTGTTTTATTCTTCTAATTAATTTTTTCCTAGTTCTTATAATTTAAGTTAGGCTTTATTTTTTAAATTTTTTTAAAGTATGCTTTAAAAAAATTCAAAAAATAAAACCTAACTTAAACTTAAAAGGGCATAAATCATAATCTCAACAAATTATCACATAATGAGCACATTTGTACGATCACTCAGGTCAAAAAGAAGTAGAACATTACCAGAAGCCCCCTCTGGTATTCTATCCCAGTGCCTAATTATTATCTTGACTTTTAATGCCCCTGGTTTTGTGTGTGTGTGTGTAACTGGGGATTAAACCCATATTCTTGGGCATTTGAGGCTAGCATTCTACCAACTGAGCTATATCCCCAGCCCCCACCTCTGATTATTTTGAAGGTGAGGTTTGAACTTCTGGCTTACTTAACTGGTTCAGTAAAAGCGCTGCTCCTGATCTTGAGAGAACAGTAAGTTGATCTTGGTTCTGAAACTGAAATTTTTGTTTCTTTTTTAGAGTGGACTTCAATGTTCCTATGAAGAATAACCAGATAACGAACAATCAGAGGTAATGTTCTAAATCTAAATCCTAAATCTGGGCTGGGTTTAAGATGTATGTTGGTGTGAATATATAGGATAAAATGGTTTACCTTTCATATTGTAAAATTATAGTAACTTAAGCCATGATTTTGGCTTTCTTTCAATCTACCATCTGGTTTGCTTTCTTAAGAGAATGTAAGAATTGAAACATTCTAAATTTTAAAAAACATTTTTAGTTGTAGATGGACATAATAAGTTTATTTATTTTTTTTATGATGTGCTGAGGATCAAACCCAGTGCTTCACATGTGATAGGCAAGCACTGTACCACTGAGCCACAACCCCAGCCCCTGAAACATTCTAAATTTATGAGAAAATACAAACTGAAAAAAATCATCCTAAGAAAGTGATTTTTCTCTCTCCTTTTTTTTTTTATTAATTTGAAGAATTTGGAGTTGTTCTTTTTTAAAGAAATCAAAGTTTTAGGTTAATTGACTTCTCTTGTAAAATAACTATGCAAGAGAAGGATTTTTTAATACCAATAATTACATATAGTTTTGTAAGACTATTCCAGATAGTTTATTTTCTCTTCCTGTGTTAGGATTCTACTTACATGAGAATAGTGATTATTTATTCTAATTTTTATTTATTTATTTTGGTACTGGGGGTTGATCCCAGGGGTGCTTTACCACACTGAGCTACATTTTTGAGACGGGGTCTTGCTAAGTTGCGAGGGCCGGCCTTGAACTAGAAATCCTCCTGTTTCACCTCCTGTTTTGGCTGTTTTTTTTTTTTTTTTTTTTTTTAACTTTTATATTCTTTGCACCTAGAATGATGTTACTGGCACAAAAGAACCATTTAGTAAATGTTTGAAGGAAGCTGGGCAAGGTGGTGCACATTTGTAATTCCAGCAATTTCTGAGGTTGAGGCAGGAAGATGATAAATTACAAAGATGTTGTGTCCGCCGAAAACTAAAAAATAAATATTAAAAAAAAATTCTCTCTCTTAAAAAAAAGACACCTCTGAGTTTAATTCAAAGTAAAAAATGCTTAAAGGGAGTTTTTTATTATTGTTACTGTTTTTGATGGTGGAGACTGAACCCAGGGCCTCCTGCATGCTAAGCACATGTTCTACAACTGAGCTGTGTTCCCAGCCCCAATTTTTTTTTTTCTTTTTGTACTTGGAATTGAACTCAAGGCCTTGCTTATGCTAGGTAAATACTCTACCATTGATCTACATCCCCAGCATTTTTGTTTTTATTTTGGGACAGGGTCTTACTGAGTTGTCCAGGCTGACCTCTCAAACTTGTGATAATCCTGCCTCAGCCTTCCAAGTAGCTGAGGTTACAGGCATGTGCCACTGTGCCAGCTCAGTCCCAATTTTTTGATTAAATTATAATATAATAAATGTAATACATTATAGAAATCAATTTCTATATAATGTGTTTATCTTGTGTATATAAAAAGTGATTTAGTATCTATAATGGATGCAGAAAAGTTGCTACATATTTCTTATTGTTTTCCCAAATATCCTTTGTGGTTTCAGGATTTGAAACATTATGTCTTTTATCATCACTTAAGAGTGGTGTTTTCAGAAGTCTCCAAAAACACCTATGTATTCCATAGTGAGTTTCTAGGACTCACAGGACTCGGCATATAATTGTTCTTATGTCCAGACTTTATTAATGTGAAAGGATACATGACAAAATCAGCAAAGGGAAAAGACACAGGAGGAGTCTGGAGATTTCCATGGCACAGGCTTCCAACATACCATGAGGGGACATATTAGATGGGCTCCTTTCTCCACAGTGAAGAGTATAGTGATTGCGTGCAATGATTTTGTCCTGAGAAGTCTATTAGACTCTCATCCCATTATTTTTTTGTTTATTTTCACAACTACATATTAGTTGTATGTATTAATGAGATTCAGTGTAATATTTCCATACATGCATACAAAGTGCACTGATCAAATCCAATCACCCTTTTCTGACCTTTCCCACCCTTCCCAATCTTTAATAATCACCATTCCACTTTAAAGATGACTTTGTTTAGATACCACATATGAGAGAGAACCAGTACTTGTCTTTCTGGTTTCATTTAATATATTTTCTAGTTCCATCCATTTTGTTGAAAATGATAGAATTTCATTCTTTATGGCTGAATAATACTTCCTTGCGGGGCTGGGGTGTCTCAGTGGTAGAGCACTTGCTTAGCATATGTGAAACATTGGGTTCAATTCTCAGCACCACATATAAATAAATAAGATAAAGGTCCATTGACAACTAAAAAATATTTTTAAAATACTTCCTTGTGTGTATATACACATGATGTGTGTGTGTGAATTTTTTTCTTTACCCATTCATCTGTTGTGGGGATCTTGACTGATTGATTACCCTGTCTAAGCTATAGTGAATAGTGCTGTAGTAAACATGGATATGCAAAGATCTCTTTTGTATGCTGATTGCATTTCCTTTGACTTTACACTCAGGGGAGCTGGTTACATAGGTACCCTTTGCCTAGCAACCACCCAAATTTTAGACTTCTAGATGGGAGCAGATGTTCAACATAATTACCTTGTTTATGCAGTTTAGAACAGTGAACAGCCTTGCCAGTTAGAGAGCTTAGAGAACATTTTGAAAGCCAAGTGCCTAGACACCTGCCAAGGGTCAACCTTCCAAGCAGGTCCTCCTATAGATAGAATTTTCAGGCTTGCTTTGCTAACTCTTTTCTGCACAAGGAGCACATCCGTGATGACGCTACAATCCTAGGTGGAATATTTGCATCATATTTAATTTCTTCCCCTGACACAAATTTAAGGGATACCACTGACTTGCTGACAGTACATTTGAAGGAACTTGGAAAAGTAAAGGGGCTTTAGGTTTTTTAAGTCATGAATAAAGCATGTCCCAGTAATCCCTAGGAATAACATTGTTTTGTCAACTATATGTATTTATTTTATTTTATTTTTTCAGGATTAAGGCTGCTGTCCCAAGCATCAAATTCTGCTTGGACAATGGAGCCAAGTCAGTTGTCCTTATGAGCCACCTCGGCCGGCCTGATGGTGTTCCCATGCCTGACAAGTACTCCTTAGAACCAGTTGCTGCAGAACTAAAATCCTTGCTGGGCAAGTAAGTGCCAGGCTCTGGTGCTGGTTGAGTATATAGGAGGACAGATTGTCAGGCATGTTGTTACTGGTTTTTGATTTTCAGACTGCTTAAGTGGCTTCATCTGTTGCTCCCCCTAGGGATGTTCTGTTCTTGAAGGACTGTGTGGGCCCAGAAGTAGAGAAAGCTTGTGCCAATCCACCAGCTGGGTCTGTTATCCTGCTGGAGAATCTTCGCTTTCATGTTGAGGAAGAAGGGAAGGGAAAAGATGCTTCTGGGAACAAGGTAGGTCCTGTGATTTTGACATTATTGAAGATAAGGTCCTGAATCTGAAAGAGACTATGATGGAAGAATACAAGAAGCTTGTATTTTTTCCTAGACACTTTCTCATTGAAGTATAAAATACAAGTAAGAATGCACAAAAACACAACTTGATGAATTATCACAAAATAAATGCATCTTTGTAACTACCACCTGGCTCAAGGATAGAATATTACCAGCATTCCAGAAGTCCTTCTGGTACTCAAATGGTTTTGAAATATATGTGAACATTCTTGGGGTATATGTTTATTCAGTGAATTTGATGATCATGGTGATATTACCTTGGATTTAAGGTATTTTTCGAAGAACTATAAAACATTTTCCTTGAATCTATCTTTAAGATAAGGGGGTATAGGCTTCATCCTCATTTCAGGAAAAGTCTCAGGAAAAAATACTAAGTTTCAGAAAGGTAGTCATTTGACTAAGTTAATGGTGCTATTGCTGGACTTTGTAGCTAAGGTCATTAGATCAGCAAACTTTCTGAAGTGGCTAGATAGTAAATATCTTAGGCTTTGTGGGTCTTACAGTCAGTCATAAAGGCCATATAGTCTCTGTTGGCTCTGCTGGGCTCTACCATTGTCATGCAAAAGTAGCCATAGATAACCCACAAAACACGTTACTATGACTTGACAACCAGAATTCTATTATTAAATGATCTTTGAGCATGATTTTTTTCTTTATTCTTTCTAGTCATACATGACAGTAGAATCCATTTTGATTTATTTATACAAGTATGAAATATATCTGATTTTAATTAGGATCCCAGTCTTGTGGATGTTTGAGCATGATTTTGAATTTGATTCACTAGAAGGGAAGCTGAAGGCAGTTTTTAGTACTTTCTTCCATTCTGCTGGTCTTTAGCATCTGAGAACACATGCTCTAAGGCTGGTATCTCAGTCCCCTTTCGACTTCTGACATTTCTTAAGGTCATTGGGAGTGACTGCTTTCAAGCAGTTTCTTTTCTTAGTAGCACAGCACAGGTTTTGCCTTATCCTGTCTTTGGCACAGTCTTGATAAAGTACTAGGAGTCAAATGCTGACCTAAAATTTGGTGCCCTTTTAAACTGAAACCCAAGATGCACAAACTCTAGGGCTTAGAAATGGTGGGAGGCAAACTGGCAAATTGGGCAAAATGTTTTATTATATGATGAAGTGCTTATGCTATTCCGTGATTTATTTTTTAGTAGTTAATTCACTTGGCATTTAGTGTCTGATGGCTTTAAATACCTGAAATTTCAGGAGCCTGGTGATAAGTTCAAACTGGATATAAGAATACAGTGAGGACCTAAAATTTTTATTTTATCCAGTATAACCACATTGATCTTTCAGAATGAACATTATCTTCCTTTTAGTTATTGGCAAATTAAAAATGAAGAATGAGTTATGATTATTATCGTTTGTTCCTATGGCACTTTTTTTGTGGAGAGACTTCGATTTATCCCATTTTTCTTATATTATTATTATTATTAGTAGTAGTAGTAGTAATAGTAGTAGTAGTAGTAGTACTGGGGTTTAACCCAGGGGCACTTTACCACTGAGCTACTGAGGTATGTCTCTGGTCCTTTTTAGTTTTCACTGAGTTGCTAAGGGCTTCACTAAATTGCTGTGGCTGGCTTTAAACTTGCAACCCTTCTGTCTTACCCTCCTTAGACACTGGGATTACAGGTGTGGGTCACTGCACCTAGTGGCTTCTTAAAGAGCTCTTAAAATGGAATGCCTTTTTGGTTAATAGGAATAGTTGAAGGACAGAGAGTAATTTCCCAATGGCTATACAGTAAATTAATGTAAGAGCTAGTCCTAGAACCCAAGTCTTCTGATGTTTGAGCATAATTAACCATTACTTCATTTATCATCTTCCAGTTACCAATGGTAGATGGCTTTCCATCCTGAAGAGGTTTTAGGGGCTCCACAGTCTGTATTTTTAGTGTTCATGGCTCTGTGATTCTTTGGGTCATAGTGGAAAATGCCATTCTTTGTGGTGGCCTCCTTCACCTCTTAATACATACAAAATGGGAGTGGGCAGTTATTAAAATAAACATCTGTTCTGTTCTGTGCTGTGTACTATTCTGTGCCATGTCCCTCTTCGTCTGGCATACTTCCTGTGTATCCTTGCTTAGATGCCTGCCAGAGACTTTATTTTGCTCCTCCTGCCATTCTGTTTCTGTCTCCTTTGGGGGAGCCCTGGATGGTGAGCTGATACCTTGCACTTGTGTTTCATTTCTTTTCTACTTTTTTCCCCTCTCTCTTCATAGAAGTGTATGTCTTGATTTCTCAGATGCATAACTTTGAGGGAAGGCTGTAAAATACCTCCTTTTACACCAACAAAATGTCTCTGAGGTATTTTTCTATTGTCATATTTAATTTATCATCTCTGTCCAAACCTTTCCTTGTTGCTTTTATGAGGGATATGTATGAGGGCCACTTTGCCTTTGCAGAAGGGCCTTGGTAGTCAGAAACTTGAGTCAAGTATAATACTTTCACAAGGAGAATATATTAAAATAAGAAAATGAGTTAGCATAAGGAAAGGGAAGAACAGTCAGAATCTTGACCTATAGGTTGAAGAGAGACCAGTGGGATGCAGTTAGCTTCAAATGATTAAAAGTTAAGCCATGGTTCAAGAGTATTAGGTTTGTAATTTTGAGGGAAGGTGAGGGAGTACAGGATCATGAAGAAATAACAAAAGGACCTGGAATATTTGGGAGAAAGAAACAATCCTGTTAAAAATTTGCTGTCCCACCTATTCAAGGTCTTTAGAGATGTTCAAGAGGACCCTTAGTGGTATGAAATGCTTTTACAGTTATTTGTCTTTGGAGCCATAAGCACTTCCTGTGTTGGCTTTTCATCACAGTAGTTGTTTTTCTTTGCAGGTTAAAGCTGAACCAGCTAAAGTAGAAGCTTTCCGAGCGTCACTTTCCAAACTAGGGGATGTCTATGTGAATGATGCTTTCGGCACTGCCCATCGAGCCCACAGGTACCAAGAGCCTTGTTGGATACTGAGCTGAGAGCAGCTTTCTTGTTTACTTGAGCAGCTCAAACTCGAGGTTGCTTTTAAGTATTTCTGCACTGTATTGTGACTGTTTCAATTTCTATCTCTAATTGGAGCCACTATTGTGGCTCTTCCTGATCTAGAGAGGAAACAAAGGTAAAAACTTGGGAATTGTCAAGCATTTTATGTAGCTTTAGGAAAAGGTTTCTCTTTCTAATGGATATTACTTTGGGAATGTTTCCAGATCAGAATCTTAACATTCTTATCAACTGGTTGATTACTTATTGTATAATCTCTTTTGGGGGTATCTGGGATTGAACCCAGAGGGGTTTTGACTACTGAACCACATTCCCAGCTGGTTTTTATTATGAGACAAGGTCTTGCTGAGTTGCTGAGGCTGGTTTTGAACTTGGTAATCCTCCTGCCTCAGCCTCTGAGCTGCTGGGATTACAGGTGTGCACTATGACACCCAGCTTATTGTATATTGTAATTCAGCCCTTTGCCTGAAGACTATTACTTTGGGTATCTTAGAGTCTACCTAAGTTCATTGCTTTTTACTCTTTCGGTTTGACCCTGTTTATTAGTCAAAAACCTTATCATGTACCTAAGTGTTTTTTGTTGCAGTGTCAGGATGAAAATCATGATTTCTTGGAGACTCAGAATGAGAAAAGCATTTTAGTGATGAGGAGCTGGCTCCTAGGACTGGGAGAAATGGTAGAGTTTTATGAGAATTTGATTGTCTTTGGTCTTTTCTAGCTCTATGGTGGGAGTCAATCTTCCACAGAAGGCTGGTGGTTTTTTGATGAAGAAGGAGTTGAACTATTTTGCCAAGGCCTTGGAGAGCCCAGAGCGACCTTTCCTGGCCATCTTAGGCGGGTATGAAAACCACTTTTGGATTATGCTTTAAGTAGTGTTTGTGT
Source organism: Spermophilus citellus (assembly GCF_964194105.1). Lineage (NCBI taxonomy): Eukaryota > Metazoa > Chordata > Mammalia > Rodentia > Sciuridae > Spermophilus > Spermophilus citellus. The sequence goes on from NC_138190.1 coordinate 77,637,399, forward strand.
GGCAGTAGGCCATAACTTAGGTAGTTTATTGTCAGATAGCATAGTCATGCTGAGTAATTGTGGAGAATTTAATAAAGGGACTGTCTATAGAAGTGATGATAGATTTAGGGACACCAGAAAAGGACAGTATAATAATTGGGCTAGCAATAGTCATCACCATCCCTAGGCCTGAAAGGACAAAGAAGGGAATACAGAGAGGGGAGTTATGTGGAAGAGCCTTCCAGTTAGAATGGTAGTGTTTATTCAAGGGAAAGATGAATATCTGGAAGAAAGGGACCCCAGGGAAATAAATACTGTGATCTCCCTTCAATCTCCTGATGCTGCATCCATACCCACCACCAATTGCTGAAACTCAACTGGAGGCCAGAGGTAAGGGAGTCCCTTGATGTGGTTTGTGCAGGTCCGCCTCCTGGGACAGGTTGGAGAAGGGTAGAAAATGGTTGTGGAGGGAAGAATAGGGAAAAATCTGCCAAAGTGCTCATCTCTAATTTTGAAGTTTTTTATGAAGCTCTTACATACAACCTGGCTGGGAATAACTAGGAAAACCTGCTCCTGTGTGTTCAATATTATGTCTTTATATCATTTAGACTTCATTTGTACACATTATGTACCTATTTTATGTTTGTTCCTAGGGGGAAAGGCAGCATGTGGATAATGAGATTCTCATGCTTAGTAAAGATTAGAAATTTCAGAATGGATAGTTGAGAGAATACATTTTAGATGATAAAGTAGGGACAAGGGGCTGGGACTGCTTGGATGAGATAGCTTTGTGTCATTTGGCATGGCTGTTAGGTTGCAGCCTCTCTATGGTTAAAGGAATATGACCCTTCTGTGAGCAGGGTTTTTTTGCCCCCATGGGACTGGACACAGTCAGCATTTCCTGATGAAAATTGACTCTGGAGTTGGCTGTCAACTTGAGGTAGTTGCTCTCTAGGCTTTATGAGCCCAGTTTCAGGGTCCTAAAAATCATCCAGGGGGATTCAGGTTGTAGTGTTTTGTTCCTGTAAAAAGGTAAATTACTGGAATCATTGCCCCTCTTCACTGGATTATAAAGATCAGGCTCAGTTTTTTGATTTTCCTGGAAATGAGGATTTGAGCTGTGTGGCTTTGTAGACTTTCAGTAGACTTGTAATAAGAAGAGTGCCACCTAGTGGTTATGGTTAGGTTTTTGTTCCCAGTGTATGCTTGAAACCAGATAGATAGATAGATATCTTTGCTATGTGCCTATGATAAAGTTTAATTTATAAATTGGGCACATTGGGAGATTAATAACAGTAATGAAATAGAAGAATTATAGCAATATACATATTGTTATTTAAAACTTATGAGTTATTTATTTCTGGAATTTTCCATTTAATACTTTTGGATTGTGGTTGACCACAGGGAAGTGAAACTGAATAAGGGAGTGCTACTGTAGCTGTTTTGGTGAAGCTAATATGGAAAATTTTGCCACATTTCTTAATAGTGTAGTCTTCCTAGGCAATTAATAATTTCTGGAAAATTTTTACATTAAAAATACTTCATTGTGGATACATTCAGAAGTTAAAAGAATAGCATAATAAACCCGTGGGTATCTGTTACACTGCTTTAACAGTTAATTGACATTTTGGGCAATCTTGTTTTATCTGTGAATCCTATTTTGGTCAGGATGTTTTTTCCCCCCCCCCCGTCAGTACTTGGGGTTGAAGCCAAGGACACTCTACCATTGAGCTACATTCCCAGCTTTTTTTGTGTGTGTGTGGTGCTGGGGATTGAACCCAGGGCCTTGTGCATGCATGTGAGTCAAGCACTCTACCAACTAAGCTATATCCCCAGCTCTCCAGCTATTTTTTTATTTTGTAACAGGGTCTTTCTAAGTTCTGTGGCTGGTTTTGAACTTGAGATCCTCCTGCCTCAGTCTCCATAATAGCTGGGATTATAGCCATGTGCCACTACACCCAACTAAATAAATAACTGCCATATATTATACATAAATTACTTTGTTAAGGATCATTTATTCTATAATAGTCCTCTTCTTACTTTCATCCCAACAATGTGTTGAAGAAACAGGGACATTTGAGCTGTATACTATCCCTTAGAGATGAGCATGTATTTTCTGTATGCAGTGATGCCAAGATGGTGTGAAGATGATACATGATCAGTAGAAACTGTACTTTGAATTTTGTTTTTTTCTTGGGCTAGTTATGTGCAGTACAAGTATTTCTTGAAATAATTTCTTGAAATTCTTCTCAAAGAAAGTATTCCTTGAGAAGAATGAGAAGCTAGAAGGGACAGTGAGCTGCACCTCCCAGCCAGTCATACAGTCATGAGGGTAAACAGTGTATAACTCTATAGTGTAATGTACTGCTAAGCTGTGGTGTTCATCAGGTTAAGTGCATTAAATGCATTTTTTTCTGTTTTCCCCCGTTTTCATTGGTGCATTATTATTACAGTGGGATTTGGTATAATATTATTCATATATGCACACAATGAAACAGTATAATTTGATCCATTTAATTCCCCAATACCTCCCCTTTCCCTCTCCTCCTGGTCTCCCTTCTTTTTTTTTAATGTTCTAATTAGTTATACATGACAGTAGAATGCATTTTGACACATTGTACACAAATGGAGCACAGTTTCTCATTCCTCTGGTTGTACATGGTGTAGAGTCACACCAGTAGTGTAATCACACGAGTATAGGGTAATGATGTCTGTCTCATTCTACTGTCCTTCCCATCCCCACACCTCCTCCACTCCCCTTATTCCCCTCTGCCCAATACAAAGTTCCTTCATTCTTTCCTATCCCCTCCCCACTGTGGATCAGCATCCACTTATCAGAGAAAACATTTGGTCTTTGGTTGAGATTGGCTTATTTCACTTAACATGACATTCTCTAGTTCCATCCATTAAATGAATTTTCAGCGTACTATATTTTCAACTTACGGTGCCTTTATTGGATGCAAGTTCAGGAGTGTGTGTGTATACACATTTTAAACAAATAATCCATTCTTTTCTTTAGTAGTGACCAGTCTGTACAAGTGAAGTAAACAGCCTCTTGGCATCCATTCCCCTGTATCAGTGTTGTTTTGTACTATAAGATCTCTCCCAGGGTAGGCATCATCTTGTTTATTGAATGAAGAGGGAAATAGTCCTGAAGTGATTTGGCCATTTAAGTGGGATTTAAATGTATTGAAATGTTTATGGAAGGCTAGCTAGCTATTGCTTTGTATCTCTTACTTAGGATATTTTTTTCTCTCACAGGGAGGTAAGAGGTACGTATGTTTTATTTTCCTCCATTGCCAAATAAGATTCAAAAGGGCAGGAATCTTTGTTTTGCCCACTAATGTTTCTTAAACACCTAGGATACTGCTTGGCACAGATTAGGTGTTCAGTGAAGGTGTTGAATTAAGCAGTTCAGCAGAAAAATGCTATAAAGCAATTGTCCCCAGCAATTGAGTATGGGATGTGAATTGAGACTAGAAATATCTATTTTTGTTTAGTATATGTTTGTACAGTCTTATCCCCTGCTGTAGAATTAAGACAGTTCTGAGTAGATGCAGGGATTTCATGATTAGCAGATACAGTTGGCAGTCTGGATCCTGTGAATTTTGAGGGGGTATATGTGGAATCCATGTTTTCTTTAGATAAGGATAGGTTTTCTTTTCCTTTTTGCGGTGCTGAGGATTAACCTAGGGCCTTGTGAATGCTAGGCAAGTACTGTACTGCTGAGCTATGCCTTCAGCCAAGGAGTAGGTTTTCTAAGCCCCTTTTTGATTTGATGTCATATCTTCAAAGATTTCTTCAAAATGGATTAGGCTTTTGGATTGGAGAAATACAGGGCAAAGTTATGCAGTACTTTGCTAGGAGCCACAAGCAAATAATATGATGCCTGGCACTTTCTGTTGTAAGGTGTTGGTTAGAGCTTGGTGCTGATAATGCCAAGGTCGCGGGTTCGATCCCTGTACAGGCCACCAGTTGCCTCAGTCTGGCTGGGCACAGAATCACGAGCCACTCAAGCAGGAACAAAACTTTATTTTTGAAAAAGCCGCCAATACTCCGTACGCACTGGCAAGCCAAAACCGGTCCACCCACTCAGCCCCCCCCACCTCCCCCGGAATTCCCTCCTACTATCCTTCCCCAACCAATGGGAACGCTCCAGGAGTCCCATAACATGAGTCCCGTAGCAGGCCAAGGTGAACAGCAGGAGTCCAATTTCCATATGAATGTAAATCTTAACATAATCATATCATCTCAATGGCTAGCTGGCGTCACCTTACAACCGAAAGTGCCATGCATCATATTATTTGCTTGTGGCTGCTAGCAGTACTTGGTCACTTTGGGCCATTTTTTTTGTTCCTGCCTTAGCATAAAATGTCAGGCTCCATTATATTATTACTTTTAGTTGATTGTTCTTTTGGTGGTTTTCTTTCTCTTCTAGAGCTAAAGTTGCAGACAAGATCCAGTTGATCAATAATATGCTGGACAAAGTGAATGAGATGATTATTGGTGGTGGAATGGCTTTTACCTTCCTTAAGGTGCTCAACAACATGGAGGTAGGAAACCAATGCCAATGTGAAGTAGCTGTTCATTATAATCACACTTATCTAAATTTAAAAAAAAAAACAGCTTGATATGAACTCTCCCTAAAAACTCCTATTTTTATCTTAGCAAGTTGTTTTTCTTTTTGCAATTGTTCCTTTATCTCTTATCATATCTGGTTGCTGTGAAGCAGTCATGTTCTTAGTATAGAGGCTAATGTTCATCATCTTTGCCCCCTTGTATAGATTGGCACTTCTCTGTTTGATGAAGAGGGATCCAAGATTGTCAAAGACCTTATGTCCAAAGCTGAGAAGAATGGTGTGAAGATTACTTTGCCTGTTGATTTTGTCACTGCTGACAAGTTTGATGAGAATGCCAAGACTGGCCAGGCCACTGTGGCCTCTGGAATACCTGCTGGCTGGATGGTGAGTCACTTCAGTATGAGTGAACAGAAACTTTTTTGTGTCATCTAGCCAACCAACTAACATTTTTTTTTTTTTTTTTGTAGTACTGGGATTAAACCCATGAACTCGTACTTGCTAGGCAAGTGCTCTACCACTGAGCTACAACCCCAGCTCTCCAACAAACATTTTAAAACACTAGGAGTTGGGTTCCAGATGTTGTAGTAAGGCACTTTTTGTGGGAGAACTCATGGGGTGAAAGCAGTGGAATCAGATTTCTGCTGTCTTTATCAGTAATGAGATAAAGCACGAATGTTTCTTTTTCATCTAAGTAATGTTTAAGGACTTACTATGTGTTGGAGACACTGCTGTATACTTTCATAGTTTGGGCTATTCTGGAGTATGTTGCTACCTAGAAACCTGTATAAGAAAACTTCACATGAAATCTTGAAGATAATAGAAGTATACTATTCACAATGAAAAACATATGCATTAAAGACTAATATGAAAAAAAGACTAAATAGTTGGTCATTGTGTTTTCCACATATTATTTTGACAGCAGTATAACATTGTCTCATTGACATGCCCGTTTGCTGAGTCATTTTTCTTTTGTTAGGCTTTTGGGTGTTACTTCTCGGTGTGAGGCCTTTGGGTTCATCATTTCTCAGTGTGGCCCCAAGACCAGCAGTATAGGCATCATTTTTGGAATTTGTTGAAAAAATGAGGGCTGGGGCTACGGCTCAGCGTGGCATGTGTGAGGCACTGGGTTCGATTCTCAGCACCACATATAAACAAATAAAATAAAGCTTTATTAACAAATTAATAATTTAAAAAAAGAAAAATGTAAATTATTGAGCTTTACTCCATAGCGACTGAATCTGAAACCCTGGAAGTCTGGGAGTAGGGCCCAACAGTTTGTGTATGAACAAAGTCTCCGGTGATTCTGATGCATGCCAGAGTTTGAGAACTACTGATCTAGTTCAGTATTTCTCAATTTCAACATTATTGACATCTCCATTTTTGTTGTGGAGGTCTGTTGTTGCATTGTGAGGTATTTAAAGCATCCTTGGCCACTAGATGCCAGAAGTGCCTCCCAAATTTTATCTTTAGAAATGTCTCCAGACATTGCTGCATGTTCCTTGTGGAGAGGCAGGTTTGACCCAGGTTGAGACCCACTCATCTTGTTCTTGATTGTCATACATAGAATGGTCAAAAATGCCTGTATTAAATAACTTGAAGTTTTCCCTTGAACTTGATCTTTTATAAAGTAGAACTTTTGAGTCAAAGGTCATAAATACATTTATAATTTTAAAGACTGAAGAGTACCTTTGGTTTTAGAAGAAACTCTGGTGTTTAGCCTTGTTTGATCTTGATGAAGGTGGTATTTGTTCTTTCAAGTAACTTTCCTTGGCAGCTCAACTTCTCTTTTAATTCTATCCCTCAGGGCTTGGACTGTGGCCCTGAGAGCAGCAAGAAGTATGCTGAGGCTGTTGGTCGGGCTAAGCAAATTGTATGGAATGGACCTGTGGGCGTCTTTGAATGGGAAGCTTTTGCCCGGGGAACCAAAGCACTCATGGACGAGGTGGTGAAAGCCACTGCCAGGGGCTGCATCACTATCATAGGTAAGGTGTCCTTTACAAAGCTAATACTAAGGTGAACTGGCAGAATTCTAATCAGAGGAAGGTAGAGGGGGATCATTGACTATTCCTGGGCCTCATGGTGTTAGGTGAATCTTGAGCCAAATGGGTGCATAGTTCATGTAGGAGCATCTTAATGAAAGAGTTCAGAGTTCACCAGCTACTTTTGAGTTGCCTTATAGTTTTGGTGCCATTCAACTTTTTTCTTCTACTTTCCCTCTTCATCTGGCTTTCATTCAACAGGTGGTGGAGACACTGCCACTTGCTGTGCCAAATGGAACACAGAGGATAAAGTCAGCCATGTGAGCACTGGTGGTGGTGCTAGTTTGGAGCTCCTGGAAGGTGAGGTTCTTCCCTTTTTTTGGCTTATTTAGGGGTAGGGTGGGGAGAAGTGGGTAGAATGGAATAAAAAAATTTAACAGCTAGTACTGTCATTAGCAGTCATTATTAGCTGGGCAGTACAAATGGAAGAACTTCAGATAAAGCTCTTGCATCCTTTTGAGGAGGGGAGGGACAGATAGGAACTTATTCTTAAACATGTCACATTCTAGTAGACCTGGGACACATTTAAAATGCAAAAGTTGCCCAACTCCTGGCTATATTATCTTAAAGAATAGCTGATGTGTTATTGGGAAGAGAGAAGGGGTCATATCTGGCTTAGTTGGCCCTATAGTAATGCTGTCTATGTGTATGTGCTCTCTCAAAAACAGGTAAAGTCCTTCCTGGGGTGGATGCTCTCAGCAATGTTTAGTACTTTCCTGCCTTTTGGTTCCTGTGCACGGCCCCTAAGTCATCTTAGCATTTTTCACATCTCCACTTAGCATTAGCTAAAATCTCCCCTCACATCAAGGTTCAGCTAGTGGCCAAGAAAGGTAGCACCAGGAACCCTTAAACAGTTGCACAGCATCTCAGCTCATCTTTACTGCACCCTGGATTTGCCTATATTCTTCAAGATCTCATTTAAATTTCTTAGTGACTAAACCATTGTGAATTCTAGAGTGCATCTATTTATATTTTGCCTGTTAAAACAAAGTGAGCTGTGTTAGCTTAGTTCTCTTTTTGAAGTAGCTTATTTTGTTTAGCTGTCACTGTTCACTACTCGGCATGGAAACAAGATGAAATTCCAGTTTTAGGGAGAAGCAATTGATGAACTATTAAATGATCAATAAACATGTCCATTGAAACTGGAATTTTTTTCCTGTCATACTTTGTTAGGAAGGGTAAGAATAGAAACTTGAAGGGACCAAATATCTACATTTCTAAATGTAAGAAATGGGATGGCAGCAGTGGGGAGGTGGGGGGATTAGATGAATGCCTACTCCTTATTGAAGAATTACACTGTTAGTGTTTTTATTTTAAATTTTTATCAGTTTGACACAGTCATAATGTAAACAGTCAAGGTTTTAACTGCAGCAAATAGAGCCTCAGCTTATTCCTCCCATGTGTGATTCTCATTTGCCAGAGGTAACCACTGTTTTTCTAGTTATTTGCCTCCATGTTTCTAAGTAACATCCTGTGAGCTTCTTGGAATTTTTTTTTTAAAAAGGTACCTATTAATTTCATACCATTGAAGATTTAACATATATCCTCTGTTCCACATATCCTACTACTTCATTCTTACAGTATAGTTTTGTCACAGATTAAAGTTTACAGTATGATTTTAAATATTGTTCTGCTTAACTATGTAGTATGCTATATTTACTTATGTGATTTTTAAAAATATTTTTTAGTTGTAGTTAGACACAATATCTTTATTTATTTATTTTTATGTGGAGGATCGAACCTAGCACCTCACATGTGCTAGGCGAGCGCTCCAGCACAGAGCCCCAGCCCCATACTTATGTAATTTTTATTGTCTTGGAAGTTAATGTCTTTATTTTTTTTCTCTTTTCCTATGTATCCGTATCACTGATTCACTCCCAAATCTGCTGGAAGTATTAATGTTTCAAACATACAGATAATCGTAATTTTTACTGGAGACATCCTGCTGAAGTTCTTGGTGTTTTTACTCCAGTTTGTACTGGCTACCCTCTAGGTTTGCTATATAGCTGTTGCTGTGTTGTTGTACTTGGGTGCCCTCTGGTTTGAGCTCAGGAATTCTAGTCCTGTATTTGTAGATGAGACCTAAAGATACCACCTACAGGTCTAGCAAATTAATGTTACAGCTGGGCTAGAACTTTAGCAAACTGATCACTGTTATTTCCTATTGATTATCTTTTCTCCAATATTTTATTTTTTCAAGTACACAGAGAAATGGAATGAAATATACAATAAACACCCATAGGCCCAAGATCTAGACTATGATTGCCAGCATCATCCATCTATCCAATCCCTGATAATCTCTTAAGTACTTCCTATTAGAATCTACTTTCAGATCATCCCTCATTGATTGTTTTTAATCCAGACTGAGGAAACTCCAGTTTTAAATATCTGTGTACCTGCTACATGCTTAGCTTATGGTAGAAGGAAATGTGAGCTAGCATTTATGTCCTGAAGGAATTCATAACTTAGTCAAGATAGTGGATAATGTACAACTTATGAGCGTATGAAGTAGAATAGTATGAGGATATGCTTTCTGGTTTAATATAAAATTATGCACTACTAATGAAAATAACTGCAACGATATAGGCTTTAAGTGCTAAATTCACTTTTTAAAAAATTATTTTTATACATTAATTTTTTTTTTATTTTTTAGTTGTAGTTGAACACAGTATCTTTATTTTATTTATTTTTAAGTGGTGTTGAGGATCGAACCCAGACCACGCACATGCTAGGCAAGTGCTCTGCCACTGAGCTACAGCCCCAGCCCACTAAATTCACTTTTTTAAATTTTTTTTAGTTATACGTGACTTAATATCTTTGTTTATTTTTACAAGGTGCTGAGGATCAAACCCAGTGCCTCACATGTGCAAGGCAAGTGCTCTGCCACTGAGCCACAACCCCAGCCCAAATGAAATTCACTATTTAACAACACATATGTATGTCTTCATATGGGGGGGAAACATGTTATAAATGAGGAATTGAAATATATTCTTTAGCTCAGTGTTTCCTGCTTTCCTTCTCATGTCCCAAATTTCCCTCTAGCACAGGGGTTTGCATGTGAACAAAAAGGGTACAAAGAAAGGAGATAGCATCCTACCTTAGTTCCTTACTGGCTTTAAAACTAATTTGTTCAGTTCACAGCTACTTAATGCATTTGAAGAGCATATCCATGTGTGTATGTACATATATAAAATATGAATGGTGGGTGACCTGTTAAGTGAATGAACACTCAGGATGTAACCTCAATTATATGTATAGATTACCCCCAAAGCCCCAGCATGTTAATTTTTTAAATATATATTTTTTGTACTAGAGACTGAACCCATGGATACAGTCTTGACTGACCTTCATTCCTAGCCCTTTTTATTTTTTATTTTGAGACAGGGTCTTATTTAGTTGCTTAGGGCCTAAGTTTTAGGCTGATCTCAAACTTGCGATCCTCCAGCCTCAGCCTCCCAAGTCAATGGGATTATAGATGTGTGCCCCTGTGCCAGGTGAGTTTTAAACCTATATTCTTAACATTCATTTTCATTTTGCTTTATTATGAAAAGTCAAAAGCTAGCAATTTCCTGAATATAATAATTAATCCATTAAATAAACGTTAGTCTTTGACCCTCAAAATTAGCCTTACTCGTTTTCTTTGAATGCCTTCAGTCAGAAATGGAAGATTGCTTTAAGCTTAAATTTTTATTAATAACCTCAGGACAAATACATTAATAATTCCTTATAGATATATAGCATTTTACAATTTTGAAAGAACTTTCACATACACCAATTAAACCCTCACAACATCCCTGTGAGGTAGGCAGGGTAGGTGTTATTTTCTATTACTAATGAGAACAAGGCTCAGAGGTGAAGTAAGGTCACACAGTTGGTAAATGATGGAGCCAGGACTAGAACTTGGGCCTTCCGACATGCTGCCTCCCTGAGAACATTCAAGTAATGATATCCATGCTATATAATGAAAATTTCTCTCCTATGATGTTGATCAGATCCATTTTTGTAAGTTTTTATATCACCTTTCTCTAATATGCCTAAACATTCAAACTGATAAGACATTTCTTCCCTGTTTCTGGACTATTTCTTAGATGTATCAAGCACCATCCTAAGATGAAACTTACGATTAAGTTTTGAGGATCCTTGGCTACAAATGCTTAGATTATGATACGAAGATTTATTTCAGAAAATTCTGCCTAAATATTTCCATGTCATACATGTCAAACTGAAACCAAACAGGTCTGTTTTTATTCTCAAAAGCTTTGTGATCTTTCCCAGTAAGACTTTTATGTGTATAAATGGAAAATACGGGGAGGTGTTTAGCAATATTACTGGGAAACCTGTACACAGTACACCTAAATGCAAGTCACATGACACTAATTTGTTTTCCTTGGCCTTAACAGAAAAGGAGGAGAACCATTATATTCTACTTTCAAGTCTGATCCCATCTCATGTGTGAAATCCTTAGCAACAAGCTATAAAAATGATCTGAATTATACCAATAGGAGGACTCAAGCAGTAGTGACCAAAACATATATGTATGTGGTACGAATAAAACACTTGCTCTTCAGTGGTTCATCTAGGTCCAGTGTAAATTACTTCTCAAGGCAGATTTTAAGCTATATCATCTCTTTTAAATTTTAAAATGTGAAATATGGTAGAGTTATCAACTTGGAATATGACTGAATGTAAATGACCCCCCAACTACCTTTCAAGCAGACTAAAGCTCCAAAGATATGAAAGGCAAGGGATAAAACCTAGTTTTTCTAGTATGGAGTGAAAAAGAGCAACTGCAAAACTGCAGGTTCAAGTGAACCACAGAACATCGAGCATGTTTTAAAAACATGAAAATGACCTGTATTATCAGGAATATTTTGAAAATTCCAGTTATGACCTTTTACATTTAAGAGTAATGGGGATGAACCTAAGCCTGTGGGGGATCTAGAGAGGGAGTTGGGATGGGAAGTTAGGGAAAACCAAGAAAAACCTTAAATACATTCATCTTTCCAAAAATGTTTTCTAAATAGACTCGGTCAAAAAAGTTAGTGACAATTAAAGTGACTATTTTATCTTATAAAACAAAGTAGAACTTTAAATGCAAGTTAGAAATTAATAGATTAGTCCACTGACCAGGCTGTAGAAACTGAAATGTAAGTGCTGCTGTCAATAATAGCAGAAAACTGCTTCCAAAAATAGAATTGCTGTGGTAGGACTAAGCATTAATGGAACTATTAAAAAACAAGTACTTTTGTACTTTAATCCTAATTGAAAAACATTTGTACTCTTAAAGAAATCTAACAGTTTGAATTAATGTGAAAAATACTGCAGCTACATTTAAGTTTTCTAAGAAAAAAAATGTTAAGATCTACAATGTTCTAGTACAGTATATCAGCTGAAAACCAACTACACACTTCTTAAATGGATGTAGATTAGACTCTACCCTTTACATAGTATCATTGTCATCATCATCTTCATGTTTCCTCTTCATTGGGTTTGATTCATTGCCTGTGTTCTGTGATGAAACCATGTTGGTAGTAATAAGAATATTTTTGGGCCCAATCATTGAAGGATTAATCAGAACATTTTGAACTGCAGTTGTTGCAGGAACTGTAAACAGAAGAAACCCCCCCACAAACCATGAATTACCCAGAATCCAAAATATACAGTCAAAAGTACACAACAAAGCTGAATGTAATTCTAATAGAAATTTCAGTAGCATGGAGTGCAACTACATCACAGAAGAAACAGGTAATTTATACTGCATTTTGAGTTGAATTAAATTTTTAAAATATTTTATTTTTCATTGGCAAATAGTATGTGATAAGGGTACAATGTGAGGTTTTGATCTGTGTATACATAAAGATTAAATCTACTAAAATGTATCTAATGCAAAGTTAAAAATGTTTTATTTTTACTACATTAAATTTCAATTAGTACATTGAATTGGTCATGAAAAATAGTACAGGCCTATGTTTAAGGCAAGGAAACGTGCTTCTCTTACAGGCCAATATTTTATATAAGTTGTTTATTGTATGTAGTTAGGGTTCAAAGGATGTGAAATCTCAACATACATATTAGTAAACTATGCTATATCAGAATTATATTATTCCAAACAATCTATATTTTATGAAGTGAGTAAAACAATTTTCATTTGAATTTATATTTGCATTCTGGATCACACACATATTCATTACTAAGTTTTATCATTTTGAGCTTTTACTATAAATGCTTGTCCCTGAGGATGCCTTAGATTTGTGGATGCTGACGGTTTTTACTTCATTGTATTCTTTTGAGATTCTGATAAGCATGTGGAATACTCTCCCCTCCCCCTGAAAATGTATACACAGGGAAAACTTCATTCAATTTTAGAGGATTCATACACCATCTCTGAAGAATGCTGATTTACAGCATTACTGCCAACTTCCTGTTGATATTATATCAGTTTATTTCTTGCCACAGGAACACAATCTGTTCTTTAATTGCAATTATTCATGAATTCTGACCCCCACCCAATCGTGTTACCTGGTTTGACAGAAGTGGACTGAGAAGGTGGAATCTGCACCGTAAATCTTTGGCTTGTCACTGACACTGGAGTTGCAACTTTATTTGGGACAGACACTGTTTGTGGGGTTGCTGTAGTTACAATCAACAGATCTTGTTAGTTAGATGAGTTATTTTTCAGACAAATATTCTATACTCCTTAACTTAGACTACCTTCAAAGCACAGAGAACTAGGGTAAAGTGAGAAGGTATCATTAGAAACAAGAGCAAAGTGATTTTTATTTGAAAAAATTGTGGTTCTGGGAATTGGACCCATGGATGCTTGAACACTGAGCTACAACAGCCCTTTATTTATTTATTTTTTTAATTTTGAGAAAGAGTCTCCATAAGTTGCCCAGACTGGCCTTGAACTTTGTGATACTTCTGTCCCAGTCTCCCAAGTTGCTGGGATAAAAGCAATTTTTAAAAAGCTTACAAACTTGTACAGATGCTATAAAATTGGACTTGGAGTATAGCTCACAACTCCAAATTCAGAATAGTATAGTAGTAAAGAATGTAGAGCTCTGGAGCTGGGCGTGCTGGCACAAGCCTATAATCCCAGCAGCATAGGAGGCTGAGGTAGGAGAATTGCCAAGTTTGAGGCCAGCTTCAGCAACTTAGATCCTGTCTCTAAATAAATAGGACTGGGGATGTGGCTCAGTGGTAAAAGTACCCCTGGGTTAAGTCCTCAGTACTCTATCCCATCCCCAACAAAGAAAAGAAAAACTCAAGTTGTGGAGCCTACCTGCTTGAGATTGAATCCAGGCTCTATCACCTACAAGCTGGTTTTCCTTGGGCAAGTTCTTTTGCACCTCTGTTTTCTCATCTGTAAAATGGAGAGAACTGTATTTAAATTCATAAAATTCTGAGAATTAAGTAAGATAATCCATGTATATTGTTGATAGATCTTTATTTTATTTATTTATATGTGGTGCTGTGAATCTAACCTAGTGCCTCACATGTGCTAGGAAAGCACTCTACCACTGAGCCACAACCCCAATCCTAGGTGTGATTTTTAATCTCACTTGCTGAGAATTAGATGTCTACTTGCCCATGAAGGTAAATCAACATGCACTTAATAAAAAGAAGTTGATTAAATACATACCTTGGGTCCCCAGGTGGGCAAGAAGTTTTACCTCTTGCCTCTGTAATTTCCCTAATGTGTCATAGGAGTCATATTAGTATCTTATTTCATTCACTAGCATAGAAGTCTTGGCTAACATTTTTTATCCTGGTGAGCATGTGGCTCTTGTGCCTTTTTCCTAACAGGTATTCAACAAATGTTTGCTTAATGAATGGTTTTGCAATAAATATTTTAAGTATTTTTTTAGTTGTGTATGAATTCAGTGACTTTGTTTTTATGTGGTGCTGGTATTGAACCCAGTGCCTCACACTTGTGAGGCAAGTGCTCTACCACTGAGCTCCAGCTCCAGCCTCACAAGATTTAATATCTATGTGGACAATGCCCTCTCAAAAAATAAATTTGTGGAAGTGTGACTGTTTCTAATGTTTTCCTTTGGTGATGCAGGCTTCCCATATATCCCTCTGTGACCAGCGGTCTACCCAGGGTGAGAGCTGCTTAAGACAGTATAACTAGCATCATCTCTAGGGACAAAGGAAGAATGTCTAAATAGGAGAAGAAAGTCCAAAGGTATCCAGAAATCTGGGTTCCAGTGATTTCTTTCCCAAACAGAAAGTGAGATCTTCCTGATATAGCTCCATTTTTAGGCAAGTTTTCTCATATTAAGTAGTCCAGAGAATTTGGTGAAGCTTAATGAAGTAGTATATTTTGTCAAGAAAAAATTTATAGTTGGTTGATGTTTTCCTGGTAATTATCTTAAGGAATTGAAATTTAGGCTTTAGAACTGAATAGATTAGATGTATAAGCCTTAATGTTTATGCAAATAATTTTTAAGATTAAAACATGCATCTTTAATAACAGTTTGAGTAGCAACCTCACTACAGATCTGGAAAAAAAAAATAAAGCAGTACAAGAAATGACTAGGAATCAAGACTACAATTGAGACCTGAAGTTGGTTACCTTGCATGACATGTAATTGATTACCACATTCTAGGGGTTTAAAATATTAGTATTGTTGCTGGGTGTGATGGTGCATGCCTATAATCCCAGTGGCTTGGGAGGCTGAGGCAGGAGGATTGCAAGTTCAAATTCAGCCTCAGCAAGTTAGTGAGGTCCTATGCAACTCAGCAAAACAATGTCTCAAAATAAAAAAGGGCTGGGGGTGTGGCTCAGTGTTTAAGAGCCTCTGAGTTCAATCCCTGCTATCAAGATAAAAATATTAGTATTGTCAAGTGAAGTAGTATGCTCCTGTAGTACCAGCTACTTAGGAGGCAGAATCAGGGGGATGCCATGAGCCCAGGAGTTAGAGGACTCCCCATCAAAACAATTAAAAATAAATACATGTGAGGGGCTGGGGATGTGGCTCAAGCAGTGGCGCGCTCGCCTGGCATGCGTGCGACCCGGGTTCGATCCTCAGCACCACATACCAACAAAGATGTTGTGTCCGCCGAGAACTAAAAAACAAATATTAAAAATTCTCTCTCTCCCCTCTCTCTCTCTCTCTCTAAAAAAAATGTTTTAAAAAAATAAATACATGTGTATCCATAGATAAGAAGTATATGATCAAGAAGTTATGCAGATAATACATGCAAATTTCTACCACAAAGATCATATGTAGGTATTCAGAAGTGTACACCTGATTCTATACCAGACTGGTTTTAAAATGCTTAAATGTTAATTTGTCTTGAGAACAAGAGATGGTTCATACCTCAAAAATCAAATTGCTTACACTAGAATTATGATAACTATAGGACACAAGTTATAAGCAATGAGAACCATGAAATTGGGAAAGGAGATTTTTCTGAAAATACTTAAATAATTAGGATATTTGAAAACAAAAACATATGGGAACCTAATTATGTTATTTGTTTTCCTCATCTAAATAATGATGACATTAAAAGATTAAATAATGATTTACAAATACCATTCTTCACTAAAAGGAACCAAGTCTCTTTGGAAAAGTAGCTGAATCTAGATCTGACAGCAAACTCTAAGATGGGCTTTGAACATCTTGTGTTAGAAAGAAATGTTCAAAGTATGATGGAAATCTACCAAAAAGAATATAGGGCACACAGATTGATGGAGCTCTCACTGAGTACCACTATAGGACAACCAATAAAGGATAATCAGTACATTTGTATAGGAAATGGAAATACCACAGCATAAGAGTAAATTCCTGTTTCTGGTATCATAGTTTATACCAACAACAGTGTTGGGCAATGTCCAATTTTATACACATGGGATTTTATACTCTTATGGGATCAGAGAAACCTTGTGGCTTTCTCATTTTAAAATGAAGTAAAGTATGTTTATAGGTTTGTCAGAAGATGAGTACAATTATGAATGGCAACATACACATGGGAATTTTGAGTCACATTTTTACTTGGATTATAGTTCAAAACCAAGTGCTAAGTACAAGCCAGAAAAGCCATTTCCCCCTTTTACTCACCTATAGTAGGAGTAGTAGGTCTGCTACTAACAGTACCAACACTTAACCGTGGAACTAGTCTTCCTTGGTTTGACCCCTAGAGGGGATTTAAACACAAGTTAGTTTCAATGTTGTTAACATTTGATATGGAAACTTAACCAAGAGTGAAACTACAATTATTAATGTGAATTATTAGTGGATAATCCATGACAAGAATGTCTTATTCTATTAGTGTTCTAAAATCCAATATTTAATATTGAGTTTTCACAAATGTATATACATGTACATATCTATGTAAACATAATTATGACTCTCTTAATTCTCTGTAGTGCTTAGAGTCTTATCTGAATGGGGATAACAGCTAACTTCCTTGTGATTTTTAATCTTCACTAGTCAATGTCTTAACCCCAAAAGAAATAAAATTCTCTTATAGCAAAATTTCAGAAACAAAGGCAGCCAAATGTGTAGAGAACTAATTTCAGTAGTGGGACAACCTTAGGTCATATTTCAGAAAGCAGGCCTAATTTATGGTAGTACAACATTTACTCTGTTATTAGACCTCACTAAAAAACTATGGTATAGTGTAAAGATGAGTAATTATGAGACCTGGTAATCATTCCTAGCTTTGAAACTGATCCCATAAATAAGTCCAGGCACAGTTTTAAAAAATGTCTACTGGATTAGATGAACACTAAAGTTCCTTCTAGCTCTAAAAGTGTTTTAAGCTAATAGTAAATTATCTTAACCTTTAATTAGCTGTGTTACCTATACGAATTTGCTTTTTACAAATTCTCCTATCATATTCCACTTTCCAGGGGCTCACTCCTGCTAGACAAGTGCTCTGCCACTGAGCAACATCCCCACACCCCTGTATCTCACCTTGTTAAAAAGCAAAGTTGACTAAAAGTTCTTACCTTTTTAATTAAGGACTTCAGTCTGTAGTTTGGTGCTGTTAAGCAGTATCTATCAGGTGGCAACCTAGGTCCTGAATATGGCTTAATCAGTGGCAAAGGTGTCTGATTTTTCTGTCTT
Organism: Spermophilus citellus; assembly: GCF_964194105.1. NCBI lineage: Eukaryota > Metazoa > Chordata > Mammalia > Rodentia > Sciuridae > Spermophilus > Spermophilus citellus. The sequence goes on from NC_138190.1 coordinate 77,655,075, forward strand.
GCAATATCCAGCAAAAACTAAAGAAAAAAATCTTCATTAGAAGTACAATTTAAAACCTTCTAAGTAAAAATAACTTGAAATAAACATTTGCTCACATCTCTCGGGGGAGGAGAGGTAAACGATTGGTCTGCACGACACTGGATTGCCAGTCTCACATCATCTGCATCAACATTAGGTTTCTTAGCATGGCTTGAATAAATTTTTGCATCATCCAGAATTGTAGTCACATATCCTTTAAGAACAAAATTTTTTTCTTAAGTACATGAAGACAGCTTAATGGCAACTTGTCTTAGTTCCCACTAATTTCTGGAAAGTTTATGAATTTAGATTTGAATGGCTAATTGTTCTACACATAGGATAAATTTTTAAACAGATATTACAATGTAAATACTACTACCCCTAGCTTGAGCTCCTTTTTAATGATTGACTTATTTACTTATTTGCAGTATTGAGTGAACCCAGGGCTTCACAAATGGCTCTATCACTGAGGTACATTCCCATCCCTTTTTATTTTGAGACAGGGTCTGGCTAAGTTGCTGAGGCTGTGATCCTCCTGTTTCAGCCTGACAAGTATCTGGGATTACAGTCGTGTGCCAACACACCCAGCATTTTAGTTATTTTTATATTAATAACTCAATATAAGTTGGTTGAAAATATTCTTATAATAAAGTGATTTATTTTTCAAATTCACATATTTGGCAAGTTTTTGGTTTTAACTTACGGAAAGCAAATTCCAGCATCTGATTTATAACTCTTGGTTCATACTCTGTGATTCCCATATCCTTCAAGATCTGTGCCATCACCTGTGGATTCAAATAAAAATGCCAGATGCAAAATCTAGGTATTGGAAATCAAGGCTGAATTGAAGGTAGTTGTTTGTATTTATGAGACAATGTTCCCATTCTCTGGGCTCCAAACTCCTACTTCTTGTCTTCCCAAGTGTCAGTGATCACACCAGATCAGTTATATGCTCTAGCTGAAAACTTTTTTGTTTTTGGCAGGGCTGACAAAAGAAAAAGGTCGGGGTTGGCTTTTCCAGCAGAGGTTGGGTGGCTCCAGCTGGTTGTCATTTTCAGATGGAGCGGTGGGGGAAGCTAGCATCAGAACGCTGGACGCTGAGAGTAAGGGCTCATAGATGGGACAACGGGACTAGGCGAGGTGGTGACGGCGGCGGCCCGAGGCCCCGGAGACAAAGCGTGGCGGCCCGGCCGCGCACTTGGTTGAACCACGACCCTTTGGAGGGGCTACGCAGGAGCTGAAGGAGAGCGCCCCTGGGGCCAAGGCAAACCCCCATCGCCCCCTCCACCTGGTTGCCTTAGCTGGGCTGAAGCAGGCGCGCGAGCCCAGCCCCTAGCCCTCAGTCTGGGTCTGCCTCACAGTTCACGGGCCTCACCAGGCTTCACGCCTCGCCTCTCATCCTTCGCACTTACCAAGGCATCTCTAGGAGCGTTCTTGGGAGGCGCCATCTTACCCGACTCCATGTTATCCAGGCTCTCGTCATCCGGGGAGAGAGGGCAGCTCGAGGACTCCCCGCTCAGGCTCCACCTCTGTAGGGGCGGAAGGCGGGGTTACCGCGCAGGCTGGCGGGTCTGTGGCTGTTTCACAGCTGCTACTCCTGGCCTGTGCGGTCCGTGGGAAACCTGGCTCTCCCAGAGGCTATCCGCGCAGCGCGCCGGCGCCCCAAAGAGTCGGGGCCGCCTCGGAGGTTTGGAAGAGGAGGGTAAGCCTTTCCCTGGTAGCCCTTCCCTACCGGGAGCTAAATAATACAGAAGAGCCTAGAAGCTTCCAACGTTGTCCACTGGCAAAGCACACCGAGTGGGTTGCCCTCTGAGGTCCTTCCTCACACCCTGCACTACCAACCTGGCTCCTTCCAGATCCCAAAATTACTGCAGAGGCCCTTCCCTCACCTGCCTCACTGTTAGGAATGCCCGGTCAAGCAGAACACTCAGTTACATTCGACAACCAATACACTTGGGATATACTTTAGCATAAGTATGCCCCAAATATTGCATGAGCCATACTTATAGTACACAATTATTTACTGTTGATCTGACATACCAATTTAATTTGGTACCCTGGCCTTTCGTTTGCTAAGTCTGGCAGCCCTATCCAATAACTTGTTCTCCACACCCAGGACTTTGGTCAGTGGGACTTTGGTCATTTCTTGTTGCACATTGATGGAAAGCTAAAACCTTTTTTTTTAAGGTACTGGGGATGTAACCCAAGGGTGCTTTACTACTGGGCTCCATCCCCAGCCATTTTAATTTTTTTTTTTTAATTTTGAATCAAAGTCTTGCTGAGTTGCTCAGGCTTACCTTGAACTTTGGATCCTCCTGCCTCAGCCTCTGGAGTGGCTAGAATTACAGGCTTGTGAGAGCTAAAAAAATCTTTAACTACTTATCTCACTGAAGCCCCTAGAAACTTATCTCTTGGTCAAAGTAGCTCTGTCCCCAAGGAAGCCCACACAGGGACCTTCCTTGCCTTCCCGATTGCCCACCTCCTCCACACCCCCAATTCTTAGAAGAACTCTTGCGAATTTGTTGAGAACCAGTCATCCAGCCCGAGTTATTTTAAAAGGACAAACATCAGCTAACCATTTCTGACTTAGAATAGCTCAGAGAACTCCATTTTACTCCTGTATCCACCAATGCCCTAGCATCCTCCATTTCAGGATAAGGCACCATGACCGCCTCAGACCGGAAAAGGAGCAGGTAGCCATGTTGCTGCTTTCCCTCACAAGCCACATGTAATTTAGCAGTAAGTCATGTTGTGGCGACCTCCCAAAGTTACACATCTGTTTCTCTGCATCTCCCTCCAGATATATCATGCTAACAAGTCTTAAACAACCGCCTTACTAAGATTACAGAAAGAGGACCCTAAAATAGGGACCCCCCACATTCCTCATACAACAGGAGCGATCTCTTATTTATAAATAAAAAAAATATTGTTTTCCTTAACCCCCCCCCCACCCAATAGCATCTCTCTTTCTGTCTTCCTCTCCCCCTCTGATTTCCTGGGTTTAGTGGGCCCTTCAGTTTGGGGGAGCAATTTACCTCATCGGACTCCTCCGACTCGTCAGCCCACCAGGTAGCCATCTTGAACTTTGAGCACGTCCCCCAAGAACCACGTGTCTCAATACATTGTTTCCAGTGGGAGCACTTTACTGCCTTCTAACCATGCCAGACTCTCTGTTAAAAAAAAAAAAAAAATTCCTTTTAAATAGGTACTATATATACAAGGTACAAAATTAAAAATAAAGGGAAAAAAATCCTCCCTCACCTGTTTCATCCACCCATTTGGCTTTCTCAGAAGTCATCACTGTTTATGTTTTTTGTCTGTATGATTTACAAATAGTTTATATCTTCTTCAACTGACTGAATTGTACTAAACTCTTAGGGTCACCAACATTTAGACAGCCAAACAGGAATACAGCTATACAAGGTGGGAATAAAAAGTCATTGCACTCATGTTGTTATTTGAAAGTAATTTTTCAGCATCAGATTTTGTATTATTTACTTTTCTGTTATGTAAATACTGTTATCTAAACATAACAGGATTCCTTAACAGTTCCAATTATTGCTGATTAATTTTAAGACTAATTAAATCATATGTGGGAGGAAAAGGGATTTTTGCAGGGGTTCCATCTGTGTGGGTGGGACCTATAGGATGGTTTCACCGTGGTTAGGGAGCACAGGCCTGGATAGAGAGCAGGGGAAGTAGCAGTGTAAAGGTATGGGTAAAGGGTAAAAGTGTGGATAATTGTAAGTTCACAGCTGAATGAGTAAGATAGTGAGGAACCCAGTCTTAGAGATGCTTTTAAATTTTTATATCTGTCCTTTGACTTGAACCATTGAAATAGTATAGAACTGGAAACTGTAATCTGTGAGTGCAATTGAGCCCTACCTCTGACATGAGAAAACTAAACATGCATTTAAAGTGGATGTTAAGACAACATAAACTTATAAGCATCCAGGGCTGAAATTGTGGCTCAATGCTAGAGTGCTTGCCTAGCATATGTGAGGCACTTTGTTTGATCCTCGGCATCACATAAAAAATAAATAAATAAAATAAAATTATCATGTCCATCTACAACTAAAAATTTTTAAAAATATATAAGCATCCAGTACTGGGACACAAAATTAGCTTATTTCTATCGCACTGAATGGTACTTATAGTCCTAGTACAATTGGCACTTTACCAGGATACAACTTCTTATAGGGACATCAAGCTTATGCTTGTCTGCTGCACAGTAGCTTATCCTGTGTACTTGAAGTATTTCTTTGAGATTTTCAGATATTTAATGCTGCCCCCATCCAGCATGGGCAACTGAACCAAAGTCATTCCTGTGAATTTGGGGTGACACCAAAAGACCATGCAGACATGGAATACCTTTTTCTATGAGCTTCAGGATGGCGTCCCTGGCTCCCAACCTCAGGCTCCCACAAGGGGGTGAGAGGCTGAGGAGAGAGAAGGAGCACATGTTCTGGAGTTGGCTTTATTGGGGGATACTGTTTCTTAGAACATTCTATCCAAAAAAGGGGGGGCAAGGGGTAAGATTACAAAGGAACGGTGAGTGTAACCTCAACCCCACCATGTAATGCCTATGCCTGGAGTCACACCTCATTATCCGAGTGGAGGTAAAGCCCAAGTTATTGTGGGGTGCAATAATTGTTCAGGACTTAAGGATGTATATTTCCAGAGCAGCTCCCAACAATTTACACCTACTATTGATCCAGTAAATCATTATCATTTTTTTCTGAGAATGATACCCAGAACCCCTTTGAAATGGAGCAAGCACAAGTTATTTGGGAGAACTTTCAAGAGAAATAACTGATTTCCTTTTCATATGAACGTTATGAACTGCAGTTCCCTCAGTGAGAATAATACAACTAAAAAGTGGTTCTAAGTTTGTCTCTGACCTTAGCAGATGTCATATATGACACTATTTATTCTCTGGAAGTCAAACAAGCTAGTCTAAATCCATTATCTACAATAATAATAATTTTAAAAACTAGTACAATTCATCAAGTCATATAGCCCTTGATTTCCTCTTGAATAGTCAAACAAATTTGTGTTTGACATAAATAAATACCACAGAGCAAGTATAACACTGTGTAACTAGCCACAAACAAACAAACACAACAAAAAAACAAAAATTTGACTCTATAAGAGAGACCCACCTGGATTCTAGGATACCCTTTAGATGCCTGGAGTTTATGATTGAGGCCCTCTGGCTTTGATGTTTGTTAGAAGGACTGTGTTAGTCAGCTTTTCAGCACTGTGACCAAAATACCTGGTAAGAATGTGGGGGGCACTGGGTTTGATCCTCAGTACCACATAAAAATAAATAAGTCAAATAAAGTCATTGTGTCCATCTACAACTAAAGAGAAATATTTTAAAAAAAGAACAACTTAGAGGACAAAAACTTAATTTTGGACTCATTGTTTCAGAGGCTCGGTCCATTATTGGCTGACTCCATTGCTCTAGGCCCAAAGGGTGAGACAGAGGAAGAGCTAGTCAGCTCTTGTCATCTGGCAAGTAGAAAACTAGTTGAGGAGCTAGAAACAAGCTATAGGCCACACGGGCATACCTCCACTGACCTACTTCCTCTAGCCATGCCTCAGCAACTTAGCAAGGCCCTAAACAACTTGGCAAGACAACATCTCCAAATAAAATAATTAAAACAAAATAAAACAATTAAAACAACCAGCAGCCCATTCAAATTATTGATCCATCAAATGGATTAATCCACTGATGAAGTTATAGCTCTCATAGTCTAACATTTTCACCTCTCAGCAATGTTACATTCCCTAACACATATGCTCTTTGGGGTGGGTTTTAAAATCCATACCATAACATGGACCAATAGTCATTTTGTTTCTGATAATGGCCTGTGTTAGTTTGGCAAAGTATCCTAATTGGTATTCATCTCATTTTGATCAGCAACATTTTGGCAATGGTGAAAATCTGATTAACATGGATTGAAGTTTTCTGGCCTGACTTCATCTGCCTTGGGTCAAATGAGGTAACTGACAAAAAAGTATGCTCTGACATTCAGGAAATGGTCTAACACAGCTAGTCCTCAGTGTTGTTAGTAGCTTGCCTGGTGCAAAGTTAGGTCATGTTATTCCCTTTTACAGACTCTCAAGGAACACCAATATCAGACAAAGTCACTCTGGTAGTATGAAAAATTGAGACATACCAAGACCTCTTTATAACTTTGTCTAAGCACAGACAAAACCAAGGTCACTATGACCTATAAAATACCAAACACATCTCTTGCTCAGATACTATGAGTGACTGCTATATTACCAATTACACCTTTATCCTTGAAAACCTGCCTTCCCTGTAGATGAGATTTATTATGATACACAATCAAAGTTGTCCTTCCTTCCTTCCTTCCTTCCTTCCTTCCTTCCTTCCTTCCTTGTATTGGGGTTTGAACCCAGGAGTGGTTTAGCACTGAGCTACATCCTCAATAATTTTATAATTGTTTTATTTTGAAATGGTGTCTTGCCAAGTTGCTTAGGGCCTTGCTAAGTTTCTGAGGCTTTCCTCAAACTTGCAATCCTACTGCCTCAGCCTCCCAAATTGATGGGATTACAGGCATATGCCCAGCAAGTTGTCCTCACATTCTAATAATAGTTTCTTTTTTAGATCTTCTAATGCCCTCTGAGATGTCCAGTAGTTCCCCATGGTGCATATTCTCTCTTGCTACAATGAATAATAAGCCTAGCTTGTTCAATGAGAAAAAATGTCCATGTTCTACTCCTGGGAGCCTGTGAATGTTAACCTTATATAGCAAAGGAACTTTGAAGATATGATTAAGTTAAAAAGATTATTTGATATTATCTACATGGACCCTAAATGTAATCACAGATGACTTTATAATAGGGAAGCAGAGGAAGGTTTGACTATAAGAAAAAAAGAATGAGGCTTTGAATGTGGCCTAGTGGTAGAGTGATTGATTGCCTATCTTGCACAAGCCCCTGAATCCTGTTCTATCCCCAGCACTGCAAAAAAAAAAAAAAAAAAAAAAAAAAAAAAAAAAAAAAGAAAGAAAGAGAGAAGGGAAGGTGATATGAAGATGGATGATGGAAGGAAGAAGTTGGAGTAATCCATGGGAAGGAATCAGGAGCCAAGGAATGAACATGGCCCCTAGAATCTAGAAACAACACAGAAATGGTTTCTTCCCAGAAGCCTCTAAAAAAAATTACTCATCTTAATTGTAACCCACTAACACTGATTCTCGACTATAGACTTCCAGAACCAGAGGATACATTTGTTTTATTTTAGAGCAGTAGGAAAATATACTTGCTCATTTTTCTACTTGATTTCTATTTTAGATGACTTGCAGTTATTTTATATACATCTATTCACTGTTAGTATACAACTAGTTATATATATATATATATATATATATATATATATATATATATATATATATATATTTAATACAGATTATAATTATTTTCTTTAAATATATAACTTATCTTTTCAATCTTATTGAAAAGATGTCTGATCTGGTTGAACAAAATTTAAATTTTAAAGTTTCAATATAGTCAAATTATTATCCTTTTTGTTAACAGCTTATTTGGTATTGGGATTGAACCATTGGGCTACATTCCCAGTCTTTTTTATTTTGAAACAGGGTTTTGATTAGTTGCCAAGGCTGGCTTCACACTTGCAATCCTCCTGCTTCAGCTTCCTGAGTTGCTATAATTACAGGTGTTCACCAGTAAAACATACCTGGATAATGTTTATTCTTTTGGTATCATGTTTAAAAAATCCTTTCCTGTCATGAAATAATAAAGATGTCATGTTTTCGAATCTTAAAAGTTTTGGTTTTCAACTTAGGTCTGCAATCTACTGAAAACTTAATATTTTTTGCATGAAAGTAAGTTTTACTTATGAATAAAACATTTTCATAGTACTATTTATTGAATAATCCATACTTGGTAACAGACTTGTTTTTGTACTTGAAACATATAATTCTATTGTCTTTGGCTGGCTTCCACTGTTTCTGTTGAAAACTAGTTATCGCTCCTTCAAGTAATTTTTGTTCTGGCTGCTTTTAGGGTTTTCAGCACACTTACCATAATGCACCTGCATATGGATTTGTTTTTATTAATTCTGATTAGATTTTCTTGATTCTGTCTTAGACTTTCTTTAGTCTGTGACCTTTGTCTTTAGTTTGTAGAGTCAGTGTTATGGTTTGAATATGAGGTGTCTTCCAAAATCTCCTTTTAATGTAGGAATGTTCAGAGGTGGAATGAGTGGACAGTGAGGGCTGTAACATCAGTTCATAATAGTTTGAATGAACTGACTGGGTGGCAATGGGAGGCAGGGGGAACATGGCTGGTGGAGGTGGGTCACTGCGGGTATGCCCAGAAGGGTGCACCTTTCCCTGTGGCCTCTTCCTATGCTGTTTCCAGATCCCATTATAGGCTGAGCAGCTTTCCTCCACTGAGTCCTTCCTCCATGGTATACTGCCACATCTTGGACCCAGAGCAATGGAATTGGCCATCTATGGACTGAGAACTCTGACATCATGAACTTCAAATAACCTTTTCTTAGTGACAAAAAAGCCAACTAAAACAGTTATTATATTGTTAAATAATCTATCTCATTTTTTTCTCTGTCCCTCCATATGAACATATGTTAGAGCTTCTTATTACGGACTCTATTTCTCTTACACTCTGTTTTATGTTTTCTTTTTATGTCCATGTTTCATTTTGAATATTTTCTTCTGACTTCTGGTTAATAAATTCTCCCTTTAACTCATCTATCTATAGTTAAATCTGTTATTTTATGAATTTCAGTTATTGTACATTTTATCCTAGAATATCCATTTGGTTATTTTTTTTACCCTTTCTGGTTCTCAGCTAAAGTTTTCAGTCTTCTCTTTTATCTCTTTGGTAATGGAAATGAGTTTAAAAGTTTGTGGCTAACTCCCTATGAATATATTATTGTCCATTTTTTTTCTGATGGTTTTTGCTTTTATTGTCTTGTCAGTCTGGTTATTTTTTATTGTATAAATTTAAGGTGTGCAACATGATGTTTTAATGTACATATACATAGTGAAATGATTATTACAGTAAGCAAGTTAACATATCCATCATCTTCCATAGTTACCTTTTTTGTATTAAGAGCACCTAAAATGTACTCCCTTAGCAAATTTTCAATATTCAGTACAATATTATTAACTATAGCCCTCGTACTATACATTAGAGCTCTAGACTTATATAGCCTGTGTAATTGCAAGTTTGTCCCCATTGACCTATACATCTCTATTTCTATGTATCTATGTTTTTTTGTTGTTGTTTGTTTTAGATTCCATATACAAGTGAAATTATGCAGTATTTTCCTTTTTGTGCCTGTCTTATTTCATTTAGCATAATGCCCTGTAAGTTTCATTAATATTACCACAAATGGCAGTATCTCCTTTTTAAAAGGCTGAATAGCATTCATATATATATATATATATATATATATATATATATATATATATATATATAAATATGTGTGTATCTCACAATGTCTTTATTCATTCCTATGTTGATAGACCATTAGGTTATTTCCATATCTTGGCTATTGTGAATAATGTGGCAATAAACATGGGAGTTGCTTGATAAGTTTTTACTTGTTCTAGATATTATATTTAAAAATTGTTAAATTAAAGAAATATGATATGATTTTTTTTCTGTAGAAAAGATTTACATTTCTTCTGCCGTATGCCTGAGATCACTTCAATCCAGTTTTGGGTACTGAGATGATTGAAAGCTGAGTTGTGTCCCTGGAATGGACTCAAATTTCCTTATTGCCCTTTCATCCTTGGTGAACTTTGTACTTGAATCTCTGTTTGTTTATTCCCATTAGATTTAAAATCCTCACTTACTCTGTTATCCTCTTAGCCACCTCAGAAAGAAACAACAAATATTCCAAGAGAACATAGCCTCAGATGTTGGTTTTTACCTTCTTGGGCTTCCATCCTCCTCTGAATCTTGGTTAAATAATTCATTATCTTGCTAGTTTTTCAATGATTTCTGGATTCAAGAGACTCTGAAAAAATGTAAATTACAAATTTCTAGATTTTCTTTAGTATGGCAAAACACACAGAAACAGGTAGGAATAGATAGATGTTGACTAATAATTGACTCTATTATTAGAGTCAATAGTTATCTCTTTAACTATGTAACATGAAGATACAACCTTCAACCTGTACTTAAACTTTCAAACAACAGTTGTTAGAGAATTTCCTCTCATAACATAATGTGGGTATTTCTTTTTTCTTTTTTTTTTTTTTTTTGTGTGTGTGTGTGTGGGGGGGGTTACTGGGGATTGAACTCGGGGACACTCGACCATTGAGCCACATCCTCAGCTCTGTTTTCTATTTTATTAGAGACAGGGTCTCACTGAGTTGCTTAGCACCAGCTAAGTCTGATATGAACTCGTAGTCCTCCTGCCTCAGCCTCCTGAGCTGCTGGGATTACATGCGGGTGCCACTGTGCCTAGCAATAATACAGATATTTCTTGTACAAACAAAAATGCACTCATCTTCTCCCAATAGGAAATACCCAAAGTCCATCATTTACTGCTTTCATCACTGGATGCTATTCTTTCTCTTCCAGTTCAGTTAAAATTCTTATCTATTAAACATTAATGCATAAAACTTAAGAACATTAACAGGATTAATTTACAGCCATTGAAAAAAGGGAAAGAGAAATAAAATTAGTTAATACATAAAAGTATACATAATAAAGAAGGAAAACATTGCTAGTTTATACAAGCTTTAGTTTGTGTAATTTGGCATGAGGCTATCTTTGTTTTTTCAGATTCTTTTCTTTATTTCCTATTCCATTTTCCTTTTGTTTTTCACCGGAATGGGGTTCTTTTCTGGTGGAATATATCAGTGTTTCATTCCTAAGAATCTGATCACAGAATTGGGCCTACCTGTATTTGGTTGATAAGTCTTACATTTTTTAACTACTGAGCATGGAAGTATATTTGGAGATTATCTGATTTCCAGGTATACTCATCTCTTTCTTCTTATTTTATTTTTTAATTTGTTCTTTACTCTTTTTTCTTTTATTTTATATGTGGCAGCAATCTTCAGAAAACTTGGAATGGAACCACTATTTGATCCAGTTATACCATTCCTCAGATTATACCAAAGGACTTAAAATCAGCATACTTACTGCAGAGACATGGCCACATCAATGTTTATAGCAGCTCAATTCAAAATAGCTAAGCAATCTTTTTTTTTTTTCTTTTTGATGATCAGAATTAATCTGGTCAACACAGTAATCCCTCTCTACCTTTCTTGTTTATTCACTGGCAGAAATAACTCAAAAATGCCAAGGGATAGTCTCAATTTGTAGTTCAATTAACCTTTGTAGTGTCATTTATGGACTCATTCCTCCCTTGGGAGCTAAGACCTGTGAGGCCGAAGATCCCAGAGTTAAAGTGACAAAAATCAAACATTTTTTGTTGTTGTTTTATTTTTAATTTTAACTTGTTATATATGACAACAGGATGCATTACAATTCATATTACACATATAGAGCACAATTTTTCCAATCTCTGGTTGTACACAAAGTAGAGTCACATAATGCCGCAGTCTGGCTGGGCACAATTCAGGAGCCACTTGTCAAAAGAAACTAACTTTATTTTTAGAACTACAAACGCCAAACAAAACAGCTCCTCAGGAAAAAACCCTCAGAGCCCAACTGCCACCACCGGCTTCCCACAAGCCTCTCACCCCCACACCAGCCTCTCCACCTCCTACAATCCTCCTGCTCTTGAGGCCGATTGGCTGGGTTGCATGGGCGGAGCCAAAGAAGTCCCCCAATGAGCAGCTCCGTGGAGGAGCCAATCAGCTAGATGTTGCTGGGGCCGCTGTGAGCCAATCATCAGCTGGCAGTCTGAAGGGCAGGGAAACAGCCCAATGAACATCACCGCAGAGGAGCCAATCATCTAGATGTTGCTGGGGCCGCTGTGAGCCAATCATCAGCTGGCAGCTGGAAGTTTGCTGGCAGCTGGAAGTTTGCTGGGGCCCCTTTGGCTGTGGCTCTCAACAACATTCTTTGTGTCTTCATACATGTTCTTAGGGTAATGATGACCATCATATTCCACTGTGTTTCTACTCCTATGCTCCCTCCCTTACCCGAAATAAAACATTTTATTGTGAGTCATTAGATAAAAAAAATTGAAAAATGTTTCTCCCTCTTTCATTCTTGGCTTCTCAATCATATAATCTGCATATTAAACAAAGAATAGCATGTACTCAGAGCTTTTCAGCAATATACTGCATCCTATGGGATACCTTGCAACTTTGCAAAGGTTCTTCTTTCTGTTGATGTTATAACTGAGCCTTAAATAGGCTATTTCACAATCTTTCATGTCAGCTCCTTATACATTATGGTATACATAGCAAGAACAATAAATCCCTACGGTGTGGGCCATTTCCCTCCTTTTGTTATAGGAAGTACATTCATATCCAAAATGAATTTCTATTTTAGTGAGGGTAAGTCATTTCCCGCTCCATGATGGAAGTTTTTCCAATATAATTAATTACCTTCCAATTTTCCAATTTTGTCCTCCTGGAATATAGTGCTATATTAGGGACTGTTGTCAGATTTCACACTGTGGTAGACACTGTCATGCCCCTGTTATTTCCTTCTTCAGAAATAAAGAATTAGTTCTTTTTGGAAATGCTGTTGGAAAATGATCCTTACCTGTTAGCCCTCTTTGGTATTGTCTTGGCTGAAGAAAATTGTCTTGCCTAAGATTGCCTTCTTTCATGGGAAATATGTAATCAGTGAGTAAAGTGGGATTATAAGGTTCTGATACCCTTTCCCAACTTGAGACAATGTTGAGAGACATTCCAACTGTACACAGATCCCTGTGGAGTCACTTGAGGACATTATTGGGACAGCATGACAGCTTGACTTGTTTATATGCTAACTTTTGTATCATTGCCTCTATAAAAGATTCAGGTCCTTCCTTCCACAGGTATGGATCCCTAGAGTATTCCATAATAAGTATACTGCTTGTTAACGCCTCTCTTTGGGAGCCTAACCTGCAACAGGCATTCAGTTGTTAAAGTACCCAGATCAATATGATGAAGCTGATCTTGTCTGTTTTATGGTTACATGGCTGCTTTGTTCATGGCACACTGAGAAAGTACTATAATAGATGAAAAAGATGCTGGTAGGCAACTTTGTAATAAGTCAGAGATTCTACTTGTTATAGAATATGTCTATTTCAAATATACATTCAGGAACTCAGGAAGTAATCATGGGATGGAGCCACATATCCATCAGCTTCATTGTGAGGTATGGTTGTTCAGAAACTATTTATCAACTGAATTTCTATTAAGCTCCTGCTCTGACCAGTAGACAGCTAGTCTGGGATTAACATAACCTCAGTGCTAATATCCAGCAATCCCCAAATATTAAGATATTTTTCTTTCTCCAGTGTAGTCACCTGATAAATGGCTTCAGGCATCTTTGGAGAGGGTTGGGAGAAAGATTTATTGTGCATGCTTATGATGGTGTATAGGGTCCTTTCTCAAGCGTACTTATTTTGCACCTTAATAATCTCTAGGTTTTAAAAATAACTCAGATCTGGCAATTGAGTGAAGGATAATGACTCTCCAAAAGATATAGATAAGTAGAAAATTTTCAAATTCCAGAAAGTAGATGCCTAAAGATACTCCAATGAAATGTCTGAATTCCAAGTATATAGGACAATTCCTAAAATTTACAGAAGTTTATTTGTTCAAGAAATTGAGTATATACTGTATATCAGGTTCTGGACAAGGCTTGGGGAATCTAAAGGGGGTGCAGAATGCTGATACTTTCAGCCTATTTTTAATAACTTTTTCCTTTTATTATTGCCTTCATATGTATTTGCATTCTAGTCATTCAGTTGTCTTCAAATGTCCCTTGTCCTTTTCTGACTTTACACTATTGTTACTTAATGAGTGCAAACATTTACTGCACACCTTCTTGTAAAAGAATCATTCTGACCATTCCATTGCCAAGATTGCCCTAGGAAGAAATATTCCCTTTTTTCTTTCTTGGTCCAGTGCAGTGAAATCTTATTGATCACCCCTTTATAAACCCTTCTTGCATGAATCTAACCAGAAGAATGGCTCTACTTTCTGAACGTGTATAGCATTTTGGTCGTACTACTATTTGTTTACGTATTTTATATTGCCCTGTAGTAGTATTAAAGTTATCTAGGCATGTATTTTTATTACAATGCATGTCTATTGAACAAACTAATGTTTCACCATGACATTTCAATATATGCATACATTGTGTGTTGATTATTTCCTTCTCTCCCCTTTCTGTCTCTTCCTTCTAGTCCATTTCCACCTTCCTAACAATTCTTCTCCTTCAAAGTCATCTTTTTTTTAATTTTCGCATATGAGAGAAAATATATAATACTTACCCTTCTGTGTCTGGCTTATTTTGCTTAACAAGCTATCCTCCACTTCTATCCATTTATACTGCACATGACATGATTCCATTCTTCCTTATGGATAAATAATAATTCCAATAATTCCAATACATGTGTGTAGGTACATATGTGTGTGCACATATGTATATGCATGATACATATGTATATGTGTATACTTACATACTGTTTTTGTCAAACTTTTTGCTGCTGTGACTAAAATGACCTAACCAGAGTAACTGTATAGGAGGAAAGGTTTATTTAGGTGCTCACAGTTTCAGAGGTCTCAATCCATAGACAGCAGGCTCCATTCCTTGAGGCTCCAGGTGAGGCAGAACAACATGGCAGAAGTGTGGAAGAGGAAAACAGCTCACATGATGATCAGAAAGCAGAGAGAAAGAGAGACTCCACTCTCCAGATACAAAATGTATACCCCGTAGCCACACTCCCAGTGAACCACTTCCTCCAGCTACACCCCACCTGTGTCCATATCTCATTTACTTAATCCCATCATGGATTAATTCACTGAGTAGGTTAAGGCTATAACCCAATCATTTCTCCTCCAAACCTTCTTGCATTATCTCACATGTTAGCTTTTGGGGGATACCTCACATCCAAACCATAACATATACAAACCATATTTTCTTTATACATTCATCTGTTGATGGGCAGGTAGGCTGATTCCATATCATGGTTATTGTAAATAGTGCCTCCATAAAGATGAGTGTGCACCTATCTCTTTTGTACACTGACTTCATTTTATACACACACACACACACACACACACACACACACACACACATATATATATATATATATATATATATATATATATATATTACATTAGAAAATATGGGAATTCTATTTTTAGTCTTTTGAGGAAACTCCATATTGTTTTCTATAGTGGCTGTACTAATTGATATTCCAACTTACAACCTTACCAGCATTTGTTATTTTTAGTTTTTTTACTAGCCATTTGACTGAGATCAAATCTCAATGAAAATTTGCTTTGTATTTCCCTCATGACTAAAGATATTGAACATTTTTTATATATACATATATATCATATATACACATACACACATACACACACACACACATTGGGCATTTGTACTTTATTTGAAAAATTTCTGTTCAGATCATTTGCCCATTTATTTACTGGATTACTCATTCTTTTGTTGTTCATTTTTTAGAGTTCTTTACATATTCTTGATATTAGTCTTCTGTCAGATGAATAGCTGGTGAAGATTTTTTCCCATTCCATAGATGGTCACTTTGCTTTTAATAAGATTTTAAAATAGATGTAATCTTAATTTGTTAATTCTTGCTTTTGTTTCCTGAGCTACTGAAGTCCTTTTCAGTAAATTGTTGCCTGTGCCAATATCTTCCAGTGTTTTCCCTATGCTCTTGTAATTTCAGAGTTACAGATCTTACAGTTTAAGGTCCTTCATCCATTTTAAGTTGATTTTTGGGTGAAATATGGGTACCTAGTTTCAATCTTCTATAGGTTGATATCTAGTTTTCCCAGCACCATTTATTGAAGAGGCTGTCTTTTCTCCATCTTTGGCACCTTTATGGAGAATCTGATGGTTGTAGATCTATGGGTTTATACCTTGGTCCTCTTTTCTATTCCTTTTGTCTATGTGTCTGTTGTTATGCCAATACCATGCTATTTTTTTGTTTTTATGGCTCTGGAGTATGTTTTGAAATCAGGCATTATTATGCCTGTAGCATTGCTCTTTTTGCTCAGGATTCCTTTAACTTTTTGTGATCTAGTGCTTCCATATGAATTTTGAAATTTTTTTCTAATCCTGTGAAGAATGTTATTGGTATTTTGATGGGGATTGCACTGGATTTGTAGATTGCTTTGGATATTATGGTCTTAAATTTAAGAAATATTAATTTTTCCACTCCAAGAACATGGGAGGTCTTTCCATCTTCTAGTGTCTTTCTCAATTTATTTCTTCATTGTTCCGTAATTGTCATTGTATATTTCTCTCAACTCCTTCATTAGGTTTATTTGTAGGTATTTTATTTTTTGAGACTCTTGAGAATGAGATTGCTTTCCTAATTTCTTTCTCAGTGAGCTCATTATCAGCATATAGAAAAGCTACTGATTTTTGTATTTTGATTTTTTAAACAAAATGTATTTTAACAGCAAACAAAATACAAAATGCAGAAAACAGAAACATTTGATTCTTTCCCCACACATTAGAACTTGCTGCCAGTGGCACAAGCCTGTAATAACAGAGACTCAGGAGTCTGAGACAGGAGTTCGAGGTCAGTCTCAGCAAGTTTGAGGTCAGTCTCAGCAATTTAGTGATGCCCTAAGCAACTTAGAGAGACCTTATCTTAAAAATAAAAAAAAAAGATTCTGGATGTAGCTCAGTGGTAAGGCATCCCTGAGCTCAATCCCCAGTACTAAAAAAAAAGTTCTTTATCCCCAGAACATAGTTGGGTATACATGCATGCATGTGTACTTATGGTTCACTTCACAATATGTTCATTACACAGGTGCTGCATTGCAGGGATGGGAGCAGATCATTGCAGGGGAAAGATGCTGAAAACCTACTTCAAGAGATAGTCCTTTGCCACTTCAACATCTTCTATCTTGTGACTTATTCCAAATTATTTCCTTTTCCCCTCTTTTCTTTCCTTTCTTTGCTGGGACATAAATCCATGGCCTTGCACATGTTAGGTAAGTGCTCTACCACTGAGCCACACTCCAGTACATCATAGTCTTTCTTTTCAGGGGAGAGAATTACTGATGAAAGTGCAGTCAAGAAAAGAATCTTCCTTTCTCACTGCCACTGCAGATCCAGTATTCTCAGTGATCCTTAGTCACTTCTAGAAACAGGTCACCCAGCACAGTAAAGCTACTTCCCTGTCTCCTGATACACTTTGCTACTACATTCTCTGAATTCTCTGAACCTCAGAATTCCAAGTATCACAGCCAGTGCTACCTGTAAGATAAAAGCAGAAAAGGCCCTCCTCTGCTGGTACTAGGTTTCCTCTTCTCAAAAATGATAATTGCAATAACAATAATAAAAGATTCTGTCATTAAGAAAAAGAAAAGACTTTGCCAAGATATCCCACCTTTCCCTATGCCTGTCCCTGTATCCCACCACCAATAGGATTTTACTTCCATGACGGGTAACCTTATACGACACTGTCCATGACTACTCCAGAGCATTTTGTGACTGCCTTTAGCCAAACCTTCCTGGGAGGAGAAGATGAGACCAAGGCAGGAAGGTGGTTGGCATGTGAACTCCTGGCATGTTCTCTCAGAACTTTCAGCCAACCTTGGGAACCTGCCAGTTCTCATTCCATGTCCAGGCACCACCATGCTCTACCGGCTCCTCAAGTCTGCAATGGGACAGGTGGCCTGCATGGGATGGGTGCTAAGAAGGAAGGGAATGGGTTCTTTCACAGTCTGTTAATGATTTGATCCTCAACTATATCCAGAGGGCTTCCATCACTGCCCAGTCTGTTCCAACCAGGGTAAAAAGTTAATGTTCCCAATTTTCTTGTGTAATTCCATTCATCAGAAGGAGGTTGCAAGCCATGAACTGCACCAGTAGGATATTACTTGTCTGTTCAATATACATACCCATGAGTTTGCTGGAGGAGCTGAGGGCAAGCACACTGTAGCAGGTGCTCCTGTTGTCCCAGATGTGCACTAAGTTGTCCATGGAGGCAGAGATGACAAGTCTACTGTCTGGGGTAAAGATTAGGCTGGTGATGCTGTCTGTGTGGCCTCTCAGCTCTTCAAAAATGGTCCCAAAGGCCAAGTCCCACAGATTCAGCTGCTGGTCCTCACCAGTGGATGCCAAGTATGACCTCCTGGGAGAAAAGGTGAGAAAGAACATGGGGCCATGGTGATCCATGAAGAGCCTTATTGAATTCCTCTGGTGGGTGCCCTATAGCCAGACAGTCTTGTTGGTACATCTGACTAAGTAGTTTGTGTTAGGGTGGAACTTGACACAGTAAACCTCTTCCAGGTATCCTGCATATATCCTTAGAAGGTACATCTGATCAAATGACCACAGCCTGGCAGTATGGTTGTGGGACCTGTTGACAAACTACAGTCCATACAGGCTGACTTCCAGATCCCACATTGGATGGGCATGTGTTTGGCATGACATAATGTTGGTGAAATTGCCCAGGTCCCAGTATCTAGTGGAGATGTCTTCAGATCAAGAGAGCAACCCTTAGCTATCTGCTAGGAATAGCATGCTGTATTACTGGTCCACAGTGTCTTCATGTCTGCCTGCACTGTTGTCCTCAGCATCTTCCTCATCCTTCAGAGTTGTCACAGGCCAGGAGGATACAGGATGTATTTTTGTAATGGGGACTTCAACTTCTTGGACCACAGACTCCAGAGATTTTTGTAGGAGTTGTCAAATCCAGCAGAAAGTAGCTTGATATTTGAGGATATTTCCAGAGTATTGAGCAGTAGCTCTGTTGTAGAGAACACAGAAGCAGATGGTGGTAAGGGAGGGAGGGCCACACTTGATGCTGTCCTGCAAGACTTTCAGGGCAATGTCATTCTGCAGAATGGGATGGGCACATCCTGGGGCTCCAGGCTGCTGCTGTTACTGAGCAAATTGTTGTCACTGGTGTAGAACTGGTAGTATGTTCTCTTGACAAGTTGTAGGTCAAGGTAAATGTATAATGTGAGGACCCTTTGCAAGGCAGTATTCTTGTAACTTTGAAGGTATTGAATAAGGTAGTTGTAACTGTCTTTTTGGAGGCAGACCACATACTTATTGTCCAAGAACACTTGAAACTTGAAGTTAGGATATCCTGGATGGTCAGCCGTTGCTTACTGACATCTTTCTAGTCTGTGTTCTGCAGGAACATCCCATAGAAGTCGCCATAGAAACTTTTCATTGTGCTATTTGAGCTGTTGTGGACCAAGCTGAGATGGAGATAGATGAAGAATGTGTAGAAGAGAGGCATCTCTCCATGGTTATCCTGGGAATCAAAATTAGTAAGAAATTTCCAATTTTCCAAACCATATTGCTGCAGACACTGTGGGCACAACCAGATTCTAACTGGACTATGAGGTGTGCTACCATCTCTTCAGCACTCTGTGACAGCTGCAAACTTTGCTTTTGAGGGTCATCAGAGTCCATGTACTGCCAACATTTGAGGTAGCAGGACACTGCCATTGGAACTTGCTTGGTGTAAGCACACTTATTTCATAACTGAGCATCCCTGGTAGCTCTGAGCTGCTGCACCATGATCATCTGACCAAATGGGCACCGGACTGGGTCTCTGATGCCAATGCTGGGGCCAGGCCCTGTATATTGATTTTGTATCCTGCTACTTTGCTGAATGAAAAAATAAAAACAGTTCTAAAAGTCTTTTGATGGAGTCTGGAATTTTCTGAGGATAGAATTGTGTTATCTGCAAACAGGGATAAGTTGACATTTTCTTTTTTTACTTGTATCCCTTTTGTTTCTTTCTTTTGCCTAATTGTTCTGGATAAAATTTGTAGTACTATACTAAATAAGAGTGGTGAGAGTGGACACCTTGTATTGTTCCTGATTTTGGAGGAAATGCTTTCAGTTTTTCTCCATTCATTATGGTGTTGGTATGGGTTTGCCACATATAGCCTTTATTATATTTAGGTATGATCCTTCTATACCTAATCTATTCAGGGCTTTTATCATGAAAGAATGTTGAATTTTATCAAAGGCATTTTCTGCATCTATGGGGATGATTATGCCATTTTTATCCTTGATTCTATTTTTGTGCTGTGTTATATTTATTGATTTGCCAGTGTTGAACCATCATTGCACCCCTGAAATGAAACCAACTTCATCATGAAGTTTTAAGGTGGTGTTGAATTTGACTTGCATATATTTTATCAAGGATTTTTACATCTATGTTCATCAAGAAAATGATCTATAATTTTCTTTTATGTTGTGTCCTTATCAGGTTTTGGTAACAGGGTAATAATGATTTTGGACAATGAGTTTGGGTGGGTTCCTTCCCTTTCTATTTATGGAATTATTTGAGTAGCATTGCTTTTAGTTCCTCTTTAAAATTCTGGTAAAATTCAGCAGTGAATTTTTTCTGGTACTGGGATTTTCTTCATTGGGAAACTTTTTATTATGGCTTCAATCTCGTTACTTATTATTGATTTATTTAGCTATTTTATATCCTCTTTGTTTAAATTTGGTGGTCACATATGTCCAGAAATTTTTCTTTTTTTCCCCTAGGTGTTTCAGTTCATTGGCATGTAGTTTTCCAAAAAAAATTGGCTAATGACCCTATACACTAAAGTAATTTTTGAGTTTTTTTTTCCTTTAAAGCCTTTACTTTGAGACATGATGGAAAGATCTTACAGGTACACGTGGAAAAAGACAAATATGATCATGATTGAGTGAAGACAATCTAACCAGTAAACTTCAATGCCTGTTAGCTAATACTGAAGCTGAAGTTCTGGAAGTATGACATGCTGCAGGGCTGAAAGGAATAGATAATTAATATTTCTCTCCTTCTTCCTCACCCTCTCCTTCAACAGAATTCACACCAACCTCCTCATAATCTTTCTCTAGGGCACCCATGTCTTCAGGGGCCTCAGAAAACTCTCCTTCCTCCATCCCCTCACCCATGTACCAGTGAACAAAGGCACACTTGGCATACATCAGGTCAAACTTGTGATCTAGGTGAGCCCAGGCCTTAGCCATGGCTATGGTGTTACTCAACATGCACACAGCACATTGTACCTTGGCCAGATCTCCACCAGGCATCACAGTGAGAAGCTGATAATTAATGCCAACCTTGAAGCCAGTGGGACACCAGTCCACAAATTGGATGCTGCGCTTGGTTTTGATGGTGGCAATGGCAGCATTGATGTCCTTGGGGACCACATCACCATGGTACAACAGGAAGCAAGCTCTGTATTTACCACGGTGGGGGTCACATTTTACCATCTGGTTGGCTGGCTCAAATCAAGCATTGGCAATCTCTGCTACAGAAAGCTGTTTGATGAAGTGGATGTGGGGATACGGCACTAGGTTGCTCTGGAATTCTGTCAGGTCAACATTCAGGACTCCATCAAATATGAGGAAGCAGTGATAGAAGACACAATCTGGCTAATAAGGCGGTTAAGGTTAGAGTAGGTTGTGTGCTCGATGTCCAGATTTCTGTGACAGATGTCATAGATGGCCTCATGATCTACCATGAAGGCACAATCAGTGTTCCAGGTTAGTGTGGGTGGTGAGGTTGGAGTTGTAGGTCTCAACTACAGCTGTGGAAACCTGAGGGACTAGGTAAATGGAGAACTCCAGCTTAGATTTCTTGCTGTAATCATCAGAGAGATATTCCATTAACAGGGAGGTAAACCCAGAACCAGTTCCCCCACAAAAACTGTGAAAAATCGAGAAGCCCTGAAGTCTTGTGCACTGGTCAGCCAGTTTATGAATTTGATTCAAGACAAGGTCAATGATCTCCTTGCTGATGGTGTAGTGACCTCATGCATAGTTATTGGCAGCATTTTCCTTGCAGATGATGAGCTGTTCAGGGTGGAAGAGCTGATGGTAGGTCCCAGTGTGAACTTCATCAATGACCATGGGTTCCAGGTCTACTAACACTGCCCTGGGCATGTGCTTGCCAGTGCCCATCTTGCTGAAGAAGTTATTGAAGGAGTCATCTCCTCCCCCAGTGGTCTTGTCACTTAGCATCTGGCCATCAGGCTAGATGCCATGTTACAGGCAGTAGAGCCCCCAGCATGTGTTTCCAATCTGGACACCAGCCTGGGCCTAAGTGTATGGAGATACATTCACACATGGTGGCTACCGATTAGGAAGCAAAGGCAACAGGTGAGATCCTGGTTACTGTCCCTGACAAGCTAAGAGTTGTGGTAAGAAACACACTTGATTTTTGAGATATTTTTGGTATTTATAAACTATATATATTTTTGTTGTTTTGTAACACTGGAGACTGAAACCAAGTCTTGCATATATTAAGTAAGTGATTTACCACAGAGCTACACCCCAGCTTCTTAAAGATCTTATGAATTTCAGTTGTATCTGTTATTCTCCTTTCCATCTCTAATTGTATTTTTTCAGGTCTTCTCTCTCTTTTTCTGGTTAGTTTCACTAAGGGTTTGTCAATTTTGTTTATCTGTTTCATTAATACTTTGCATTGCTCTTTTAGAGCACATACACTGTGTGTATTCTGCAGCTGGAATATTCTGTATATATCTGTTAAATCTATTTGATCTATAGTGTAACATACCTCTGATTTTTTTCCTTTGGTTCTTTGAATGGTCTATCTATTGATGAGAGTGGGAAATTGAACTCAACTACTATTGTTATCTATCTCTCTCTTTGTGTCCTGTAAAGTTTGTTTTATAAAAATGGGTGCTCTGACATTTAGTGCATATATGTTTGTAATCATTATATCTTCTTGATGAATTGTCCTTTTATCAATCTGTAGTAACCTTCTTTGTTTCTTCTAACTGATTTTGGCTTAAAGTGTGTTTTGTCAGATATAAATATTAGCTATTTCTGCTTATTTTCTATTCCATTTGCTTGGAATACCATTCTCTGACCTTTCACTTTTAGTTCATGTATGTCTTTATCTGTGAGGTAAGTTTCTTGCAGGCAGTATTTTTTTTAATCCAGTCAGCCAATCTGTATCTTTTCAATGGAGAATTAAAACAATTTATATTCAGGGTGATTATTATTATCCTTTTGCAATACTAGGGAAATAACCCAGGAGTGTTGTACTACTGAGCTACATCCACAGCCCATTTTTATTTTGTATTTTTAGATAGGGTCTGGCCTCAAACTTGCAGTCCTCCTGCCTCAGCCTCCTGAGTCACTGGGATTACAGGCATGTGTCACCATGCCTGGTACACTTGGGATTATTATTGAAAGGTATGTACTTGTTCATGCCACTTGGTTATTTTTTCTAGTTTTCAATATTCTACATTTAATTTTTCTTCTTTTATTCATCTTAGAGTCTTGGTGGTTTCAGTATTAATAATGTTTGACTGTTTCCTAATTCTCATTTGCTTATCTACTCTTCTTACCGTATACCCCTTGCAAAGAACAAAGGCTGAGAGTTATTCAACCCCCTCTTCTTTCCTTTGTGGTGCTTGTCAGGTGACAAGTGGGATTTGTGGCTAGAATGCTTCTCAGGTGCTTTGCACTACTGGAACAAGCTAGGGAAGAATGCAGAGCCCCCTAGAAACAAATTCTCTATTTGGGTTACACATTCTGAGATGAAGGCAGATGCCAACTCCATGGCCTGTGAGAATACTGAATTTCCCAAGATTTATCTCTGGAGATGCACACTCAGAGGGTAGGGTAACACCAGCTCTATAAATTGCCCTTGTACATCCCAAGGGCAGAGAGAGGCTACAGAGTCTCAAAGATCTGTGCTAGGTGGAATGGCAGTGGGCTCCTGCAGTCTGCCCCCTATGGTTCTGGTGGTTCAAGTCCTGGCTCCCTAGCACCGTCACATGTGATTGTTCACTCCCCCATACTCTAATAGCTGACCCAGCAAATTGCAGATTACAAAGGGAAGTGCATTCTGTTTCCCACATGCTAATTTCCAAAACAGTAAACTAAAACCACAGGGCCCTTATCAATATAGCTCCCAATTGCAGCACTGTGAGTATATGCTGGGAAGTGAAAAGAACTTTTTCAGAGTCAGTTCACCATCCATATCTTAGAACTATTGTTTGTTTTGCCTATATATTTCTACAGTGTGCTGAATCCTAGTATAGTGGTGTCTACTGGGACTCTTCTTCTTTCTCCTCTTCCCACACTGAGGGGATACTCTCACTTCCTCTGCTGTGCTTTCTTGTGATGAGTGCTGGGTCATTCTCTTTCACTCTGTATTCTACTATTCAACATTTTTGATTCCAGTGTTTTCCTACAGTCATCTACCTCAGTGAGTAGCTACATTCCAATTGCTTTAATTCTATTTCACAGAGATGCTAGTCTAGGCTGGGTGCCTCTAATCTGTCATCTTGCTTTATATGTTTTATGACCCCACCTCCCCCAATTAGACTGTGAGCTCTTTGGGGAACAGGAACTTCATTTTATGACTGGTGAGCTCCTCAAATTACCCACTCCTCCCATCAGAAAAAGCATAGTATGTACAGAGAATATATACCTACTATCTATGTTTACGGAGCAAAAGGAATAAAAAGTGATTTTGATATAATGCTTTCTCAATTTCTAAATTTGGTTTATTTCTTTAAAAACCTGTTTTGATGTGAAGACCAATGGAATAGAATAGAAGACACAGAGACAAACCTACATAGATATTAATTTAATACTTGACAATGGTGCCAAAAGCATATGTTGGAGAAAAATGGCCTTAACAAATGGTACTGGGAAAATTGGATATCAACATGTAGAAGAATGAAACTGAATCCCTCTCTCTCACCTTGAACAAAAGTCAAATCAAAGTAGATCAGAAACCTAGGGATTATATCAGAAACTGCAACTGCTAGAAGAAAATATAGGCTCAACGCTCCAGCATATTGGCATAGGCATCAACTTCCTTAACAAGATTCCTAAAGCTCAAGAATTAAAAACTAGAATCAATAAGTATGATGGCATCAGATTAAAAAGCTTCTGCACAACAAAGGAAACAAGAGTGTGAAGACAGAGCCTATAGAATGGGAGAAGATCTCTGATATTTGTTCCTCAGGGGACTAATGGCCAGAATATATAAATTATTCAAAAACATAATTAGCACATCATCTTACATAGTTACTGTTTCTCTTTTTTCCTTTTGTTTTGAGAGCACTTGTTGCAATTTGGATCTGGAATGTTCCAGAAAGTCTCATGTATTGAGGACTTGGTCCTCAATGTAGCAATTTTCAGAGGTAGGGGTTTGGAGAAGTGATCAAATTAGGAGAGCTCTGACCTCATCAGTGGATTACTCCATTGATAACTGAATGGACTTGTTATAGTATATATGTGAGGTGTCCCATAAAAGCTATAGTCTGAGGTACAGTTCTGACTTCAAAAATGTTACTCCTCAGACTGAGGTTGTGGCTCAGAGGTAGAATGCTTGTCTAGCATGCATGAGGCACTGGATTGGATCCCCAGCACCACAGGAAAAAAAAAACTAAATAAACAAAATAATGGTATTGTATCCATCTACAACTAAAAATATTTTTAAAGGTTACTCCTCTACACGAGGGTGAGTTTTCTGCTTTCTGATCTAAGGGGATAGTTTACTTGTTTTTTGCAAAGTATGTAACATTTATTAATTTTTGCCTCCTACCTCTGAGGGAAATCACTGTGATTCTTCTGTTTTATAAATACAGAAGCCAAATCATGAAGTTTGCAAAAATAGTGAGAAATATGGAAAGAGATTACTTGAATCTCACTCTGTACTATTCTTTATGCTTAGCATTATCCTAGATTTTCAGCTGCCTCATAGTAAGCTAAAGATTATAGTTCTTCAAATTTTTGCTAAATTATATATTTTATTGGCTTTAAAATATTCCATAGGCTCTTCACTTGTTCAGCAACCCATGGAGACTATGACTCAAACAAAGTTAAATAATGACAGTACTTAAACTAGTAATCAGATCTCATGATTCTTAGCTTAGTACTCTTTCTATTGGTCAAAAAGGCCACACTTCTTCATGGATAATATTTAGCTATAAAAATAATAAAATATAAAGCTTATAATTGACATAGAAATCCAGACCTATTCAACTCTTTTCATCTATGAGTACTTCATTACATGGGGCTTTTAAGTATTAGCTTTTGTGAAGAAAAGAGTCACCAATATTAATGAAAAGCATCTAGTAACTCTGAAATTAATCTTTTGTTTGATGTAGTAGACTTCAGAATGTATAGTGAGGTGCTCCCCAAATAAATCTTGCATAGGGTTTTCTTTGAGAAATAAAATAGTACAAATGAATTATTAATTACTAAACTTAGTCATATGTAGAAATGACTTAAGATTATCTTTAAGTATGTCACTGAAGAGATTTAGGAATCACCAAGTTTAAGCAAGTTAACTAGGGGATGCTATTAAAACTGAAGTTGGAGATAAAACTGGATTCTCAGTTTCTGCTGGTGGGTGGGGTCTGCATAAGTCACAGATCTCTGCAGCTTAGAAAGTCAATTTTAGTGTTAGCAGCCAATCACAACTCTGAGGGACTCAGCTGGCAAAGCCGAATTATTCATTACTCTAGAGTGGCCTGCTGCAGCTCTTACTGGTAGGCTATGCTCTCCAATGTTGCAGTAGACCCAGCAGTTCATTGCCAATTTCTTTCTAGCAAAATCAAAGAATGAAATTGACAGACACCAATGGAAGACGAGAATGAACTGAGTAGGATGTATTCAAGTGTGAAGAAAAAAACCAAAACTCTCATAGGGTGAGAAGAGACCCAACAGCAGGTTGCTGCTTAAGTGTACGAGTTTAGGGATTTATATAGCTCTTGGGCCAATGCTGTGGGTCAAAATTTATGCAATTCAGGTCTTGGAAAAATACCAACACTATTGGTTAGCCCTTGATCCTGAACTTTCCTGAAACCTCCATTTGAGTCTGCCTCTACTTCCATTTTCCTGCTACTCTAGGACAAAAGCTTAGATTCACTGTCTCTAATGGCATCATTAAGCCAATAATTTCCAAATCTGTATTTCCAATCCAGATCTTTCCCCTGAGTTCTAGTCTCACATACTCAAGTGCTTACTTCTCCCCATTTACTTGTTCTTACAGAGATCTGAAAGTTGATGTGTCTAAAACAGAACAATCTTATTTCCCACAGTAAGTCTTCCTCATTTCAGCTAATGGCAATGCTGTCTCCCCAGTTGTTTAGATCAGAAACTCAAGAGTTATCTCAAATCTTTCCTTTTCCATACCTTTGTCATCCCCTTCATTATAAAATATTAATAACTCTCAAATACAAAACACTTCTATCTCTACTTGCCATTAGCTTAGCCCAGGAAATTGGCACATCTTTTTTGGATATTGCAGCATGTTCCTCTTGTCCCTTTACAACATTTATGCAATTTGTTTAATTAATAGATCTGCTACTTACTTGTGATTTTCTTTTTAACAATATTTTTATTGCTAAATTATAATTATATACACTAGGCTTCTTTGTCATATATTCATATCTGCACATAGCAGAATTCTATTTTATTCTACTATACTTCTCCTTTCCCTCTGTTTTAGTCAGTCTTTTCACTGCTGTGACCATAAGACCTGACAATAACAGTTAGAGGAGGAAAAGTTTTTTGGGGGTTCATAGTTTCAGAGGTCTTTTTTAAAAATATCTTTATTTTATTTATTTACTTTTATGTGGTGCTGAGGATCAAACCCAGCACCTCACACGCGCTAGGCCAGCACTCCACCACTGAGCCACAATCCCACCCACACCCCCTACTTGCTCCCATTTCAGAGGTCTTAATGGATAAACAGCTGACTACATTGCTCAGGGCTGGAGGTGATGCAGAGCGCCATGGCAGAGGAAAGCAGCTCAGAACAAGCCACCAGAAAGCAGTGAGAGCTCTCTCTACCACGGACAAAATATATACCCATAGGCATACCCCCAGTGACCTAACTCCTCCAGCCATACCCTACCTGCCTTCAGTTACCACCAAATTAATCCATTCAAGTGGATTAGTGTACTGATTAGGTTCAAGCTCTCATAAGCCAATTGTTTCACTGCTAAACTTTCTTGCATTGTTTCACTCATGAGCTTCTGGAAGACAACTCATATTTAAACCATAATACCATCCCCTCCTCCCTTGCCCTAATTTTTATCCTTTGCTCTACTGGTCTCCCTTCTATTTTCATGAGGTCCTTTAAGGGGTAATTTAAATGCTCAAAACTTGCACATATTACCAAGTTTAGAACTTAAATGTCCCCCAAGGTTCTATCTGTTAAAGGCTTGGTCCCAAAAGTGGTACTATTTAGAGGTGGTGAAACATTTCAGAGGTGGGACCTAGTGGGAGGCCTTTAGGTTATTGGGGGGCATGTCCTTGAAGTGGTATTGGGGACCCCAGTCCCTCCTTGTTTCTCTTTTGCTTCTAGACTCCAGAGTGAGTGACTTTGCTTTATTGTGTGCTCCTGTCATTATGTGCTACCTTGCCACAGGTCCAATTGCAAAGGGGCCAACTGATCATGAACTGGAACCTCACAAATTGTGAACCAAAACAAACCTTTTCTCTTCATAAATTGATTGAGATATCAGGTATTTATTGTAGTAATGGAATGCTAACACATTATTGGGACACTTTATCATTTATAAAATATTTGGAAGACCAATGATTTGGAGCTGTCTATACCTATGTTTTCCAAATTACAATCCCTAAGACCCCAGATAAAGTATTTTTACTTTTGTAGTTTCAGAGTTTATATTGATTGAAATTACATAGTGTCCATCATGGGATCTGAAGCAACTCATCTCTATCTCCAGTGCTGCAAATACCAGGATCCCTATTGTGCTCCACTGTGTCCTTAGTGGTTTTGGATTATAGCAGTAAATCCTCTTGGTTTCTGAATCTCTCATCTCTTTGGTCAAGTCTCTGAAACTTTATTTGTACATCCTTAATCTAGAGAGGGGCAGCCTTCATCTTGGTGCTTAAAAGGAACATTTTCATCTAGGTGAATATGCAGTTCTGGGGAGAGAAAACTTTCATTTTAATAGGGGGAGTTCCTTCTCTGATAATGCTACTGGTGGGTAACAGCCATCTGACTTCTTTTATGTTTAAAACCTATGGGTCCTTTTCTTAAAGATGTCTGTCATGATGAACCAAAATTACTTATAATGATTTGAAACTATTTTGGCCTATTTGGGCATCTTTTAAAATTATTTGTTTGGTACTAGGGATTGAACCCAGAGATGCTTCACCACCAAACTTCAACCCTAGTCCTTTTGTATTTTGAGACAGAGCCTTGCTATGTTGCTGAGGCTGGTCCAATTGCAAAGGGGTCAAAATTTATGCAATTCTCCTGGGTCTTGAGATTATAGACACACATCACTGTGTTCAATAAGACATATTTGTTTTAAAGAAACTCCTTTTTTAAAAAAAATATTTTTTAGTTGTAGATGGACACAATACCTCTGTTTTATTTTATTTTATTTTTTATCTTTTTATGTGGTGTCAGGGATCAAACCCAGTGCTTCACACATGCTAGGCAAGAACTCTACCACTGAACCACAACCCCACCCCAATAAGAGATTAAGAGATCTTTTGACATTTCAAAATTGGTTTGTTTGTTTGTTTGTTTGTTTGTTTTAAGAGAGAGTGAGAGAGGAGAGAGAGAGAGAGAGAGAGAGAGAGAGAGAGAGAGAGAGAGAGAGAATTTTTAATATTTATTTTTTAGTTCTCGGCGGACACAACATCTTTGTTTGTATGTGGTGCTGAGGATCGAACCCGGGCCACACGCATGCCAGGCGAGCGCGCTACCGCTTGAGCCACATCCCCAGCCCAAAATTGGTTTGTTTTTATGCTCAATTAAAACTAAACAGTTTGATTGAGAAACATATCTTAATTAGTGTTTTGAGGTAACTAAACATATTAATGAATCAACGATTGCTTCTCCTATGGAGTCAAATTCAGTTTTTTCAAAAAATATTTGAATTGTAAAAATCCTTAAAGTTTCTGAGAGTTTTCTTTCTTCAGAGCTTTTTATGCCTTCTTGTTCCTTGGACTTTCCTGGACCTTGCCGTCCTCTTTACTATAATACTAAAATTGTAACCCCTCAAAAACCTAGCCCTAACACTGTTCCATTTTAATGGCCCCCTGATTTTTTGTGGTACTGGGAATTGAACCAAGTCCATCACCATGCTACATCTCCAGCCCTTTTTATTTTTCATTTTGAGGCAGAGTATTGCTAGGTTGCTGAGGCTGGCATGGAACTTGTGCTCTTCCTGCCTCAGCCTCCCGAATTGGTGGGATTATATGTGTGTGCCATTCTGTTGGCTTAATGGCCCTGTTTAAAACTAGATCTAATGAAGATAATACTAAAACTGTTATATTTGTCCTTTGGACAAAGGCTGAATTGCCTGCTATTGCCAAAGGTTTTCCAAATGTTAAAGAAGGCTCAATTTAGTTCACTTTACAATTTGATATCTTAACCAAAATATGTCAGCCTGGCTTTTTAGGGTTATATCAATTTATCCACCTGCTTGTAGTAGATATAATGGATACAGAATGGATTGCAGTGTCTAGTAGAAACAACCTTACTGGGATTTCTCTAATGTGGGTATGAGAGGCCAACCAGATGCTTAGAAATTAGCTCAAGAACTTCATAAACAAATTTGTATTTCCCCAATGCATTGATGGCCACCTTTTCCAACAGTGCTTTCAGTGACCAGGTGAATTAGTTTATGATTATTATGCTTGATTTAAGAAATCTTTTAAAATTCTGGCATTAAACACCTGGTAGAAGGAACCAATAGTTTAATCCATTTGAGTTTTTATCTGTTCTTTGGAATGGTCTAAGCAATTTAATTAAACACTTTTCCCTGGCATTGACTGAAAAAAAAGTCCTCCTAAACTAGTTACTATAGCTGAGTAGCTGTCACAAACTATTGCTTTAAAAGTCTATTAAAGTTATGGACTTGCAAATCCAGGTTCTTAGCTCATGAGTCTTCACATGAAACAAATATCTCCTAAACCAAATTTCTTAAACCCCTTTGGTTTTTCCCAGGGCATTTATTATTGTAAAAATCCTGGGCATTTGAAAAAGTACCATAAATAGTTAAAGCATTGTGGCAAAGATGTGGGGAAGAAGGAACACTTATATACTGTTGGTGAGGTTGTAAATTAGTACAACTACTATGAAAATCAATATGGAGGTTCTGAAAAGACAAGGAATGGAATGTCATATGATCCAGCTTTTCCAGTCCTTGGCATTTATCCAAAAGAATTAAAGTCATCATACTATACTGATACATGAACACCCATATTTATGGCAGCACAATTCATAATAGCTGAGTTATGGAACCATCTGTCTATCAACAGATGAATGGATAAAGATAGTTGGAACATGTCTAAGGATGACACCATTTCCTGATAGTTCCTTTGTATATCTGTACCTCTGTTAGGGTTTTCTTAAAGCTGATAGGGCACATATTTTATCTTCTAAAAAGGGGCAAATGTTTTTACATTTTATCCCACATTAATTTTCAGTTATAGGACTTGAGGTATGTCTACAAATTTCAAAGCAAAACTATAATATCTGCTTCTGTTCATGTATTTGTATTAATATGTATTAATATATGTGTGTAATACAATATGTGGTATTTTTCTCCCATAGTTTATAAAACATCTATTTTAATTGACATAAAATAATAAATAGGGGTCTGTGGTTATAGCTCAGTGGTAGAACACTTGCCTAGCATGTGTGAAGCACTGGGTTCTATCCTCAGCACCACATAAAAATAAATAAAATAAAGGTATTGTGTTCATCTACAACTAAAAATAAATAAGTAAGCAAATAAATAAAGTACCTGTAGAAGCAATTATACTTTTAGAAAAATGTTTTTCAAGTGTAAATGACTTTAATAATCATTTTAGAATAAAAATATTGGTTTAATTCAAACAGACTTTCTATCAGCATTACTTATAATAGAGAAACACACCTATCATCTCTGTTAGATGCTTAAGATCATAAAAATGTGTTTGACCTTAAAAAAGTAGGTCAATTAGGTGTAACTTGGATAAGAGTTTATTTTAAAACAATAATTTTTTTTATAACATGCTTACTGTAAAGGCCCCTCTAAATTCTTAAAGTTTTGCTAAGTTAAGTGATATTTAAATTTCTAGGTCATTTCTGAGTAAGTTAAAATACTAAATCATCAATTATTAAGCATAGGTTAAAAGTTTGTATATTTTGGCATTTTGTTTTAATAGATTCAGAAAACTAAATATATTGGGTCTGTTAGTAAATATGTCCCATTTCAACATTTAAAAATGTCTTATGAGAAAGTACATATTTCTAAAAACTTATAAATTGGTGTTAATCTACAGAATGTTGGTTCATGTTTACTAAGGATTAAAATTCTAATATATGGTAACTAAAAATTAAAAGAAAATTAAATTTTTCTAAAAATTAAACATTGATATAAAAATATGCTGATGTTATCCTTTGTGTTCAAATCAAGTTTGATTCCTTGTGTTCAAATGGTAGAGTTTGGGAAGCATTTATTTCCTTTTATTGGTACATAATAATTACACATAACAGTGGGATTTGTTGTGATCTACTCTTTTTTTGTTGTTGTTGTAGATGGGCAGAATGCCTTTATTTTATTTGTTTATTTTTAGGTGAGTGCTCTGCCACTGAGCTACAATAATCATCAATAATCAGTCTGTGATCTGCTCTTAATAGAAAATTGTAAGAGGTGTTTCTTTATCTTTTAGGTATATGGACTAAAAACAAAGATTCTAAAATTTCTTGTTCTGTGTGCTTTTGAAATCTTTTGTCATCCTGGGTTTATTTCATAATAATTCTATTTAATTATTTTAAACATTTTACTATGTTTGAAAAAATTCCCAAAATCAAATTATAAAATTAATCTTTTTGACCTAAAACTAACTTTCGGATTTCCAGAGGGGCCCTGGAAGTCCAAATAAAAATGATGTTTAGCATTGTTTGAGTTATATTTGTATAATGTTATTAATGTATGTTTATAATGATATCTTTGTTTTATCATTGGATAGATGCCTTCCCCTGTCACAAGGCCACAACCATGACAGCCAGTAAAATACTATTAGAAAAGATTTTCCCTTTGTAGTGTACCCTATGAACTTCATAGTAACAGAGGATCTCATTTTACTGGACAAGTAGTTTAGTCTGTTTGCAAAGTTGACCTATATTCCAACATTTCCATTGTTCATATCATCCTCAATCCCCAGGATTAGTGGAATGCACTAATGAAATTGTATAAACTCAAGTGGCTAAACTAGTGAAAACACTTAGCTTGCTCTGGCCTAAGGCGCTGACCCTGGTGTTACTTAACTTAGACCTACTCCTTCGGGTAAAAACTAGCTGTTACCTTTTAAAATAATCACTGGCACTAGGGAGAGAAGGAACCTACCTCAACATCAAAAAGGCTATACATAAGAAACCCAAAGCCAACCTCATAGTAAATGGGGAAAAAATGAAAGTATTTCCACTCAAATCTGGGAACAAGACAAGGATGTCCACTCTCACCACTCCTATTTCGTATAGGGTTAGAAATTCTAGCCAGAGCAATTATGCAAGAGAAGGAAATAAATAGGATAAAAATAGGAAAGGCAGCCTGGTGGTTGTGCATGCCTATAATCCCAGTGAACCAGAAGTTGGAGGCGGGAGGATTGTAGGTCAAATTCCAGCCTCAGCAAAAAGGGAGGCACTAAGCAACTCAGTGAGACCCTGTCTCTAAATAAAATACAAAATAGGGCTAGGGATGTAGCTCAGTAGTCGAGTGCCCCTGAGTTCAATTCCTGGTACCTCCTCTCCCCCCAAAATAGGAAAGGCAAAAGTCAAATTATCACTTTTTGCAGATGATATGATCCTATACCTAGAAGATCCAAAAGACTCCACCCAAAGGCTCCTAAAGCTAATAAATAAATATGGCAAAGTAGAAGGTTACAAAATCAACATGCCAAAATCAATACCTTTCCTATATACCAACAACGAATCTGCTCAGAAAGAAATGATTAAAACAATTCCATTCACAAAAGCCTCAAAAGCATACCTAGAAATAAATCTAACCAAAGAAGTGAAAGACCTCTATAATGAAAAATATAGAACATTGAAGAAAGAAATGATGAAGACCTCAGAAGATGGAAGGACCTTCCATGTTCACAGATAAGCAGAATTAATATTATTTAAATGTCCATAATATCAAAAGCAATATACAGATTCAATGCAGTCTCCATCAAAATATCAATGGCATTCTTCACAGGACTAGAAAAAATATTCCTAAAATTCATTTGGAAGAATAAAAGACCCAGAATAGCCAAAGCAATTTGAAGCCAAAAGAGCATTGCTGGAGGCATCACAATACCTAATATCAAATTATACTACAGAGCTATAGTAACAAAAACTGCATGGTACTGGCATAAAAACAGACACATAGACCAATGGTACAGAATAGAAGACAGACAAATCCATATGATACAGTCATGTGATCCTTGACAAAGGTGTCAGAAATATACACTGGAGAAAAGATAGTCTTTTAAATAAATGTTGCTTGGACAACTGGCTATCCATATGTAGAAGAGTGAAACTATACCCTTATTCTCTCACCCTGTAAAAAAATCAACTCAAAATGGATCAAAGATGTTGAAATTAGACCAGTAACTATGCAACTCCTAGAGTCAACATTCAAGCTTTTAGGCACAGGCAATGACTTTCTCAGTATGACCCCTAAAACTCAGGAAATAATGCTTAAAGTTAATAAATGGGGCTGTATCAAATTAAAAAGCTTCTGCACAGCAAAGGAAATAATGAGGATTATAAAGAGAGAACCTACAGAATGGGAGAAAATCTTTGCTAGCTTCTGTTCTGACAGAGGATTAATATCTAGAATATAGAAGAGCTCAAAAAACTATACACCACAAAACAAAATATCCTAATTAATAAATGGGCAAATGAACTAAACAGACACTTCTCAAAGAAGAAATGCAAATGGTCAACAAATACAGGGAAAAATGTTCAACATCATTAGCAATTAGGAACATGCAAATCAAAACTATACCTAGATTTCATCTCATGCCAGTCAGAATGATAGTTATCAAGAACACAAATAATAGTAAATGTTCAAGAGCATGTAGAGAAAATGGAACATGTTTACACTGTTAGTGCAATTATAAATTATTACAACCACTATAGAAATTAATATGGAGACTCCTCAGAAAACTAGGCATGGAACCACCACATTGCCCAGCTGTACCACTTTTCAGTATTTATCTTGAAGAATTAAAGGCAGCTTACTACAGTGATACATGCATACCTATGTTTATAGCAGCACAATTCATAATAGCCTAACTATGGAACCAGACTAGGTGTCTATCAGTGGATGAATGACAAAGAAAAAGGCATACACACACACACACACACACACACACACACACACACATAATGGAGTTTTATAGAGCCTTAAAGAAAAATAAAATTATGGCATTTGCAAGAAAATGGATAGAACTAGAGACTATAATGTTAAGCAAAATCAGTCAAACTCACAAGGTTGAAAGTCATATGTTTTCTCTCATATTTGGAAGCTATAGAGGAAAAAGGAAAAGAATGGTGGGGGTGGGTCACCTGAATAAGGGAGATCAGTAGAGGAAAGGGACAAGGAGTGAGAGGAGAGCAGGAGGGAGAAATGTTAGAAAGTGATGTTGGTTAAATTTTATTGTTATATTGTGTATATGTACAAATATGCAACAACAAATCCCATCAATTTGTACAATTATAATGCACAAAAAATGATAAAAAAAACATAAAATCATCACTGGCTGATCTTTTGTAAATGTGAAAGGTACAGATCCACTGCTTCCTAATGAAGCCAATAATGGGAGAGATAAAGTGATGGAAGAAGATCTTTATTGACAACAAGCTGGCAGTTGTAAGATGGGAACTCTAGTCCTTAAAAAAAGGCATTTTTCTTAGGGGTTGTGGGCACAAAGCATATATAGGGATTTGGGGGGGTATAATTTTAGTATTAGGTTGGTGAGGCACTGGGATAATCATAAATTTTATAGTGGTCTACTTTTTTATGCACATGCTGGTGTTATTTGAAGATTACCAAATGTCCTGGGTTCTGTAACTCTGAAGATAAGTTACTGATTAGAAAATTTCTTTTGTCAGGAATAGTAAATCTTTCAGTTAATCATTTAATACACAGAACAGGGGAGGAGAGCAAAAAGTCATTTTTTTCAAGCGAACAGTTTTAACTCACCAGGTGGCTTCACAATCAGAGGTGTATCTATAGCAAAGCTACTGGGAGACCAACCATATATTGCAAAGCAGTGTCAAATTAGTGATTTTAAAAGTCAAAAGCAAATGAAACTAGAGAGTTTATTTAGTTTTTTTCATTGATTACACTATGAGATAAGCTGGAGAACTATATAAACCTCGTATGATTGAAGAAACTCTATTTATAATAAAAAAAATTACAAAAGTCCTTAAAATAAATCCACAGGTCATAGAGCAAACTTTTTAGTGTCTGCTCCTTGGAAAAGAAAAAAAAAAACCCCAACAATTATACAACCTTCAACCTGGCAATTATACGTATTGGAAATTCCATTTTTATAAAAGCCCCTTCCAATATCATTGGAAAGGACCATATCAGGTGGTGGTAGTGTTGTTGTTGTTGTTGTTGTTGTTGTTATTATTATTATTATTATTATTATTATTATTATTATTTTGAGGTACCAGGGATTGGTCTAAGGGGCATTTGACCACGGAACTACATCCCCAGCCCTAATTTGTATTTTATTTGAAAACAGGGTCTCACTGAGTTGCTTAGTGCCTCACTGTTGCTGAGGCTGGCTTTGAACTTGTGATCCTCCTTCCTCAGCCTCCTGAGCCACTGGGATCACAGGCATGCACCACTGCCCAGCCTATATCAGAATATTGTGTCCCTGTGCCTGGTAAATCATCAAATATCACCTACTTACTCAATTCTATGAAGAAATAAACTAATACCTTAAGTGATCTTATACCTAGTTTAGGAGACAAATTAAAAAGTTTGTGTGATGCAAAAATTAGCTATGCTACTATATGCCAATAGTGGTTTACCTTAAATAGAAATCAAGAAAGCAGTAACATTCACAGTAATTGCAAAAATAGCTAGAAATAAATGTATTAAAAGAGGTGAAGGAGGGCTGGGGATGTAGCTCAGTTGGTAGATAGAGTGCTTGCCTTGCATGTACAAGGCCCTGGGTTCAATCCCCAGCACCACAAAAAAAAAAAAAAAAAAAAAAAAAAAAAAAGAAGTGAAAGGACCCTACAAGGAAATGTATTGGTGAAAGAATTTAAGGAGGGAAGGGCACAAAAATAGCAGGAAGACATCTCATGTTCATTGATTGGAAGAATCAATATTGTTAAAATGTATATACTACCCATTGTGATCTACAGATTCAGTGCAATCCCTATCAAAACACCAGTTTTCCCTGAACTAGAACAGTCCTAGGATTTGTATGTAAAACTTAATTTATAAAATATCACATTGTATTCCATTAATATGTATAGTCTTTGTTCTTTTATTTATCAGTTAAAAATAAAAAAAAAATATGGAGACAAAATCATTGGTTTAGATCAGGCTCTAGCTGGTTAAAATCCTTAGTAAGGATGCTATTATCGTGACTTGCTATTCTTTGTGTGTGTGTCTAGGGGTATTGGGGTTTGAACTCAGGGGCACTTAACCATTGAGCTACATCCTCAGCCCTTCTTATTTATTTTTAAATTTTGAGACAGGGTCTCAGTTGCCTAGGTTGATCTTCAATTTTCAGCCTCCTAAGGCACAGAAATTATAGTTATGCCCCACCATACCTGGCTCTTGCTATTCTTTTTATTATTTATATTTTTGTGGTACTGGTGATTGAACCCACTGCCTCACTCATGTTAGGGAAGTGCTTTACCACTGAGCTACATTGCCCTTGCTATTGCTAGTATTTTCTGTAACATCTTGTCATGTTGTGTCACTATTTTTTAAAACATTTCTCCTACCAAAATAATGGTTGTATAGTGACTGGAGGAAACAATTAACCCTTACTGGGAACATACTGTTGAAAAATATTAAGATATTGACTAAGCCCTGCTTTCTAACCATTTTCTTGTTTCTCAAATATGGCCTTATTCTCTCTGTATAAGGTCATCTCTTTTCCTCTTCCATGTGACCTGACTTTCTGGGAATGAACCTTCCCAGGTCTGAAGGAACAAGATCTAATAAAAATCAACACATGAACCAAAGATTTATCATCAGTGCTTCCTGTTAAAGAGATCATGATCAAAACATAAGAAATATGAAAATACAAAGAAAATTATAGTGAAAGCAACATTGAAAGTATTTCTCAAAATGGAGGCAGGAGGCCATTATGAAAGCTGTACTAGCAGCTTCCTGGAATGTGAATTGTGGTTACCCACACACTTTGACCACAGACATCTGGAATGGTCTAAATTATTGGAAAATTAAATTGTACCCAGAGGCTCAAAGTATATATCAAGAGATTATTGGATATTTCTATTCTGTTTATACATTCTTTTTTTAAAATCTCCTATTGGTCACATAACTCATGTTCCTGTTCTTATTCCAAATATAAGCTTCACTTTTCCTTCATTCCTTGGAACACTGATTCAGAAATATCTGAAATCATGTCTCCTGAATTGCAGTTCATAAGATCCCAAATAATGTCCTTTTACTTAAAAATCTAGAGATAATTTATTTTACATTCATGTATTATTACAGCATAACATAGAGAAATCAAAAGAATGTCTTGCTGGCAATGTTCCTATGATAACATCAAGTGAGAGAGTATTTCCTTTTTCATCACAAATTTTAGTAATTTAAGTTTTCTTTCTCTTTTTCTTCTTTTGCATAGTTAAGAGTTTATCAATTTTATTTATTTATTTTTCAAAGAACCTTTCATTTTATCTTTTTTTAATTGTTTCTTTTCTTTTGATTTCATTAATTTCAGCTCTGATTTTAAATTATTTCCTGTCTTTTACTGCTTTTGGTGTTGGTTTGTTCTTCTTTTTCTAGAGCTTTCAGATATAATGTTAGGTCATTCATTTGTTGACTTTTATTATTTTAATGAATGAGTTCAATGCAATAAACTTTCCTCTTAGACTGCCTTCATAGTGTCCCAGAGATTTTTTTTTACATGGACACAATACATTTATTTGGTTTATTTATTTATTTTTTTGTGGTGCTGAGGATTGAACCCAGGGCCTTACATGTGTGAGGCAAGAGCTCTGCCACTGAGCCACAACCCTAGCCCAGAGATTTTGATATATTGTATCAGTGCTCTCATTTACCTCTAAGTATTTTTTTAATTTCCTCCCTGATTTCTTTTGCTATCTATCCGCCATTCAATAGCATGTTATTTAGTCTCCAGGTGTTGGAGTAGCTTCTATTTTTTATTTTGTCATTGATTTCTTGTTTCACTCCATTATGTTCTGATAGAATGCAGAGTAGTGTTTCTGTTTGTTTGTTTGTTTTTTTTTTTTTTTGTATTTGCTAAGAGTTGTTGTGGCATAACCTATGGTCTATTTTAGAGAAGGATCTATGT
Source organism: Spermophilus citellus (assembly GCF_964194105.1). Classification (NCBI taxonomy): domain Eukaryota; kingdom Metazoa; phylum Chordata; class Mammalia; order Rodentia; family Sciuridae; genus Spermophilus; species Spermophilus citellus. The sequence goes on from NC_138190.1 coordinate 77,694,777, forward strand.
GCTGCTGAGAAGAAAATGTATTCGCTTATTGATAAATGAAATATTCTATATATGTCTGTTAAGTCTAAATTATTGATTGTATTATTGAATTCTATAGTTTCTGTCGATCTTATTTATTTTTTCAAAGAACCAACTTTTAGTTTTGTTAATTTTTTCAATAGTTTCTTTTGTTTCAATTTCATTGATTTCCGCTCTGATTTTAATTATTTCTTGCCTTCTGCTACATTTGCTGTTGTTTTGCTCTTCCTTTTCTAGGGCTTTGAGATGAAGTGTGAGCTCATTTATTTGTTGGTTTTTTCTTTTTTTGAGGAATGACCACCAGGTGATGAATTTTCCTCTTAAAACTGCTTTCATTGTGTCCCATAGATTCCGATATGTTGTGTCTGTATTTTCATTTATCTCTAAGAATTTTTTGATTTCCTCCTTTATGTCTTCTGTAACCCATTGATCATTCAGTAACATATTGTTCATTTTCCATGTGATGTAGGATTTTTCCTTCCTTCTTTTATCATTGATTTCCAGTTTCATTCCATTATGATCAGATAAAATGCATGGTATTATCTCCACCCCTTTATATTTACTGAGGGTTGCCCTATGGCATAATATATGGTCTATTTTTGAGAAGGATCCATGTGCTGCTGAGAAAAAAATATATCCATTTGATGATGGTTGATATATTCTATATATGTCAGTTAAGTCTAGGTTATTGATTGTGATATTGAGTTCTATAGTTTCTTTATTCAACTTTTGTTTGGAGGATCTGTCCAATGGTGAGAGAGGTGTGTTGAAGTCACCCATAATTATTGTGTTGTGGTCTATTTGATTCTTGAACTTGAGGAGAATTTGTTTTATGAATGTCGCAGCACCATTATTTGGTGCATAAATATTGATAATTGTTATGTCTTGTTGGTGAATGGTTCCTTTTAACAGTATATAATGTCCTTCTTTATCCCTTTTGATTAACTTAGTCTTGAAGTCGATTTTATTCGATATGAGGATGGCCACCCCTGCTTGCTTACGAGGACCATGTGCGTGGTATATTTTTTCCCATCCTTTCACCTTCAGCCTGTGTATGTCTTTTCCAATCAGATGTGTCTCCTGGAGGCAGCATATTGTTGGATTTGTTTTTTTAATCCATGATACCAGCCTATGTCGCTTTATTGGAGAGTTTAAGCCATTAACATTCAGAGTTACTATTGATATATGGTTTGTACTTCCAGTCATGTTTGATTATTTATCCTTTTTTAAAAAAAAAATTTAGTTTGTTTCTCCCTGATTATCTTTCTCCTCGCCCTCTGTCTTTACCGAGGCCCTTCCCACTGATGGTTTTGGTTATTGTTTTTCATTTCTTCCTCGTGTAGTGTTTTGCTCAAAATGCTTTGCAATGCTGGTTTTCTGGCTGCAAATTCTTTTAACTTTTGTTTATCATGAAAGATTTTTATTTTGTGTTGTCATACCTCAAGCTTAATTTTGCTGGATACAGAATTCTTGGTTGGCATCCATTGTCTCTCAGTGTTTGAAATACATTGTTCCATGACCTTCTTGCTTTCAGTGTCTGTGATGAAAAATCCGTTGTTAACCTTATTGGTTTACACCTGAATGTAATCTGTCTCCTTTCTCTTGTAGCTTTTAATATTTTCTCTTTGTTCTGTATATTGGATATCTTCATAACAATGTGTCTTGGCGTTGGTCTACTGTGATTTTGTGTGCTCGGTGTCTTGTATGCATCTTCAATTTGTATATCTGTTTCCTTTTTTATTTCTGGAAAGTTTTCTGTAATTATTTCATTTAGCAGGTTACTCATTCCCTTGGTTTGAATCTCTGTACCTTCTTCTATCCCGATGACTCGTAAGTTTGTTTTTTTTATGTTATCCCATAACTCTTGGATGTTTTTCTCGTGATTTTTTACCAGCCTTTCTGAGTTGGCTAGACTCTTTTCAAGATGATATATTTTGTCTTCATTATCTGACGTTCTGGCTTCTACTTGCTCCACTCTGTTAGTGATACTCTCAATTGAGTTTTTAATTTGGTTTATCGTTTCCTTCATTTCTAGAATTATTGTTTGATTATTTTTTATAATCTCTATCTCCTGATAAAGATGCTTAACTTCTTCTTTTATCTGTTTATGTAATTCATTCTCAATGTGTTCTTTCGCTGCTTGAATTTGCTGTCTTGTATCCTCTTTAAGGTTCCATTCCATCTGTCTAAGGTGTTCCTTGAGTTCTTTATATGACCATTTTTCTGATGACTCTAGGTCCTCCTGAATATTTAGGCTGTCCTGCATTGTTTGTACTCCTTTTCTTCCTTGCTTTTTGAAGCTGCTCATGTTACTTCTTGTTCTGTTTGACTGATGAGTTACTGTTTACTTCTGTAAATTTATTTGATGCTGTAGCCGCAGGTTTCAATGAAGTTATCTCCTCCGCCGCAGTCTGATGATGTCAGTTCTCTGCCATGGTGGTGTCTCTTGCAAATGGCGACAGTTCGTTTCCCTTTGCCGGGCGACCAATGCAACGGGTGGGTCCTTACTGTCTCTCCCAAGCCCCGTTTCAAACCTGTGGCCACTACCTATGAAGGCTCGGTAGGCATTTACCTCTGTAGGATCAGAAGGGCTGACCAGTTGTTTCAGCCAGATGGATTAGTGCTAAGTCACAGCTGTTTGTCTGCGGGAAGCAGGCAAACGGGAGCTTGAATTCAGCCGATCTGGGCTCAGTGTGTGTTCTGAGAGGCCCAGACTGTTCGCCCCAGATCCATGTCAGCTCAGCATTGCCTAGTGATCCTGAGCAAACAGATTTAGGTTATTTACGACTCCCTATGCCTGCACAGCTGTAGAGGTCAGGGACTTGATCTCTCTGCGCCCGCTGCCATGTTGGAATCTCTGTTGCTGTAAGTTTAATTGCTGTATAATATTGAATTGTACAACCACCACAATTTATTCATCTACACTCCAATTGACAGGTATTTGAATTGTTTCCAGGATTTTTCCCTATTTCAGTGCTACTATGAGCAATTTTGTATAGGAGATTTTGTACATGTATAGGCATTTTTCTCAGGTATGTATCTAAAGGAACTGTAGGATTATTGGCTGTACACATAGTTTAAATGTTACATATACAAAATGTATAAACAATCTGTAAGAAATCTTGTGGACAATCCTTTGTATTGTCATATTTTAATTTTGCTACTAAAATTGGTATATAATTGTATCTAATTTTTGGGATTGATTTCCATTTCCCCAATTCCTAATGACATTGAATGCCTTTTTAAATGTTTATTAGCACAGGGTGTGGTGAGGCACACCTGTAATCCCAGAAGCTGAGGAGGTTAAGGCAGGGGGATCCTGAGTTCATAGCCAGCCACAGCATTTTCGTGAGGCTGTACACAACTCACCAAGACCCTGTCTATAAATAAATATTAAAAAGGGCTGGGGATGTTGCTCAGTGGTTAAGCGCACTTGAGTTCAGTCCCTGGTACCAAAAAAGAAAAAAAAAAAGTTTGTTGGCTTTATGGGTTATCTTGTATAAAATACTTATTTATAACTTTAGTCATTTTTTCTGTTGGGTTGTTAATTCTCTTTTTTAATTATTATTTTTAAATTGACAAATAAAATTGTATGTATTTGTCATGTACAATGTGAAGTGTTGGAGTATATGTACATTGTGGAGTGGTTGAATCTAGTTAATCAATTACTTCATATGATTATTATATAATATCCATTCTATCTACATTTTTCAAGAACTCAATGTATCATAATTAACTGAGGTTACCCTGCTGTACAAGAGATATCTTGTGCTTAGAACTAACTAACACTGTCCACAATGCCCCTTGCCCTGCAACCTCTCTTTTTTGTGTGGTGCTGGGGATTAAACCCAGAGCCTTGTGCATGCTAGACAAGCACTCTACCAATTGAGCTATATCCCCAAGCCACTCTGTAACCTCTCCAGACTCTGAAAACCACCATTCTACTCTCTTCTTCTTTTGAAATGAAATGGAAAAACATGTATTAAAATATCCACAGAAGAACAATTGAAAAAGAAAAGTTCAAAAAATAATAATGAACTTATTGGGTTTTTTTTTTCTAGCTGGATACATTTCCATTGAGAAACTAGGTAGTTATGAATTTTAATATCTTAAGTTATTTATTTTAGGTGTTCCCTTACAAATTCACACATAATTTTAAGAGGTCTCATTCTGCCAGTAACAAGTCATGGGAAGGGCAGGTCTGCCACATGGATGTTGTCTACAGCCAGGCACCAGAATGCTGAGGCACAGGGGAAAGGGAAAAAAAATCTAAAGGAGGTGGTTTGTGGAAGTTAGAAGACCCTGGAGTGAGAGACTCCGCTTTGAGATGTTTGCAACAGGGAAGCCTGCCAGCAGACCAAGCGAGAGATACTGGAAGCTGACTGCCTTTGTGGTGTAGAGGGTTTACTGTGAGGGCCTGGAGAAGAAATCTTCTGCCACTAGGGAGAGTGATTACATTACAAGATGTCTGCTGGGACAGGAAGGCAATGAAGTCAAGCACAGGAAGGAGGTGATGTGGGCAGAGAGGGAGAAAAGACTACAAATGTCATTTGAGGGCTGGAGATGTGGCTCAAGCGGTAGCGCGCTCGCCTGGCATGCGTGCGGCCCGGGTTCGATCCTCAGCACCACATACCAACAAAGATGTTGTGTCCGCTGAGAACTAAAAAAATAAATAAATATTAAAAAAAATTCTCTCTCTCTCTCTCTCCTCTCTCACTCTCTTTAAAAAAAATGTCATTTGAGTGTACTCTCCACAAAGCACCAGCTTCACAAACACACCATCTTGGTACCAAAAGAAGAAATTAGGGCTCTTGCTGTGAGGAAGTATCAGGAATGTATAGTTCATTCACAGGAACATCTTACAGAGAATGCCCCCTTTCTCAGTAAAAGCTGTCAGGAAGTATCACATTTTGTAAATGCACACACTTGGACTCTTGACATTTGTACCATTTCCCCCTTAAACATGGCCTTTATCAGCCGCATCATTCCCAAAGTCTCTGGAAGTGTCACTGTCTTGACATGATTTTGAAGAATGCATTCCTTCTCTCTTTCCCCTTGAAGCACATAGAAGAGGTCTTCTAAAGACTGCTATAGTTTTCAAAATGGGTGCAAAAAAGCTTTAGGGTACAAGACAAAGGATATCACTTTGCAGAAATGGCTAAGAGGAGGCCACAGAGGAGGCACAGGACACAGGATGAATGCCTCTGATTCCAGGTGGAATGTGCAGGATGGCCCACCCATTCTTGCTTGCTTACATATACATGTAATAGCAACAGACAATTTCTCAGAAAATAAAAGACTTCATGTACAGGACAGTTAGTTTTAAAACTTCTATGGCCTGTCTCTATTTTATCATCTCATGTACCTTTAAACCTAAACCTTACATTATTACCTTTATAATCCTCTTAGGATTCAACTTTCAAACACTCTCCAAAAAGTGACTGAGGTGGGAAGGAAGAGAAAGCAGCACATGGGGGAGGACCTCAACTAAATGGGAAGAAGCCATTCATTACCTCTCATTCGCACTTATCAACATATTCTATAGGCCAACTAGATGGCATTAATCCCATAACCATGGGCTTCCAGACAGTTTTAATGGAAAAATTATTTTAAAACATTCCTAGTAAAACATGAATACTCACAGACTTTAGGTGGGGAAAGAGGTGGTCAATGGTAGAAAATGAGTTTTGGGGAGAAAAATCACCTCTATTTTTCTTTTTTTAAAAATTTTTATTATTAGTTGTTCAAAACATTACAAATCTCTTGACATATCATATTTCATACATTTGATTCAAGTGGGTTATGAACTCCCATTTTTACCCCAAATACAGATTGCAGAATCACATCAGTTACACATCAACACTTTTACATATTGCCATACTAGTGTCTGTTGTATTCTGCTGCCTTTCCTATCCTCTACTATCCCCCCTCCCCTCCCCTCCCCTCCCATCTTCTCTCTCTACCCCATCTACTGTAATTCATTTCTCTCCCTTGTTTTATTCTTTTTCCCTTTCCCCTCACTTCCTCTTATATGTAATTTTGTATAACAATGAGGGTCTCCTTCCATTTCCATGCAATTTCCCTTCTCTCTCCCTTTCCCTCCCACCTCTCATCCCTGTTTAATGGTAATCTTCTTCTCATGCTCTTCCTCCCTGCTCTGTTCTTAGTTGCTCTCCTTATATCAAAGAAGACATTTGACATTTGTTTTTTAGGTATTGGCTAGCTTCACTTAGCATAATCTGCTCTAATGCCATCCATTTCCCTTCATATGCCATGATTTTGTCATTTTTTTGTGCTGAGTAATACTCCATTGTGTATAAATGCCACTTTTTTTGTCCATTCATCTATTGAAGGGCACCTAGGTTGGTTCCACAGTCTAGCTATTGTGAATTGTGTTGCTATGAATATCAATGTAGCAATATCCCTATAGTATGCTCTTTTAAGGTCTTTAGGGAATAGTCCGGGAAGGGGAATAGCTGGGTCAAATGGTGGTTCCATTCCCAGCTTTCCAAGAAATCTCCATATTGCTTTCCAAATTGGCCGCACCAATTTGCAGTCCCACCAGCAATGAACAAGTGTACCCTTTTCCCCACATCCTCGCCAGCACTTGTTGTTGTTTGACTTCATAATGGCTGCCAATCTTACTGGAGTGAGATGGTATCTTAGGGTGGTTTTGATTCACATTTCTCTGACTGCTAGAGATGGTGAGCATTTTTTCATGTACTTGTTGATTGTTTGTATGTCCTCCTCTGAGAAGTGTCTGTTCAGGTCCTTGGCCCATTTTTTGATTGGGTTATTTGTTATCTTATTGTTTAATTTTTTTAGTTCTTTGTATACTCTGGATATTAGGGCTCTATCTGAAGTGTGAGGAGTAAAAATTTGTTCCACCTCTATTTTTCTTCATCTCATTATTTATCAATTCCAAGTAATGGGAGGGCAGTAGAAAAAAAAACAAAATAATCAGAAAGCTCCCAAATGGGAACTGAGAAGAGAATCTTAAAGTAGCAGTCCTGGGCTAGAGATGTGGCTCAAGTGGTAGCGCACTCGCCTGGCATGTGTCCGGCCCAGGTTCGATCCTTAGCACCACATACAAACAAAGATGATGTGTCCGCCGAAAACTAAAAAATAAATATTAAAATTCTCTCTCTCTCTCTCAAAAATAAATAAATAAATAAATAAACTTTAAAAAAATTCTTTTTTTAAAAAAAATAAAGTAGCAGTCCTAACCCTACGTGAGTTTTAAAAATGGTTTTTACAAAACCATTTGTAGTTGGGTCATCTGGCCCAGTCACTGTGGCTATAAAACCAGGGCTAAGCATAACTTTGAAAGACACTGAAACTGGAGGAAACTTGTCACAAACACCCTATCAGCTGCGAAACTGCTTGTGTCACCAGCAGACTGGTGTAAATATTCAGGGTCTGACTAAGACTCCAGAGCTGCTCAACCTGATCAGCCATGATATTTTTCCCATGCTTGAGAATGCAGAGCTGTACTTCAACATGGAACATGGCTACCTGGAGGGCATGGTGTGAGGATGCAAAGCCAGTCTAGAAAGACTGTATCAACCTGGTCCAGTGTGAGACACTTGAAGATCTGAAAATTCATCTCCAGACTACTGAGTATGGCAACTTCTTAGCTAATCAAGTGAATTCTCATACTGTTTCCAAAACTGACACTGAGATGAGGAAAAAGTTATGCAGAGAATTTGACTATTTTCAGAATCATTCCCTGTAGCCCCAAGGCACATTTTTAACTTACATGATGTAAGTTATGGCAGGAAGCTCTAATAAGCCCCATTGTGCCCATGCAGATGCCCCTAACAGTAACAGCAGGGTATTAGGCCCAAAGGGACTTAAGACTTTTCTCATTATTTGTACATTTGAATGCATTTAAATTTTAGCAATAAGCTCACAGCCACATTTTCACATTATAAAAAATGTATCATAAATTTGTAAAGATTTTGTAGGTGATACTGGCCTCCTTATAAAGACATGTTTTCATTTTAAAGATAATTAAGTGGTACTTTATGCTTAAGGCAAATTTTATGTAGCACTTTTTACATTATTTGTGAGAGTAGGGTTGAACAAACTGTTCTTCATGTTAATTCTACCTCTCCTCATTCCCCTTGGGACAGTATAAGTGTCCCCTGTCATAGTTACATATGTGTTATTTTTATCCATCACCGGTGGTTCCAGCCTTTTAATGTATTGGCTCCTCATTCTAATAAACCTTTGGCAATAATAAATGCTAGAGAGGATGTAGAGAAAAAGGAACACTATTTACACTGTTGGTGGGAATGTAAATTAGTACAACTACTACTATGTATTTTTCAAAAGACTAGGGATGGAATCACCATATGACCCAGCTATGCTACTCCTCAGTATTTAACCTAAGGATTTAAAGTCACCATAGTGTAGCAATACATAAATGCCCATGTTTATAGCAGCAAAATTCACAGTAGCCAAATTATGAAACCAGCCTATGTACAGTGGATGAATCAATAAAGAAAATGTGGTATGTATACACAATGGAGTTTTGAGCCACAAATAAAAAGAAAATTATGGCATTTACAAGAAAATGGATGGAACTTGAGAACATTATGTTAAGTGAAATTAAACTAAACTTAGAAGGTCAAGGGTTGTATGTTTTCTCTCATATATGGTAAAAAGGGAAAGAAAGGTATGGGTACATCTCTTAAAAATCAAAGGGAGATCAGCAGATTAGAAGAAAGGGACCAGGGGAAGGGAGGAGAAGAGGGAAAAGGGAAATATTGGGAAATGATATGGGCCAAATTATATCATTATATTGTGTGCATGTATGAATATGAAACAGCAAAACCCACCATTATGTACAACTATAATGTACTATTAAAAAATAAGGGACAACATTTGAACTCCCACATCATAATAAATTGTACTTCTATTAATCTAATGAATAGATTATATCCAGTGCCTAAATGAGCCATTTGAAATACCTTTGTGCCTCTCTAATTCTCCTAGCTGACAAACTAGGGAAAAAGGTCTGTAGTAGACAGGTTGTTTATTATGTAGATAAAATTTGGATGTGAGGTAAAAAAAAATGATGACTACTAGGTCCAAGCCCTATATTTGTGCTGGAAACCCAGACACTCAATATATTTGTGGAAAGATGTTAACAATGAAGCAAAGGCTGGATTGTATAAGCCAAAAATTAGTCAAAAGGAAACAAATGAATAGGGCTTCCTGGCAAACTCTGGGCTCAGCAGTAGAGATAGGAAATTAGAAAAATGTATATAAATAAAAGAAACTGGGCCTTGGAGCGCATGAGTGCAAGAGGGCTCTGGGAGATGATCTAGGATGTTTAGAGGCAGATTCCAAGAGAAGAGAAAGGCTAAATGAGCAGATTGAAGAGGCACCTTCTAAAGGGTAGTTTCACATCTGCATCTTTAACTGGTATCATGTAAAATAATGGTGCTGCCTTAAGGATCAGGCAGAAGAATTAATTTTTCTGATCAGGAAGATGCTCCTTCTGTTCCCCTATCCCTTCCTCCATCCTTCCTTTCCTCCATCATCCATTCTTCCTTTTTACAAATTTACAAATTCTTCCATTTACAAGGGGTTTGCCCTTGAGTTTGGTAAACAAGAGATTGCAATTAAGAATATCCAAATGTGTCTGCTGAATTGAATAAATATAGATGAACTCTAATTGCTACATATGATTTTAATATTGAGGGGAAAATAATATGCCAGTCAGCAAGATGTCTCACAATGTAGCAGATACTTCTTGGAACCTAAATATGACAGCCAGAAAAATCCGTGGACCAGAACTGAAATCCCAGGGGTTTGGACATGAAGAAAAATCAATGTAAACATTATATTATTCATATTGGTCAAAACCAGAAGGAAAGAAATTCTCTCCTGTTCAGGATTTCATATTACATTATGCTATGTGAGGATCAATTTCATGAATACTATCATTTTAAAGATACGTTTTTCAATTGTAGTTGACCCAATACCTTTATTTTATTTATTTCTTTTTATGTGGTGCTCCTCAGCAAACCAAACCTAGTGCCTCATGCATGCTAGGCAAGCACTCTACCACTGAGCCACAACCTCAGCCCTGAGCCACAACCCTAGACCATGAATACTATCTTTTAAACAAAGGGAGGATTGAGGGTGTGGCTCAGTGGTAGGGTGGCAGAAGCCCCTGCATGGCACAATCTCTAGCACTAACCCCCCCCCCCAAATGATTATAACCTTCCAAGACTTTAGAAAAGCATAAAATTTGTTATTATTCTGCCCTCCCCGACCTAGGCTTTGCCCCCTCTCTAGAAAAAATATTTAGCTTATGTGAGTCTACTGGTATACATTCTATCTTCTCACCCCACATTTCAAATGTATACAAATAATATCATTTTCCTTCTTTACTTTTTCTCCTCTAAATAATTCTTAGAAATATCCTTGCAAACTTCATTTAAAAAAAATAACTGCAGCATTCTGTTTTGTAGGTGTAATGGGTTCATTTGCCAGTCGTCTATTGACAAGTAGCTAAATTATCTTTTCTATTACATTTGCTAATTTCTATGAAGTTATTTTTTTTTTCAGTGCTAGAGATTAAGCCCAGGGCCTCAAATTTATACATACTAGGTAAGCACTCTACAACTGAATTCCAGCCATCTATGCAGGTCTGTCTACCTTCCTTCACTCCTTCCCTCCATCTCTCCCTTTCTCTCTCTCTCTCTCTCTCTCTCTCTCTCTCCCCCTCCCTCCCTCCCTCTTTTCTGTCTTTCTTTCTTGTTGAGAGCCATACCCGAAGGGGCCCCAGCAAACTTTCAGACTGCCAGCTGATGATTGGCTCACAGCGGCCCCAGCAACATCTAGCTGATTGGCTCCTCTGCGGTGATGCTCATTGGGCTGTTTCCCCGCCCTTTCAGACTACTGAGCTGCTAATTGGGGGACTTTTTGGCTCCGCCCACACGACCCAGCCAATCGGCCTCAAGAGCAGGAGGAGTGGGGGAGGTTGAGAGGCTTGTGGGAAGCCGGTGGTGGCAGTTGGGCTCTGAAAGTTTTTCCTGAGGAGCTGTTTTGTTTGGCGTGTGTGGTTCTAAAAATAAAGTTAGTTTCTTTTGACAAGTGGCTCCTGAATTGTGCCCAGCCAGACTGCAGCACTTTCTGATCAAACCCAGGGTCGCTCTTTTATTTCTTCTGAGATAAGGTTTTGCTAAGGCTGGCCTCAAACTTGTGATCGTCCTACCTTTGCCTCTCAAGTAGCTAGGATTACAGGTATGTGCCACAGTCTGGCTGGGCACAATTCAGGAGCCACTTGTCAAAAGAAACTAACTTTATTTTTAGAACTACAAACGGCAAACAAAACAGCTCCTCAGGGAAAAACCCTCAGAGCCCAACTGCCACCACCGGCTTCCCACAAGCCTCTCACCCCCACACAACCCTCACCACCTCCCACAATCCTCCTGCTCTTGAGACTGATTGGCTGGGTCGCATGGGCAGAGCCAAAGAAGTCCCCCAATGAGCAGCTCCGTGGTCTGAAAGGGCAGGGAAACAGCCCAATGAGCATCACCGCAGAGGAGCCAATCAGCTAGATGTTGCTGGGGCCGCTGTGAGCCAATCATCAGCTGGCAGTCTGAAAGGGCGGGGAAACAGCCCAATGAGCATTACCGCAGAGGAGCCAATCAGCTAGATGTTGCTGGGGCCGCTGTGAGCCAATCATCAGCGGGCAGCTGGAAGTTTGGTGGCAGCTGGAAGTTTGCTGGGGCCCCTTTGGCTGTGGCTCTCAACAGGTATGTGCCACTATGCCTGGCTATGCAGATCTTGAATTTATTTCTAAGTTCATTTTATAGCAACAGAAGTGGTGAATCAAAGGAATGTGCATTTTTATTTTGGTAAGTGTTGCTAAATTGTTCTCAGCAAAAGTAGCACCAGTTTGCTTCCCCAAAACTTTACATGAGAAGGCTGTGTCATCACACCATGGCCAACACTGGATACTCTTTTAGGTTTTTGCCAGCCCAATAGGCTAAAAAATGGTATCCTTTTGCTTCAATTTATAATTCTTTATAAGTAAAATTGATTATTTAATATTTTTAATTTGTGTACTTGCTATCTGACCAAATTACCTATTTTTATTGGAGTTTTCAGAACTTCTTAATTGATATGTAAGTTTTTTTGTAAATTAAGAAAGATAGCCCTTCATAGTACATGTTTAAAAATCATTTTCTTGGTTTGAGACAATTTATAGTATTTATTATTATTTTGCTTTAGAAACATTAACATTTTGGTGCTGGGGAATTAAACCCAAGGCTTCATGCATGCTCAGCAGGTGCTCTTCCATTGAGCTGCCCTCCAGGGAGCATTTTTTAATTAGTTTTAGTGATCAGTATTTTCATCTGTTGGCTTCTGGATATTTTATAGTATCCAACTTAGAAAGGCATTTTTAATTTCAAAATCATACATAAATTCACCTGTCTTTTCTTCCTTTCAAAAATACCTTGATACCCAAATATATGTTTATATTTTTTCCCCTAAAGGTTTTTGAGGTATAGGGAAGCTGTTGTGACAGCCAGGCCCTGACTGCCTGATGCTGCCTCTGAAACTTTAGGAGGGAAGGTGATCCTCTGCAGAGTGCACTGGGACACTGGGAAATGCAATCTAGCAAGGCCTGTTTCACTTACTTGGAAGGGAGGCAACTCCTTTCTTTGGCTTCTTCTGTATGATGACTGACTTCAAGCAGGAAGAACCTCAGCAAAGAATGAACTGATACCTTTTGCCTCCAAACAGTGCAGTAATCCTCAAGCAAAACCTGGATTTTCTGCTTTAATCATCTTTATGGTATTGCTCTAAAGTACCTAGAAGGAGGGACCTCTGGCATTTATTATTTGCTAACCTTGCTATTATGAATCCATAAACTGATTTTATATGATTAAAGGGTTAAAATAGGTTTACATAACATTTAAAGCTAAAAGTTACCCCATATTTTAGAAAATCTTCAACACAAACTTCTCAAACTGTCTTCAAGTGGCATAGTTAATTGATGCTCTCTAATAGGTATAACCAAATGGTTCTGACACTATATTAAAGGCCATCCTGGCTATGCTTCCATGGTAGTATTTCCATTCTTCAGTTACTACAAATGTTAAGATTGGTTGATTCCTTCAATAAAAAGCCACATCCATTAGAAATACAAAAAGATCTGCTACAATTACCATTAATGCAAACCGTTTACATAATGGTGATAGGAATGTTTCTGAAATGTCCCAATTATACATGACTCCTAAAACATGTACAAGAACAGGAAGACAATTTATACATATGTAGAATCATACCTACTATATGTCAATTTTTTTCTTTCGTTTCCTATGTTTTGGGGTCATGTCCAGAAAATCATTACCTGTATCAATGTCTTGAAGGACTTTCCCTATTTTTTTTCCAGTTCCAGCACCATTTTTTGATGAAACTGTCTTTTCTTCAATGTATGTTCTCTGTAACTTTATAAAACAATCAGTTTGTTGCAGGTGTGTGGATTATTTTCTATTTTTATTCTATTTCTTTTTTTTTTCTTTTTAGAATTTTTTAAAATATTTATTTTTTAGTTTTCGGTGGACACAACATCTTTGTTTGTATGTGGTGCTGAGGATCGAACCCAGGCCGCATGCATGCCAGGCGAGCGCGCTACCACTTGAGCCACATCCCCAGCCCCTTTATTCTATTTCTTTATGTGTCAGTTTTTACGACAGTACATGCTGTCTTGGTTACTGTAGTTTTGTAGAATGTTCAGTTGTGTTACCTTCAGTTTTTTTCCCCCTAAATGTTGCTTTGTCTATTCTGGATCTCTTGTAGAGAGAATTTTTCAAATGAGTTTTAGGATTGCTTTTTTCTGTGAAAAATGTATTCTGATGGTTATTGCAGGGAATCTCTAGATCACTTTGTGTAGTATGGTCATCTTAATAATATTAATTCTTCCTACCCATGAATATGGGATATTTTTCTATTTTTGTGTACACTTTGAATTTCTTTCATCAGTATGTTATAATTTCATTGTAGAAATCTTTCACTTCCTTACTTTATTACTTTTGTATTTTTATAGCTATTGTGACTGCATTTTTGTCACAGTTGTGAATAGGATTACTTTCTTGATTTCTTTTTCAGCAATTTTGTCATGGTGCTTAAATACTACTGTTTTTGTATGTTGATTTTGTATCCTAGAACTTTGCTGGATTCATTTGTCAGTTCTAATACCTTTTTGATGGACTTTTAGGTTTTCTATGTATAAAATAATGTCATTTGCCAAAAGAGATAATTTAACTTCTACCTTTCCAATTTGAATACCCTTTATTTCTCTTTCTTCCTAATTGCTCATGCTAACACTTCCAATACTATGTTGAATGAATGGTGAAAGTGGATATTCTTGACTTGTTTTAAATCTTAGAGAAACTAGTTCCAGCTTTTCCCTGTTCAGTATGATATTGGCTATGGTTTTCTTGTATATCATCTTTATTGTTTTGAGGTATGTTCCTTTTGTACCTAATTCATTGAGGGTTTTTGCATGAAGGGATGTTCACTCTTATCAAATACTTTTTCTGTGTCTGTTGACATGAACACACACACACACACACACACACACACACACACACACACATTATTTTGCAATGTTAGAAACCAAACTCAGGGCCTCGCACAAACTATGCAAGTGTTCTACCATTGGGCTATTTCCCCAAGCTTGAACATGTGACTTTTGCTCTTCTTTGTGTAGATGTTATGTTTATTGATTGATAAATGCTGTACCATCTTTGCATCCCTGGAGTAAATCCTACTTGATCTTAGTATGTAAACTTTTTGATGTGTTGTTGGATTCTCTCTGCTAATATTTTGTTGAGAATTTTTGCATCTATTTTCTTTGAAGACAGTAGCCTGTCATTTTTTTTTTCTTTTTTAAAAATAATGTTATTGTATTTTTATACATTTATTTTATTTATTTTTATGTGATACTGAGTATTCAACCCATTGCCTCATACATGCCAGGAAAGCACTCTACCACTGAACTCTGTCATTTTCTTTTTGTGTGTGTTTGGGTATCAGGGTAGTCTAGTTTGGGTATCAAGGTAATGCTGGCCTTTTAGAAAGAATTTGACAGTGTCTTCAAATTTATTAAATAGTTTGAGAAAAATTAGAATTAGTTCTTCTTTAAGTGTTTTATAGAATGCAGCTATTAAGCCATCTAGTCATAGACTTTTCTTTAATGGGTGATAGTTAACTACTGCTTCAATCCTATCCCTTATTTTGGCCTGTTCAGAATTTTCTATTTCTTCTTCTTTCAATCTTTGTAGGTTGTATGTATCCAGAAATTTATTTATCCCAGGTTATCCAATTTGTTGGTGTATTGTTGTTTATAATATTTCCAATGATCCTCTAAACTCCTGGTTATTAGTTATAATGTCTCCTTTTTCATTTCTACTATTACTTATTTGAGTTTTCCATATACTTCCTTTTTAGTCTAGCTAAATATTTATATATATTTTACTTATATTTTCAAATACCTACCCATTCATGGATCCATTGCATGATTTTTGGGTCTCTATTTCATTTATTTCTGCTCTTATGTTTAGTATTTCTTCTCTTCAAGTAATTTGGGTTTGGTTAGTTATTCTTTCTAACTCCCTGAGGCACATTGTTTGCTTTTTAAATTTGAAATCTTTCTCTTTTAACTACATGTATTATTGCTAGAAGCTTATCTTTTAGTACCATTTTTGCTATATTCCACAGTGTTTTTAATATGTATTTTTTAGTTGTAGTTGGACACAATACTTTTATTTCACTTATTTATTTTTATGTGGTGCTAAGGATCAAACCCAAGGTCTTGCATGTGCCAGGTGAGTGGTCTACCACTGAGCCACAACCCCAGCCCTATATTCCACAGGTTTTGATATGTTGTATTTAATTTTCATTCATTTCAGGAAAATTTTTTTTGATTTCTATATTAATTTCTTCAATGATCCATTGGTTATTCTGGAGCATGTTACTCAATTTCCTTATATTTCTATATTTTTAAAATTGTTTTCTTGTTATTGATTTCTAATTTTATTTTGTTGTGGTCAGAGAAGTATACAATGATTTTAAATTTTAAAATTGTATTTTGTGGTCTATCACTTGATATATCGGAGAATGTTCCATGTAACAATGATAAGAATGTGTATTCTGAAGCTATTGAAGAAATATTCTCTAGATGTCTGTTAGGTCCATTTGCCCTATAGCATAGTTTAACTTCAGTGCATCTTTGTTAATTTTCTGCCAGAATGATCTGTCCATTAATGAAAGTGAGGTGTTTAAATATGGCTAATTCTGCTTACTTTTGAATTCCATTTGCCTGGAATATCTTATCCCATTCTTTCATTTAGAGTCTACGCATATTCTTAGAGGTGATAATTTATTGTAACATATATTTGGGACTTTTTAAAAAAAATATCCATTCAGTCACTTTATGTCTTTTAATTGGAGTATTTGATCTAGTTATATTTAAGAGAATTACAGATAGGTAAGGTCTTATCACTGCCATTTTAATACTTGTTTTCATAGTTTTATTTCAGTTGCCTTCCCTTCATTCTTCCCCTCTTACAATTTTCTTTTGTGGTTAAGTAATTTTCTCTAGTAGTGTATTTTATTTACTTGCTTGTTATTTTGGTGTATCTGTTATTGATTTCTGCTTTGTGTTTACCATGAGGATTAAAATATCTTGATTATAACAAGCTATTTTGAAATGATAGCAGAGCAACTAATCATGGTGATATGAAAAGAAATGGAAAAGAGGAAAAAATACTAATAAAAACTGGACTTGCACTCCATTCTTTCCCACATTTTCAATTTTTGGTGTACCATTTTACACATTTCTATATTGCTAATTTCTTAACATATTAATATAGTTTTAATTTTTTGTTTTCATTCTTCATATTAAAGTTATTAATCTTTTATGTACTATGTTTATAATATTGAAGCATTCTGAATTTATTTGCATAATTCCTCTGCTAGTGAGTTTTATGACTTCCAATATGTTCTTCTTACTAGCTTCTTTTCTTTTGAAGATATCCTTTTAGCATTTCTTGTAGCACAGGTCTGGTGGTGATAAATTCTCTCAGCTTTTGTTTCGGATTGTTTTTATCTTTCCTTTATTTCTAAACCATAACTTTGCTGGGTGAAAATGACAGTTTTTTTTTTAATTTAGTTGTCAATGGACCTTTATTTTTAATTTATATGCAGTGCTGAGAGTTGAACCCAGTGCCTCCCACATGCTAGGCAATGCTCTACCACTGAGCCACAACCCCAGCCCTGACGATTTTTTTTTTTCTTTCAGTACTGTGCAAATCATATACCACTCTTTCTGGACTGTAAGATTTCTTCTGAGAAGTCTGATTTCACCTAGCAGTCAGAGAAATGCAAATCAAAACCACCCTAAGATACCATCTCACTCCAGTAAGATTGGCAGCCACTATGAAGTCAAACAACAACAAGTGCTGGCGAGGATGTGGAGAAAAGGGTACTCTTGTACATTGCTGGTGGGACTGCAAATTGGTGCGGCCAATTTGGAAAGCAGTTTGGAGATTCCTGGGAAAGCTGGGAATGGAACCACCATTTGACCCTGCTATTGCCCTTCTCTGACTATTCCCTGAAGACCTTAAAAGAGCATGCTACAGGGATACTGCCACATCGATGTTCATAGCAGCACAATTCACAATAGCTAGACTGTGGAACCAACCCAGATGCCCTTCAATAGATGAATGGATAAAAAAAATGTGGAGTACTATGCAGCAATAAAAAATGACAAAATCATAGAATTTGCAGGGAAATGGATGGCACTAGAGCAGATTATGCTTAGTGAAGCTAGCCAATCCCTAAAAAACAAATACCAAATGTCTTCTTTGATATAATGAGAGCAACTATGAACAGAGCAGGGAGGAAGAGCAGGAAGAAAAGATTAACATTAAACAGAGACATGAGATGGGAGGGAAAGGGAGAGAAAAGGGAAATTGCATGGGAATGGAGGGAGACCCTCATTGTTATACAAAATTACATATAAGAGGTTGTGAGGGGAATGGGAAAATAAACAAGGAGAGAAATGAATTACAGTAGATGGGGTAGAGAGAGAAGATGGGAGGGGAGGGAAGGGGGGATAGTAGGGGATAGGAAAGGTAGCAGAATACAACAATTACTAATAGGGCATTATGTAAAATTGTGGATGTGTAACCGACGTGATTCTGCAATCTGCATTTGGGGTAAAATTGGGGGTTCATAACCCACTTCAATCTAATGTATGAAATATGATATGTCAAGAGCTTTGTAATGTTGTGAGCAACTAATAAAAAAAATAAAATAATAAAAAAAAGAAGTTTGATTTCAGGTGAATTGAGATGTTCTCATTTGTTATTAGTCTTTCTCTTGTTGTCTCAGGAATTTTTCACTTTTGGAATTTGATTATGTCTTGTGGTAGAATTGTTTGAACTAGTTCTAACTTGTGACCATGTATGGACAGTTGTATCTTTCTCTGGGAAGTTTTCTGTTATATCTTTGATTAAGCTTTATACCCTCCTTGGCATTCTCAAATTGCTTTTTAACCTTAACAATTAAAAATTCATTCAAAGCCATCCACAATTTCCTGTAAGCTTTCTTCATTTATCTCCAGTCCTTTTTCTATCTTCAGGCTCTCTACTTCTCTCCTCTGTTTGATCTATGCTTCTACTGATGTCTTCTATCACATTTTAAATTTCACTTAATGTATTTTTAAACTCAATTTGCTTGATTTTTAAAATATTTCTGTCTCTATTTTGAATTTTTATATCAGACTATTAAATAATTTCTTTCTTTTTTGAAGTTCATTGTTTCCTTAAAACAACTATTTTTAATTCTTTGAGAATTTTCAGATATCACATGCTAAATGGTCAATTTCTAGAGCCTGATTTTTTTTAGTAAGTAAAGTCATGATTCCTTGTAAGTTTTTGATGAGTGTTGGTATATGTATCACCTGTGTTTTGAAGGATTAGGCACTTTTTCAAGTTTTCATAATCTAGTTTTATTTGTACTTGTTCTTCCAGAAATTCTAAGTAGTATCATTTTCTCTGAGCCTGTGGCTATTTTCACTATTTCAGTACTAGAGGGTACACCAAGTCTAGTTTGTCCCAAATCTGTAGTTAGTGTCTTGTTCAGAATGAATTGAAAGAGTATTTGCAAAGGATAGTTCATTATCACAAATTTCTACCTGAGGCTGGAATTGACCCTGATGCTTCATCCACAGTCAAAAGCCTAAGGTCAGTTTGTATAAGATTCTACCTGGCTCTGAGCCTCATTGGGAGTTAGGCATGTATCAAGTCATATGCAATGACTTGATATTCACCTCTTTTTTCTTTCCCCAAGTAGAGAGTTACTCTCTTCATGTTGTGCTGAGATTGGAGGCTGGGGAAAGGGAATGGGATGGGCAGTCCCATGGCCACTAATGATGCAAAGCTAGATCACTCCTGAAGCCCATACCCTGCCAAGATCATTGCAGCATGTGGATAGAATAAAGGCCCACAATACTATGGGCTACCTGCTGTTGAGGTGAGCTTGCCACCCAATACTACTGCAACATATCCCAGGCTGGGTTATAAGTCCAACTGACAGAGACCATGGGTTTTCACCTGGCACTGAGTTATGTTCATAGATTCACATGTACTGGCCTGGGATCTACCCAAAGTTTTTACCGCCTTGAATGAAGTTCCAAGACACACTCCTGTGCTCACTTTCCTGACCTGTTCCCCTGACATTGGAGTCTTAGTCCTTGCTGTCTTCCAGAGTTTAGGGTTGGTTTGATGGAAGTCTCTTGGTGCTCAGGCTGACACTAAGCTGGGTCACACCATAGTCTCATAGCCTTAACAATGGTTGTATTTCCTAGGCCCATATGTGGCTGGAGGTGATGCAGGCTGAATTACCAGAGCACAAGCCCCTGACTAGTGTCGGGACTTATCCAGAGTCTCTGTGAATTCTGTTCTGGAGATAGGGGCTTCTAGGATTTAGTTAGTGCTGGGTCTCATTATAGAAGGCCTCACACAGGTCAAAAGCAAAGTCTTGTGCTATCTGTCTTATTCCTTAGTGGGTGGAGTTAGCTCATTGCTCTGCTGCCCAAAGTTGGGAGAGGAGTAATGGAAGCAGTCCTTTGGCCTCCTGGCAAAGGAGGGTCCAATGCTCAGTCAACTACTGGACTTAACTGTGGTACTGAATTCTAAATCAAAGGTCTGGACTTAATTCCCTTTCCCTCTCCCAAGTGGGAGATGTCCCTCTTTTTTGCTACTTGGAAGTTGGGGAGGAGTGACACAGGCAACTCTTTCCTCCCTGCCTTCATCATTGCTTCTTTTCTGATT
The DNA here is from genome assembly GCF_964194105.1 of Spermophilus citellus. Taxonomy (NCBI): domain Eukaryota; kingdom Metazoa; phylum Chordata; class Mammalia; order Rodentia; family Sciuridae; genus Spermophilus; species Spermophilus citellus. The sequence goes on from NC_138190.1 coordinate 77,715,167, forward strand.
ATGCTAATACCAGGCACCGTGGTATCTCACCTGGCTTCTTTAGCTTTTGTGAAAATGGATTGATGCATTAATCACTGAAAATTGGTGTTTCTTTAGGGAGGTGATTGCTGGAACATCTTACTCAGCTGCCATCTTGCTCCCAGTATGTTAATTAAATTTTTTATCTTAGCATTTCATTTTGAATAATTTCTGTTGCTATGATTTGGGGCTTAGTAATCTTTTCTCAATTTTATTTTTAAATTTTTGATAACATATAATAATCAAATTCAGCTATTGCAGGATTCTACCTGGCTCTGAGCCTCACCATGGAGGGACCAACCCAACTCTCCTGTGCAGTGACTTGGTGCCCACCTCCCTTTTCTTCCTCCAAGTTTGTGAAATATCACTGTGATATTTCAACACATGTGTAAAGCATGCAGTTATCAAATCATCTCCTTATCATTTCCTTATGTATGGAGCCTTTTGAGCTCCTCTCCTCGTTTTTCAAGCAAAATATAACAGGTTATTATAAGCTACAGTCATACCACTATGCTGTGGAACACTAGAGCTTATTCCTTCTATTTGTGTGTTGGTACCAATTATTCAACCACTCTTTATCTTCCCTCCTTTCAAACCTTTACAACCTGTGGTAGTCACAATTTTACATTCTGATTGGCTTTTTAGCTCTCACGCATTAAAGAGAGAACATGCAGTAGCTTTTTGTTATTTTGGCTTATTTAATTTAAAATAATATCATTCAGTCCCATTATCAACTTTGCTGAAAATGACAGGATTTTATGCTTCTCTATAGCTGAATAATATTTAGTTGTGTATCTATACCATATTTTCTTTATCCATTCTTCCTTCAATGGGCACCTAAGTTAACTCATTATCTTGGCTATTGTGAACAGTGCTACAGTAAGGCTTAATATTATTTTCTTCTGCAATGTCCAATTTATTGCAAGGTCTAAAAACTAGTCTGAGGGTCTGGGGTCGTGGCTCAGTGGTAGTGTGCTTACCTAGAATGTGTGAGGCACTGGGTTCAAGTCTCAGCATCATATACAAATAAATAAAATAAAGGTCCATCAACAACTAAGAATATATTTTAAAAAACTAGTCTGGGAATGAGTGAAATGCAGATAGAAAAGGGTCTGTTGAACTTGTATAGTGGATTAAATAGATACGGACTAACTATTTGGTTAGTGGAAATAAACTACTATCTGACACGTGATGGAACCCATAGTCCTTCTTGGGAAGCAAGCCTGAAACCAATGTCTATCAAAATTTACCAGCACTTTTATCATATTACTTATTCTATAATATCACTTATCAGTACTCAGTGAAAGATAATGACATATAATAAAATTATTAGTGCAAATGAAAGTTGGATGTTTTCCACTTGAATTTCTGATTTTTCTTTTTACAAAGAAAAAACTCTGAAATAGAAGATAATATTTAAACATTTCAATAAGTGTAAAAAATAGTTTCTTGCAAGATTGCCAAAGTAATTCCAGGATGATAGATTGTGAGAACAGAGAACTTATGCTTCATTTTTAACTAGACATGGATGCTACTCCATCTATTGTGAGAAAAAATATTTTAATGTCATGTATTAAAACAATTTTAATGAGTTTGTTTGTAATGTTTAGCAGTTCTGATTAGAAGGCAACCAACACAGGATATATTTTTTTTAAAACTTAGAAAGGTATTAAATGTCTTTCCATTTCTTTATTTCCATTTCCTCTATTTCCCATTATAGCAAAGTGGTATACATTACTATTTCTGCAGTAACAAAGTAATTACCAGGGCACAAACCAATAGCTGAGTACATTACTTTGAAAAAATTACCATGGAGAAGTTTGGTAAATACATTTTATTATTTGATATGAATGTAAGTTGACATGTAGAATTCATTTTTCTCATTTTGTTCTAAATAGAATTTGAAAATGCTGTTTTCTCATAACTCCAAAAAATTTGGAAAATATTCATTTAAAAAATTAAGGCTGGAAATAGTTTCCACAGAGATTCTAGTTTTGCATATCAATGGAAGTGTTTTTGTTTCTAAAATTATGAATTTTAAATACACATATTCCCTAAGGGAAGAAAATCTCATCTAATGTCACAGTGGATTTCTTGAATATTAAAGGCAGTTCTTTTGCTATTAGGTAAAAGTATTTTTTATTTAATTTTATTTTTTTTTATTGTTGGTTGTTCAAAACATTACATAGTTCTTGACATATCATATTTCACACTTTGATTCAAGTGGGTTATGAACTCCCATTTTTACCCCGTATACAGATTGCAGAATCACATCAGTTACACTTCCATTGATTTACATATTGACATACTCATGTCTGTTGTATTCTGCTGCCTTTCCTATCCTCTACTCTCCCCCCTCCCCTTCCCTCTTCTCTCTCTACCCCCTCTACTGTAATTCATTTCTCCCCCTTGTATTATTTTTCCTTTCCCCCTCACTTCCTCTTGTATGTAATTTTGTATAACCCTGAGGGTCTCCTTCCATTTCCATGCAATTTCCCTTCTCTCTCGCTTGTTTTAAAGAATTTCTACCAAATGAGTTTTACTTTTAACTAAGAGCTGAAATATCTAACAATTACTACATTTGATGTAACTTGTTTTAGAACTTCCTTAAGTGGAGAAAAGGCACAAAAATAGACTAATTGATTAGGAAGTGTTGAATTGCAACAGCACACAGAATGGCAACAAGTGCAAATCCTATCACAAGGATCAGAACAAATGTATCGTCACTCATCTCTATTCTGTGCTTTTCATCTTTCTCTTCACTAGGGTTGTTTCCTCCCTTTCCTCCCCCACCTTTACCAGGCCCCTGCTGTTGCTTATGAGTTGAGAAAAGAGTACTGGGACTATATGGTCCCCAGATTTCTTGCATCCCAGCAGAATTTTGATATTGGCGTCCAGCACAGACCCTGAAGCGATAATGTGAATTTGTGACGAAGTTGGAAAAGGAGAATGAAGTGTTCGGTCCTTTGTAAATCTAAAGGAAAAAAAAGTTAAAATGAAAATTATTCATTTATCTATCTAACTGTGTACCTATATTTTTGATAACAGGAAAGATATGAATCTATTCATTTCAAGAACATTTTCACAACAAAATTAAAAATTCACTCTATTTTCTAATGTTTTAAGAGCATTCAGAATTATTTAGGTTGTTTTGTTCAATGTATGAAATAATAAAAATTTATAATTGTTAAAATTAATTGCATTAGTTTGGAATTGAGTCACTGATTGTGGTCAGTGGAATCAAGAAATACCAAATAATTCAATAGTAATTAGCTAATTAAATGATCAAGCTATTTGTCTAAAATAAGCATTATGTACATAACCATTAGGGAGGATGAACTGGGTAGGATTTAGTTACTTCAAGCATCTTTAAAGAATATCATACTCCTTGACAAAAGCGCAATCCTTAACATGATATAAAACTATACATTTTTGAAGAATAAATTTGCAAGAATTTACCAATTCAGTTCCTTTTTCACTGGTCAGCTGAAGACTGTAAACAATGGGATCTCCTTTTATTGGTTCCAAAGATTCCCATTTGATGTCACAAATATTGTTATTCTGGTGATGTAATTTAGGTGCTAAAAAAAGAAAAATTCAATTTATAGGATTCCATTTTTTTCTAGATGATCTTGGATACACTGAAATTTGTCATACAATTCTAAGACCATTAAACGGCAGCCCATATAGACTTAATTAAAAAATACATAGATACATTTATTATTTTAACTATACCACCACTATTTCATCAGGCATCTTAATCACTAATAAAAAAATTAAGAAACTAAAACTATCAATTGATAATGCATACTTTTTAGTTTTTCTATTAAGATGTGTTTACAACTTTTGTTATTTTTGTTTATTCCCTTCTGGTACAATCTCCTGCATTGTATTTCTATTGGACATTTTACATTTGGAAGCATTTTCATATACATTTGAAAGCAACTGTGGGCAGGCTGTTTATTTTACATTATTAATCTTACTTTTTGTGAAAATGAGGCTTAAATATATAGGGATGTTGTTCAGGAAGAGGGGAAGGTATTACTGTGGTCTAAATCATATTTAATTCCAATATGTTCTAGTTATAACACTTTACTATGAAGAAAAATGGTTTAATAATAGTGATAAAACTCATGTGCATGGATTAGAACAACTAAATTTCACAACTGAGAAGGAAAAAAATCCTCAAATCCCAGGATCTACAGACTAAATTAGACTCATTGTTATGTATTTTGTTTTACTGTTCAAATCAGGAGAGTGAATTTAGAGTTTCTGAAATAAACTAAGGTTACAAGGCCTTATTTTTTAGCTCTCAATTGATAAGTCATGTAATTAACCATTTGAGAAAGTAAAAGGTACAACAAGGAACTGATATCATGACAAAACAGAAGGAGCACTATTATGGGAATCAGGAGCCTATAATCCAATCTTGACTCTGCCACAGATCCTGAGTGCCCTTTAGCTAAATTATTTACCATTTGAGGGACTTAGCTTCTTTCTCTTAAAAATAGTAGTGGTGGTAGAGTGGTTGGCTGGATTACATGATTTCTAAGATATTTAAAAATATGGATTTTTGGAGTCTCATTAAATTCTACATTTGTGTTTCAAATCCATAATTAAATACTGGTCTCTTTTGGTATTATATTACTGAATTTAAATAATCAGTGCTACTAAATTTTATATATGAGCTACTGGAACTCAAATTAAGCAACTTTCAGTGTTATGGCAAATAATACTTACCTTTAAGTGTGGGTGGTGGGGCTTTGGTTGTAGTGAAAGTATAGGCGCCAGAAAGTGGTCCCTCACCAGCCTCATTACATGCCTGAATTTTAAATTTGTATTGAGTATATTCACCCAATCTGTGCACTTTGTGAGTTTGACAAGGCCCATGGTAAATGATAGAGAATCTGGGAGGGAATGGAGATGGGGGAAGTGATATTATTAATCACCTATTACATGTACAAGTAACTCTTTATATAAGTAACTTAAAACCTTTTAAAAATCTCAATAAGGCCTAAGGAAAGCAACTTAAAACCAGAAAGATGAAATACAATGGGGAAAAAAAGCAGATCATAAATATAATGACAAGGTTTTGGTTTTCTTTCTTTCCATACCTTCTATTCCCTGGTATTTAAAGTATGTTAGGTAAATGGAAAAGTGCTTTGGAAGAGGCAAAAATAGAGAGCTGAACTAGGAGAAAAAAATTTATGGTAATGGGTTGCTTTTACATCTAATTAGTTCATTGCAACCACTATGGATTATAGGATTAAGATAATAAAAATTTAAACCATTTTTATTACAATATATGTATAGAAAAATAGTTTACCTGCCAGAATGATCTGCCATTAACAAGTTATAGCTTATAAGGTTGGAAAGTAGTCTTTTGTTTGAAGTGTTACCCCATTTCAGTTTGAGGCTCTGATGTCCATAGACCACACAATCAAGATGTGGAGGCTCAGGTGGTAGTGGCTTGGTTTTGGTTCTTATTGATTGGCTAAAAGGACTTAGTCCATAATGATTGATAGCTTGAATTCTGATTCTAGTGTTAAGAGAAAAAATTAAGATATTTTCACTTATATTTAGTAAAGAAAATAATTTTCTACATATATGCTAAATCCCTAGTAACCCTATATAAGATATTGACCATGATATTACACTATCAGAGACAAGTTTTCAAATCAAAACTCTTAAATTTGCATAATCACTACTGAAAATTATTGATGAGAAAGAAACTGGCTCTTAATAAAGCCAAATTTCTCCGATGTAGCAGAATACTTTTCAAAAAAAAATCTTATGTAGATTAAATAAAATATACAAAATATAGATACACTCAAAATTCTCAAAGCTCTTTCCATTCACTCAAAGTAAGATATAAATGACTTACTTATATGTGGTGTCAGGCTGTAGATTTTTTAGAAGACACTCTGTTACTCTACCAACATTCAAGATTTTTCTGTCTCCATATTCAATATTATATCCAGTGATAGGAGAGCCATGGCAATCTGGTTCCTCCCATTTAATAGCAAGGCAGGATGATGCCAATTTGGCAGGAACTTTGTTTTCAACTTCATGTAACATTGGCACTACTGCTGGCACAGTTGCTGGTGTGGTTACTACGCCAGTTCCTCCAAACATTCCAACTCCGACTATATTTACAGCCTGAAAATGTATATGCTTCGTTAGAGATTCATTATTACTTCGTTTTGTGCATAAACCATGTTGTTACATAATGAAATAAATTTCCATAAACTCAGATGCAAACAATATGTTTCTAAGTTGCTGAAATATGTAAAGGAACTTTTAAGTTGCATAATCAGGAAGGCAAAGAGTGTATATAAGGGAAGATAAATGAAGAGTGTTAATATGGACACTTCAGAAAAAAAAAGTGCTAAAATGGAACCACCATACCAAACCTTTTTTTCCCTTTTGTTCCTGTTGTACTTTCTATTTTTGTTGGTGGTAGCTAGACATTCATATCCATTCAACAAATTTCATGGATTTTTGTAAAATCTTTTTATTTTGAGATCATTATAAACACACATATACCCTTTACCTACTTTCCTCCAAACATAATATTTTGCTTATTTGTAGTATGATGTTACAACCAGGTAATTTTTAATTTTGTAAGAAATTGCCATACTCTTTCTAGAGGGGCTGTAATTACCATCAGAAATATATGAGCGATCCAGTTTCTTTGTTCCTTGACAGTATTTGGTGTTATGACTGTGCCTTAGTTTAGCTGTTTTTTTTTTTTTTTTGGTGAGGGGAGGTTACCAGGGATTGAACCCAGGTGTGCTTAACCACTGAGCCACATCCCCAGCCATATTTATACATACACATATAGTTTGTTTTATTTTTTTAGACAGGGTCTTGGCTAAGTTACTTAGGGCCTCACTAAGTTACTGAGGCTGGCTTTTGAACTTGTAATCCTCCTGCTTTTTAGCCTCCAAAGCCGCTGGGATTACAGGTATGTGCCACCTCACACCCTGCTTAGTTTAGCCATTCTGATAGGTATGCCAACACATCTCATTGTGCATTTAGTTAATAACTGGACGTCTTTTCATGTACTCATTTGCCATCTGTATATCCTCTTCTATGAATTGTTTGTTCATGTCTTCTGCTCATTTTCTAACTGGGTTCTTTGAATTTTTAACTGTTGAGTTTTTAGAGTCCTTCCTCAACCTCTTTTTACTACTTTTGGTCTCTTACAAGTAAAGGTGCTATGATAATTCATACACAGTGTCTTTGTGTGGACTTAAGTTTTCATTTCTCTGGCATATGTGCCCAAGAGTACCTCATTAATATGTACAGATTTTAAGTTTTTATGTATCAGCTTAAATTTATTAAATTAAAGAGAAAAAAACCAAGAAGTTTGCATAGCAAGCAGGGGGACATGGGTTGATCTGGAGGAGCAATGCTCATGGAAATAAACCATAATCTGGCAAAAAATGGAAATGGGCATTAGACCTAAACAGATATTTTTCAAAAGAAGGCACACAAACAGCTAACATATATATGAAAAATGCTAAACAAAGATAACTAATCAGGGAAATGCAAATCAAAACCACAATGAAATTTCACCTCATCCCACTAAGAATAGCTATTAATTAAAAGACAAAACATAGTGAGTGATGATTAGGATGTAGAGTAAAGCAAACCCTTATGCATTGTTGGTGGGAATTGTTACATTGTTAGTGTAGCCATTGTGGAAAACAATATAGGTTCCTCAAAAAGTTAAAAATTGAATTAACATACAAACAAACAACCCCACTACTATTTATCCAAAGGAAATGAATCAGTATGTCTGCATTCATATTCATTGTAGCACTATTTACAATAGCCAAGAAACGAAAAGAACTTAAGTGTCCATCAAGTAATGACTGGATAAATAAAATGTTGTATATATACACAATGGAATACTATTCAACCATAAAAAGAATGAAATCCTTTCTTTTGCTAAGACATAGATGGAAATGGAGATCATTATGTTAAGTGAAATAAGCCAGGCAGAGTAGGAAAACTACTGCATGATCTCACTCATGTGGAATCTAAAACTGTTGATACCACAGAAATTTAGAGTAGAATGATAGTTACCAGAGGCTGGGGAGAGAAGGAAGGGAAAATGTTGATCAATGGGTAAAATAAATAAATAAATAAAATGACATTCAGTTATGAAAGGCAGTGGGAGATGGAGCTTAGATGCCCAGTATTAGAGTTTCTACGGTATTTGGTCGCCCCACCTTTTTCTTTACAGTGCTGAGAATTGAACTTAGGGCTTTGTGTATGCTAGGCAAGTGCTCTACCACTGAGTTATGTCCCTAGCCTCTCCTAGGATATTTTGATGACTTAAATTTTATAGGGAGAACATATTGGATTACTTTAAATTTGGACTCTCTCCAAACCTTTAAGTAATGTTTGCTATAATTCTTAGTTCCAACTAAGATTTTCAGGAACATATTAATGCAAAAGTGTTAAGAGACAAAACAGGCAGATAGCACAGTATGTATTAATGTAGAAGGTATACTTGGGGGTGGTGATTGAGTTGACTTGCTTGTTCAGAATAAAGATTTTATGCATATTTCCTTAATAATTGTCACTGTGGGTATTTATTAAATATACCAATTAGCAAAACTTTGAATTAGAAATTTTGGTTCATATCTGAATGGGTTGTAGGAATTAGTGTTTGTAATAAGCATTTCAGGTGATTGCTAAGTTCAGGGAAATTTGAGAAATACAAAATTGTAGAGGAAATAATGACAGATCAAGTTGGAATGAAAGGTAGATGCCAGATGGCATGTGAAGGAGAGCTCAGAATGCTGTTGCTGAATATTAAAAATATTCATGATTTGGAAGTCCTTTCCTCATGGACATGCTTCTGGTCTACACTGAAAATGCTATCAGTATTACAAATGTGGACAGTGTAGGTTAATAGCTATTTCCCATTTACATTGGAGGAAGCATCAGGTTTACCTGGACTCTGCAAAAATAAGTAGTTGCAGGGTTGAGACCTTTAACTTCATAACGCAGACAAGGACCAGTGTAAATCAAATGCATTGATTCTTCATTTTGTCCCCACTCTAGTCTATAATCAGTGATTTCAGCACCATTGCTTTCAGGAATCTATAAGATGTAATGAATACAGAAATTGAGTTCTTCTCTAAGTGGTCACTACATTAGATACTGTGGAGAGCTACAACATGACCTTTTCAATGTTAAAATTTAGAATCAGATGCTATGAGATAGACACATGTAGAAACAAACACAGGCAGGACACTGTAATTTACATTAAAGTGCTCAATAAAATTTAAGTAAAAGGATTTGCTAAATCCCACATATTAGGTGAATGCCTTTTCTAAAATTATTTTCAAAAGTGTTATTTTAAAAAAGCAAACATATATTAATGTTGTTTAATTAGTATTGGTTAGTGTTTGATGTAATCAGCTATGTAATTTATTATTAACAGACTAAGCTTTTGTGTCAATGCTAAAAACACTTTACTTAGTCTGGGATAAGGGAAGAAAAATATAAATATGCTATATGGCTAAACAATTAGGGAAATTCTTAAAAAACAGAGATTTATCAATGAAATTCTTTTTAAAATACTATTTTGTAAATTGATTTAAATTTATTATCTCTTGTGTTTAAAAAATTTTTTAGATGTCGATGGATATTTATTTATTTATTTATTTATTTATTTATATGCAGTGCTGAGAATTGAACCCAGTGCCTCACACATGGTAGGAAAGTACTCTACCACTGAGCTACAACCCCAGCCCTCTTGTATTGGTTTCAAAAATTCAATTAACTACCTATTGATGGCTTATTTTAGTTTTCTAAATTTATTATTCTCCTTAAATATAGATCTGTAGAGCAGGGTTATCATTGTTGTAGTCTTCCTAACACCATTGGCATTAGGTCCTAGATGTTTTCTAGAAACCATGGTCCAAGATCTTTAGGACCCTAATTCTAATATCTAATTTCTTACAGATTTCTAGGCTTTCCAAAAACTTTCTAAATGTACTAATGTGCCTTTGTATTAGCAAAAATGAATAAAAATAAATTGATAACATACTCCCCAACTAACAACAACACAGGTTGGGCCCCTGCAGTTTAGCACAGGTGTACCACAATGAGAAGGAGGGCCTGGGACTGGTGCAGTTTCACTCGTCACTGAATGAGATCCAAGCTAAAAACAAAGAAGCAAACACATAAATGCTTTTGCAGGTATGGTCATTCCTCACTTTGAAAAAAAACTACAGTAGAAGCATATGTTTATCCAAAGTGAAATGAAATAAAATGGGCCAACTAAGTAGTACAACTTCCCCAGCCCTATTTGCTACTTTTAACCAAAGAACTGTGGATTCCTCAGGAGTTAATTTACTCACTATGCATCCATCTTCCGAGCCAGGTTGCTCTTTTGTGTCATTTTGGTTACCCTTTGCCTTTTTAACATGTACAAGTGCTTCAGAGTTTCCATTAGCAGAAGGATTGTCTGTACAGTACACAAAATAAATTTGACATTTTAAAAAATAAGATTTTTGTGTGCTGAGGATTGAACCCTGGGCTTTATGTATATGCATAGTATGCACTCGATTACCGAGCTACACTCCCAAACCCTAGAAATAATTTTTAGGGTGTTTCTTTAAAATAATACAAAATGATTTAAGACAGTTCTATTTAAAAATGCTTAAAGTAACAGAAGACTCAAAACATTGATTATGTCAATTAACTTCTTAATTTGATTTACAGACATTAAAAATTTTGGGTTTTCAATATTGAGAAACAATTTGCTAAGCAATATTAGATTTTATATTAAAAACTATTTGTTCTGCTATAATAACATTTAATGTGCAAAAAAATTCAGAATAGGAAATTGAGGTGAATTCATCAAATCAGACAAGGAAGCCTCACCACTTTGAAGGTTCCTTTCTTTGGACTTCGTTTTACCATTTAAGGGTGGGTGACGGCAAGATGCAGGAGAAAGAGTTGGTGTTTGAATGGTCAAAATATCTGAAGGCTAAGAGAAATACAAAATACCTTGTGACTTACTAAATTTAAGATCAATTTTATAAAACATTTAGTAATATATTCATTTCCATCTTAATTTAAAAAATTTCCCCTCTTTCCTCACCTGGCTTTGGCCTACTGAAGAAGTACAAAAGACTCTCAGTTTATATGTAGTACCAGGTTTCAAATTGTCATATAAAAATTCCTTTGTGGGGCCAGTATAGATTGTATTCCAGAGATTTTCTGAAGGTATAAAAGCAAATTTATCCAATTTATTTTTATAGGTCACATAAATTTTATAGGTCCTCATGATACATTATATATATACTCAGTAGTAACTGTTTTGGAAATTAATGATTCAATTCTCTATATAGTTAAATAATTGAATTGCAAGTAGAATTAACCATAAAATCATGAGATGTCAGTAAGTAAACATGATTTGTTATCAAGAAATCCAAGCTCTGGGATTTAGTTAATAGGACTGTACCAATGCTAATTTCCTGATTTTGGTTATTGCAATATGGTTATCTTAAGATAATAATATTAGGAGAAGCCAAGTGAAAAGTTTACATGTGAAATCTCTATACCATTTTTATAACTTCTAGGTAAAGTCTAATATTATTTCAAAATAAAATCTTTAAACATGATGATGTCTTACCATTTGAATTTTCACTAATTTCTAAACTATAGCTTGAAATGTTTGTTCCACCATTATCTTTGGGTGATTCTGGAAGGAGATATAAAATTAACTTGAAAAAGCTTGATAAACTTATAAGTGTTTCACTGGAATTTTATCTCACAAATTAATTTTTTCACAGTGGAAAAAACAAAATTATACTTTTTGAATTAATATACAAATATTAAAAAAGATTATAAACTATAATACAAGTTGCATGCTAAGATATTGGCCATAAAGCATTTAAATAATATTTTAAATGCTAGTTGGAAGAGACTGAAATGTCAAGTATATGTGTCATAAAAATTCATTTCTCTAGTTTTGAGGCAAAAATATTTGTATAAATATAATTTCTTGTCAAGGTGATATTTATCATTGATGTGGCCTTCTGAATGTGGCCTCTTAGATGTAATTTTACTTGGAATAAGCATAATATTTAATAACTCATAAAATTCAAAAATTTGTTCATGTGTGAATTAATGATACAGCAATAGAAATTTCAAAAGAAAACTAGAAACAATATGGTTTACACCTAAGTTCATTATATGGCAGAATATTTCATTTAAAAATGATTTAGACAATATTTTATGAAGTTGAGGGCAATTAAAAGAAGATTTGCTCTGAAAAGTGAAGACAGAAAGAGCAAAATTTAAATACGTTAACATTACTTACCCCATCCGATTTTCACTCTGTGTGCATGGATCTTTCCCCTTATGTGTGGTTTTCTAGGTGGCCCAGGCTTATCTGGACAGGTAATATATTTTACTTCCGCACTGGGGTTACTTCTTCCTTCCATATTGTAGGCAAACATCTATTTGAGTAAAAGAGAATTCCTTGCTTGACCATTGGAAATAAATGTCTAGTTTTGTAGTGTACGGTTTGCAAATAAAAAGCAAGTTATTTGAGTGAGAATTTCTGAGAACTAAATGCTAAATAGTTTCAAAGAAAAAAGACTCATTGTCTCCTTTTTTTTTTTTTTTTTTTTTTTTTTTTTGGTACCAGGGATTGAACTCAGGGGCACTGGACCACTGAGCCACATTCCCAGCCCTATTTTGTATTTTATTTAGAGACAGGGACTCACTGAGTTGCTTAGTGCCTCACCATTGCTGAGGCTGGATTTGAACTGTGATCTTCCTGTCTCAGCCTCTCAAGATTACAGATGTGCACCACAGCACATGGCTAAGTCTCATTATCTCTAGTGAAGAGTATTATTTTATGTTAAAATATGACACAAATATATAATTATATCTACATACCCTAAACTTGTATGTAGTACTTCTCTGAAGATTTCTTATAGTGTATGAGAGGTCTTCTCCATTGTATTTAGGTTTAAAACCTAATGCCTGGAAATGAAAGATGATGAATTTAGGAATCAGGAAGGCCTGGGTTCAAGTTCTAACATTTTATTTTCCAGCTAGATAGTGCTGATCAAGTTCCTTAGTCTTTCTGAACCTTCATATCTCCATATTAAAAGATAGAGATGATTTTTTTTTCTTTGAAGGGCTTCTCCTACTTTTCAGATTTAGTAAGATTATATATGTGAAAGCACTTTGCATACTTCTTGCAATATAAAACTAGCTGCTTTATTTCAACTGTGGTAAAATATTCACAACAATTTATAGCTACTTTTGAAATTGACTAGCCTTGTTGGTATAGATTTGAAAGTTCAGAATGAAATAAAATAATTGCCCACCCACATCAGAAATCTAAGAAGACAAAGAAAGGACATAGCTTGATAGCATTATGTTAATGTGCTGAAAATCTGTGTGACCACTCAAGATCATTCAGAAGAGGCTTAAAGTTGAGGACACTAACACATTTCTTTGTGTCTCTATGTTGTCCTTACAGTGACTGCTACATTTAGCTAATTTGCAGGACTTACATATTTGTTCAGGCTTGCATAATTCTGACTCTGCATTGATCTCATCCAGAGTACAGACTTGGGAATCATATAGTCTCTGATTGAACTGAGTAGATAGTAAGCTAAACAAATTTAAGTATTTTTCACACGAGAAATGCATATAAAATGTAACTAACACTGAGGTCAAAGATTAAAACATGTAAACTTACACATCCAGCTTCTTCCATTTCTAGTACATAAGTAAGACTGTCATTTGGGTTTGAGTTAGCTGGGGGACTCCATTCTAGTGACAAGCTATAGATTCCTGCTTTTTTTAGTTTAGGAGGTGAGGGTGTTGGAGGCATAGTTCCTGATGTATGAAAAACTGCTATTTCACTGAAGACACTGAAAAGTAGATTAAGGAGGATAAATTATTTTCAGGTTTTTATGGAAGGGCAGACTTTTAAATACTGTAAATAATTCAATGTACCTTGTGCCAAAGTTATTTTTGGCAGCTAATCTGAATGAATATTTTGTAGAAGCATTCAGTTTAAGGATCTTGTATTGTTTCATGGTACCCACATAACAACATTTGAAGTCTTCACCTTTACCCTTAATGATAGATACAAAGTATTAGAATATTATAAAATTAAGAACAAAATTCATCATAACATTAGTAATTATTCACAGCCAAATGTTTTTAAAGATAAAATTGTGTACCTCATCCCATTCCAAAAGAAAGCTGTTTATTTTGGAACCATTATCATTTGAAGCCTAGAAATATCGGAAAGATGAAATTATGATCAGCAGTTTTTACATATGTTGCATACATATGTATATACATTTAAAATGACATAAATTACTGTGAATGAATCTTCTTATATTGTTTTTAAAGCAATCCTAATTTTAAAGTTAAAATGCATTTTTTACATTCTATAAGACATGTCTAGATTCTATGCTTTGTTGTGTTTTCCAAATTATATACAAAGAAGAAAATTGATACTTAAGTAAATTGTGAGGTAAATTTATTGGTAACTATAATTGTAAATAACTAAATTTAGGTTGTAGAAATTAGTTCTTCAGCTTCATTAACAAAATTCTTATTGACATTTCTCACTTTACTTGAAACTTGATGCAGATAGAAGAGAAGGATTATCGTATAGAAAAAGTGCTAGGGAAAGAGGTCAGATGAGGCATGCATAAATTCACATTTAAAATTAAAGATATAATAAAAAGAGCATTTTAAAATTGTGTTTTGTAAGTACAATCCTTACTTTCCACTGTAAATTCAGGCTACTCTTGGATCGGTTAATCAGTTTGGGTGCAAGTGGAGGGTCCGGTTCACAGCCTGGTGTTGTGAAGCTAGACACTTCAGACACAGTTCTGTGTCCCGAGCCTCTTATGGTTGTAACTCTAAAAATGTAATGACAATTGTAAAAATTTTCAAATACTTATTCTAACGCATGTATTAAATCACAAACTCGGATTTCCAGACACATTTCTTAACAGCTAATTATAAAAAATTTACTAATAGAACACAGCTGGGTCCTTGCAGATACTAATTCCAAAAGCACTCTCTCATCTGTTTTAAATAAAAAAGTGAACTAATGCTGGATTTTGAGTGGTTATTTTGAAGTTTGAAGGAAAGCCCACTTTGCTGGCAAATAGGTTGGTTGCAGAAATTTTAAGTAGTGAACTGGTTCAAACTGGTAAGTTTGGCTGGCTACAGGCTGTGTGGGTAGATTGTGTAAGATGGAATTCTTACCTTAAAAAATAGGCCATGGATGGCTGTAGATCACGTAGGGTAAATATAACTCCATTACCACTGTAAAAAGAGCGTTTTTAAGTAATGTATCTCACACATATTTTTTAAAAATATATGCTAAGTAGAGCAGTCTTAATCTTATCAATTTAATTGACAATCAAACCACAAATCGCCCTGAAGTTTCTATAAATTTAACCCATTTTAGATGCATCAAAAGGTGGTATCAACTTCTATTCAATTTAGTCCTCGAAATACTAGCCAGAGCAATTAGACAGACAAAAGAAATTAAAGGCATAAAAATAGGAAAAGAAGAACTTAAATTATCACTATATGCGGATGATATGATAATATATCTAACAGACCCAAAAGGGTCTACAAAGAAACTACTAGAGCTAATAAGTTAATTTAGCAAAGTGGCAGGATATAAAATCAACACGCATAAATCAAAGGCATTCCTGTATATCAGCGACAAATCTTCTGAAATGGAAATGAGGACAACCACCCCATTCACAATATCCTCAAAAAAATTAAAATACTTGGGAATCAACCTAACAAAAGAGGTGAAAGATTTATACAATGAAAACTACAGAACCCTAAAGAGAGAAATAGAAGAAGACCTTAGAAGATGGAAAAATATACCCTGTTCATGGATAGGCAGAACTAACATCATCAAAATGGCGATATTACCCAAAGTTCTCTATAGGTTTAATGCAATGCCAATCAAAATCCCAATGGCATTTCTTGTAGAAATAGAGAAAGCAATCATGAAATTCATATGGAAAAACAAAAGACCCAGAATAGCAAAAGCAGGAAGTGTGAATCAGGAGGTATAGCGATACCAGATTTCAAACTGTACTACAGAGCAATAGTGACAAAAACAGCATGGTACTGGTACCAAAACAGGCGGGTGGACCAATGGTACAGAATAGAAGACACAGAGACCAATCCACAAAATTACAACTTTCTTATATTTGTTAAAGGGGCTAAAAGCATGCAATGGAGGAAGGATAGCATCTTCAACAAATGGTGCTGGGAAAACTGGAAATCCATATGCAACAAAATGAAACTGAATCCCTTTCTCTCGCCATGCACAAAAGTTAACTCAAAATGGATCAAAGAGCTTGATATCAAATCAGAGACACAGTGTCTGATAGAAGAAAAAGTTGGCTACAATCTACATACTGTGGGGTCGGGCCCCAAATTCCTCAATAGGACACCCATAGCACAAGAGTTAATAACTAGAATCAACAAATGGGACTTACTCAAACTAAAAAGTTTTTTCTCAGCAAGAGAAACAATAAGAGAGGTAAATAGGGAGCCTACATCCTGGGAACAAATTTTTACTCCTCACACTTCAGATAGAGCCCTAATATCCAGAGTATACAAAGAACTCAAAAAATTAAACAATAAGATAACAAATAACCCAATCAAAAAATGGGCCAAGGACCTGAACAGACACTTCTCAGAGGACGACATACAATCAATCAACAAGTACATGAAAAAATGCTCACCATCTCTAGCAGTCAGAGAAATGCAAATCAAAACCACCCTAAGATACCATCTCACTCCAATAAGATTAGCAGCCATTATGAAGGCAAACAACAACAAGTGCTGGAGAGGTTGTGAGGAAAAGGGTACACTTGTACATTGCTGGTGGGACTGCAAACTGGTGCAGCCAATTTGGAAAGCATTATAGAGATTCCTGGGAAAGCTGGGAATGGAACCACCATTTGACCCAGCTATTCCCCTTCTCGGACTATTCCCTGAAGACCTTAAAAGATCGTACTACAGGGATACTGCCACAACGATGTTCATAGCAGCACAATTCACAATAGCTAGACTGTGGAACCAACCCAGATGCCCTTCAATAGATGAATGGATTTTAAAAAATGTGGCATTTATACACCATGGAGTATTATGCAGCACTAAAAAATGACAAAATCATGGAATTTGCAGGGAAATGGATGGCATTAGAGCAGATTATGCTAAGTGAAGCTAGCCAATCCCTAAAAAACAAATGCCAAATGTCTTCTTTGATATAATGAGAACAACTAAGAACAGAGCAGGGAGGAAGAGCAGGAGGAAAAGATCAACTTTAAACAGAGATATGAGGTGGGAGGGAAAGGGAGAGAACAGGGAAATTGCATGGAAATGGAAGGAGACCCTCATTGATATACAAAATTACATATAAGAGATTTTGAGGGGGAAGGGAAAAAAACAAGAGAAAGAATTAAATCACAACAGATGGGGTAGAGAGCGAAGAGGGGAGGGGAGGGGGGATAGTAGAGGATAGGAAAGGTAGCAGAATACAACAGTTACTAATATGTCATTATGTAAAAATGTGGATATGTAATTGATGTGATTCTGCAATCCGTATTTGGGGTAAAAATGGGAGTTCATAACCCACTTGAATCGAATGTATGAAAAATGATATGTCGAGAGTTTTGTAATGTTTTGAATAACCAATAAAAAAAGGTGGTATCAATAATCCAAAATACTTTATTTGAATGCCAAGTTAATATAGCTTTAAGAAACAAAATTTTACTATCTTAACCCCTACATAGTGTTTACACTGTATTAATAATAGAGATTTGTTTTTAACTAGCTTATTTTAAATAGTGTAGATGTGAAAAGTATCAGACAACACATGTCATGCAATTTATTCATTCTGTCACACAGAGCAATTTTTCTGGAGTGGGCTCCTATCTGTTACATGAAGAAAGTGACTGTGTTTCCCATGTCTATATGTCTTCCTGAATAATCACAAGCATCTAGGTGTACTCTACTATCTCAAGGAACTCCCTTCAGGCTCTAGGTCCTAAAACACACTTCAAAAAAGCTAAAAATTGATACTTTAGAGCAAATTCCACTCAGTGATCACTAGGCAAGTTTTTATTTTTTTGTTTTTACAATGTTGGTAAATAAGTCTTTTTAAATGAAAAACAATGATTTTATAGAGTGCATAATACTAGAAAAGACTGACATGTAAATTCATGAAGTTAATTTTATACACAGCTTTTCACATCTTCCATTTACACTACCCAATATTGTGTATTGTATATTGCAATAAAAATTTACCTAATTATAAAAGAAACAAAATTTTACACAATCTATAGTCAAATTCAAATTTTCATTGATTCTCTGAGTACAGATGACAAATTCTAGCAAAGTTTAAGATATGTTTTTCAAAATATTGTGCAGATAGCTCCCTGATCTCTGGATGACATTGCCTAGTTGTTTGATGGGTATAGAAATTTTTCATCCTTCCCCATTTGGATTTCCTTCCCACTATGCCTTCTTACCTCACTCTCTTACAGACTGCATATCCCCATCTAGTCCAGAAACTGTTGGAAATGGCTGAGAGTGTTCTTACTAGTCTTCTAATTTGTCCTCCCTAGTCCCAGTTCTAGCTTTTGGATGCATTCCTGAGCTCATCTGTTACTATCACAGCCTCCATCTTATAACTAGCTCCTATAATGAAATCCCTAGTAGAGACCAAGTCTTAAATTTCTCTGGCAATGTATACTGCTTGTGTACCCAAATGCATTAGAAAGTTATGTGAAACTTTATTTTGTCCTAAAATGACCTAAGTGAAAAATGAGAAGGAGAACTAGAGGTTTACTTTTTCCTGAGTTCAAATTCAGCAAAATAAGAAGTCTTTAGACTGAAAAGAATGGACTGTTGATATTTAAAGTCCCCCTCAGCTCTAATATATTTATAATTCAATGAATTTAGTGGACTGATCTGGTAGCTTACCACCATGTAGAAAATGATTTCTGTAGAAAATGCATTCAAAGCTTAGAAAAAGAAAAACCTTTAGAATTCAGCATAATTGGGGTCTGTATGTTTAGATAGAATATTTTAATTGAATTATAAGAAATGAAAACTGATTAAAAAGAAAGACTTACGTATAAACGATTTTATATTTTCCATTTTTACCACTATTAGATATTGCCAGTTCAAATGTTACAGGGGATCTAGTATGATCACATGTCTCAGAACCACGCAGATGCCACGAAATAACAGCAGATCTTGTTTGGATATCAGAAACCTAAAACAGCAAAAATTCAAATAGCATAATTAAAAAAATTATAAACTGGAATTTATAATATAGTCTTCTTAAATCTTACCTGATATTAATTATATTATTGTTCTCATGTTGGGTACTTAAATACTGTGAATAAACAATGAGCCATTAATCCTATCCTTAACAATGCCACATCAGATCTTCACTTATTGGGTTACTAAAGTAGATTATGAAATAATAACTCTGTAAAAGCTTTAAATTAAAACTATGCAAGACTATAATGCACCAATGAAAATGTGGGGGAAAAACAAGAGAAAAATAAAATACAAGTGAATTTGCAGGTTTTCAAACATCAAAACAAATGAAAAGGAATGCTTAAATATTCACTTTGGTTACTTACAAGGGGTTTCTCACAGATGTAATAGCATTTCTTTTTGTGTCCTGTTTTGCATTCTAAAAGTTAAAAAAAGCACACCAATATAAATATTACATTGGCAAAAAGAAGAAAAAGGGGTTAGATGTCCATTATCCCACTACAAATATATCACCAAGAGAATAAATAAATACCTAATAGCAATTTACATTAAAAGATTTAAAGAGAGCAGTGCCAAGTATAAAATACTAAACAAATTCTAACAAAAGATGAATAAAAGTCCTCAATTTAAAATCATGTGAACTGGTCAGAACTGTAGAGCAATTTGAGTATTTTACTGGCAGGCAACTGAAAAAAATTATGTGGTACACAAATGTTACATGAGGACAGTTATTTCTTCTTGATTTTAAAAAGGAGCTTTTTGTATGGTTTTGTATACTATTAATCTTTAAAACGCGGTGGGGATCCTGTCATTTGCTGCAACATGCATGAACATTAAGCTAAGTGAAATAAGCCAAGCACAGAAAGACAAATACTGCAGGATCTTCCATACATGTGAAATCTAATAGATTCATACTCATAGGAAGTAGAGAACAGAATGGTTACCAGGCTCTGGGGGATGCGGAGGGAATGGGGAGTTTCTAATAAAAAGGTTTGAAATTTCAGATAGGAGAAACACGTTTTGAAAACTATTGCACAGCAGAGTGAGTATAGGCAATAATACTGTATTGAATATTTCAAATTAATGAATAAATTTCAAATGTCTTGCCATAAAAACATAAGTGAGATGACTGATATGCTCATTAGCTTCATTCAATCATTCTTTTTTTTTTAGCTATCAATGGACCTTTATTTATTTATTTGTTTATATGTGGTGCTGAGAATCGAACCCAGTGCCTCACACATTCTAGGCAAGTGCTCTCCCACTGAGCCACAACCCCAACCCCTTCATTTAATCATTCTACACAGTGTACATATATCAAAACATAGCATTCAGTCCCATAAATATATAAAATTATGAGTTTTCAATCAAAAATAATATTAATCAATTTAAAATAAATTAGAAAAATAATTTATAGGTAGCTATATATAGAGAAGAAAAAGGGAAATGGAAGCAGAAAATGGCATCTAAATATTTAAAATGTGCTAAGAGTCCTAAACATTGGAATGTTTATTCATTGTCAACTAAACCAAACTTTTGGTTTTACCTTTTACATTTGATGATTGATTCTTGTTTTCTTTTCCACCTGATTTCTGTTTGTTGTCTTCACCTCGCATAGTATTCAATTTCTTTCCATGATTACTCTCAACCAGAGCCCTAGCAGTGCTGGGTGTTCTAGCAGTATTAGAAGAACTGAGAGCATTATCAATGGTAGGAGTACCAGAAGCATTATCAATGGTAGGAGTACCAGAAGCATTATCAATGGTAGGAGTACTGGAATCACTGTCAATGGTAGGAGTACTGGAAGCACCATCAATGGTAGGAGTACTGGAAGCACCATCAATGGTAGGAGTATTGGAAGCACCGTCAATAGTAGGAATACTGGAAGCACTGTCAATGGTAGGAGTATTGGAAGTACTGTCAATGGTAGGAGTACTGGGAGCATTATCAATGGTAGGAGTACTGGGAGCACCATCAATGGTAGGAGTATTGGAAGCACCGTCAATAGTAGGAATACTGGAAGCACTGTCAATGGTAGGAGTATTGGAAGCACTGTCAATGGTAGGAGTACTGGGAGCATTATCAATGGTAGGAGTACTGGGAGCATTATCAATGACAGAAATGGTGAGAACATTTTCAAGGACAGAAGTGTTGGGAGCACCATCAGAAATAGGAGAGCTTGGTGGACTGTCAATAGTTGATAGCTTGGGAGTTCTATCACAAGTGGTTGTCACGGGAACATAATTAGTGCCGGAAGGGCTTGTAACACTATCAGTGTTGTCAGGGCAAGGAGTACTATCTGAGGTGGAAGTGTTAGGGACATGGTCAGTTGAAGAATTACTGAGAGTTTTGTCAGTGTTGGGAGTGTTTGGAGGATTGCCAACAGTGCTGGTACTGGGAGTATTGTCAGCAGCATAAATATTTAGAGCATTGTTCACAGTATAGGTACTTGGAGCATTGTCCACAGTGTAAGTACTTAAAGTATTGTTCACAGTGTAGGTGCTCAAAGTATTTTCAACAGTGTAGGTGCATGGGACACTGTCCACAGTACAGGTGCTCAAAGTATTGCCAACAGTGTAAGTCCTTGGAGCATTTTCCACAGTATAAATGTTGGATGTATTGTCAGCAGTGTAGGTGGTTGGAGCACAGTGCACAGAGTAAGCACCTGGAGTACCAGAAATACTAGAAAAATCATTAGTTTTGTTTACAATCAAAGAGGTGTTGTTAACCATATAACGATTCTTGTATCCACCAACTTGGCGTTCTCTCATTTTTCTCTTCATATATTCTCCCAGTTTAGCAGCCCTTTCATCAAATTGGTTATAATTTGCTCTTCCATGAGAGTAGGTTTCTAAAAGAGACAATACGATGATGTTTAATAATCACACTAATTATATATTTCAAGTTTTCTTACCTAATAAAAGAGCATCAATAAACCATGCATTACTTGAAATTCTTTCCCACTTTGCCTTAACAGATATTAGGTATATGTCTGCATATTTATAATATATTGACTTATATAGAAAGAAAAACATGAATAAATACAGGGTTTACTTTTGTAGTAACTCCACTTCCAAATTTTAAGGTCTTAAGATAATTGTAATGTCAACCTCACAGTGTCTTTTATATTCCAAGTATGTGGCATTAGTAATCAAAAAATTTTTAATGATTTTTCCAGTCTGATGTTATAATAGACCCAGTCAGTAAAAATTAATGTCCTAAATCACATGCTATATCAAAGTATGACAAATATTTATAGAAAATTGTGTTTAATGAACATTCTGCCCAAGATAAATAAACCTTGGGAATAATAAACTTTTTCCCTATGGAATGACATCAGTTCTACTATATGAAATGTAATCATTCACAGAATGTTACTATATTCCATTTTTTTCATTTTAATAATTGTCCATATATGTTAATTTTAACAAACTCAAAATAGTTCTTATTGAAGAAAATTATAGCTGGGTGCAGTGGTGCATGCCTATAATCCCAGCAGCCTGGGAGGCTGAAGCAGGAGGATGGCAAGTTCAAAGCCAACCACAGAAACACCAAGGCATTAAGCAACTCAGTGACACCCTGTCTCTAATTAAAATACATAAAAAGGGTTAGGGTTGTGGGAGTGCCTCTGAGGTCAATCCCTGGTACCCCACCCCCCAAAAAGAAAATTGTACACTACCGTGATGCTCCTGGTAAATAAATGTTGCCGGTGGAGGTGGCAGTGGTGGTGGTGGTGGCAATGGTGGTGGTAGTGGCGGTAGCTGCTGAGGCACAAGTTCTTGGATGTAAGGTATTGGAAATTCCACATGAGGTTGGGGAAACATCAGTTGAGGGGCTTGTGGATATACAAGAGAGGGTGGTGTTATGAAGTGTGATACTTGTTGTATAGGAGCAGGCATGGGCATGCGATAGTCAATTGTCTGAGGCACAATGATAATTTTGCGAATCCCATTGTCTTCTACTACCTAAGATGGAAGAAAGTCATAATATATATTAGAAATCATAAACATTAGATTTTCCCTACTAAATTTTGATTTATATTCTATGATCTTAATCAAGAAATCAAACATCAAAAACCAATTATTAAATGAAACTATAATGTAAAGCAGAAAGCAAGATTAATTCTTCCTTTTTCCTATATATACATGGCTTTTTAAAGAGGTAGTATTTTGTATTTATTAGTGCATTATATTTATATATAACAGTGGGGTTCACTATGGATATATTCATAAATCCATAATATAATTTGGCCCATTTCAATCTCCAATACTTCCTTTTCCCTTCCGTCCTCCCTCCCCTGGCCCCTTTCCTCTACTCTACTGGTCTTCCTTCTATGTATTTATTTGTAACTGGCTCATTATAATTACACAAAGTGGGATTCACTGTGATATATTTATGAATGTACATAGTATAATTTGGTCAATTCCATTCCTGTTCCTCCCCTTTCCCACCTCTCTTCCCTCCCCCCTCAATCCTTTTCCTAAAAAAGGAATTTTTGACCATGGATAATATATTGACATACTTCAAAACCATAAGGTGAAAGAAATTATAAAATTAAATTTCTCTCTTAACCTTTATCTATTCAATTCCCTCCAGTAGACAACTACTCTAGGCTTCTTATGACTTCTTCCAGAATTTCTTTATGCCTACACAAACAAATAAGAATGTAGATTCTTATTTTTCCTTCTTTTTTACTATATAAAAGTTAACATTAATTGCAGTACTCTGTACTTTCTTTTTTGTACTCAGCAATATATCTTGGAGAGTTTTCTATACCAATATATAGTTTTCTATTATTTTGCTCAGCTTCATGGTGCTCCATTATGTGGCTATATTATAAGGTTGTTCATTGACAGGCATTTAGGATTTTTCCAAACCTTTGTGATTACAAACAGTATTTTAAGGGATAATCTCGTACATTTATTTTCCAAATTTGTAAAAACAAATTTAAGGATAAATTCCTTAAAGTGAAATCGATGAGTGAAGATGTATATGCACTTGTTTTCATTAGCTATTGTCCAATAGATAAGTCTATTTAGAATTAAACTATTGACTTGTTTAGCATATGTTCTTCATCTCCTCAGCTGTGCAATACACAGAACCAGATAGGGTCACTAATAAAAAAAAAATATGAAGAAGCATAAACAGACATATTCTCAATTATTTATTAAATTTCCAAGGCCATGAAACATCTTATTAATCTCAAAAGCCATACATACCTCCCTGCCCATTTTAGGTGCTTGATAAATATTTAAGGAATTTCTTAAATGTGCCTGTAGTAGTCTGTGAATGAAATACTACCAAACAGAAAGTACTAAGTAATTTTAAGGACTAAAGAACACACACTATCAGAAGTAATTACTGTTGCAATTTAATAGGTAATTAAAATGGATTAACTTACTTAGAAACAACCATGAAAAGAATGGAGGATTAAGAGATCCAAATTTATTAGATAAGTTATGCATCATTTACAAGGCAATCCAAGGGAATTTGGGTTAAAAATCAGTCACTTTAAACAATTGCATTTTAAGGTTTGGTTAAAAGCCATTGTTTTTTGGTAATGATGGTAATAGTAAAGTGAATACATAAATACTATTCCAGAAGTTCTTTATTAAAAAGAGCCACCTATGCCTATAGGCTCTTATATAGTGACATAATGAAAAATGGTAAATTATAATTTAGAACACCAAATAAAAACCACACTATCATACCTGAGACATGTAACCAGGAGGAAGATATATTGGTGGTAAAGTTCCACTTGGTGACATCAGAGGTACATCAGCAGGCCCTAGGAAAATTATTATCAATAAATACTGTAATAAATTTAAACAAAGTCCATTACAGGAACCAGTTAAAATTGCATAATGAAAATTAGCACTAAACTTCAACAGAAGCTAGTCATTTTGAAAGTGTGTGTTGTTTACTCACAAAGGGGACTCAGAGCATAAATAAATCACTGTGAATTCATCATAACCAATGGAAAATAACTGAAACACATAATGGGTATTGGGTAAAATTTATATCATAAAAGTGTTGGCAAATTATACTGCTAATGAAAAAGAACTCTCAGCCTTCTGGTAGTTCTTTCTCAACTATGATGGTTACATATTGCTAAATTTAAGTTTTACTCTCTACCACAAAATATCTTTCTTATAGTGATGTATAATAAACTTAAATTAATTTTCATTTTAAGGTTTCCCACCAATAATATTAAAGTGAAATTATCTTAGGAAACAGTACCTTATAAAGGAGGACCCAACATCACTCATCACTCATGTGGTGCTCTATATTTATACTAGGTATTCTTATTGTCTGAAACATATGATTGTATAGTAACTCAAAATATAGCACAAAAGAGACTTTTGTATGTAACCATTCTTTTTTATCTGAAATTATAAATAGTACTTAGTTCTAAATATATATGTGGCTTTAAATCCTAGAATGGTAACTATTTTTAGTAATGGGGAAAATAATAAATATAAGTTCATGATAATTTTTAAATAGTAGCCATATGAAATTCATTGCTAGAGAATAATATTTGTAGAAATTCTTGAGATATATCTCAAAAATCACTTTAGGATACAAAATAATTGTACTAAAATAGAAATCATCTCAATTTGAAATAGGTAATAATAAATCCATAATATCTTTATATAAAAACAATGAAAATATATTACATATAATAAAATTCATATACCTATATGAAATTATATACATAATTTATTATGTTATCTTTCCCTTCCCCTCTGTATATTATCATACCCTAAATGTCTAATACAGTGCCGCTACATACTAGGCACTAAAGAAATGCGTGTTGAATGTATGAATGAATGAGCTGTCTGAAGGTCTTTAGTGGTCTATGGAATAGTCTAAAACTATAAGTGGCTATCAAGTCTCCAAAATATGGACTTCTTCAAATGGGATTCTTGAACTAATCTCTCTTCTTTTTTATAGTACCTTTCTTATGAAGTTGTCTAGTAAGATTAGCAAGATGGAATTAATTGTTATATTAATGCGAAGCTCCTATGAGTATTATATTAATTTATCAGTATTTAATCTAGCTCCAACCATAAAGGTTATTAGTGAGATTTTAGTAATCTCACTCTAATATTTAAACTTAATCTATTTGATATAATATAACACACATATAATTATGCTTTTAACTGACCTTGAATATTCTGAATGGTCCCATCATCAGACTTGATAGTGAGGGTCTCCCCAGCGTTAACTTGCACCAATATAATCTAGAAATAAATTATTCTTTAATGATACACTTTTTTTGGGGTACTGGGACTGAACACAGGGGCACTTGACTACTGAGCCCTATTTTGTATTTTATTTAGAGACAGGGTCTCACTGAGTTGCTTAGCACCTCAACATTGCAGAGACTGGCTTTGAACTTGTGACCCTCCTATCTCAGGCTCCCAAACCACTGGGATTACAGGCGTGTACCAATGTGCCTGGCTCCTTAAAAAGAACCAATCTATTAAAATTTATTATTACCCTTAAAATAATATTCAGACCCACTAACTATGGATGGCTCAAAATGCTCAAGGAGGGCTGTGGGAGTAGCTTAGTGGCAGAACAGTTGCCTAGTCAATGTACAAGGCCGGGGGTTCAATCCCTAACACCACAAACAAACAAACAAACAAACACAAACAAAAAACTCAAGGAGAAGAGTACACTGAATCAATGGACACTTAGTGGGGGAAATTCAATACTCCTTAGTAAGAAAAGGTCCTCCTGCACCCAAGTAAAACTTAGTAGGATCACAGAAAATAGGTGAATTGATGTACAAAGATCAACTTCTCCCTTGCCCCTCTCCCCAAAATAAAGGCTCCATAAAACGAAAAGCACAAAATAAAACTTCTACTCTAAAGGTAAAATTCAGACATACTTGTTGTATCCAGTACTGAGGACAAGAAGGCCATCTGGAATACCTCTTGGGATGAGTCATCATTTGTGAATAATTGGTGGAATAGTGTATTGCAAAAGTGGGGTCTATATGATTACTCTCCATCTAGTAAAAAAAATTAATTTAAATGAAATTTTAACTCAACCACTTTTACTTCAAACAAAATTATAAGCTAGATATCTTTGCTCTTTTTTAATTCAAGAGAAGAAAAGTTAGTAATCTTTGTACAGAACATATTGAGATAGGACTTCTCTTGAATAAAGAAAGGAGAAAATGCTAAATCTGAACTATACTCTTTCTTCCTTTCTGGAAACTGATCATATACATGGAAGTCATTGCTGTTCAAACACAATACTTTTAAAAATTAGGAAGCTGAACTCATCTGTGAATGAATATGAATATGTTAGCGTCATATTTTTCTTAAAATCAGAAGAGATTGTAGGTACTATAGACTTTATTTTTTTTTAATATTTATTTTTTAGTTCTCGGCGGACACAACATCTTTGTTGGTATGTGGTGCTGAGGATCGAACCCGGGCCGCATGCATGCCAGGCGAGCGCACTACCGCTTGAGCCACATCCCCAGCCCAAGTACTATAGACTTTAAAACACAGCATCAGGACTTCTGTACTGATCAAAGGAGTCTGAAAAATCAGCTATATCAACTCCAAAGGAAGTTATATGCGGGTTAAGCTTATGTTAAATGCCTTAAGTGATTTTCAAAAGGCCTACAAGGAAAATAAAAAACGAAAAGATTCCCAAATAAGTGGTCAATCATAAAATATTGAACACTTTTCTAAATAAAAGCTAATGCTAGATTTGAGAATATTTTAAACAGTTACAATGAAAAGAAAAGCAAAACTATTTTTACCTGATACATGAGCTCGCTATTGATAAGTGGAGCTATCAGAGGTATTTCAGTAAGGGTAGGTGCTAGCCAGTGTTCCATCACATCTAAAAAGAGTGACTTTCAAAATGAGTGATGATTCTAAAAAAAATGAAAACTTAGATTAGTCACATAAGTCAGTCATGGCTTTAAATGAAAAAACCTGACACAATACTTCTGAGAAAATCCATCTTAATTTTTTACTCTAGAAATGTTTACTTAAGTAAAACTGTTTTACAGCAACATTTTAAAATACTAATTGATCTACATAAGTGACTGAATATAAAATTTGCACTCAAGGATTTTTGTTTGATGATGTTTGATCTTCATTCACATGAAGACAAATAAAGATACTTCAATTTCCCTGCAGTCTAGAGTTTCTAGTCATTCATTATTTATTTGATCCACTAAGATTGAGTTCAAACACTGTATTTCCAATCTATAGTATTAATTACCAGGTAAGACTTCATACCACATAAATATCTATAAAAGTTAACTAGATTCCTTTAAAAATGATAGGAATAGCCAGGCACAATGGTGTATGCCTGTAATCTCAGCAGCTCCTGAGGCTGAGGTAGAAGGATTGGAAGTTCAAAGCCAGCCTCAGCAAAAGCAAGTCACTAAGCAACTCAGTGAGACTCTGTCTCTAAATAAGATACAAAATAGGGCTCGAGATGTAGCTCAGTGGTTGGGTGCCCTGAATTCAATCCCGGGACTGCCCCCCCGCCAAAAAAAAAAAAAAAAAAAAAAAAAGATAGGAACACAGAAATTTACCTTAACTCTCTCAGATACTAAAAGCAAATATTTTAAACATGATCCAAATCCTTGAAGCAAATCTTTAAACCTAAAATGTTTTCTAGGTTCATGTATAGATGGCACCAAGTGACAAAATATGGCCATAACTGTCCAGTCCTTGGTTCCAAAAACACTTGGCCAAAAATTAGAAAGAAAATTCTGATTATTTTGAAGGTGGAGAAAGAAGCTACTCAAGAGGGAACCTCTCTGGAGCTAGGCAGATCCTCCAAATAAAGTTTACCCTGTGGTTCCACAACTCCATGGTAATACAATAATCACTATGTCATAATTCTAGTCACTATCTGCATCACCTCCTTATAGTTTTAATATTTATATTTTTAGTTTTTGGCAGACACAACATCTTTGTTTGTATGTGATGCTGAGGATCGAACCCCGGGCTGCACGCATGCCAGGCAAGCTGGCTACCGCTTGAGCCACATCCCCAGCCCTAGTTTTAATATATTAGTCTTAG
This sequence comes from Spermophilus citellus, assembly GCF_964194105.1. NCBI lineage: Eukaryota > Metazoa > Chordata > Mammalia > Rodentia > Sciuridae > Spermophilus > Spermophilus citellus. The sequence continues at coordinate 77,744,602 of NC_138190.1, forward strand.
AAGACTTTTTATTTGTGAATACATGTTTTTCATTTAAGATTTGCTTTAAAAAATAAAACTGTTTTAATGTCAAAAAGAAACACAGAGGGGCTCGGGTTGTAGTTCAGTGGCAGCACACTTGACTGACGTGTAGAGAACTGGGTTCGATCCTCAGCACCACATACAAATAAATTAAGATATTGTGTTGTGCACCTCCAATTAAAAAAAATATTAAAAAGAAAGAAATACAGACTACTCTTGATCACACCTTCTCTCACATGTGCTCTCTCTGTGATGCCCTCTGCCATATTATGACAAAGCAATAAGGCCTTCAAAAGAATCTGGTACCTTGATAATGGAATTCCCAGCCTTCAGAATTGTGAGAAATAAATTTCTGGTTTTTCTTTTTCTTTCTTTCTTTATTTTTGGTACAGGGGATTGAACCCAGGGGCACTTCACTACTGAACGACATCCTCAGACCTTTTTGATATTTTATTTTGAGACAGAGTCTTGCCAAATTGCTTAGGGTCTCATTAAGTTGCCGAAGCTGGCTTTGAACTTACGATCCTCCTGCCTCAGTGTCCTGAGCTTCTGGGATTACAGGTGTGCTCCACAGTGCCCAGCAAATTTCTGGCTTAAAAACCAGAAATTAAAAATATACACAAGAGTGGGATCCTAAATAGAATAAGTTATATTCTAAGTATGTATAATTTGCCAAAATACATTATACTGTAATGTGTAACTAAAAAGAACAAATAAAATTTAAAAAATTAAAAAATAAATATGGAGTAAAACTAGCAAGAAAATATGAATGTTCTCATGTGTTAGAGATACAGGAAATAGCTACCAACCTAATTTCTTAAAATATCTACTCAATAGTGCCAAGCACCACCTGATATTAGTTTAAATCTCTTTTATCACCACAGCATTTGTTTCATTCAGGGCAAAAGTCATTATTTTCTTGTTCATTCTAATGGCTGGATTGGTCAAATTTAAAACATAACCTATGATGATGTTTACAAGTGGAAACTAGCCAAGAAATTCTTGAATAGCTATCTATCTATCATCTCCTTTCCCATTCCTTAATGTTAATGTTCATCAGAATTTCCAATAATTTGTGCACACATACTGTGTAAAATTAATAGGAGTTAGTTCTTTACTTCTTTATCTTTTCTACAATTTAGGCCTAGAATTAATTTAACCATCGATTCAACCTCGGGTGACATCTATATGCAAACAGATTCATAGTGGACAGCCTGAGGTAGAAAACGAGAAGGGGACTTTACTTGTTCTAAAACTAAAAATTAACTGACATTAGAGTTTCTGAAATATAAACACTTAAAATTGTCTTATCCTTTAACCGGGTATCATTCTATTATTTTTTTTAGTATTTGAGTTTTCTATGTTAAACTATCTCTATTATATAAGGAATCACATTTCCTTTTTGCAGTTGGCAAACTTGATTTTTTCCCTTATGTTAGGTCATTACTTTTATTATAAACTTAACCTCTAAATTCATATTTAGGTAGATCTTCAATAATAGAAAGGTACTATGACTAATTAACTATATAAGACTCACAAAAATTTAAGCGTAAGAATGGCCTTACAATTACTTTCATAAAGATACACTTATCCCTTTTAGTTTATCCAATAAAAATCCTGCATAATCAAAGTGTAGAAGCTACAGAACTTAACTTTTATAATTTTATCAGCATTATTATAGGCTAGGGTAGAATAAAGGTAATATGACATATAATTTTCTTGTCTACAACCTAATTTAACATCTGCTTTAAATACAGCTTCCATCCATTATATAAAAGTAAGATAAATAACTACATAATGAAGGACAGTTTGACAAAGGCTTGGTTGCCAAGGACTTTTTTTTTCAGTGTAGAGAATTTCTAGGGTTGCTTCATTAAATACCTCTCTCCCAACATAATCTATTTTCCATCTCATTAGATAGGTCAATTAACTACTCTATGAGGTGAAGTACCTTTTTCAATACAGCTTTCATAATTTTGCTTTCCAGGCTCTTGAAATCTCCTGAAAAAATCCTATAGAAGCTTCCATTTTTTGCTGTTCTATTCTCCTCACAAATTTACCATTATTCTGCTACTTTGCACTGTAGTTGATCTATAAATGTAATACTTTAACATGAAACAGCTTTAAAGAAACAAAATGCCACACGAGAAAAAGTACAAAATGTTGAGTGGCATTTCTACAAATGAAAAACAAATCTCCAAAAATTCATCTTAATAAATTTTCTGCATATGAACAAATATAACTAATGGGTGGAACCAAGGAATTATAGAACAGAAATAATAGTTTCCTTAAAAGCAGAAATAGCCTTAGAAGTTGGTGACAAAAATGTTAAAATAGATTTTTCAGGTTTGGTGCTTTTTATACTTTTAATTTCAAGCAGATTCAAAATTTAAGCACTCTCACAATTCTATAAATATAATGTCTAGCTTGATATCAAGCAAATGGGAAGTTATAATACATGAATTTACTGGATAGTGATCAGGTCAGATCAGCATTTCCATTACCTTAAACTTTTAACATTTCTTCATGGTGAATACATTCATATACCTCTCTTCTAAATATTTTGAGATTATATAATTTCATTATATTCACCTTGATGTACATCATCTTTTTAAATAATAGAAATGTGTGCTTATTTTTTTCATAAATGACTTCTCTGAGTATTGCAAGAGGTTTAATCAAAAAACAAATATAAAAAAATAGTAGTAATAATAGATAGCATGCACATGCTACATGTTGTTCTAAGCATTATTCATGCATTAACTCACTTAATCCTTAAAATAGTCTATGAAGTTAGCATTTATTGTTATTACATATTGAGCATCGTTTATGTGATTGGCTTATGCCTGGTATTGTCTGGGATACAGGAAATGCACAGTACTTTCCTTGGCCTTCCATCTGCCTGCTTAGAAATTTCAAACGTGAGTTTCTTTCGAGGAAGGGCATTTAGAAATAAAATGTGGAGGCATTTACTGACCCCTGACTCCTACCCTGCCCACATCCTTACAACCTAATGCCTTGACCTGATATTATCATCTGGTGGCCAAAACAGAGAATTGACTTAAGGTCATTTTCTTTCAAATTCATCCCCTAATCTAATTCATCCTGTAGCCTATAATCTCTATATTTATTTTTATTACTGTGTTAATTCTAACACAGACAAGATTTTTCTCAAATTCTTTGGTCTTCTAAGTCTTGCACAATTCCCAGTGAAAATTCTACTCTAATATGTTAGTCTCAGGAGGGAAACAACCTTATTTTCATCTATTAATAAAGGGTAGTACTGTTAATAAATTTAAAACAAGTGTTATGTTTAGAAGTGAAATTGTAGGGATGGGGTTGTAGCTCAGTGGTGGAGCACTTGCCTAGCATGTGTGAGGTACTAGATTCAATCCTCAGCACCACATAAATAAAAAAAATAAAAAGGTGTTTTGTCCATCTACAACTAAAAAAAAAATTTAAAGGATGTTATCAGGGGCTGGGGTTGTGGCTCAATGGTAGAGAACTTGCCTAGCACGTGTGGGTCCCTGGGTTCAATTCTCAGCACCACATATGAATGGATAAAATGGAGGTCCATTGACAAATTTAAAAAAGCAAAAAATAATAATAAAAAAGAATGTTATCTTCCCACTTATTAAAAAAGGTGAAATTGTATATGAATGATAAATGACATCTACCTGCTTGCCTAGAAGTTTCTTAAGAATTCCCAACCAGCTACTTACTACTGTTTCATTATCTTTTATTGATTTATTTTTTTTAAATTGTAGTTGGACACAATACCTTTATTTTATTTATTTATTTTTATGTGGTGTTGAGGATAAAACCCAGGCCTTCACATGTGCTAGGTGAGCGCTGTACTGCTGAGCTACAACCCCAGCCTCTTTCATTATCTTTTAACTTAGTTAAGTTTTCCCCTCAAGTACCAGCATTCAATTTGCAAGAAAATTTTAATCGTTTCTGATTTTGATTTTTAGTAGTTTCTAATTTTCATTACCAACACTATAAGAATATTATGTTCATACTATATCTCATTGCACATACAGCACTTCAACTGCATTGTGTTGAAGAAACTTTCTGATAATGTTAATTACCACTTTATAGCTTTATTTATTTGGGAAAATGCATAAAGGTTTCAGATTTATAGACTACATATTTTTAGCATACACCTGTTTACTGAGTTGGGGTCACCTATATAAAACAAAAATGCTAAACTCATATAATAAAACATAAAATATATTACTCAGCCAATAAATTTCAGAATTAATCAGGAAATGGAGAGATGAATGATGCTTGAAATTATAGATGAATGGGACTTGAAATGAGCTGTGAAATATGTTATTTATATTAGCAAACCTCAAAGGCCACTTATTATATTCAATTAGGTTTACATATATACACACACACATGCAGTGTCTATATAATAAAATATATATAATTTGTAAAAAATACATAAATATCTAGTTATGCATTGAAAAATAAATGACAATATATAGAAATATTAATGAAACAAACATACTTAAGGATTGCTTTTAAAAGTTAGAACTTTAGTACAGAAAGACAAAGAATGAGAAGGAATGAATACCATTGGAACACAACAAATTCTGAAGACATGGGAAAATATACAAGATACACTTGAATAAAAATGACTGAATATAAAACTATACAATAGCACACATTCAACCATGACTTGTAAGTTTATGCATATATATATATATATATATATATATATATGCACAAACGGACTGAACATAAATATACCTGAACTTTACCAGTGGCTATCTCTGGTTGGGTTACAGGCAACTTATTTTTTTAAGAAAATATTTTCCATATTTTTCATTTTATGTTTTAAAATAAGGCACAAGTTATATCATAAAGATAGGAAATGAGAGAGAAAAATCTAATACAAATTTGCATCTGTACCACACACACTTAAATATCAGAAATCAAGTTCCTCCCTCTACTCCCTTCCATCATCTTGGGGGTCACTTAAACACTTATAGTTTTAAAGGCAAATATAAAAAAGAATTGATACATTGTCCTAGTGGTACCCCTAGCTAAGATTATATATAGAAATTTTGACAGAAAATATGTATGTAAATATATAGTATATGGATTTAAGAAGGAGCTAGAGAAAATTCTAAGATGTCCAATCAGTTTTGTTTTATTAATAGAAGTTATGGATGTATGAGATGCCTATCTAGTCTTCTGGACCTGATGTGATGAATGGCAGTATATTCTTCATGAAATGTCTTGTGGTTACCACAAGATATGGACTATAGGAATGAATGGTCATTGGGCTGACCTAGTACAGCATTTCTACTCCCCACCCCCATTTTTTTATTAAGAAATATTTAGGTTGCATTTTTTAAAAAAAACTAAGGCTCCCAAGAAAAGTCAAAACTACAAATGTCGGTCATAATTAATAAATTGTGTTTAGCTCTGGCAATAGTCTGTGGGATCATACATTGCATGTGTCATAATTCCTTGATAGACACATGAATCTCTATTGGAATGTTGTGGTCCTTTGCCCTTTCATTAAATCAGTGATACATTTTTGGTAAAGCAATTTTAAAGAATGAATATGTTACCAATTAGTATATTAGATTAATAGATCTGTAAATATATTCCTTAGGTTGGTGTTATATAATCTTTACTATTTAAAATTATTTTAATCTCCAAAACCACTAAATTTCTTGTATTGAATAGCATAGCATTTCTGTACAAGAGGAAAAATATATTATCATTAAAAGATTGACTTTTAAATATCATTTTTTCTTTAATTTTCTCAAATTATCATTAAAAACCAAATTATGCTGGGATTTTGGTTCAGTGGTAGAGCGTTTGCCTGGCATGTGTGAGGCACTGGATTTGATTCTCAGCACTGCATATAAATAAATGAATAAAATAAAGGTCCATCAACAACTAAAAAAAAAATATACAAATTTAAAAATAAATCCCTAAAACACACAGTGACTTTTTCATTCATGCATTTAAAAAAAAAACACAAAATTGTGCTAAACATAAAGCATGACAAAAATAGAATATCTTAAGTTAAAATTGCATATTTCTGTTATTTCAAAAATCTAAATTTCAGCATTTTTTAAAAATATGTTTTAGTTGTAGATGGACTCAACACCTTTATTTTATTTATTTATTTTTATGTGGTAGTGAGGGTCGAACCCAGGGCCTCACACATGCTAGGCAAGTACTCCAGCCCTTAGCATTATTTTTGATTGTTTACACTTGTAAACAGAAAGAACTACTTATTTTTAGAAAACATGTTGATATAAGTAAGATGAGTATACTTGAAAGTTTAAACTTAACCTTTTTTTTTTTCTTTTAGCATATTTAACTCACTAAGTAGTATAATTACAACATAACTAGTGTTTCTCAAAACTTTTTGTTTTCACATAGAGGAGAAAATATTGGTGATAATGTCAAATTCTAATTCTAAATCACAGCAAAACAAATAAAAAACAAACAAAATCCACTGCATACACAAACACAAAACCTCTGTTGTATTAAGGTTTTTAAATATCTTGAAAGGTGGCGAGTTTAAGTAGTAGATCATTATAAATTCACTTTCCCTCAAATATTTCCAAAATAAATTCAATTGTGAACTGCAATTTCAATTCATAGCACAGATGAAATATTGTAGAAAGGAAACCGAGATTTAGTTTTCTTTTATCAATCTAATTTTACTGGACTAAAGCACAAGGAATTTTGCCTAGAGCTTAAAACTGGATGGTGGGGGGGGGGGTTCCTTGGATGTCAGGTTTGCATTAATGAGCACAGAGAGAAATTTAAATTAGAAGCTGAAACTGATTTTACAATAAACACTTTAAGGGCTTAATAAAAGAAGTCAGCGCTGAAAAAGGTACTTATTCTTATTCAAAACTCTGTAGCTCAGCAGTGATGAGCTGCATGGAGTCACCTCAGTTTGGAAAGATTTCACCACAGACTTGTTCTGAGAGGGACACAAAAACAGGTGGAAAAATTTACCAAAAAAAGCGATGCTTTGCTAATTCTGCCATTTAGGTTATTATTTAGTGTTGAAAAAAATAGTATTAGAAACTTTTCAAATAAGTCATCTATTTTTGAGGTTGAAAAGCAGTATAATATAAAATAAAGCTTTAAATTTTTGTTAATGGAGTTATTTTAAAGTATCTTCAAGATACAAGTTACCTTTAATTTGCCTCCCTCCATGAAAATTTTATTATTTGATTAAAAATAATGTATATTACCACTTATG